>NC_056726.1:505587428-506209518 GCF_019279795.1 Protopterus annectens | reverse complement strand
GGACAAAGTCCAACATGTTCTCCACTTCACACATGCATATCGCTGTCCATTGTAGCCCCCCAAAATTTCTCCCTACGTGTTCGCAACAGGCTGCGATCGTGTGACCCAGAAGAGGTGACAGCCGTGACTATGGCACAGGTAGATATATGCACCACAAGCGTGTTCAAGGGTGATGACAAGTGTCCATGAAATGCAGGACATATGAATAGGACTCCCCAGGTTGCTGCGCCCATAGACGCATGCTCACATCCCATTCCCACACATGAAGGATGTGCAATGGGTACTGTCGAGGGTTGCAGACATGGGATCATGGGTATGCAAAAATGGGTCTCAGTGTGGATTGGCAGATGATTCGTTGTCCAGCCCCGTGTGAGGGAAGTGGGCATGGCATATGCATTACTCCGCACTAATAATGCCAATCATCCACCAGAAAATGCAGAATGCAGCTGTGAAATGTGTACAGCCTATACTAGTGCCAGTAGCAGTTCCCATGGATGGACAAACGACGGCCAAGATGGCACCCATAGCTGCAAACCTGGGGGAATCCCACAGCTGTTGCAAGGCATAACCCAGGAAATACAGATAGGGACTACAGTAGACACTCCCCATACAAAGCCAGACCGCTGGGCAGATACCGCGTACACAGCACTCAATCTGCCAGCACATAAATGGGGATCACACGCCCATACAGCGAACAGATGGGTGACCTGTGGAACCATACCAATGGCACAATATCAACGCCAGCTGGGAAAGACATACGATGGTCAAACTATGGCGTTCCCACCAATGAAAGACATCCTTCAGTGAATTAATAGGATTGATGTCACTTGACCATGGAAAACACCCAATCAACAATAAAGACTCGCTGGCACCCTATGGCCACAAACCATGTCACACATAGGTAGATGGAACAGTCAACTTAAACATTTCGTCCACGACAGGTCACATATGGTATCCAAAGGTTCTTCATAGACATGTATGCGCTATCACCCGTAGGCCCCGTGAGACTTACACATAACATGGAAGCATCCAGGCTTTAAATATCCACCCTTACACTTCCATTTGTCACTTTCTATGCGAACAATGAACATGTAGCCACAGCATGAAAAGCACAGACGCACACACATGTCAACATCTCAGAAAGCATCCTATGAACACACGTATTACATAATATTGTACAAATTGTACAAATGTTCACAATCAACAATGTGAGTTTTAACGAGTTCTTAAATCTCACATTGTTGATTGTGAACATGTTTAGAATTTGCTTTTTTCTGAAGAAGTTGTGAAAGCAACGAAAACGTTGCATGTTTTAATAAACTGTTTAAACGTTAAGAAGACTTGTGTTGTGTCGAACTACGGGGACTGTTCTTGCCGCAGGTTGCTGGTTTGTTTGTTTTTCACGGTTTTGCAGTTTTTCCGTAGTATGATATTGTACTATGTCGAATCCTCAACAATCGAAGACCTAACAATGTATGTGGAAGATATGCATAGCATATCACTGTAATACAACGGTACAGAACTGACAGAGTGGACAAATGTATGTTAACCCTACATCTGTATCTACACTACATTCCCGTTACGGGTGTTTGCTCCACCTGCCTCTCAAAAGATGCCTCAGCAGTTATCCATCGGTCAGCCCTGGTGTGTGGCCAACCCTCCACCTACTAATCTATCTACATCCGCATTCTTCAGCATAGCTGAGGAGGTCCCTCCTGTGGTGTTATAATCTAGACGCCAGAAACACCGAATGTAGACGTATGCCTTGTGATGTGCCCATATCCGCCCGTAGGCATACGCCAATCCTGCGGCTCCCCACCGCGCCGCTCTAGTAGCCCCACCTGTCTAGTAGGCGGTCACGAGGTATACCGAGATGGGTGCACCATGTGTTGTGGTGGCGCGCCATGTAGCCCCATTAGCCAGGGCAGCGGCCGATCTAAGGCCGCTGCCGCCGGAGGGGTAGTACAGTCTGCAGGTATGTGCAGACGTGCACATGTAACAGCGGTCCACAAGGATACCCATAGTGGCGACAGCTGCACACATGGCTATAGCGGGACACACACGGCCATGCATACAGCACAGTTAGACATACACACACCATAAATAGGCAAGTACACACAAGGTGTATGTCGTCTATGGGTACAGTGTCAGGACAGCAAGGATAGCTGTCTGCCACGTAATCCAGCAGATGTCTATGAGGTGTTCTGGAATACGGACGGTGCATGGACAATGTGTGGATATGCAACGTACCACAGTTATATGTGTCAGCCATGCAAATATGCGATACATGGGGAAGACAGCTGTCCATGGTAGAGCAGCGGTACGTCCACAACATAGGTACATAGATATACAAAGAAAGAGATACAGACGGACACATCCAGCAGGCCCGTGAGTGTAATGTACACAGCAGCACCCCACCACACCATAGTAGGGTGCACGTGGGGAACACGCTACGGAGGTCGCCGACCCAAACAAGCACACAAGCAGTACACGAGCTGCGTCCCGCCATCCACAAACACAAGGATGGCGCCAGGTTATGGGTGTTCCGCGTAAACCTCAAAGCCATACCGTATGAACCCATGCAGCTGGGAGCCTGGACACACACACACATGTGGCACACATGATGATTGACCACACCCCCACATACCCAACCGCACAAACGTACAACACAGGTATGGTATGCGCTACGTGGACCACCGAGTACAGCACCAGCAGAGGCACATGTACAGGTGGGTGGCAACAACCGTACAGGAATGGCTGCTGGTAGGCAAGGTATGTGTTTTGAAGCATCTAAAAGCATGTTCATCCGCAGAGGCAGCTGGAAAAACACACACACACACGGAAGGGCCGTGAGCCGAACCTACGCCTATCTACATGAACTCACTACAGTATGAAGCATTTACAGAACGCGCTACCGAGTTTACTGAGCACAGCGCTGTCAGAGGCATACTTCTAGGCTGGTGACATCACCCGCAAGACAATAGCTGGCAATAGCCAAGGTATGTGTTGCGAAGCGTCTAAAAGCATGTTCATTCGCAGAGGCAGCTGGTAACACACACACACACACACACACACACACACACACACACACACACACGGAAGGGCCGGGAGCCGAACCTACGCCTATCTACATGAACTCACTACAGTATGAAGCATTTACAGAACGCGCTACCGAGTTTACTGAGCACAGCGCTGTCAGAGGCATACTTCTAGGCTGGTGACATCACCCGCAAGACAATAGCTGGCAATAGCCAAGGTATGTGTTGCGAAGCGTCTAAAAGCATGTTCATTCGCAGAGGCAGCTGGTAACACACACACACACACACACACACACACACACACACACACACACACACACACACACACACACACACGGAAGGGCCGGGAGCCGAACCTACGCCTATCTACATGAACTCACTACAGTATGAAGCATTTACAGAACGCGCTACCGAGTTTACTGAGCACAGCGCTGTCAGAGGCATACTTCTAGGCTGGTGACATCACCCGCAAGACAATAGCTGGCAATAGCCAAGGTATGTGTTGCGAAGCGTCTAAAAGCATGTTCATTCGCAGAGGCAGCTGGTAACACACACACACACACACACACACACACACACACACGGAAGGGCCGGGAGCCGAACCTACGCCTATCTACATGAACTCACTACAGTATGAAGCATTTACAGAACGCGCTACCGAGTTTACTGAACACAGCGCTGTCAGAGGCATACTTCTAGGCTGGTGACATCACCCGCAAGACAATAGCTGGCAATAGCCAAGGTATGTGTTGCGAAGCGTCTAAAAGCATGTTCATTCGCAGAGGCAGCTGGTAACACACACACACACACACACACACACACACACACGGAAGGGCCGGGAGCCGAACCTACGCCTATCTACATGAACTCACTACAGTATGAAGCATTTACAGAACGCGCTACCGAGTTTACTGAGCACAGCGCTGTCAGAGGCATACTTCTAGGCTGGTGACATCACCCGCAAGACAATAGCTGGCAATAGCCAAGGTATGTGTTGCGAAGCGTCTAAAAGCATGTTCATTCGCAGAGGCAGCTGGTAACACACACACACACACACACACACACACACACACACGGAAGGGCCGGGAGCCGAACCTACGCCTATCTACATGAACTCACTACAGTATGAAGCATTTACAGAACGCGCTACCGAGTTTACTGAGCACAGCGCTGTCAGAGGCATACTTCTAGGCTGGTGACATCACCCGCAAGACAATAGCTGGCAATAGCCAAGGTATGTGTTGCGAAGCGTCTAAAAGCATGTTCATTCGCAGAGGCAGCTGGTAACACACACACACACACACACACACACACACACACACACACACACGGAAGGGCCGGGAGCCGAACCTACGCCTATCTACATGAACTCACTACAGTATGAAGCATTTACAGAACGCTACCGAGTTTACTGAGCACAGCGCTGTCAGAGGCATACTTCTAGGCTGGTGACATCACCCGCAAGACAATAGCTGGCAATAGCCAAGGTATGTGTTGCGAAGCGTCTAAAAGCATGTTCATTCGCAGAGGCGGCTGGAAACACACACACACACACACACACACACACACACACACACACACACACACACACGGAAGGGCCGGGAGCCGAACCTACGCCTATCTACATGAACTCACTACAGTATGAAGCATTTACAGAACGCGCTACCGAGTTTACTGAGCACAGCGCTGTCAGGAGGCATACCCCTACGTGGGTGGTATCATCTGCAGAGGCAATGCGCCCGATCAGGAATTAAGTCAGAGTGCGCAGTCACGCAGCCTGTTACCATCCCAAGGTCGCCGTACAGTAACACGTTAGTGCTGCAGTCGGGAATACCAAGTAACTACTGATCAGTACATCACGACAGGAATACGGGATGCACCGCATGACAGTTCACCCTATGAGAGGGCATCCAGCGTGCAGGATGTAGGCAACCAATGTGGCATGACAGCCACACATGTGTCACCTGTATGGTCACCATATCTATGCAGGATGCCATTGGCCATGGCTACACGCATAGTAGCAGACATCGGTGACGACTGTCGTGTGTACCCCCGGCGGGTGTACTGGCCATGCCTCCCACACCTAGCGGTTGCAAAGGGGAGACAGACATGCTCACGGGGTATCAACGCAGTCGTGCGCGGTGTGCACTGTACTGTGTGTCTATCTACACAGCTGCTTACTGGGCATGCTCAGACACTTAGACGCGGCACAGAGCAGACATGCATACACATGGTGCGACGGCATGGGTGGCGGAATGTGGACCGTCGTGTGTGTCCAGCCACACAACAGCAACCTGGCCATGCCACAGACGTGGCCATTGCAAAGGGGATACAGGCATGCACCCGGGGTATAACTGCAGTCGGGCGCGGTGTGCACTGTGCTGTGTGTCTATCTACACAGCTGCCTACTGGGCATGCTCAGACACTTAGACTCGGCACAGAGCAGACATGCATACACATGGTGCGACGGCATGGGTGGCAGAATGTGGACCGTCGTGTGTGTCCAGCCACACAACAGCAACCCGGCCATGCCACAGACATGGCCGTTGCAGCGGGGAATATCTAGGTGCAATTAACCATGGGTAGGACTGGACTACAGTTTGTTGCATGCTACAGACCACACTCCCAAACACAGGATACCTGCACAGATGTCCTGAGGACACTGGTGAGTGTGCATGCTCACAACAGCACCGTATTGGGTGACATCAACCACCCATACATAGACTGGGAACATTACCCATGGCACAACACCCTACGCCACCGGTCCCAGGTGTTCTCACACCTGGCCACTGTTAAACAGCCATGCACCATACACACTAGGGGGGGATGTCTAACAGTTCTGCCCATCACACATGGTGAGGATATGCCCCACACAGGATGTACAGCCCTCAATGGTGATGCCAGACCATATAGTGGATCCACTGGTCATCCACATCCTGCACCCAACACTGGCATGGGGGACCTCAGTGATGACCTCTCCACAACAAACCACACACATCATACGACCGGTGTGGTACTGTACAAGTCCTCCATGCCAGTGTTGAACACAGACCACACTGCCAACCGCCTTACGAATGCCTTCTCTGAGCACCCCCATGCATGTCTGCACCAGGCGAACATGATAACATCAGGACCTTGTCCACCACAGGTAGGCACATGGTGTGGTGGACCCCAGCCACTGACAAGCTGTACATCAACAGTTGGAGCTAATACATGACAGAGCAATGTCAGTACCAGGGAAACCATCTCCCATTCATACCGGCGTCACCATACGGCCACACATACAATCATCCACGGCCGCTTGTAGGAGTGGTACTGCAGAGGGCACATGAGACAACCATAGGGCCTTCCCTAACTGTGGTAAGGACATGGTTGGGGGCGCACAGACATGGCTGGGAATGGTCCAGAATGGTACAACGGTCACTGCACCCACAGACATTGTCAACAAACCAGCGGACATGTTCCATGCATACATCCACCCCCCCCCCAAGAGGGGAGATATACATCCCACCAGAGTGTAGCCTCCGAAACATCTCATATGGCCTGGAGTGATCTCATATCTCTATGGCGGTTGACACAGCACCAATGGGCAACGATGGTGTCCCTGGCTGTGTGCTACCCATCCTCATTGAGGCCCTCGACCCACACATGAGGCCACTGTGTCATGTTAGCCTTACTATGGGCTATGTCCCCGATGGATGGCATATGGCATCTGTGGTCCCACTATGCCAGGGTAGTGCTCTTCTGGACTGTAGACAGCCACACCCTATCAGCTTGACAAGCCTTGTCTGCAAAGCTGTGGTGAGGTCCATACAGGTGCCCATGGACACAGACAGCAGTGTACAGCCAATACCGGAACATACCCACAACAACATAGTCAAGGGTGGATCCTGCCTCCCAAACCTGCTCGTCCTGTCTGGAGTGGTCACCAAGGCCATTGATGGTGATACGCGGGTTTGCACACAGTACCATGACCTGGTGGGAGCATTCAGAGTACACTCCACATGGGACTCATGGAAAGGCTTGCCAGCGTACATGTGGGGACATATGTCACCCGATGGCTCTCAGAAAGGTTGGAGGTCACACCACACAGGGTTGGTGTTCCTGGTGCCGTGTCAGACTCATATCTGGTCTCTAGTGGAGGCCCACAGGGCTCAGTCCTGGGCCCCCTGCCATACGGCATTCGACCTTCCAATGTGCATGCAATCATAGGGGATTGTGGCAGACAAGGTATGCAGATGACTACACACCAGCCACCATACCCAACACCCCATGTGACACAGACATCCACCTAGGGCGTCATAGACATGGATAACTGGTGCCAGAGCCATGGCCTGCTGTTACATGCCAGAGAAGGTGCAGACCTACCCAGTGTGAAGGACATGTTCGCCCAATGTAACATGTAGGTGGTAAGCCATTCAAAATGGTGGACATGTACATGGAAATGGGTACCACACCTGTCGGTAACCTCTGTCAACACACACAATGGCAATGTGGGTGTGAAGACATTCCACTGTGGCCACCTGGTCTGGAAGGAATCGCATCCACATCAGGGGTGTTCATTGTACCCCTGTACACATCACACACCAGAGCAATGACTGCGCACGATGGCACATCTGGCCTGTACCAAAGCTGACACCTGCAGCACTCGGAAGGACCACAAACGTTCCACAACGCGGGGATGACGGTGCTAGGACATGTGTCACAAGCTGCACGACCAAGGGGACTCCGGCTGTATACCTTCCCAGCACATCTGCTCTGTGCTGATCTGTGCCTGGCATACACGGCCATGTCCGACCTGGGTGACATGGGCATATTCCACCTCCTAGGCTCCAGGCAAACACGGGCACAGAAGCGACTGTCAGACACCTCACCACAAAGATGAGTGGGATGTGCTGGGGGAACAGGGTCAACGGCCAGAGACCCCCTACAACACGGAGAGGAGTGCCAGCCCATGTTAAGGAAAGGCCCTGACTGCCTTCGTCCAGGAGTAATCATGATGTGTGGATGTGTGAACATAGTTATGCGCCAGGCATCATCCGTGTGTCAGTGCTGGACGAGGGACTGGGGACTGATGCATGTGGCATCCCCATCCTAAGGGGTGTTAGCAGCCACACACAGTCATGCTAGGTCTACACATGTCGTAGGGCACATAGCCTGGTATGTACATGTGCGCCTATGTACCTATGTAGGGTCCATGCCGGTTGCGGTACCTGTGCTATGCTGATGTTGCCAGACATGCCTGTGGGTACCCCACGGCTACACGTGGGGAACTAATAACAGTGCTCCCAGTAGGCACATGCAAGTACACCATCATTGTCATACGGGTTAACTGAACCAACATGGTGCTACACATGTAACCACCACGCATACTGTGTACACAGATCAATGAATGCTGCACCTGCCCTACATGGTATGTCTGTTGCATGATGTCAGTGCACAACCCACATCACATACACACCTGTCACCAGCCATACACACACACCACAACATACACATCATGTACTATGCGGACACAGGTATCACATACACCTCTCACTATCTTGTCCACCCTGTGCATCAGAATATGTTTGCATAACCGTGCACCGATGGTGTTGCTCACAGTTCTGCGGCAGAGACTTCATCATATGCACAGGGTGATATGTGTGCCACAGGCATGGGCTGTACCAATGGATGACATCATGTGTGTGTGTAAGGGCCTGTGCATTGACTGGGCATGACTGTGTAGATTGCATGTGGATGTGGTGGAGCCCTACAGTTGTGTTTGCTGTGTGTGGGTTTGTGCGTACACGGTTCAGTCATCTGTGATGCCTACACGGGGTATGCTTGACAGCCCCAGACTGTACAGTGCAGGTGTTACGGCTCACTGTGTCCGCCTGCGGCGACGTGACCCGCGCCTGCCTGGGGTCGCACGGGCACTACCGGGTGGAGGTACGGACTGTCCACTCTCCGATGTCACATGTCCGCTGGAAACGTGCCCACGCCGGGGGCCGTCCAGGGCCACGTCCACGTGGCCTGCTGTGTCCTGGTGTGGTTGGTGTGGTAGCAGCTGCACTGCTGCTGCTACCAGCACTGTGTGGGTGGGCATGGGAGGTGGCACGCACACGCTGACCTGCACCTGTTGGTGTTACTGGCCCACACCCACGAGGCCTATGCCTCACCCCTACCATGTGTTCCAGCACGGACAGCTCACGCTCACGGATGGCCATGCCTCGGTCGAGGATCCCAGCCATCTCACCCAATCTCCTATCCAGAACATCGGCAAGATGCTGTTGGGCATTCGCCAATGACTGGATGTTGTCATTCAAGGAACGGATTGCAGACCTCTGCAGCCTCTGCCCTTCCTGGTTCTGCCGTTCGGCACGTGCCTGCGCCGCCATTACAGTCTGGAACATGCGTCTGGTTATACCAGCTGCTGCACCCTGTACGGCAGGTGTATGTCTAGCGGTGCTCCCCCTACGAGCAGCACCTGCCACATGCCTGTGTGGCACTGCACCAGTCATTACACTGGCAACATCGTGTGTACCCACACCTTCTGCAGCCACCACACATTCCTGCTCGGTGCCAACAGACGCTGACTGACCGTCATCCATGGGCAATGGTGTTGGGGTATGTGTCGGCATCTGAACCGTGTGCAGGGATGAAGGGGACGTAAGTGTGATGTTCTCCAATGGCACAGTGTCTGCCTGTGACGACCCTGCCTGTGCCTCATGCACATGGTCATCACCACTAGTATCTGTGTGGACACTAGCATCAGATGGACCGCAGGAGGGGAACTCACCTACAGCACCTGTCAATACAAAGACATACCGTCCGTTACAATACAGACATGCACACACACACACACACACACACACACACACACACACACACACACACACACACATCATGCATGTGATATTGCAGGTGGCATGCAGCATTCCCACAGCACAGACCAGTGAATGCAGACCAGACATTCATAGTGGCAGTATGCACACTGCCCTGGTGGGTACACTACAACAGGCAGGTGTCTTTTAGTAGGCATGCAGTACACACATTCATGGTAGTTTGCATGCATCACCGTGATACACCGTGTGGCCACGGGCGAGTTGACAGTACACATGGCTGCCGACACTATGTCATGTACACTGCAAACATGTGCGGTATCATGTGGACATGTGACAATGGTGTCCCACCACATGCACCACATCACAACAGCTGTCACAGTGCAGTGTTATGTGTACAGTCTACAGATACAATGTATGGGTAACAGGGATGTCTGTGCAGGTGCGGTTGGTGTGAGCTGTATACATAGCTGTACAGTGTGGAGTGCGGGCACTTTGCCACTGCACAGTAGCAGGACACAGGTATGTTTCTGTGCGATGCGTGACCTGGACGCATTACATTGCCATGTCTGAAAGTCAGTTCAGCTGCTCAGCAGCAGATATGGTGGACATTGGTGGCACCTGTAGTAGCTGTGGACAGGCATTCCACGTCACTGGTGTATCACATCAGATGTCCAGGGGGTCCACTACAGTGATGAGCCCACTATGTGTGTACAGGGTGCAACAGTGAATACCCACTGTGGATGTACTGTGTGGCAACATGCCTGTAGGTATCGCCCATGGCCTTGTCTGTCTGGGTCATTGACAATTGTGTGTGGTGGACATCGTGCACACGGCCCTGTGGTGGCCCATGTCACATACAACCATACTAGTCTAAGGTGTCACATTCCCTACGGATATGCAGACAGTGTGGATGTCTGCTATGTCGTGCATAGGTCATGTCATGGTGTGAAAATGTTGCAGACAGACATCCACGTGCATGGGACATGGTATGTGCCATGTCACAACGTGTGCACCCGATGCAGGGGCATAGGTCACATTGGTAACACCTGTGCTCTGGCCAGATCACAGCTCACTATGTGGTACTGTGTGCATACTGCAGAGGCATACCAATGCATACTACACATGCAGCCATTGTGGAACACCGACACCATTGTATGCATAGCTGACTGCACGTAACACACCAATAGGTTGTGTGGTGTCATGCCACTCTACGCTAACGGTTGTATCTACTGTACATGGGTGGTGTGTGTGTCGGTGGTGCAACCTGTATACCGTGACTGGGGCACACACAGGTGTGCATGTCATGCCTGGACACATGGGGAATATCAATACACCGTATCATGCCTTTGACTAGCAACAGACTTACCTGCGACAGACCCTTGTCTTTGCGACACGCCAGACGTACCTGTAAAGGGATGACACAAAGGTATACACATTATCCATTACTATCGCCACAGTCAGCACTGTGCATGTCACATCATGCATCTGTGAGTTAGCATGTGCTATGCACATGTCTGGTAACACAACATAGCATACTGTAGTATGCATCTTGTGTGGCCATATACCTGTCATGTGTTGCTATATTATGTGTTGTACTATGACACCCACTCCCACGTCGCTTATCATACAAACATGCAACACTGACTTACCAGGCAGCTCCGAGCTCATAGTTTGGGAGACACCCACCTCCACGATGGACGCAAGAGTTTCTGCGTGTTGTTCCGTGGGTGTCCCCAGACTGGCCAGGAGCTCCTCCGTGGCTGTGAGTGGGGTCTGGGTTGGTGGCCCACCACCTGTCCCACGTTAATGTCTGGCGATTGCAGCGGCACGCTGTCTTGCATGCCGGATCAGGTCTGTGCAGTGCCTGCGGATCTGTTGGTAATTGCGGTTGTATCCGCCCAGGCTGTTCACCCTCCTGCACATCTCCTGCCACATCTCCTCTCGTTGCTGGGCCTGGTGTGGCACATGACTAAATAGGATGTTGTGGTTTGAATGGAGGTATGGTATAATCACCTCATCCTCCTGACGGCTGAATGCGGGAAGCCGAACGTGGCATTATCTGTAAGACATAATGATGGTGGCAGGTCACATTTACACTGCTGTGCTGACATACTGTTGGAAATACATTGCTATGACATGTACAACATCTGCACAGTATTCTGTGAAAGTCATCGTGGCAGTGACACAGCCGATGTGTTGGCTTCACACCATTCAGCAGTGGGTGTCACATCATATCTGTGTGCCACCCCATCACACTGTACACACACCATGTAGATGTTAGCCTGCTGTGGACATGTGTACCTGGCTGCACCTGTGTCCATATCACTTGGCATGGGTCCCCATGTGACGTCGGTGCTACTGTTCACCTGGACGCTGTGTATATGTCAGTAAACATCACGTCCGTAGCCATTGTGAACTCCAGCAGTGGCACTGTACACATACACATGGACACCTGCACATGCATGTGTTGTGCCATGTACATCCACACAGCACTGTACGGGTGTTGGACAACTTGCCACAGCTCACCTGTGTTGCACATGTGATAGACATAGGACAATGTGTAACCATGACACATTAGCAGGAAAGGCCATGCATAGCATGTACACACGCACATTGTCCAGAGCAACACACAGCACCTGGAACACCACAGGGTGCATCACCGCCACAATACTGCTGTGTATGGTTGATAGTGAGAGTGCCTTTTGTCCATTGCACCATGTAGGATCAGGATAGCTCATGCAGCCTTGCTGGGCAGGGCTGCATGGTATGGCAGGGTATGCCACATACATGGCACTGGGTTGTGATCCACCTGGGGTTGACGATATTGACAGGGTGGCTGTCCATTCCATATGTCATTGCTATGTGTATATGGACATTCAACATGTCTATCACCATGGTGTGGACACTGGCCTCAAGCGAGGTAGGCTGCACGCTGCTTGCTGAGGGTGTGTCTGGTGCATGCAGGTATCACACATCCATGCATACACTGTAACCCTGGCAGGTGCTATGTGCTGGGATATTGATCAACACAGTGCTGTATGTGGACACACACCGCTATCCCGTGCACATGGATGGTTGCCTGCACTGATGTGGGCACCACATATGTGTACATCCAGTGCCTGCTGCCACCCCCATGTCTGCTGCTGCACTGCACACCGCCATCCCTCCCTCTGTGAATGTGGTGTTGGGCACAGCATAGGTATCCATGTATGGGGACAGGGATGTTCACATAGCAGGGTCACTGCTGGTATCGGCAATCTGACCATACACATATGACGCACCCCTCACACATACAACCCATTCATATTGTTGTTCACAACAGTGACACAGCTATACTGCTATGCCGGAGACATTCACAGCCATACATACACAGATGCATGCACGTCCATCTGTGGCATGGCCTGGACTATTGGTGTGGTTCAGCACATAACGTGTTTGACTGCAGCTGGCGCAGACGTACTGTGCACATGTCTACACAGTAAGCCTGTTCTACAGTAGGCATCTGTGATGTGCTGTGCACATATCATATCTGCACATTTGGTTGGTGTCCATCGGTCCACGGGCCAGTGGTGGGACACACAGGGATGTTGCTGAACATATATGCATGCAACCCTGTACAGCTGTAACGCTAGCCTCTCAGATGCTCATGTGTCATGGACGTGAACACCGTACCCGCACATGTGGTTGTGGGCTGCCGCCTGTACCCATCTCCTCCTGTGGGTTGCTATCATCCCACACCCTCCTTGTATTGTATGTTCAGGCTATGCACCTATGTGGGGCTTGTGGGCATGCAATACGATACTATATGCCTTTGCACCCATCACAGACAATGTCACACAGGTACACCAGCAGCCGTACACGTCACAGCTTGTTGTCGGCACATCACATGTGGTACACACATAACACATCTCCTGTGGGACATGGTCAATTGTACGGGCATGTCCAGCGGTCACATGCCACTGCTACCCCTACATGACGGCTATGCATGACATGTGGCTGTACAGCTACTGTCACATGTACACGGGCAATGCCCCCCTACCTACATCACGTGGTACTACCTGTAGGGTATGTGTGTCTGCATCCATGCTATGGCCATAGATGACAACTGTACATCAATATGTGCAACATACCTCATTGGGGGTTGTCATGTGCACATGTTCCACGTGTCAACGCATTGTTTGTGTCTGTTGGGTGGTCATTGTTGTGCATGGTTTACATGGCTGCCATAGCGTACTGTGTGTGATTCCAGGTACTTCATTGGGCTACCAGCATTGTACATTTCCACAGCACATTCCAGCCATCATGTCGCCATCCTAGATGACAGTGGGAGGTGTTCCGCCATGTGCACATATGTCACACAGTACGAGGGTGACTGACACACATTCTCACGACTGGGTTCTGACTGCTGTGGATGTGTGTGATGGTGTTGACGACCATGACTGCGCCAGATGGTGTCATCTGGATGTGTAACATTCACAACACACACCTACCTTCACATAGCAACACATCGTCCACGACAATGGACATTCCTGCATGAACACTGTGTGCGGTATGTCTGTATGACCACTGCATGTACCACTGGTAGCCACCAGCATGGCTGCGTACAACAGCAGTGTGTATCCTGTGCGAACATGGGTTACGCCTGTCACAACACACCTGTGTCAGATGGCCCTGTGGTGGGTGACAGTGCTGTTCCACACATCATGTAACAGTATACATCGTGCACCAGTATGTTGCGGACATGTGAACGGCTGTGCTACTCAACATATGCACGCATGACACATCACCTGGTACACCGTGTCTGCCTTGCCACCTGCTATTGTGACCACCCTGTGATGACATTGTACAGGCCACATGGACTGGGACATGTGATGGCTCAATGGTGAATTAACCCTCTGGGTAGCCAGTGGTCTGCACGCAGGGATACTGTACATTGGCCTACTCTGTCACTGGAAATGTTGACTATGGTCGTACTGTACTTATGCAGGCATGTGGTGTTTGTCCAGTCTGACAGTCGTGGTCAACCACACTACCGTGGCACACATGACCTGCGGACATCTGCCTAGGGTGTGCAGCCCACATGTACATCTTCACATGCTATGCTGCCTGTGCAGCAGTGTCACATGTGTGTCTCCAGCAGGGCTGTCACAGGCAGGCACAGCATGCAGTGATGTGTGACAATGCTTACACCTCCACTGTGCTGTACACAAGCACTGCACACACAGTACGGCACGCATGTCATTTATCTGCGGTGCCTGTGACCTGCCTCCATGCCCTACACAGCACACCTGCCAGTCCAGATTGTACACAGATCATACCTCCCAGGCACATACCTGGACTGCAACACACACGGGTGGGTGGTTCCCACACCACACAGTGATTTACACACATACTGTATATTCCCGTGACACATTGCATCATAGGTAATCCATGTTCAGATACCCATGTTCGTGACCACTACACACATTGTGACACACGATGGTGAATACACTGTACACCACAGGTTACATGCTGGCCATGTTGTCATACTGTACATTGCACCTGGGACAGTTGCTACTGCCATGTACTGACAGCAACACGCACTTCCCTAGTATGGACTCCCATGTACCCACACATGCTTGGCCATGCAGTACGCATAGCTGGGTGACACATTACATGACACATACCATACCTACACTACCCTCGGCATGCACCATACCTCCATGTGTCTGTGTGCTATACCTACAGACATCCCCCCTCTGTTTGCTGAACATCCATGCTTCACAGCCCTGCTAGCCACGCCCTAGACACACGACCATCGCAGCATGCATGGTACATGCGCTCTACAGCCGGTACTACTGACGTCCGCTGATGGAGGTAGTTAATGGCATGGCACCCCGTACGATGGACAGTATACGTGACTATGCCAACACATATCACAGTCCACTTCCGCTACATTTACGCACTGGTAGGGACCATGCTGTTCCACACAGAGACATGCTGGTACTGGCCTTTTCACAGACGCCACAGTGGTATTCCTGTTCCATGCACATGTGCTGTATGAGCACATGTGCAGGCTGTTGCACGGTAGTTATGTTCACATGTGCGTGGTGCGTCACTTGACAGTCATGGTGGGTCCTCATGGTGCATCACATACTCCACAGCTAGCTACCTACACATGACTGCCATACATTGCAGTGTGGGCCCTCACGCAGTGTGGTGGTATGTCTCTGCTGTTTGGTTACATCCACATTCAATGCAGCATACAACACTCATGCAGGCATTGCCAACACAGATGTTGCTGGCATCGTGCCTGCCAATGGGGTACCTACCAACAATACACACTCTCACTCACTACAGGGTTCCAATCCATGGCTGGACATTGTATTAACCCTGTGGACACATACATGGTACCGCCATGCACACGTTATGTCCTAGGACACGGTCCCAATGTCACCTCCGATCTCCGTAGTTGTTGTATCCCGCCAACCTGGCTGTTATATGTCTCTGCAGCAGCACACTGAATTGACTGCTAGCCCGCTCATGGACGTTGTGTACCCTGACCACTACACTACCACATCTATCACACTACACATGGGTGGTACTGCATTGCACATATGGGGCTGCATTTGTACACCCATGACTGGGCCATTCAGTATGGCACTGGGCCACATCCTCACATACATGCTTCACACACTCATTGACAACCTCCATGCCTTTACTGGCACCCTTGTTGGGCTTCTGTGCGCCACCGCACACCACATCCACATGCTGGCCACCTGTCATACCATTGCATGGGTGGTTGGTGTGGTACAGAGGGTAACAAATCAGACATTATCCTCTCTTTGCCCTTCAGCGCCATTACACATTCTGGTATTGCCAATGTACGCATCCAGCATCACATCGTACCCTATGTCTCAGGATGTTACGCCATGTGACTCCTGTACAAGTCACACAGTGGTGCAGGCATATCATGCTACCTACAACATGTCAGGTACATGTGACATTGCACAGTCCTCAGTCATGTGGCCCCTCATGCTCACTATTTGCTTACATACACTACATGCTGTCACAGAGTACTGTCCATGCCTACATATACCACATCTACATACCTGGCAGCATTCTATCTCAACCTACTCATACTGCTAACAACCATACAGGTGTCGGTGTGGCAGTTATATCATGTAGATGTCATTGCGCCAGTTACATCACACATAGTGCATACACATCACCTTTGCATAGTGACAGTCATGCACTGTGTATCACATGGATACTGTCCCTATACATGCATATCACATTGTACATGTTTGCTGTACACACACATGCCCCACATGGTGCTGTGGTTGCCATATTCCACTGTGGCGTGGGTACACATGTGCAGGGCCACACATTTCTGGACTGTATGTCTTGCTGGTACATTGTGTGCCCTTGTACCTGTGCCATACACACATGTACACGCTGGCAGTGTTACAATAACACATGTGTGGTGTACCTTACACAACGGATACAACTTTACATGTCACAGTATAGTCATGCCGTGATGTCTACCCGGCTCAGACAGTTTACATATGCAAATGACAGTCGTGAAACATATCAGTACTCACCTGCATACCACTTACACAGGGGTGTCATCTACTATGCCATGGGCCATGTTCTCCACATTACTGATGCATGTAGTACTCCTACATGGCGTTTGCAGTGGGCAGGGTGAATGGAGCACTCCTGCATGTGTGCATACATACCACATTGCTCAGCCTGGGCGTCTTTGTGACCTCCGCAGACTGGACACACACCATGCTGTGGGACATAGGTCCTGTGCACATCCCACAGGGACGCACTGTGTCACTGGTCATGTGATAGTTCCCTTGCTGGTAGGGTGACACAGACCCATGGTACCACCACAGCAGAAGTACTGTATAAACATACAGTTGACATCCACCTCTGCTGTTCAGTGGACACTACCATGGGGGGGGTGACACTACTGTGTACATTGCACATGTGTTTACACACGGCCCTGCCGGACGTCATTGTTGCACACATTGCACCTGCTACAGAACATTTGGACATGGTTACTTGCTGTTCCCTCCATTTCGGGTACCTATTCTGCTACTACTCTGTCCCATATGTGCAGGCCATACATATCCTGTTCATGTACATAACATTAGGCCATCCCTCCATCATGCATGCTATGCCTGTGATACTGTCTATAATTTCTGAACGTATCCATCATGACAGCTTTGCATTACACATACTTGACATAGTCACCCCTACTGCGAGGCATACGTGCACGCCGTGCGCACATTCCGTATGACATCGACGGTATATGCCCATACACATGTGTGCTGTGACACTATACATACATGTCCTATCCCCTGCTGTGGCACTTCATTGTTGAATATCCACTGCCAGCATCAGCGTGGGTGGTGGCATTGTTCTGTGTTTGAAATCCCTATGGCGGACCTTGAGTTATCCCAGCTGTGTACATGTTGTCCCACTGCTGTGCACACGTTGTCCACAGTCGTTGGTATACTCCGCGACTTAGCACTACATAACCACCTTTTACCACTCTATGCCTGATGGACAGGTATCTTTACCTACACACACCGTTCACATACAGTGCAGATTCGCCATACGATCATGCGTTAGACACCAGTACATCACGTGGGTTCGACATACCTTTCGGTCTTTTGTTCCGTATTCCTCGCTACTTGCTTAATACACGTTAGTGTTGTCTTCAGTATTTGTTCGGTATGAACATATGGTTTGAATATCCGGGGAGTCTTCCTTATATCCGCCGTCACCTGAGGCATGTGGGTTCAACACGCCAATAGCTGTTCATCGGTGTGTAGTTATGCGCATATCAGCGGTGCACCTCTATTCGTGACGCTACGCGCCGGTAGTAGGCCATGGTTCATTCCTCGTGTGGGCGTTGGTTATTTGCACTACCTTCGTGGGGATGCTATGTATTGTATCATGTTTGTGTGACTGCATCCGCTATGTGTGGTGTCAGGTACATTTCGCTGTGGTGTTAGCCGTGGATTGTGTGTGTTGGGTATGGTATTTTGTTCGACATGTGGGTGTCCGTGTCTTGGCGGCGTCTGTCGATGGCATTGTGCATTCGGATGTGTAACATAGCTGTTATATTCCTGTACACAACGGATGCAGAGATGCATCAGCTGCTGCTAATGTTTCCCACGCTGGTTGTTGCGGTATGCCGCTGTCATTGACTGCCTGTATGTTTTTGCTACGGTTTCGCTGGTATCCCTTTGATATGTGCGATGGGGTATATCTGCGGATGTGGGTGACGGGTACGGGTGTGGGCCTTGCATTAATACATACACGGTATGCTTGTGTGTGTGCTCCATCCCTGCTTGGGGAGCTGCAGGTTACCTGTCTGTTGTTCTGGGAGTGTTTGTTTTGTTGATGTCGTGTGGTGTCGGTTTCGCCTGCATGTGTGCTTCCTGCATGTATTCCTCCTTCACATCGGTTATATATCTGCGGATGTTCGTACGCGCCTACTATCCATTGGCATTTTGTCACGGGTAGTTACGGTGATTGTGGTCCTGTACTTGGGACGGCCTGTATGCTACCGGTTGCCTCCTATTCGTGTGGCGCTTGCTTAATTAACAGTCGTGGAACACACAGCGGTATTTACGGGACGGTACGTGGCCACGATCGGTGCCGGATAGCACATGCGATTTTCGCCGCACATGCCTGATGCTGTGTAACGCTGCCGACGATCGTGTTGAGTCTACCATATGGCCGCCATACATACGGGCATGGTTTGTACATGCGTCCTTTGCATCTCCTGTTGGCTATGGTCCTGTGGTACATTCTGGGACATTTCCGCTTTGCATCGCTTTTACGTCGCCACGCGCCTAGCCACTGAGGAGCTCTCAGTAGTACTTTGTGGGTACTGCTGTACATACGCCTGTGGTTCCTGTACTGTATGCCTACGCATGTTATTCCACTCCGCCTGTGACATGTCACCTACATACACATTTTACAGTGGCACACACATTACACACACACAGCGGAACACACGACAACCTCACCTCACACATACACATATAGCCGCCGCGACCGACGGTTGCACACAGTACCTACGCTATCGCATCGCCGGCGGCGGTGTGTACCTCCGCACTCATATCCTATGAATATGACACGCACATGTCCTGTTACTGTACCGTGGCCTGGCGATCATCCCGACCCGCGGATATGCATTGATGCAGGTTGACATTTCCATGGCTGGCGTTCCCTGCTCTGCCCACCCTCCCGGATGATCGGGTTGTCGTTCACTATGTTTACTATGTGGAGATTTCGCATCTTACTTCTCTGTAAACTTGCATCCCTGGGATTCCATATTTACCTGTTGTACTTTATATCTGTGTATGTGTACATATATTTCTACGTGTGTGATGATATCTATCTCCGTATCTGTGTATGCACATAAGTACATATGTGGTCGACTTGCGCAGAAAGTGGCAGCATACGGCTACGCCGTCTGCTGTAGGACCGGCGTGCGGTTGAGGTGTGGGCGCACCATGCTCCGCTGGCTATTGGGTGTGCAGTGTTTGGGTGGTGCCTATGTTGGAGTCACACATACGTCCGCCCATACGGTACACATTACGGGCGGACATGTTTGTGTGGCGCCCATTTCACTGTGTGTGCAGGTAGGGAGGTGTCAGTCCATGGGGCCTACGCTGTCAGAGTATGTGCTATACGTTCCCTCTTTGCCAAGGCATAGGCATATTGGGTACGCCTCCGCCTACCTACTGGGGCTGGCACAGTGTGTTCATGGCGCTGAACGCCCTGTGCCTGTGCTTGCCTTGGCAGTTGTGGCGGGCTTGGTGGCCCTACACCATTATGTCCCTGCAGCAGCTGTTTCCGCAGAATCATATTGTGTAGCATACAACATACTATGAATATGTGGGCACATGTGCCTGGAGAGTACTGCAAGGCTCCACCGGATGTATCCAAGCACCGGAACCGTGATTTCAACATCCCAAACACACGCTCTATGATTATTCTGGTTTGTGCGTGTGCCTCATTATAGCGTTCTTGCATGTGTGTGTGTGCATTTCTGATGGGTGTCATCATCCACGGCTCCAGTGCATAGCCAGCATCCCCCACAAGGTGACCTTGTGTGATGTCCCCTGGCGAATACCTGATACAGCTGCGAGGCATGCCAGATATGGGAGTCGTGGTAGCTTCCGGGGCTGCCAGCACACACATCCATGATAATGCCCCGCGCATTGCACACGACCTGGCAATTGATGGAGGGGAATCCCTTGCGGTTTATGTAGCGCCTACCCTGCTCCCCGGTGGTGACTTGATTTCTATGTGCGCACAGTCTATCGCACCCAGTACCTCCGGTATTGTGCCACACGGTGGAAGTGGCGATATTGCTAGCCAACTCCTCCTGAGATCTGGGGAAGTTTATATACTCATGGGCATGTCAGAACATGGCATCCAGGAACTGGTGTAGTACCCTGGATGCTGATGCCTGTGAGATGCCCATTATATCCCCGGTTGGCCTTTGAAAGGTACCTGTAGCCAGTATTCGCAAGCTCACACATACCTTTGTGTCCACTGGGATGGGCTCCCTCTGTTGTCTCTTGTTCTCAGGCGTGGCGGCACAGCTCCACTATTTGCTGTAACGTGTCCCTGTCCACCCTGTAGCGCTCTACTATCTCCAGGTCTTGCAGCCCCTGGTAGGTCACCCTTGGTCTGAACACTCTCCTTCTCCTCTGAGGCCTACGGTAGTTGTCGGCACCCTCCTCCGCAACTCCGCCTGTCTCTGACACATACCGATGCATCACGGCCACGGCGGCACCCAACATATACATATTAAAAGTTTCCCGTGTGTTTACACCCTACGGTGCGGCGTTTGGGAAATCGCGCTGTGTGTTGTGTGCATTCACACTTTATACTGGTGTGCTGTATACCCAGTGATGTCATTGGGTGTGTCTGTGCGGCCGTATCTGTGGATTATCTTCCGTGTTTTACCGTTGCAACTGCAACGCTATTGCCTTTAGTGTTACATTACACTTGCCTGCATTGGCTTAGCTTTGCATCTTACCTTACTGTTTCTGCACGTTGCACCTACTATTGCCTGCAGTGCATCCTGCAGGCACATGGCATATGATGCATTTTGTCTGCCACCGCCGTTATGCTACCTCTGTACTTGGCTGTGCTATTTCGGTTCTTTGCTCTTTGCATTTCTGCTACATCCCCTACTATCTTTGCATTCCTATGCCTCCCCTTTCCCATTTTGCGGGAGTCTGCATGCAGAGTTGTATACTGCCGCCGCTTGCCCTTCCTGGATTGATTGGTGTTGATTGCTCATTACGGCTCCAATTACACTGCTTCCGCATTTCCTCATATTCTCCGCATTACCTTCCTATATCCGTGGTTGTTGACGTGGAGGCCGTTCCATGACTGAGTTGGGGAACGTAGTCATCCTCGTGCACATGCATCTGTGCGCGCATTATGTACTCTCAGCGCATCTATCTCCTCACACGCCGGTCCTGCTGCTGTGATGTGCATTGTACAGCCCATGTTTGCTGGCCTCCAATGTGCTTCCTCCTACAGTGGCACACCTCTCTGCGATTGACATGTATTCCGTAGGCCACTCTTCGGTGTAATACCGCTGCGCCGTTTGCTCCATCCTTACACCGGCGGCGGTTTTGCGATTCACTATTATCTGCCTCATTTGCATGGCATTGACTGCTAATACATGGTTACGGGCGCAACACTGCCGCCACTCGCTGACAACCCTTGCGCTGGGGTTGAGGCTTTCCATACATACTATGGTGTGTGGTGGCTGTGCAGCTGATGTGTATTATACTGCTCTTTTAGGACATTGTCATATTATTTCATTGTTTTGCACCGTCTGTGCACATGTCTGGGGGTTCTGCTGTGGTTTCTGCGCATATACCATTTATGTCATTATTTACATTTTGTGCATGTTTTCTTTGGACATTCTCGGTGCCTTTCGCCATTGGCATATTGCACCTGTATGATACCTGACGCTGACAGCCTTCCGCTACCCTTGGTCATGTTTGGGTAAATGTAAACCGCTTTTTGGTTTACATTGCCGTTCTTTACGCTACGCCTGCGCCACTTCGTGGATCGCTATTTGCCTTCATTTGCATGGTGCAATACCGCACACAGTGTGTTTAGCATACCTACGCTGGGGGCGGCGCAGGTCCGCGACGCCGGTAGTGCACGTGGGATTGGTTCATACCTGAATCGCTCGGTGGCCATATTTGGCTTTATAACGCCGATGCTATGCGGGCGCCTGGCGCAAGGTTCATGAATCCCGGGGATAGTAATAAAACCTTTGGATAAAGGGAATAAAATAGTCATTATGAATACACTATAATATTATGATATGTGCATGGAACATTTGGAAAATGCTAATGTATATGGAAAGTGTAACAGGAATAAATACAAACAGGCAGTAGTTGAATTTGAAAAGATGCTATATAGAAGTGTAAGGTTAGGCTATTTTACTGAGAAAGATGTTAGGGATAGGTTATTTAACCGGAACAGTGAAATAGCTGTTTTCTTTTGTCTACCTAAAGTACATAAAAGTATGGTTAAACCACCTGGTAGACCTATTATCTCTGCTTGTAAATTTTTTTTACATAATATTGGTTTAGTGTTACATAAAATATTACTACCTTATATTCTGAAATCCCCGGTTTATATACAGGATAGTTTTGACTTTTTGTGTAAAATCTCCCCAATAGTTTGGAACAAGGATAAATATTGGTTGGTGGTTGATGTTAAAAGCTTGTATACCTCCATCCAACATAAAGACGATTTAGAGGCAGTCACGTTTTTTTTGGGAGATAGCCCCTTTTCTTTGTTTTGTAACAAACATGATAGATTTTTGTTTGAAAAATAATTATTTTTATTTTAATTATGTATTGTGTAGACAGAAACCGGGTACTGCAATGGGGGCGGCGTTTGCCCCTACGTATGCTAACCTTTTTATGTCTTTTTTTGAAACAAAGTTTTTATTTAATTTAAATTTTATGAAAAAATATGTTGATTTTTATTTTTGTTTTATTGACGATTTAATATTTGTATGTGAAGGGGGCAAGGATGAAGTAGATGAATTTATATTGGACATGCATAAGAATCCCTATGGTCTATCATTTGATGGACTTCAGAAGGGGAATAAGGTGGTGTATTTAGATCTTATTTTGGAAGGGAAGGAAGGTGGAATTATTTAATCTAATATCCATAGGAAATTTGTTGACGGCAATCAATATCTACATGCCACAAGTTGTCATCCCCCCATGTCTTGAAAGCTTTACCCTATGGGGAGTTGGTACTTGTTTCAAGACTATGTAGTGATAAGAGTTTGTTGGTAAAAGAAATGGAACAGACAAACCATATGTTTTTACAAAGGGGCTATGATCCAGTTGTTTTGAAACAAGCCCAAACTAGAATATGGGATGAGATGGATAAAGGTAGTAATGTGAATAGATACAGGGAAAGAAATACACATCAGATGATGGGATTAGGGGTTGGGAGGATGGCCTTATGGTTAAGGTGTTTGCCTTACAAACACAAGGTGCGGGGTTTGAGTCTCACAAGGGATAACTGGCTAGGCTTAAAATGGCTCGCAAGGGCAGTTAGCTTAGTACTGATCTATGAACCTATGAAAGGGTATAATACATGAAATAGGAAAGAAGAAAATGCATTTTATTATGTGTCTGTACACAACATTAAAAGTGAGGAGGTGAAAGTGTTAATAGAATATTATTGGAAATATCTACTGGAAGATAGGCTTTTGGCTAATATTCTAACTAGAAAACCTCTTTTCTCCTACAAGAGGGGAAAAAATTTGAAAGATATGGTAGTACACGGCAAGTTTTGTATGCCAAAAATGGATTTACCAAGAATATCTTCAAACAGAGGAACATTATGTTGTAACAGGTGCAGTGTATGTGCAAACATTGTGACTACATTTAGTAGCATGAATGGGGTTAAGTTTGAACCTAGGGACACCCATTCATGTAGAAGTAAAGGGGTGATATATGCATTAAGATGCCCATGTTCACTTTACTATATAGGGGAAACAAAATGAGAATTTCGCATCAGATTCATGGAACATATGAGGGATATTAAAAATATGAGGGAAGATAAAATAACTGCTTTACATTTTAGGATGTTGCATAATAGTGACACTACTTTACTACAAGGCACAATTTTAGAGACTGTGGAATGCTTAGGTAATGATGAAAATGTATTGAAACAAAAGTTGTTATATAAGGAAAGTATTTATATTTTGAAATATAAAACTGTGATGCCTAATGGTTTAAATAATGAGTTGAATTGGAAGTGTTTGCTTTAAGGGAGGGCCCATTGTATAATTAGTGGGTGTTTGCTATTAATTGAGTGTGATACATAAATGTTTGTATTTTTTATTTTTTATTGTTTGATATTCCTTGAAGATGGAAACACTGAAGCACAAGAATAAAGAACACTTGCTTTGCTTTGCTGTTTGTTTTGTGGATCACAGTCAGTGGTTCTACTGGGTCAGAGTTGTTTCTTAACCTTCCTAAAAGTGCCTTCTTTTTGTTCAGATATTTTTATTAAATTTAAACACATGAAATATTGCAAACATTCTAATGTGGATTTTGAGTATATAACTATATACAATATTTACAGTTGGCCTAGTATTCAACATATTTCACAAAGAAAGAGAAATGAAGCAGTACAATTACCAATTTACACTCGAGTCTTTAAATAACATTCAGTCACATTTATGAAGGGTGAGCTCATTTAAGAATTTCTATTAAATCAAGAACTTTAGTCCAAGGATTAACAGACCATTTTCTGGGATGAATTTTTGTTACCTTAACTTTTATTTCTGTGAGGGCTGATTCTTCCACTAGTAGCAAAAACTCTTCAAAGGTTGGTGATGCAGTTGATTTCCATTTCCTGGTTACACATTTTCTGGCTACTGCTAGAATGGCCAAAAGAAGATACATATTGTTTCTTGTCATAGAATTCGTTACATTTACATTCAATAGATTTAGGGATTTGCATAAAATAAATGTGTCTGAAAATAGAGATTGAAAAAATTTACCAATGTCAATCCAATATTTATTAATTTTATTAAAGGTATAAATGAAGTGTCCCCAACCAGCTGAGCATTCCATAGAACATCTCCAACACACAGTAGTGATAGATAATTGAATTTTTGCAACTTTATTAGGATTATAAAAAGCTCTGTGTAGAAATTTCCATGTGAAGATTTTCCACTTTTGTAGATTAGATGTTTATTTCACAGAATATAGTAGACTGGATTTGACTTCTGGAGTTAAATTTAATATTTTACCCTTATCCATAAATTTCCAAACTTTTTGTTTGTGTATAGTTTTATAGTTTATTATAATTCTATAAAGATTGGAAATTAGGTTGGGTCAGTTCAAATTATTATATATCCGGTTTTGAACATGAAAAATCATCTTAGGTTTGGTTTTAAAGGAAGAGTTATCAATTATTCTACAAAGGTCTTGACCATGAGAAAGAATGCTGTTTAAAATAATCCAATCAGAGTCAGAGATTATATACATTTTTTATATCACTTGTCTGTAATGCTTTTAAATATTTTTATACAATGTTGCCAACAAATGAATTGTTTTGATTCCGTCTTTAAAGACATTTTTATGAATTCTGTTGGTATAGTTTTTAGTAATTCTAAAGGGTATTAATGTATCCCACCAGAGTTTTATGTCTAAATTTGAGTTTATAAATGTTCTGATATTGTTATAAATATGATTTATTATGTTTACTTTAGTATGTTTTGCTATATTGTATTGTATATTAATGGCAAGAATATACCAAAAATCAACATTTTGAAAATGTACTAAGAGATTACTAGCTAATTTGTTTTCACTCAGGAAGATGACTGTGTGGAGAGATTTCCATGCAGATGAGAAATTAGGATCTAACCAATTTATGGCCAGTTTGAGGATGGAAGCTTTAATATATGAATCCAAATCTGGAAAATTTATTCCACCTTTTTCCCCAAGGTCTAATGTGATGATAATGCACAATTCTATTTATCTTTGGAAACCATAAAAAATTAATAATATTTTGTTAAAGTCATTTAATATTGTTTTATATGGAGGTATAGGAGTGGCTTGGATAATATAATTTACCTTTGGAAGTAAGGTCATTTTTATTAACTGTAGTCTGTCTTCAAAATTTAAAAATAATTTGTTCCATTTTTCTATTAGTGATTTTATATTAGATAAAATGTTTGTATAATTTGTGATTACAGTTGCATTTATGTTATCACATAAGGTTACTCCTAAGTAATTTATGGATGATACTAACGTACCTATTACATGATTTGGATTGAAATTTGTTTTGTTTGCTATTTAATATCGTATATCTGGATTTGTTATTACTTATTTTTAAACCCGAATTAGTGTAGACGTTAGTAATTTGTAAATTTAATTCATTAAGAGATTCTTCTGAAACTCCTAAGGTTAGGGGGATATCATCTGCAAAAAGCATGATTTTAGAGTTGAATTGTCCATGGATGTTAATACCAGATATTTTTGATGATTGACGGATAGTAATTGCAAATATTTCTATGGCTAAGGAAAATAGAATAGGAGATAGAGGACATCCCTGTTTAGTTCCTTTGGTAACTTTTATAGCTTCCGAAGTAAATGGGCCAAGTTTTACATAAGCAAGATTATTACTATATAAACTTTTTATCAAATGTATAAATAGAGAGGGGAAATCAAAAATTTCTAATGATCTAAAAAGTTCCATTGTAGTGTGTCAAAAGCTTTGTCAATATCAAGAGCAATTAGGAGAGCTTCTTGATCATCTCTGTTTATAACATCTGTAAGAGTAAGAATCCTTTGAATGTTGTCATGTGTTTGACTGTTGTATATAAATCCTGTTTGATCTTCATGAATAATATTTACTAGGGATTTCTTGATTCTGTTTACTAAAATGGAAGTAAAGATTTTATAATCATTATTAAGAAGAGAAATAGGTCTATATGAACTACACGAAGTTAGAGATTTATTTTCTTTTATAATAGGGGTAATTAGCGAATATCACCAAGAGGGAAGAATCAAGTGTTGAGAATGAATTATATTGAGAGCATTATGAAATAAAGTTAAAACCGAAGCTGGTAATCTTTTATATATTTCATTTATGATTCCATCTATTCCAGGAGTTTTGTTATTTTTACTTTGTTTATTTTGATTGGTTATCTCTTTTAATGATATTTGTTGTTGTAAGTCTAATTTTATTTTCTCTGGTAATTTATTTATGTTAGGTTTATATCTATGTCTATGGAATTTGTATTATTAGGAATATTGTTTTGTAGGTCTGAGTAGTGGTGTTTGAAAGCATCAAGAATATCACTTATGTCTGAGACTACTTTATTATTTTTACCCTTGTGTATAATTTTTACTATACTATTTTCCATAGATTGTTTTTTATTCTCGTTGATAGATTGCATATATGTTTAAGAGACATTGAGTATGAACTGATTTTTAGTTTTTCTAAAGCTATGTTAGTCTTGTGTGTTAATATTTCATTATATTTTTTATTTAGCTGATCTATTCCTTTTTTCTTTGTGGAAGAATCAATGGAATCATTTAAATTTAAATCAGTTAATTGTTTTTGTATATTCTGAAGTTCTGATTCCCATTCTTTGGTTTTATTTATGTACCATGAGAGGATTTTGCCATATAAAAAAGCCTTTAATGTGTCCCATAAAATTACTGTATTTTTATCTTCTAACTGGTTGGTTTCAAGAAAATATTCTATTTCTGAGTGTAGCCATGGTTTGAATTGCTTTAAGCTGATAATATAGGCATGAACTCTAGTTGTTAGATTTAGTTTTTTAAAGTCAGATTCCATTTTAAGAATGAGAGAATTATGATCTGAGAAGGGAAATGGGAGAATGTTAAAATTAATTATTTTCGTATTTAAATCTTGTGATATGTACAGTTTATCAATTCTAGTCTGAGTATTGAATCTATAATCTCTATGTGAATATAGTGAAGAGGTGCTTTCTCTGTATACATAAGTGTCAAGTAAGATTAGATTAGTCGTTAAGATTTTAAAGGCTTTCCCAGTTGAAGATAGTCAAAAAGGTTTGCTGTTTGTGGTCTCAGAATTATTTCTTATACAGTTCAAGTCTCCAGCCAATATTAAAACGCCTTTTTGAACTCTGTTGATAAGATTTATATGTTTTCTCACTGTTGCCATTCCTATACCTGGAGTCCAATAAATGTTAACTAAAGTCCAAATTCTATTGTTATATTTTGCAGTGCCTTCTTTTTTGGATGCTCTCTCTGCAAAGTATTTTTCCACTGGTTCCTCCACACTCCTTGTCATCTCTGGATCTCAAGGATGCTTACCTGCATATCCCAATTCACTCTCAGTACAGGAAATTCTTACGTTTCTTGGTGGGTTCTTTGCACTTTCAGTTCTTTGCCTTGCCTTTTGGTGTTTCCACTGCTCCAAAAGTTTTCAACAGCTGCTTGGCTCCAGCCATTGCCTTCCTGAAGGTTCAAGGGATTTAGGTTTACTCCTGTCTAGATGACCTTCTTTTTCTGGCTAACAGTCCAGATCAACTAAGGTTAAACCTCAGACTAGCCATTCCCTTTCTTCAGAGTTTGGGACATACTTTAAATTTCAAAAAATTCAGTCTTACCCCTATCCAGGACCTCATTTTTCTAAGGTGCAGGTTCTGGACAGATTTGATGATGATTTTCCTCCCATCAGACAAGGTTCTCTCTCTTGTGGGCTACAAGGAGGCCCTTCTGCCTCTTCCATCCATCTTGGCTAGGGAATTTCTAAGATTGCTTGGATTCATGGCTTCCACAATTCCCATGCTGCCTTTTGCAAAGCTGCACATAAGGAAGTTTCAGCGGTTTCTGAAGTCAACTTGGTCTCAGCTTGCTCATCCTTTGGATGTCTTGGTCTCTCTTCACCCTTGCCTGAAAACGAGCTCCTTTGGTGGATCTACCAGCTATCTCAAAATCCAGGCCTTCCTCTTCTCATGCCGCAGCCTTCTCAGCAGCTCTTTAAAGATGCCTCAGATTTAGGTTTGGAAGCAACCTTTGCTTCCCATCAAGGTTTAGGGTCTTTGGTCTCCTGTTCAACAGAGGGACCACATCAACATCTGGGAGATGAGAGCCTTGATTCTGGCCTTGCAAACTTTTCACCCTCTTTTCTTATCAAGTCCTCTCCAGATTCTTACAGACAATACCACTGTCCTCTGGTACATAAACAAGCAAGACGGGAGAAAATCTTACCTTCTTTGTCATGTATCCCTCCAGGCATGGGAGCTGGCTTTCCAGTACAAGATAATTCTGCATACTGTATACCTTCCCTCAGCTCAGAATTCAGTGGCAGATGCATTAAGCAGATGCATGACACAATCCCATGAGTGGATGCTTCACAGGGATGTGTTCCTGGATCTAGTTCACCAGTGGGATACTCCAGAAGTGGATTTCTTTGCCTCCCCCTCAGAACAGACAACTTTATCTTTTTTTGTGCCAAGGTCCCTCACCCTCAAGCTTGGAAGGTGGATGCCCTCTCTTTCTCATGGAAGGGGATGTTTCTTTATGCATTACCCCTTCCCCCTCATTCAGAAAGTCTTGCTGAAAATTCAACAAGACCAACCAAAAATCTTGCTGGTGACCCCCTTTTGGCCAAGACAGTACTGGTTCCCTCTTCTTCTGCAGTTAACCAGGGGCCATCACCACAAGTTGCCTAACTGGTTGGGCCTACTCACACAGGACAAGGGATCCTTGATCCACCCACATCTATCAACTCTACAGTTGACTCTCTGAGTGATCAACTTCTGATTCCTTTCAGGCATCTATTCTCAGAGGGGGTGCTTAGGGTTTTGCAGGAGGCCAGGAAACCCAATACTAAGAAATGTTACATTTCCAAATAGAAAAGATTTTCTATTTGGTGCCAAAAAAGAAATCTAGCCCCACTTTCTATGGACATTCCAGTAGTGCTTTCTTACCTCTGTGCATTGTTTAACAGTGGTCTCTCTCATTCCTCAGGGAAAGTCCATTGCTCTGTTCTGTCTACTTGATGTTCTTCATTCCACATTGCTGCAGTCCTAACCATTGGGTAGTCCGCTGTCCAGTCGGCCCGAATACCAAAGTATATGGCTGACGTCGGTCAAGGCGCATTAGACTGACGTCAGGACGTCAGGGTACTAATGCGCATGACCGACGCCATATCCTCAGTCTTTTTTGCCGCATGGTCCGATGCAGAAGCAGTTTTGCGAGTGCAGGTTGGCGTTCTGAAATATTTCCGAAGTCGGAGTTTCAGACCGAATCAAAGTTGGCTAAGTACCCGTAGAACATTTTGGTTTTTCTTGCCTCAGTATTTAACCGGATGTCAGAAAAAGTGAATAACTGTATTTCTTGTGGGAAGCAGATACCTCATAGGGATTACCATACTTTGTGTATACCTTGTTTAGGGCCTGAGCACGACGTTGTTGGTTGCCGCTCTTGTGCTAGATTTAACAAACGCACTATTAAGAGAAGGTTAGACTGTGCCAGGTTAGTGTTTGGGAAGCGTTGTAATTACAAAATGCCGTCGGATGCTCCGACGCCCGCTTCGTCCAAAAAGCGCAAGGACAAAACAGCAAAGCCTAGGGTTGATGAACCGGCAGTCCCGGACGGCGGTTCTTTAGAAGGCTCAGTGGAGCCAGAGGTTTTGCCAGGAGTTTCTTTGGAGTCTCAGGCAGAGACTTTACTGTTACAGGATGTGCTCTCTCAGGAGGTAGGCCAGGCTGAGGGGGCTTCTCAGGTAACTGTTCTTCCCTCTCTTCCCAAGGTAGTTAGAGCTTCTCCTACTGTTTCCAAAACTTCTTTGAGAGGTAGGCCAAGTTCAGCTTCAGTGGGGGCTTCTCCTAGCACTTCAGGTTCTGTGCCTAAGAAACATATGCTTAAAATGACAGTTTTAAAGAAAATGGAGGACAAAGCTAAGTCTATGCAAACTGTTAAAGATTTTTTGCAGGTGCGGCCACCGAAGTTTAGTAGAAATTGGCCTACTAAGGGATGGACATATCCTGCTTATGATTCCCAGTCTAGGGGTAGGTCTAGACGTGGTAGGGGCAGAGCTCAAGGTTCTTTTAGGCCTAGAACAGGGGGTTCACCTGCTCAGACTTCTGGTGAGGGCAGGGGTCAGTCCTTTCGTAAACAGACCCAATGACCTGCCTTTTCAGCTGCCAGTAGATTCTCGTCTGGCAGCTCCTTTGGGAGGAAGACTGTCTCTTTTCAAAGAAAATTGGGATTTAATCACTCAAGACAGATGGGTGTTGGATATCATTCACCACGGTTACAGGTTTTATTTCCATACATTGCCCCCGTTCAAAGGCATGCCAGACGTTCCCCCTCCACAAAGGAAAGAGGCTCACAAGCAAATTTCTTTGTTACTCCAAATAGGGGCTATTCAGCCAGTCCCTGTACCAGAAAGGGGCCTAGGATTTTATTCTCGCCTGTTCCTAGTTCCAAAGAAGGGGAACACGTGGAGACCAATTTTGGATTTATCTATCCTCAACACTTATCTGGACATTCCCAAGTTCAAGATGTTGACGTTACAACAGCTTTTACCTCTGCTGGGCAAAGATCATTGGATGGTAACTTTAGATCTCAAGGAAGCTTACCTTCATGTGCCTATAAGACTAAGTTGCAGGAAGTATCTGCGTTTCGAGCTGGAAATTCTCATTATCAGTTCTCTGCATTGCCCTTTGGCTTATCTACTGCGCCCAGAGTATTCACAAAGGTTCTGGCTCCAGTGATAGCTTACTTCAGGCTGAAAGGAATTCAAATCTATCCTTACTTGGACGACTGCCTGATTCTGGCTCAAGAAAAGGAAGACCTTCTACAGCATCTGGAATATGTCATAGCAGTGCTAAGATGCCTAGGGTATTCTGTGAACGAAATAAAGTCCAGTCTAGTACCCTCTCAAGACATGTGCTTTCTGGGTGTGAGACTGAATACAGCAGCCCAGATGGCCTTTTTAACCCCGGACAAACAAAAGAATCTTTCCAGTTACTTCCATCAACTATCTCTTCAGTCCGGGCTGACTGCAAGGACAGTCCTTCAAGCCTTAGGGTTCATGGCATCTTGTATTCTGGTGCTTCCCAATGCCAAACTGCATATGAGGAAGCTGCAATGGTATCTCAAGAATGTGTGGACACAGCACTGCCAGGATTTGGACACTGTCATTCAAATAATACCTTGCATGCAAAAAGAATTTTTGTGGTGGGCTCAGGAATGTCACCTAAACAAGGGACTCTCTGTGACCCGGCCAGAGGCGAGTCAGATTTTAACGACAGATGCCTCGGACATTGCTTGGGGAGCTCATCTAAATGGAAAGTGGATACAAGACAAGTGGCCTGCCAGACTACAGCATCTACATATCAACATGAAGGAGATGTTAGCAGTCCAGTTTGCATTAATGGCTTTCAAGGAGTTACTTCTTCCTGGGCAGGTGTTGATTCTAACAGACAACACAACTGTCATGTGGTACATCAACAAACAAGGGGGAACACATTCTTATCCTCTATGCAGGCAAGCAATGATTTTATGGGAGACTGCGCTCAGCTTGCAACTAACTCTTCAGGCAAGGTTTCTGCCGGGAGCACAGAACTCCTTAGCAGATGTGTTAAGCAGGCAAATCATGGATCCCCACGAGTGGAAACTGGATCTTCATGTATTTCAGAAATTGACAGTGTCATGGGGAACTCCAGACATAGATCTGTTCGCTTCTCCACTAAACCACCAGCTGCCAAAGTTTTGCACAAAGGGGTTTCATCACACAGCTTGGAAAGTGGACGCTCTTTCTTTCAGTTGGAAAAATCTTCATGTGTATGCCTTTCCACCTCTGCCTCTTCTCCCAAAGGTGCTCCTAAAGGTCAGACAAGACAAGCCAAGGATGATTTTAATAGCTCCAGATTGGCCTCGGCAACACTGGTACCCACTTCTAAGGAGTCTGGTAAGGAAGCCTCCATGGCCTTTACCTTTGATTCCACACCTGTTATCTCAGAGGGACGGTCACCTGCTCAATGTCAAGCTTCAATCTCTTCATCTAACAGCCTGGCATATTCTGTTTTGAAACACAGCAGGTCTCAACTTCCTCAACAAGTTTTAAATGTGATTATGGAAGCCAGAAGACCTAGTACAAGGAAAGTGTACGCAGAAAAATGGAAGAGATTTTTATTTTGGAGTGCAGCAAAGAATTTGGAGATTTCTGAGCCTAATTTGAGTGTGGCTCTTCAATATCTTACTGAGTTATTGGACAAAGGTTTGTCCTTCTCTTCCATTAAAATTCATGCTGCAGCAATTTCAGCTCACTATGATTGTGACCCACCATTGTTTTCACATCCTTTGTTCAAGCAGTTTCTTAGAGGGGCAAAGAATATAAGACCCCCCACGTAGAGCTCCTACTCCTGCTTGGGATCTCAATTTTGTGTTGGAAAAACTTACTCTACAACCTTTTGAGCCTCGGCTACTGCTGAGTTAAAATACTTGTCATGGAAGACTGCTTTTTGTTGGCCATTACTTCTGCAAGAAGGGTTTCTGAGTTGCAGGCCCTTATGGCAGTAGAGCCCTTTTGATTTTCCATAAGGATAGAGTATCATTACGTACTAATCCTTCCTTTATGCCGAAGGTGGTTTCTAGTGTGGCTTTAAACCAAACTATTCATTTGCCTACTTTCTATGCAGATCCCCAAAACAAGGGAGAAAAGATTTTGCACACTTTAGATGTACATAGGCAGTTACGTTATTATTTAAGCAGGACTAAGGATTTCAGGCAGTCTCAGCAGTTGTTTGTTTCTTTTGCCTTGACTTCTCAGGGCAAGCCTGTGTCTAAGCAAACTATTTCTAAGTGGATTGGGTTTTGCATTTCATTTTGTTATTCCCATCATGGCAAGGAGATTCCAGCTGGGATTAGGCCTCATTCCACAAGGGCTACTGCCACTTCAACAGCATTTCTCAGGGGGGTGGCAACTAAGGATATTTTGGAGGCAGCTACTTGGAGTTCAGTGCATACTTTCTCTAAGCATTACCACCTTCCTCTCTACTCTAAATCTAGGGCTGGTTTTGCCACAGCTATTTTGCAAGGCATGTTGACAGCTCCTGCTTCCTTATGATTTGCCAGCCTCCCTTACCTCTGCTTTGGGATTCTACCCAATGGTTAGGACTGCAGCAATGTGGAATGAAGAACATAGTACAGTTTTGTACCTACCATAAATGTAGATGTTCGAGGATCCACATTGCTGCAGTCCAATTTACCCTCCCTCCTTCCCCTCTGTGTTTAGGGGTTGTGGTGTGGGTTAGGCTATATTCTTGTGCATTTGTATATATTGTATATATGTTTGGTGCAGGGTTTTTGTTGGTGTTTTGGTTTGGGCCTTGTCTTTTTAGGGCCTTCTGACATCTGGGGCAAGAAAAGACTGAGGATATGGCGTCGGTCATGCGCATTAGTACCCTGACGTCCTGACGTCAGTCTAATGCGCCTTGACCGACGTCAGCCATATACTTCGGTATTCGGGCCGACTGGACAGCGGACTACCCAATGGTTAGGACTGCAGCAATGTGGATCCTCGAACATCTACATTTATGGTAGGTACAAAACTGTACTTTTGCCATTGACACCTCCATTAGCTACTAGGCTGGAGGTTAAACTTTTCCTTAAAGGCGTCCTACACAAGAAACCTCCCAGGAAACCAATGTCTCCTCCTTGGGATCTCAACTATGTCTTAGAGAAGCTTAACACAGGCTTCCTTTGAACCAGCTGCCTCTGCCTTTCTAAAGTTTTGCACTTTGAAAACAGTACTTCTGGTAGCCTTTACTTCTGCTAGAAGGGTTTCTGAGATTCAGGCTTTGATGGCTTCCCCTCCTTTCTTGGTGTTCCACAAGGATAGAATGTCTTTGAGATCTAACCCATCTTTCATGCCTAAAGTGGTGGATGAGTTGTCTCTTAATCAGTCCATTCAACTGCCCACTTTTATTCCTTCAACAATGTCACTCGTCTGGTCAGGATAAAACAGGCAAACTTATGTGGGTTCTGTTCAAGCAGGTTTATTATGTACAAACACATCAGGATTTAGGCTTAATAACTTTAACTTAGATAAACTTATAAACAAACTAGCTATCACACTCATACATGCTCACTCTCTAGTTGCACTCTCAAAATGGCACTAAAGCTAGCATGTGCTTGTTATTTATATGCACATGCTGTCCTTGGAATGCTTCTTAAAGGTGCAACACACGCACACATACATACACACACACACACACACACACACACACACACACACACACACACACACACACACACACACACACACACACACACACTATTCTAAATCCTTTCTTTGAGAAATGAATCATGCATTATTGACAACATTAATTGACATGCAAGTGATGCAAATAATTCTTTGCTATGTAATTATACAGAACTAAATACATATAGACAGTTATGTCCAGGTTGCTGTGTATTTCACATCAGGTCTGGAAATATGACCAAATCATGTGACATAGAAATTAGAACTAGGTCAAGCAACTGGACTATTTCTGCTGAATGTTCAACTTTGGGGACATCAGGAACAGAAAGAGAAGTTGACATATTCTACAACAGGAACATTGTCTGGATTGCACAAGAAGAGGATACCCAGGACTGCATATAGATATAAGGAAACCATAGAGGGCAGCCTAAACCACCCCAACAGAGTCCACCAGTAAAAGGGAAGCCACTAGTTCAGTTACACAGCCAGGATCACAGTTTACATGTTTTAAATGTAACCACAGGAGCCATGTAGCATACAGATGTCCACTGAAGCAAGGTGGGGAACAAAAGGTGAGGGAGCCAGTAAGTGGGAATAACAGTATGACTGCGGTAAGTTGTCTGGAGAAAACAGGGATACCAAACTATCACAGGAGTTTATATCATCTTTAGTGGATTGAAACAGGCCACTGCCAAGGGAGACACAGCCTCTGACATAACTATTGTGAAGCCTATAGTTGTTAAAAAGTAGCAGTACTTACTTGGGCATTCCACTCCAGTTAGAGCTTTATGATTAACCCCATTTCAAATACATTTGGCCAGGATTCATGTGGACAGGGAAGGTGGAAAAGGAAACAAGCATGTAGGTGTGTTTGAGGATATCCCTGCAGATATCTTGATAGGGAATGATTTTGATAATGCAGTACCTTGTGTGTATGCAGTTACATGCAGTCAGGCTTGGAGACAGGCGTGGAGGTCTGGTAGCCTGGGGGAGATCCAGACAGAGACCCCACACCTGAATCTGAGGCTGGTAATGTGGCTATTTCAGGGAGGGAGCTACCTTGTAGCAGTGAGCCTGAAGGTGAGCCACAGCTACTGCTAGGTACTGATGTTTCCTTGGGCAGGGTGACTGCAAGGGCAGAGATGACTGGTTGTACGCAGACTGACCGTGAGGCACCACTGTCAGAAGGTACCAGACTTCCTGTGGAAGGGGAGCTGGGAAGGGTCACAATGGTAGAGTTGAGACAGGCTCAGCTCTGGGACTCTACATTATGAGGCTTGAGGGAGATAGCAAAGGATTCTGAAGGAAAAGGGGAGTCTGTATATTGGAACAAAGGTTATTGTATATAAAGTGGACCCTTGAGGGAGGGCTAGAGGGTGAGTAATACAGTAATTGGTAGTGCCCAGATCCTACCATCTGGCACTTCTAGCCCTAGGCCATGACATTCCTTTTGCAGGTCATATAGGCATAAAACATACCAAGAAAAGTATCATGCAGTACTTTTATTGGCCTGGGATTGCAAGGGATATAACAGGGTATTGCAGGAGACAAGGTCAAAGCTCCTTTGATGCCTTTGCCTGTGATTGAGGAGCCATTTCAGAGGGTAGCTATGGATGTTGTTGGGCCTCTAAGTACCCCAAGTTCCACAGGGAAGAAGTATATCCTAGTGGTAGTAGATTATGCTACCTGATACCCTGGGGCAGTGGCTGTGTCCTCCCTTGAGGCAGAGAAGGTGGCAAATGCTTTATTGGACATTTTTAGCAGGGTAGGTTTCCCAAGAGAAATACTGACTAACAGTGGTGCCAATTTCATGCCACACCTGCTGGCTTGTCTGTGGGAGCTCTGTGGGTTGAAGTACTTAAAGACTACCTCCTACCACCCCCAGACTAATGGCAATGTGGAGAGGTTAAACTCTCCACTGAAGACCATGCTAAGAGCATTTGCAGACCAGTTTGAGAGAGTGAGAGAAATATTTGCTCTATCTGCTGTTTTCATACAGAGAGGTACCCCAGGTATCCAAGTTTTTTACAACCTTTGAGTTGCTGTATGGGCATAGGGTGAGGTGGATCTTGGATTTGATTCATGATGAGTGGGCGGGTTAGTGTGACTCCCACAGAGAGTTTGTTGTGGAACATGTGCTAAACCTCAGTACAAGGCTTAGGGAGCTCATGGGCTTGGCCCCGGAGAACCTGGCAGGAGCCCAACAGCAGAAAAGGGTCTGGTATGACAGGAATGTTTGAGCCTGAGAGTATGCTACAGGACAGCAGATTGCTGAATGTAAACGGCTTCATTGTAAAATGGGTTGCCAACTGGCTCACAAACCAGACACACACTATCAAAGTGGGTGGCTCCACATCAACCAGCAGACCTGTTTGCAGCAGGGTACCAACAGGGGTCAGTGCTGGGCCCCCTACTGTTTGGTATATACTTCTCAGAAGTTCAGATCAAAACGAAAGGGTTGTGGCCGACCAAGTGTGTAGATGACTGCAAATTAGGTGCAGTCATTGAATCCCCAAATTATGTCAGTATACTCCAGGATGGTCTCACACAGACCAATGAATGATGTATTAGTCATGGTCTAAAACTGAAGGCAAAGAAATGCATCATCATTCCCTTCAGCACAAACGTTGTCCTTTCACACTATCAAATCAATAAGAATACTCTAAGTACCCATGAAGTGGTAAGAGGCCTGGGATCACAGGTTGACCGCTACCTTAACTTCAGTCACCACATGTCTACCATTGTAAGGAAATCCTTCCAAATAGCTCACTTGATTAGTAAATGTATCACCTCAAGAGGAAAAGAAGTTATAACCCCCTATACTCTGCACTTATCCAGCCCATAATTGAGTATAACGCCCCATTTGGTGTGTACTGTACTAAGCATCTACAACAATTATTGAGACCTCAGAGGTTTCTAACAAAGAAGATCAAGGTGCCTTACATAGACCAACTAAAATCCCGATCACTGTACTCCGTATCATATATACTTCTTAGGGAAAACTTATACCTGGCCTACAGAGCAACCCAAGATCCAAACCTAATGAACTTACTAAATATCCATAAATCAAATGGGTCTAGGGCTGCCAGTTCCATGGACTTAAATATGGCCCGCGACTTAAATAAGACATGCTGGAGGGACAGATTCATCTCCCAGCAACTGCCACGTCTTTGGAGCAGGTTAACAGTTCATATGAAACAGAGCACCTCTTTGACACTGTTCAAGAGGAACCTGGATGAGTGGATGGGGCACATGTAAATTCTTATTGGGGATAGTACCCACAACCCTCCTGGACATGCCCAGCCATCAGTAAATGCAATCTTAGGTATTGACTAGTACCTCTACTGTATTACATTGGGTTGAAATGGTTAGGCTTAAAATGAATGCCGGGTTGAGAGCCTAGTAATCTCTTATGATTGCTCTGAGATCTACCATCTGTATCACAGGAATAATGCTGAGATAACGATTCTGATTCAGGAAGAAGATGTCTGCGATTTCTCCTGTACTCAATACCGTCAGATTCCACGAAGTAGGATCTTGGCTCGGTACATATACCTGTTACTTGACCAATCCAGTTGAAACCTTTCACCGTTTGTATCCTCACTGTCTCTCCTTATTTCAGTGGATGAAGAAATCTGCTTGATTTATCATGGCTGGACTTTTGGAAAGAATGCTTTCTGAATAGTTGGGCTTTGATTGTTCTGTTCTTTGCTTTAGGCCTCAACAAACTGTAACTGATAGGCAATGTTGTTCTGGTTTGCGTAGACAGAAGTCTCTGAGCAAGTGAGGCAAGTATATCGTCATGGGGTATGTTTCTGAGATCGAGTAAATTCAAAAAGATATCGGTATTATCACACTTTGACTTTTCTAGTAATTGCTTTGCACTCTGTACTGCACATTCAGCTAGTCCATTTGACTTTGAGCATTCTGGACTACTAGTAACATGTACAAAGTCCCATTTTTTTGCAAATTTCTGAAACAACTGACTGGTATATTGAGTAACATTATCAGAAATAACTTTCTGTGGACTACCATGGACTGAGAAATGACATTTCAACTTGGTGATAACAGCAGTGGATGTCAGGTTAGGTAGTATATTGATCTCTAACCAGTTGGAATAAGAGTCTACCAACATTAAGTAATGGTAATTGTTCCACTTGAATACATCACTGGCTGCTTTTGACCAAGATAGTTCAGAAACTTGACTTGGCTGAAGTGGTTCTTTTTGCAAATGCAGCTTAGTACTGTTGCATACTGAACAAGAAGAGAGCACTTTATCAATATCTTTTTTTTAGAGCAGGGCAAAATACTAGTCCTCGGAACCTGGGTGACCACAGTGCAAAATCTGGATGTATTCACATTGTAAGGAAGCAAGAACAACAATTTTAAGACCTTTGAAATAAATGCCATTTTCTATCAACATCTCGTTTCTGTAAGGAAAATAAGTTTGCACTTCAGGTGGTACACTAGATTATTTTGATGGCTATCCACCATTAATGTAGTGGTTGAGCTTTTGCAAAATTGGATCAGTCTTTGTATGATCTCTCAGCTCATCAAGTCTCTTCCATGACATCAAAGTCAAAATTCTCTGCATTAAGCTGTTCTGTTGTATTTCTGGGTAATTTGGATAAGTTAATTAGGCAGATAAAGAAGTCTGCCTTTTGTATAGACCATTTTGAAGTTGTACTTCTGCAATCTGAGCATCATTCTTTGTAATCATGCTGGAGCTGAATGCATAGGCTTCTTTAAAGTAGTGAGTAGAAGTTTGTGATCAGTTTCAATCTGAATAGCTCGACCATAAATATAATCATGAAACACTGAACATGCAAATAATGTTGCCAAAAGTTCTTTCTCAATTTGAGCATATTACATCTCAGTTTTGGGTAAGAGTTATAGATGCATAGGCTACTGCTCTGCCTTCTTGAAGAATAACTGCACCAAAACCAAATTTTGAAGCATCACAGGAAAGGGTTACTGGTTTATTGACATCATAGTATCTCAATGTAGGTGGAGTGGCAATTTTGTGCTTAATGTCTTTAAATGCTCTTTGGTGCTGTTCCAACCAAGACCATGTAACATTTTTGCATGCCAGCTCTCTCAAAGGCACTGTCAGCTCACTGAACTCTGGTATAAACTTGCCTAAATAGTTGAACATGCCAAGAAAACATTGTAGAGCTTGAACATTATCTAGTGTTGGCATCTGTAGAATGGCTGCTTGCTTGGACGGGTCTGGTCGCAAGCCAGTACTGGTAAATAATTGGCCTACATATGTAACTTCTGGTAGTCTAAATTTGCACTTCAGAGGATTGAGCTTCAAGTTCACTTCACTTGCTCTGTCTAGAACTTTCCTAAGGTTTCTGTTATGTTCTGCTTCACCATTGCCTCCAGCCAATAAATCATCTACTATTATGGCACAAGGATAACCTGAAAAAAAATTGCTCCATTGCACACTGAAAGAATTCACTTGCAGAATTTATTCCAAATGGCATCCTGAGGAATCTGTATCATCCAAATGTGGTACTGAATGTAGTCAGTAGTGAAGATTTGCTATCAAGCATCACTTGCCAAAATGAACTGTTTGCATCCAAGACAGAAAAAACAGTGGCATTTGGTATTAGCGCTGTGACTTCCTCAACTGTACGCATGGGATGATGTGGTCTCTTTAATGCTTTGTTGAAATATCTTGGGTCAATGCATTTTCTGATTTCATCTGAGCCTTTTTTGTGGGCTGCTACCATAGATGACACCCATTCAGTTGGTTCTGTAACTGGACAGATTACACCTTGCTGCACCATTTTATCCAACTGAGCTTTGACTTTATTCTGCATAGCTAGCAGAACCTTTCTTGTTGGCCTGACCATTGGACTGACCTCTGGGTCTAACTTCATAGAATACACAACTGGAAGTTCGCCTAACTTGTCATTGATAACATCAGCATACTCTGAGAAAATAGCATCACTGAAGCTGGAACTGTGGCATGCGCTTATATGATGAACTTCTTTGGTAAAGGAAAGCAGATTCATTCTCAAACTGTCTCTGAGACCCAATAATGATTGCACAGGTCTTCGGACTACATAGAATAGTAAGCTGTAGCAGCTCCTAGCTAAATAACATGAAAGTACTGAGCCTTCAGTTTGAATTTCTTCACTTCCATAAACAACAAGTTTCACACAACTGGCCACATTAAGTTGCACACCAGCTCTCACCTTAGCAAATGTGTCTGCTGACATAACATTACACTTTGAACCAGTGTCTGCTTTGAGCTTGGTGGATTTACCTTTGATCTGGACAGTGCAAAACACTTTGTTCTTTGCCAGCAAATTTACTGCATCAACATTTTCACCTATTACTGATACACCATCTATGTAGAAAAGTAGGGTTGCAGCTCTCTATATGATCAACTTGCTTTTCTAAGTGACCCTTCTTTAGAACTGTGTGAGGTTAGCCTGATTTGCAAAACTTTTGAGAGTCGTTCCATTTTTTACACTTGTGGCATTGCTGACCAAATGCTAAGCACTTTTCTCTTTTAGACTCATGATTGGCACCACAATTGTGACAGTTAACAATAAAGCTTGATTTGGGTTTTGCTGACTCACCCTTGTACTGCACTGAGCATGTCCTTCTTTCTGAAATAGTCTTAGAACTTGCTGAAAAACTACGGGTTTAGCCTTCCACAGTCGCAGGGGTCACATGCCATGTGCTTAGGCCTGCTCCTGCTAAACACGTGTTGCATGCTGTCTACATTTGCTGTGGATCCTGCTGAAACCATGCTCTTATCACTTGCAAGCAAACTTGTATGCCTTTCTGTAACTTCATAGATTTGACAAATCTCAATAGCTTTCCTCTGCATTAAATCACTGTCACAATGCAAAATCTTTCTCACTGCAGCACTATTAATTCCACACACAAGCCTGTCTTTTATCAACTCATCTTTTAAGTCACCAAGCCTACACATTTTAGCTTTGTTTCTCAGGTCAGTAATAAAAGCTGCAAACGTTTTTCCTGGTTTTTGATCTCTTGTGTAAAATAAATGCTCCTCTAATGTAACATTTGTCTGTGGGTTGCACATTTCCCTGAATTTGCATTTCAAACACTCGGAGTCTTCCCTTGATTCAGCATGTACAACAATATGACAGTTTTCCCCTTCTCCTTCATATACTGCTGGTGCATACACAAATGAACGCTGTTTTTCAGTGGCCTCTGACCCAGCTAAGTTTAGCAAAATGAATGCCCTGGTGCATGTATCTTTGTCAGAATAAGCTGCTTGTATAAAAATATTGCACTGTAGCTCAAATATTCTCCAGTTCTCTACAGTATTCTGATGAAATGCAAGTGGACCTGGTCTGCAAAATGCCTTTGCCATATTAACACATACCAGTGACTGCTCTTGCAAGTATGCATAAACACAGACACGTAGACATATGCCAGAAATGTATGGCAGTACTTGTAACTATGCCCAATAGCACAAGCCTCTGAATATCTGAACTTTGCGAAATAAGTCTCCTGGGTGCAAGAATACTTTTAAAATCACTGTACTGTAAGAAATCACCTCTTATCAATGTAAGATACATTTCATAATAACTGCACTGTGCGAATAAACTGGGCAGAAGAAGCTCAGAGTAAAAAACATTTTGAAGTAACTACACTTTGTGAATAAACAGTACACAGCACACCTAAACTTTCCCTAAATGGCTGTACTTCGCTAAATAACTGTACAGTGCAAGAAGCACTCTCTAATGGTGGCACTGTGCAGATAGACACTCCCAGCACAAGAAACTTTTTGAAATGGCTATATTTTGACTGTACTTTACAAAATAATTGCACTTTGCACACAAATAAACTCTTTGGAATAAATGCATAGTAATAAGCACACACTGTAAGCAATTTTATTTCAAATAACTCGTTATGCCCTGTATAGCTTCAGTCAGCGTGAAACCATAGTTTATGCCAAAACACAGTATGTTGCCAAAAAACATGCAGTCACCTTGCTTTATGCTTAATGTACACTTTTTGCCCTTTATCGTATTTGTGTATTCATTTTGCTAATTTAATCTTTTTTTCATACTTACTATACGTTTCTTGTGCTTGTTTTAATGTAAACATGCTTATTTTACTTTAAACATGCTCGTTTTTCTATTCCAAGGTAATTCCAAACCCCTTATGTACTTTTCTGATAGTCGTTTTATCAAACATCTTAATTTTTAAACATTTTGTTTAATTATAGGTTCATAGGTTCATACTAGGCTATCTGCCCTAGGGCATTTATAAGCCTAGCCAGAGTGTGTGTGTGTGTGGCTTTCACCACCCCTTAGGATGAGAATACTATACTCATTAGTTTGCTGTGCCTCTGTCCAGCAGTGACACAGAGATGATTCCCGGGGTAAACCTACGATCTCCCATCCACTCGTCAAGATTTCTCTTGAACAGAGTCAGTGAGGGGCTCTGCCTCACATGGACTGGGATTCTGTTACATAGTGTAGGGAGTCTCTGGGTGATGAATCTGTCCCTCCAGCACGTCCTATTTATATCCGTGTTGAGGTTTAAGTCTCTTGCTCTCGTGGCTCTGGTGGATTTGGATTTTTGAGGTGGAGCATGTCCATTAATTCCGGGTTGGACATGGCCTTGTATGTCAGGCACAGATCACCACTGAGCAGACGGTATGCGACTGAATAGAGCTGGAGTTTCTTCAGTCGGGCATCGTATGACATATGTTTGAGCCCCTTTATCCTTTTGGTGAGGAACTTTTGGGGTCTTTCCAACTGCTGCAGGTGTCGGGTAAGGTACATTCGAATGGGGCGTTGTACTCAATCATTGGTCTGATAAGTGAAGAGTACAGGGTACAATGACCTCTCCTGATCTGGATGTGAATCCCTTCATGATCAGGTGGGCAATGTAGAAGGTCTTCCTAACCACTTTGGCAATGTGAGTGTCAAAAGAGAGGTTACTGTCAACTTGGGTCCCCAGGTCCCTGATAACTTCTTCCGTGTTTAATGGATTACCACCTATGTGGTAATTAGGGGTTACCTTGTTTTTCCCAAAGGGTATGACTATACATTTTTGGCATTTAGCTTAAGGCCATGGCTCTGGCACCAGTTATCCATTTCTATGAGACCTCTCTGGAGGATGTCTGTGTCTGATGGAGTGTAAATTATGGTGCCCAGTTTGCAGTCATCTGCAAATTTTGTCAGCCACAATCCCCCTATGTTTGCCTGTACTTCAGAAAAATAAATGCCGAACAAGAGGGGGCCCAGGACTGAGCCCTGTGGGACACCGCTCGTGACCGGCTTAGAGTCTGACATGGCACCAGCAACTCTAACCCTGTGTGTTCTGTCCTTGAGCCAGCTTGCAACCCATCTTGTGACATATGGGTTTACATCTAAGCTGGTGAGCTTTTCTATGATGCCCGAGTGGGGTATTGTGTCGAACGCTTTTGCTAGGTCAAGGTAGGCTGTGTGAACTGCCTTACCCTCATCAATGGCCTTAGTGACTGTTTCGAAAAAGTCGACCAAGTTCAAGAGGCAGGATCTGCCCTTGACAAAGCCAAATTGGGCAGGATCCAGTGTCTGTAGGTCCCCAATGTCTTTATTTATGAGTTCCATTATGATCCTCTCCATATCTTTGCAGACAAGGCTCGTCAAGCTTATAGGGCGGTAATTTCCAGGGTCCATAGAAGCACCACCTTTGTGGAGTGGGACCACAGTTGCCATACGCCATTCTTTGGGTACGTATCCTGTAGTAAGGCTAAGATTAAACAGCAGCCTTATGTGTGGGTTTAGTTCCTCATTGAGTTCGTGTAGCACACAGCCGGGGACACCGTCCGGTCCCATTGATGCTGTGTTTTTTGCTTTAGAGAGAGCAGCTCTCACCTGGGCATCTGAGATGTTTGGGAGGCTAGACTCTGGTGGGATAGATATTTCTCCTTTTGGGGGGGGAGGGAGGGGAGAAATTTGCACTGAACCTGTCTGCCAGTATGTTGGCAATGTCTGTGGGTTCAGTGATTTTTTTATCATTTTGGACTAATTCTGAGCATATCTGGGAGTTTCCACCCAGGTTTCTAACATAGTTAAAGAAGGCCTTATGATTGTCTTTTGTGTCATTAGCGATTTTTCTCTCAAAGTTGACCTTGGATGATTTTATGAGTGATCGTAGTTTTTTGCTAGTATTGATCAGAGATGCCTTCCCTTTTAGGGATTTTGCTCTGTCATGTAGTAGCTTTCTCCTCTTGTTGTAGAGTTTGTTTATGGCTGGGGTCCACCAGACCGGGCGCCTGCCTTTGGTGGAGAGGGTCTTGATTTTATTAGGGATTGCTTGATCCATACATTCCTGGAGGTGCTCGTAGAAGGCATTTGTAAGGGTTTCAGCAGCGTGGGTTGTGGTTTCCACTGGCTCGGGGGCCTTGAAGGATACCACTCCAGTCTTAAGAAGTGTGAAGTTTGCTTTTGAGAAGTTCTTCACTGTGGTCTTTTTTGCTGGGGGTGGGGGCGGGATGTGGATCTCCAATGAGATTAATTTATGGTCTGATCTCACCAATGAGGGATATAATTCTGGTGTGGAGCATTTTGTCCCCATATTTGTGATGATCAGGTCTAGTATATTTTCTCCTCTTGTGGGAATGGTGACTAGTTGTTCCATAGCATTTGAGTTTATGAACTCCAGGAACCTTTGGGCTAGGGTGTTGGGGCTTGAGTAATGTTCCCAGTCTATGTTTGGGTAGTTGAAGTCACCCAATATGATGGTGTTTGGAGAGACATTCATACTCTCCAGTGTCTTCAGGAAGGCTGTGTGGGTTTCCTGAGTTTGAGAAGGTGGTCTGTAGCATGCTACAAACTGTAGGGCAGTTTTACCTATGGTTAATTGCACCTGGATGGTCTCCGATGCTTCGTGCATTGCCACTAACCTGGAGGTGTGGGTATCCTTTATGAATATGGATACTCCCCCTCCTTTTGTGGTTCGGTCCGGATTTTGGGGCCGGAACGCATGATATGAGGTATAACCTGATAGTGCTGGGATGCTCTCAGGAGCCTTGAACCAGGTTTCAGTCACAGCACAGACATCGATGTTCTCCATACTGAGGAGGGCTTCGAGGGTGTGCATCTTGAGGTTTAGACTTTGGCATTGAGCAGTATTACCCTTAGTTTTTCTCCATTTTTGTTTTCTAGGGCGGTAGGTTTATCATTTGAGCCTTGCCTAAAAAAGGCACTATGGAGGTGGCAAGAGCCTTTGCCAATATCCGGAAGCCCATGGGTGACAGGTGCAAGCCTGCCTCTCGCTTCCTTAATAATGCATTCTGTGCTGTTGTAATGATCTGTTTTATCTTTTTAATAAAATAAATTGTTTGTGCAAGTTTTAATTACCTTTGGTTCATTTCTGTCCCTTTTTGTACTCTGTTCTCTTAGTTTGCCTTCTCTTTTAACACTGCACCTCGTAGCTCTGAAAAGCAGTCTCTGGAATCCCGGTTCTGACACCATGTTGCTCATCTGGTCAGGATAAAACAGACGAACTTCTGTGGGTTCTGTTCAGGCAACTTTATTATGTACAAACACATCAGGTTTGAGGCTTAATAACTTTAACTTAGATAAACTTATAAACAAACCAGCTATCAGACTCATACATGCTCACTCTCTAGCTGAACTTTCTAATTTGCACCGAAGCTAGCACGTGCTGTCCTTGAAACGCTTCTTAAAGGTGCAACACACACACAATTCTACAACCACAATCCTCTAGTGAAAGGGTTTTACATTCCTTAGATATGCATTGGCTACTCAGATTTTACCTAGACCGAACAAAATCTATCAGGAAGTCAGATCAACTTTTTGTGTCCTTTCATCCCAGGGCCCTGGGGTTACCTGTTTCCAAACAAACTATTTCTTCTTGGAATTCTAAAACTGTTGTGTTTTGCTATGACTTTCATGGGAATTCCCTCCCATCCCCTATCAGAGCTCACTCCACCAGATCTGTTGCCTCATCAGGTGCTTTCTTTAAAGGTCTGGATGCCCATTCCATTTTGGAGGCTGCTACTTTGTCATCTGTTCATACTTTTACTAAACATTATAAGTTGGATTCCATCTCTAGATCCAGGACAGGGTTTGCTAGAGCAATTTTGCATGGATTTGTAGAAAATGTTTCTTCACTTTCTTCCTCTAACCCCTCCTCCTCCATGGGTTCTTTTTGAGCTTTGTAACTCTCCCATATGTAAAGAATACTGCAACATTTTATAGAAGGACCTAGAATAGTTGTGCAAAATCTTTCCATAACCATAGATGTCCTTCTGTTCTATGTTGCAGTATTCTGTCGCACCTGCCTTCCCTACTACAACTTGTTTTCTACTAGAATGACTACCCTTTTTGTTTGGTCTTTGGACTTTTGTTCCTTGTGGGGTTAACTTATTCTGAGGATGGTATGTGTGGACATCCCTTTTGTAACTGACATTGTCAGTACCTACGTGTGATGTACCACATACTGGCATGGCTATAAGCTTTTGTATACAGGCCAGGTGTTGGGTCGATGGGCAGAATACAACCCATATATAAAGAATACTGCAGCATAGAAGAGAAGGACATCTATGGTTATAGTAAGATTTTACACAACTATTCTTTCTGTCCAGTAAATGAGACTATTGTTTTCTACTGAACTGTGTTGTCTGAAGTTATTCTGTACTATAACAGTTCCCTTTTCCAACAAAGCTTGTATTTGATGGTAAGAGACTGCTTCCTTTCCAACAAGATTTTGTACTTTTGTGAAATTATACCTTTAGTGATAGAACTCCCTCTAGAACGTATGCAGAATTTAATCCACTGGAGCTAGTCAGTCTTCCCAGTCTTGATCAAATTCAAACAGCCTTTTCAGTTAGTTGAACAAACTCCCATGTGTCATCCTTATCTACCCCAGATGTGGCCTGGAACTCCTGGTACTGCATTATGCCATTTCCTATTAATTGTTCCCAGTTTTTAGAATGTGATACGGAAACAAATGTGTCTTATCAACTGAGGCTTATCAAGACCCCAGCCCATGATATACCTAAAAGGAAGTAATTCTACTAATCAAGGTACTGTTTTTGTTTCTTCACAGGCACCCAAGATTAATTAGAGTTTCATTTAAAACCGAGACTATGGAATGGCTGGTGAATTTAAGTACCACTGAATGGTCATATAAACCATTTACCCTCCCATTTTAGCTAATAAAATATCCTTCCTCACCAAAGAGTAGCTAGAGTTTGCTAATCCTAAAACCATCTTACGTTTTGCAGAGGAGAAAGTGCCAAAGTACTTCCCAGACTTTGCATGGCTTATTCCCATCTCAAATGAACCCTCTGATCATTTGGTTAAGTCAACAAAACATCTTTATGGGGAGTGTAGGGGGATACCCTGAAATGCATTCAGTACCAGTGGAAGTACAGACCATACAACTGCTTGGACCTTCTGATTAAGGTCCAAACAAAAACTCTTCTACCTTCTAAGAAATTACTTAGTTTGTTGAAGAATGTCCCCATATTTTTTCTCCATGATATCTGCAAGTTTGGGACTCAACTTTAAACATAGATATGTCATCCTATTTTTTTCTATTCAAAAAAAAGGGACAGACAACATAGGGAAAAATGCAGTTCATCAGTAGAGCTTGGGTATTATGTACATTTATGGATTACCATGCTGGTTCTTCAAATGCCTGAATTTTAAATGTTGTGCTCGGAAGGTCACAAGCTGGGTCTTTAAAATTAGAGCAAGTTATCGGCATATAAACCAACGTAATCTGCCAGTCACCAATAGCAAGATTGCTAATCCTCATAGGAAGGATGCAGTCTAACTGCCTGCAGCTCAATATACAAAGCAAAAAGTAATGAGGAAAGGGGTCAGCCTTGGTGGCTTCCTCTCTGTAACCCTAAAAAGTCAGAAAAGTTTGGGCCAATTGTTATGCAGACTTCAAAGTTCATGTAAAGTCACCATAGTGAGTCCAGAAAGTGATGGAGGAAGGCTATTATTTCCATAGTTGAAAATAGAAATTTCAAGTTAACCATATCAAAGGTCTTATGTACATCCAAGCTAATCAGTAGTAGCTGGTATCCCATTATGGAAAATTAAAGATATTTTTATTAAATCATCAAACATTGTTTGACCTGAAACAAAGTCAAGTTGATCAAGAGAAACTAACATTGATAAAATTGGGGCCAGTCACTTCTCCAAAATAGCCGTCAAACAATCTGAGATCTGATGTTGTCATTTTAATTTATTCCTCAACAACTGGGATCGGATCTGATGCCAGGATCCAAATTGGCCATTTTACTAGCTTGTGGCCACCAACAAGCCACCCTAACAACCCTTAGATCTTGTTTCCTGCTTTAGTATTTAGACATGGTCACCTTCAGCTCTTGAGTTTTCAGTGAGAGATAAGTCAATTTTCCATATTTGCTCTCTAAAAGCCTTTACAAATAACTACTCCTTCCTTAATCTTTGATCTTTGTTTTTCATTTTAAAGCATTTCTTCCGTTATCTTTCTCATATTTTGAGTGTAAATTTTTTCTACCATCATGGTAGACTTATCTTCTTCCATTTTACCCTTCTTTACACATATATAGTATAATCTCTGTCATTACCATTGTTGGTATTCTCTCTTTTCTATAAGTACTTTTCTTGTAGTTTTTAAATACCATTGCTGTTTTTTACCTTTTCATATTTTCCTTTCTGCGTATTAAAAAAACACAAAAAAGGTTTACTTAACCTCTCTCTTTCTTAATTAGAAAAATGTCTGAGAAATGTGCAGCAGGTTTTAAAAAATTAACAAGTGTGGGCACAAATTGCCTTTGTCTGATGCCCACAGTCTTTGTGTGTATTGTTTAGGATGAATTTAGGACGAGAAGAATTACAACAAGACTACAGTATTTGTCATGGGGTTCAACCCTCATGCTTTAGCGGACAGGAAGAATAAGCTGATTTTAAAGTGATTACTGCCATCTTCTTTTTCTGGAACCATTGCTGGGGTTCAGTCCGCAAACATAAATTTAAAGACCCATCAAAAATCTAGGTCCTTGGATTTGCCAGCCTCTACCTCTTCTGAACCAAGAGGAAAGAAAGAAAACGAAAAAAAATGGACCCAAACTACGTCCACTCAGACTATCATCAGATCTGACCACACATATTTTGGATCCTACATCTTTGGATCTGAAGCTGTCACCAGTAACTACATAGTCACCAAGTGTGGATCTGGTTCCTTCAGGGTCCCCTCTCCCTTTTTAGTGAGGCAGTTAAAATCGCCGTCCCTGGTATCCTCTCATTCCTCAAAGAGTCTCATGGAATCATATGTGAAGTGGATGATGAAATTTTTCAGAGAGTAAATTCAAAAGGGAGTTCTCATGGTTCCTACCCCTTCGGGTCTGGAAGTCCATCCATCGACCACTCCACTAACAGCTCCTTCTCTAATTCAACCTAAGGTTTTAGAACCTCAGATCTGAGCTTTCTGAGTCTGTCTGGTTCAGATCCGAAGAGAACATCATCTTTGGATTTGACTTCTGTTCTGATTGCACTGGCTTAGATATCCTCCCAAGAGTTTTAGTGCTGGATACCTCAGCTCCAACTTCTGCCTCAGGTGGATTGCTCTGGAGTCAGAGGGAGGTGACGAGCCAGAAACTGTCTTTCTCTGCTCCATTGGCTTCCTTCTGTCTGGAGCAGTCTGCCATTGAGGTAGTGAAGAGAGTGTTCTTGCTCCAGCAGGTCATAAGGGTCCTTCCCCCTTGGATCCATCCACTATTTCTCAGATGGCTTTGCACTGTGATCGTCAACATTCTACCCACAGGGACAACCAGCTAAAAGCTTCCAGTCTATCCTGCAAGGTATTTTGATCTCTTCCAATACTTTATGGACCACCCCACTGTGGAAGCCCTTAGGAAGAGAAAGTGCAAAAGGAGGCGCTTGGACTGTCCTCAGGAGTCAGTCAATGAGGATGCTGATTTCGATGAAGGGGAGGGGTTCCCAAAATCACCACTCGACGCCTCATTTGGAGGCATTATTGCTATCCTGAAGCAAAAGGGTGGCTGGTCTTCCCAAAACCCTTCTCCTGAGGAATCAGTATTTCTGGAAGCATTTGGTACTGGTCCATCTACCTCCTGGGTTACTCAACCGGCCAATTAACTTACTAATTTGATCTCCAAGTGGGCATGGAAGGAACCTGATATGATTGAGCCAATCCCCAAGAGACCAGAGCAGATTCTGGCTCCACCAGTAAGCCAGGAATATTGGAGAAAAAAACTGTTCCAGTAGATGCCATGGTTGTGGCAGCAGCTACATTAAAGGAACTCGCTGAACAAAGTTCCACTGTCCATCATCCTAATAGAGAGTCAAGAGCGACAGACAGATTTGGGAAGCATATTTATGCTTCAGCGACATTTGCACTTAAATCGCTGAACTATTTAACTCATTTTACTAGGCTACAAAGAGATTAGATTAAAGAATTATCCAAATCTATTTCTGGAACTGGAACTGCTGAGTCTCAATCTTTACTAGCTGGCTACCCTACAGGCTATATCCATTTTGTCTATGAGGCTTATCTTGCAAGCTACAAAAGGCACTTCAAGGGCTGTGGGTTCAGGCATTTCCATCAGGAGGCATTCTAGGATGTGCCTGTGTGATTTTGTGGAGCCATTCAAGTCATCATTTGTTAGTGCTCCCTTTGACAGCACTACTTTGTTTTGCCCCACAGTAAGGGATGCACTGTCCAAGTGGGAGAAAGATGGATAGACCCTCTCAGACGTGTGTATGTGTTTTTTGACCCCTCAAAGGACCTTTTCTAGGAACCAAAGTGGAGGTTGAAAATGTGGTTTAGAAAATGTCAGGGTCCTTTCTGGGACACACTTGGAGTTAGTTCCCTCAGAGGCAGAGGGGGGAGTGATAATGGAAGACGGTGTCCCTGTGGCAGAAGAGGCCCGCAGAACTGGGTGTCTAGAGATCCCTTTTCCAACAGACAATTTCTTCTGACAGACACTTTCAGTGCTCTTGAATAGAGGCCCAATTGCGTACCTCTGGAGGCACTCGGGGGTTGCTTATCTCTGCACTAGAGAATCTGACTAAGTATAACAAAAGACATTTGGGTGCAGAGAATTATTTCTAGAGGTTATATAATTCCAGAACTTGTGTCTCACCCGACAGGCTGTTCACCCAGATATCTCAGATCTCAAACTAACAGCATGGTTTCTTCAATTCCTTTAATAGCCAGGCAACCAATGCTTTCTTCCACTGTTCATTACAGTCTTTAATCTTCCCATAAACCTTCTTCTAGGAAAATCTACGGGAGTAAATGGAGAATGTTTGTTTGGGCAGAATAGAATCAGATAGACACCTTCTTGGCTCCAATTCATTCTGTTCTTGAATTTTTAGCAAGTTTGTTTAATGAGGGTGCTAGTTTATCAACTATTAAAGTTCAGTTCGCAGCAATCTCTAACTTTCATGTGGGATTTCAAAATTCTTCCCTGGCTTCCTCTAAACTGTGCAAAACATTTTTGAAATTAACTCTTCTGCTAAGACCCCCATAAAAAAACACCACGCCACCATGCAATTTAAATTTGGTACTACAAGCCTTAATAGATTCTCCCTTTGGACCTGTAGACACATGTGATCTTAATTTTTTGACCTGGAAATCTGTCTTTTTAGTAGTAGTTACATCTGGTAGAAGAAGTTCAGAGCTTCAGTTGTTATCTTCGAAGCTCCCATATTTTATTTTTCATAAGGATAGGGTCATGTTACAAACTAACGCTTCCTTCCTTCCTAAGGTGGTGTCAGAATCCAGCATTAACCAACCCATTAACTAGCTAGTATTTTCCCACATTATACAAATAAAGTGGAATATGTGCTGTACTTACTGGATGTTCATAGACAATTACATTTCTAACTAGATAGAACAAAAGAGATTAGAAAGACAAATCAGTTATTTGTTTCCTTTGCACATAATAAATTGGATGATTCGGTTACAAAGGTAACTCTAGCTAGATGAATGACAAATTGCATCTCATTTATCTATAACAAAATTGAATCTCCCCTTGCCAAAACCATTAAAGGCTCGTTCAACCAGATCTATGGCAACTTCTGCTGTATTCCAGTCTACAGCTTCTGTGGACGATTTATGTCCAGCTGCAGCTTGGTCAAATGCTGATACGTTTATCACTCATTTCAAACTACATTTGGTTTCTAGGGGAAGAGCAGCCTTTGTCCCAGCCGTACTCAGAAATATCCTTCCTTAGAGTCCATCCAGGATTTTAGCTAGCTGGGGACTCTGTCCTATTAGTTGAGGAATGAATGATAATGACATCAGATAAAGAAGGGAGACTTCCAGTATGGCTGCACATTGAGTAACCATTTAATCCTGGCTCTCCCAGCCTGAAAACAAAAACTTAGCAAAAAAGACCAGTGGACCTAGATTTCAAGACCAGTGGACCTAGATTTCTGGGTAAATTTCAGTAACTGGCTAGTAAGTGCACTGTCTGGATTCCAGGAAAAAAATATAAAGTACCTGGAGGAAGAGCAGCTACAAAAGGTGAGAAAGGAACACAGACTGAGAGGAGTACTGCAGTTGTTCATCAAGAAGCAGTAAAAGTTCCAGCATAACTTCCAATAACCCAGAGGAGAGTATAAAGCAGCTTCACACAGAACTGGTAAAATAAACAAAACATCGATGGAGAACATCAACGCAAAAAAAAAAAGCTGGAACAAAATGGAAGAAGCTTTAAACAGATATTCAGTTAAGGTAGCAGAACTGCAAAACTCAGAGGGTGAAATGAGGAAAAGGCTGGCTGAATATGGGACTGCACAAGAAGAGATTTTTCAAAAAATAAGAGTTGAAGGATAGAGCTTGTAGGGAAAACTTGAGATTTTATGCTGTACCAGAGAATTTGGAAGGAGCAGACTTACTTATTTGTGCTGTATTGGTATTCTACAATAAGAACTGTTTAACTGAAAGGGCATATCATGTGCATGCTCCAACTCTGGTTAATAGAAAACAGCTTAGACTGTTAATAGTAAAGATGCAGTCTTAGCAGAAGGAGTTGATTTTGAGAAAACTGTGGCAGAGGGATAAAGTGCTAAAAGTAGAAGACAGCAGAGTGTGGAAAATCACTACTCATTGTACACCAGGCAGAAGAGGAGTAAATATATTCCATTATTTAGGGAATGTTGAAAAGCAGGTATGAGATTTGAACTGCTGTACTCAGCTGTCTTCAAAGTGTTTTTCCCTGGAGGGACAAAATCATTCTCTGATGAAGTACATGCTAAGGAAGCAATACAAAATTTGTCCAACTTAGAGTGAGCTGTGAATCAGAAGGAGACCCTGCTTCATGTTCTTCTGATGATAAGGACTACAAAGAGACTGAGTCCGTGAAATCTTTTCCACTCTTGCAGTTGCCTGAGAGAAGGAAGAAAACATAAGGATCAACTAGAAGAATTGGAAATATGTTGAAAATGAAACAGAGAGAGGATTTGGTAGATGGAGATCAACATGATTAAAGCTACTAACTTGGAGATCGACAGCTTTGGGAAGATAGAGCAATAATTATATTTCTGAAACATAACAGAACAAGAAAATATAAAAATATTGGACTTCCTTGGGCTTTGTTAAATTTGCAGGGGACTTTAAAGCATATACCCTTCTTCCTGTTATTAGTATTTGGAGAATAAAATCAGTAACTTGGAAACAGACAAATGTGGGTTTACAAAGCTATAATTATATGTATAAATCATGCCAAAACAAGAGGATTTGGAAATACTGAATTTTTGTGGACTTTGTTAAACTTTTAGCGGACTGTAAAGCATATGCCTTACATTATGTCATTAATCTTCAGAGAACTACTTTGGAGAGGGAAGGAGAAGGGAGAAAGTTAACTGTAAGTAAAGACATTTTTTTCTTAATGATAATGTATAAATGTTGTATGACTTTCTCAGCAAGCTATGAAATAAAGTTTTCTTGGATCTTTTTTTTTAATGTAATGGGGATACGAATATAAACAGGTACTTTTGTTTGGTTCTTTTTCTCCCTTCTGCTGTCTTTTTCCTTGTTCAGTTTTAAGAAATGTAGGCACTGCAATGTGGGGAAAAAAGGGAGAGAGGAAAGGTCTGTTTAAGAGAGCATGACAAAAGAAAAAATAGTGTGCTTTCTCTCATGCTTGCATAAGGAAATGATTGGGTTAAACCTAGGATTTGTTTAGTAACAGGTTTACTGCAAAGCATACACATGGAAAAGAATATTAAATATTATAATTTTTTTTTCTGGTAAACAAGGTACCAGTTTGTGAGTCTGTCCCTGGTTTGCATGTCACCATAAGACAATCCGATCGAGAAATATCTTGGAGAAAATATTTACTGAATGCATTCAGGTGTTTTCTTAGCTGGGAGTGCTATAAAGATAAGACAAAACCAGATAATACTTATTAAAAGCATAGACTGTTTCATGCGTCTTAGCATGAATGGCTTTTCTTTTTGGTTGTCTCCAGCCTGTAGGAGTGGCTATCAGTTTAGAAAGTTTGTTCTTATTACATCCATAGTTTTGTGGGTTATTATTAAGTTAATAAGTTTTAGGTGGGTATTGGGGTTGTGTATGTGTTTTTGTTTGAGGGTTTTCAGTAAAACAAAAAAATTCTGCAAGATGTGACATAGGCTGAAATGGAGATGACAAGAAACAATTGTATAAAAGATTAACTTGCCAAATGGTGCATGCGTATAACACAAAAGCTGGAACCAGACATTTAACAAAAAGCTGTTATATATAAATGGAGGCAATAATAATCCCTCAAGAATATTATTCTTTCTGTAATGTCTTTAAATGTTAATTGTCTCACAGATAAATACAAAAAAGAAAGAGTAGTGAACTATATTTAAAAATGTAGAGTGCAAGTAGCTGTACTGCAGGAGACCACTTGGAAAGAACTGAACATGTGAATGTGGTAAAGAAAGGTTTTCAGGATGGTTATTCAGCAGAATACCTGGTGCAAAGGAAGAGAGGAGTATAATAAAGTCTCACTTAAGCGGCACCCATGGGGATTGGTAGATGCTGGTTAAGTGTATGTTCCAGTTGCTTGAGATCTGCTTTGCGATTTTTGATTGGCTCCTATACTGGTGTAAAAAAACAGAACTGTTCCACATTGAGTAGAAGTGGCTCCATTTTGCGATTTTTGATTGGCTCGTATGCTGGCATATGAGCCAATCAAATGCCAGTTGCTTGATTCCCGGATAACAGTGATTTTACTGTATTTGTATTAATTGCAAGAGGAGCTCTAATAATAATGAAATAAAATATAAAAGATAATAATGGCAGATTTGTAGTACTAAGGGTCTACTGGCAAGGGAGAAGGATTACACAAGCATGTACTAACATTCCACTGATAACTGCTGTAATGTAACTTAAGAAAATTCTGAGGGAAATAATCAACTTTCAGCAAGGAATATTACTTCTAGGCGGGGACTGTAATTTGATTTGCAACAGTAAAGGTGTGTCGGGGGCAGAAGGGAAAAATATAACAAAGGAGGGTAGATTTTTAAAGAAATATATAAAAATATTTGGCATGAAAGATGTGAATTCAGTACTGAGTTCAGAGTTAATTTGCATGTTATTCCCCAAGATAAAAAACATTTCACAGGAATATGTGTCTTTAATTTATGGTCTTGATATGCACCCAGTAGCTATTTCAGATAATGCACGAGTATTAACTATAGTAAAAACACAAGGTAATGAAATAAAAATGAGACACTGGTGCTTTCCCACCTATTTGTTGAAAAGAGACGAATTTAAGAAATGGTCAGTGGAAATTATTCAGGAGATATTGGAGAAGATAGAAATTTCTTCTGAAAGTATTGCTAGGGAGTGGGATGAAATTAAAGTGGAATTTAAAAATAAAGTGGAAATAAAAGAAAGGGAGCTATGGTTAAGAAATAACAAGAATTACTTAGAGGGACTGACAAATGTTAAAATATTGCAAAATAGGGAGAATCTGACAAAACAAGAAGAGGAACAACTGCAGAATGCTCAACAGAAAATAAGGGATTACCTCAATAATATGCATGAGTTTAAAAAGACTGCTGCTAAGCAACGGTTTTTGATAATAAGTCTAGAGTACAAAATCTTTTAGCACAGAGACTCAGGCAACAGAAAGTCGAAAGGGGTGTCACTAAGCTTAGTGAGCCTATAACAAGGAAGGTAACAAAGGATAAGGAAAGGTAACAAAATCCTGTAGAAGTATTAGAAATATTTTGAAAATTCTGTGAAAGTCTGTATAAAGCAGAGAAATATGTAAATCAATAAGAGGTAGAAATGGAAATGTTTATGGAATAAATATGCCAAGGTTAGAGGTAGAGGTGTCTCAGTTACTAACAGGAGGAGATGTGATATAAATGGTGATATACAAACAATCTATAGGAAAGTCTCCGGGCATAGATGGTATTCCTGTGGAAGTTTAGAAGCTAGGAGAGAAAAAACTGGTAAAGATATAAAGGGTTTTGTTTAACAGTATTTTAAGAGGAGGAGAGGTACCAACATCCTGAAAGAAAGTGGTAGTGGCTGTACTACCTAAAGAGGGTAATGACCCATCAGATCCAGCTTCACACAGGCCCATTTCAATACTAAACCATAGTCAATTATATAAAGTTTTTGTTTATAATGGCTAAACGAATGGCAAAAGGCAAAAGTGATGCCAAAATTGATAGATATGAATCAGTGTGGTTTTGTGGAGGAGAGGCAGATATCTGACAACATTAACAGAACAGTGATAATCCTGAGGGATTGTAAGAAAATACAAAGCATTTGACAGAGTAACCTGGGACTTTATGAACAGAGTGATGGAAGCATTTGCATTCCCTGATAAAATTATAAAGTTGATGAGTAGAAGATAGTCTCTGCTTAAGAAGAGGAACCAGGCAGGGTTGTCTTCTCTCCCCTTTATTTGCATTATATTTAGAACCATTTCTAAAGAAAATAAGGGATTCAGAAATTCAAGGACATTATTGGTATGGTAGTAAAAAAAAGCTGCCTTTATTTGCACATAACATTATTTAATACCTCACAGAACTAGAAAGGGATATTACAGTGCTGTGGAACATGCTGAGACAGTTTCAGTCCATGTTGCGGTACAAAATGAATGAAGCAAAAACAAAAGCAATAGCGATAAACTATGTACACACACATGAATTAGTTCAGCAATATTCATACTTATGGGGACATGAGAAAATGAAGTATTCAGGAGTATGGCTTAAAATGATACTGACATGACGGCTAAGGATATGTGGGAAGAGATTAAACAGATAATACAAAAACTGAGGCAATGAAAGCTCTGTTTTATGGATATCGATAGTGCGATACAAGCAGTTAAAATTTTTTAGTCCCTTTAGTTTAATACACAGGTCATAGGTTCATAGGTTGATAGGTTGGTACTAGGCTATCGGCCCTAGGGCCTATACAAGCCTAGCCATAACAATTCCCTGGCTATTTCTTGCCATACTATTTACTTCCCTGGCCCCCTGTCTAGCAGGGCAACTGACGTGATCCCCGGGGTGAATTTCCTTTCTCCCATCCAATCGTCAAGGTTCCTTTTGAAGATGAAAGAGGTGCTCTGCTTGACATGTATGGGCAGTCTATTCCAGAGTCTGGGGAGTCTCTGGGTCAAGAACCTATCCCTCTAGCATGTTTTATTTATTGTGCTGACAAGGTTTAGATACTTGGAGCGTGTGGCTCTCAGGGATTGGGATTTCTTTAAGTGTAGCATGTCCAACAGCTCTGGGTTTGACATGGCCTTGTATGTTAAGCAAAGATCGCCTCTGAGTAGATGATATGCGACAGAGTATAGCTGGAGATTTTTAAGGCGGTCAGCGTAGGGTATCTGCTTTATGCCTGTGATTCTTTTAGTGAGGTATTTTTACGGCCTTTCCAGTTGTTGCAGATGTCTTGAGAGGTACATACCAAATGGGGTGTCGTATTCTATAATATGTCTAATGAGGGATGAGTACAGTGGGATAATGACATCCTTTTTCCTGGATGAAAAGCCCTTAGTGATGAGGTGTGCCACATAGAAGGATTTCCTGACTGTTGTGGCGATGTGGTTATCGAAAGTGAGACCACTGTCCACCTGTGTCCCTAAGTCTCTTATCATAATTTTGGTGTTTAGTGTACTGCCACCTATGTGGTAATTCACAGGTACATGCTTTTTCCAAAGGGGATAACTATACATTTCTTGGCATTGAGCTTGAGCCCATGGCTCTGGCACCAAGCATCTGTTTCTGTAAGGCCCTTTTGTAGAGTATCCACATCATTTGGGGATTCAATAATGGCTCCCAGTTTGCAGTCATCTGCGAACTTTGTTAGCCAAAGTCCCTTAGTGTTAGCCTGTACTTCAGAGAAGCAGATGCCAAACAAGAGCGATCCCAGGACTGAACCCTGAGGTACTCCACTTGTCACTTGTCTGGAGCTGGATTTGGAGTCTTCTACTTTTACAATGTGGGTTCTGTCAGTAAGCCAGTTGGCAACCCATCGAGTAACGTAGGGATTAATGCCCAGCTTAGTAAATCTATCTATGATTCCAGAGTTGGGGATGGTGTCAAAGGCCTTGGCGAGGTCCAGATAGGCTGTGTGGACTGCCTTACCCTCGTCCACGGCTCTGGAGACTGATTCGAAGAAGTCAATCAGGTTCAGGAGACAAGATAGGCCCTTCACGAACCCAAATGGGGTGGAGTCCAGTGTTTGAAGGTTGCCAATGTCTTTGTTTAAAAGTTCCATGATAATACATTCCATGGCCTTGCAGATCAGGCTTGTCAGACTGATGGGGCCGTAGTTCCCGGGATCCAAGGTGGATCCCCCCTGTGGAGTGGGATAACTGTAGCTGTGCGCCACTCATTGGGCACGAAGCCTGAGGTGAGGCTATGATTAAACATGACACTTAGGTGAAGTGCCAGTTCATTTTGTAGTTTATGTAATACACAGTCCAGGATGTCATCTGGTCCCATGGATGCTGTATTCTTAGCTTTGGAGAGTGTGTTTTTTACCTGTGTGGCCGTTATTACCAGATTTTGGCAATCTTCTAGTATTGAGATGGGCCGTTTAGGGGGTGGGAGGGGGGTGAAGTTAGCACTGAATTGATCTGTCAGGATATTGGCAATATCTTTGGGATCAGTATATTTAATGCCATTCTGTTATAGCTCAGAGCAGATTTGAGCATTGCCATTTAGATTCTTGACATAGTTTTAGAATGCCTTGTGGTTGTCTTTGGAATCTTTGGCAATTTTATTTTCATAACTATCTTTGGACGATTTTATGAGGGATCTCAGCTTCTTACTGAGGCTGGTAAGGGAGTTTTTTTGCATCCTGGGATTTTCCTCTTTTCTGCAACAGTTTCTTCCTTTTGTTTTAAAGTTTGCTTATGGCGGGACCACCAGACTGGCTTCCTTTTTTTTGGAGGAGAGCATATTGGTTCTATTTGGGATGGCACGATTCATGCATGAGTGGATGTGCTCTTACAGTGCCTTAGTGTAGGATTCAGCAATCGAACTTTCAGTTCTCGTCTGCATGGGTGTCATGACGTTTGTCACTTCTGACTTGAGTAGCATGAAGTTGGCTTTGGAGAAGATTTTTATGGAGGTTTTCTTACTGGGGGTGAGGGGGTGGGATGTGGATGTTAAGGGTGATTAGCTTATGGTCAGACCCGACCAACGAGGGGGTGACCATAGGTGTGGAGCATTGATTTCCCATGCTGGTAATGACCAGGTCTAGGATATTGGAGCCCCTGGTAGGACTATGGATTAGTTGATATAGGGCGTTGGAATTTATAAATTTCAAGAACCGTTGGGCAAAGGTGTTGGTACACAAGTAGTTTTCCCAGTTAATGACAGGGTAGTTGAAATCACCCAGTGTTAGGGTGTTTGGTTGTATCTTAATATTTTCCAGTATATTTAGAAAAGTGTAGTGAGAATCTTGGGGCATGGTGGGGGATCTATAGCAAGCTACAATTTGGATTGCAGTCTTACCGAGTGTTGCAGCTGGAGAATTTCAGATGCATTGTGTTGGGCAGCTAGCCTGGTGGTATGAATATCCTTGGTGAATATGTTCACTCCTCAACCTTTAGTGTTTCAGTCCTGGTTTGGTGGCTGAAAAGTGTGGTAAGAATTGTAGCCTGGTATTGCAGGGGTGTTCTCTGGAGCCTTGAACCAGGTCTCAGTTACTGCACAGATATCGATGTTCTCCATTTTTAGGAGTGCCTCGAGAGAGTGCATTTTGAGGTTTAGACTTCTGGCATTGAGTAGCATTACCTTCAGAATTTGAATGCTTGTACCTGTTACGGTGGTGGTTTTGTCCTTTGAACTTTGCCTAAAAAAAGGCACTATAGGGGTGGCAAGAGCCTTAGCCAGTAACCTGAATCCCACGGGTGACAGGTGCAGAACATCTCTGGCAAAGCATTGCGGTCTGTCGATCATGTCATCCCAGGCAGACAGATACTGGATCCTCTATGTATTTTTATCTACATAGGAGAAGTTGGTGATAGTAGTTAATAAAGAGCTAAAGGATTTTATATGGGAGGGGAAGATGGCAAGGGTCAAGTGGGATAAGTTTATTCTGCCAGAAGAACAGAGTGGATTGGGCTTACCTGAGTTGAAGGGGTATTTCAGAGCCATACAGTTAAGGCTCCTATACATAGCACAAGCAGAAAACTATAATTCAAAATGGAAAGATGATGATGAAACAGGGGGGAAGCTCAAGTAACGAGGAGAGACTGGGATTTTGGATGCAGAGCTTTAAGGAGAATAATAATCATACAGAATATTATATTTATAAAGTAGCAGAAGGTATGCTAAGATCTAAGCCAACATGGGAATGGAGAAAGTAGATTCTGCCAATAGGGATGACTGCAATTAGGGATACAGACAATAGGCAAGGGGGGATATATTGGAGAAAGTTGGCAAAGGAACCAAGGTATTGTGAGAAAATAACTAGAGAGGGAAAGGTAGTAGAATGGGAAGACACCAAGAACTTATTTGGACTGCAGGTTAGAAACTGCCTTCCATATCAAGAATTGATATCAGAATATAGGCAGGTAGAAAGAAATGGGGGAGTCCTAAACAAAAGACCAGCACTGGTATAGTTTATGGCAGAAACTAAAACAGAAGTTGCCATCAAGAAAGGAATAATTAGTAAAGCATATACAATATTGCATGATAACTATAATAATCAATCAGATGAGGTTAGGAAGGATTGAGAAGAGAGATTAGATAAGCAATTCACACAAAAAATGGGAAGATACATGTATGTCTCCCAAATATGCAACAAAATCTAGAAGGTTTAAGATATTTACCTGGAAGTGTTTACATAGATATTTTTATACCCCAAGCAGGCTCCAAAGAATTTTTCCCCAGGTAGACAGCAAATGTTGGTGGTGTGATGGGGAAGAAAGATGTAACTGGGAACATATTTACTGGGAGTGAAATGAGTTGGCGGACATTAAAGATTCCCTGCAGTCTGCACTGTCGTAGATGGTGGGTGAGCAAGTTGGAGTAATTAGGGAAATTATTTTTTTGAGCAATGATAAATCGGAATTGTCTGGACATAGTAAGGCCTTTCTGGGTCTAATTATGATGGCTGCCAAATAAGCAATTACTTTAAATAATTTTCTATAAGTAACAAAGATAGTAACAGATAAAACAACTAGAATTGGGAACTTTGGAAAAGGGTAGGGGCAAATTACATAGGACAAAATGGGAAATGTTGGATCAATACATGCAGAAGAGGGACAAGGCTTAAAAGAAGGCAAGATTTGAATGAGCTATATTAAAAGTGATGTATAATGTTTGCAGCTACATTTGTGTTGGCACGGCTTATAAGGTATAATGTTTGTAACTGAGATTGTGTGTATAAATATGATTATCTATATCATACATGAAAATTTAATGTGCATTTTCATCCTTCCCCAACTCCCCCACCCACCATCCCCCTCCATTTTTCGTCACTGACTTCTGGAGGAATGAGGTACTTCAGGACACCTATGTCCTTTGTAGTGAACTCCTGTTATGGCATTTTATTTATAGGCTTCCTGTCAAACTGCAAACAAGATCTGAGGGATATTAGTGGTGGTGCATTATGGTTAGGGAAGGAGCTCGAGAGCTTGTTGGTGGCCACTAGCTAGTAAAGTGGCTGAGTCGGATCCGAGGATTGGATCTGATCCCATTAGTTGAGGAAAAATGAAAATGGACAACAGAGATGAAATGTTATGGTAAGTACATAGCTTCTTTTTTGTAGTCATGATTTGAAATTGAAATAGGTCTGGAAGACTCCACAAGGGTAGAATCCCTTCCAGGCTTCAAAACAAGGGAGGTGACGACCATCTCCTAAGGGGAGGGGGATACCAGTCTTCAACCCTGTACTAGCCAGTTTGGTGAAATATTTGACAAATGCATTCTTACCTGTATTAAAAAAAACAAAGGCAAACTGTGTAGCACAGGATTGTTGTTCCCCTTTCTTAATCTAGCAACACTGTCATTTCATCCAGATTGACAGGAGCTACCAGTAGGGCTTGTTGTTCATGTCTAAGTGTCCCAAGGTCTATGTCAGCTAAAAATCTCTTGGTCTAACTGAGACAGTTTTGAGAGACAGTTTTGAGAAAGGGACACTGCAGTACACATCTTAGCATAAAGTCTGGTGGATCTCCAAAATATCCACAAGAGTATCTGCCAACAGCCCACTCACCAGATCCCTTATTCTTCTTATTTGCCTCTCAGAAGCCTGCTGCCTTAGTCAAGTTACCCAGGTGCATCTGTGTTTCTGGAGATGATTCATAGTGTAACTTTTAGTATTTTAATGCCTTGTCTATTTTCCTTTTGAAGTACTGAGCCATGTTGGCTGTGACAAGTCTCAACTCCCCCATATTTTCGTATAAGATTCCATCTGGGCATCTAGCTGGCATCATTTGTATCCTATTAAAGTTCTAAAAGTATTCCTTCCTAGCATCTTCTTCATAGTGTCTGATTAAACCTGCTAGTGCCTTTTTAAAATTGGTCCTAATCCACCTATGGGTGGGGGGGTTATAGCTAGCCCACTACATAGAGCAGGAGATGAGATGGAGTGATTATTAACCCCTTGATGGATAGCCACACCATTATAAAAGTATATCTTCCTATTTGAATGTTTCAGTGGACATGCTGCATTCCCTACCCAACTCTTTAATAATGAAGCATGATTAGATAACATTACACAAAATGTTTGAAAATCCTGAATTAAGTACTCACATTCTCCAGTAATAATAATGTTTATCAACCCTAGGTTATGATTGATAGTGGGAGAGAAACAAGTAAAACTTAGTGCCCCCCCCCCAGCAAAGTATTTGTATCTACCAGTTTTAAATGCTTAATATTGTATCCAGTATGTTTACTTAATGCTGGGATGAAGAATCCCCTGGGATCTCACTGCACCTCATCATAGGAAGACTGTGTGTTCCAATGTCCACACCATAAAAAAACTCCTCCTTCACTCTTTCAATATACTAGCCATATCCACTTGAGTGCCCAAAGAGGTATAGTGAGAGACTCATAATCAACTTTCCTTCTAGCAGCCCCACAGTAGCTCTAAATCTATCAAATTTATCATCTAGCTACTCAAGCAATTTAAAGGAAGTGCTTTTTCTGTCTAGGACCACCACTCCTCTCCTCCAACCTTTACCATAAAATGCAGACAACCCCTATCCTAACCGTAACCCTAGCTTGACAACATCAGGTGCTCCTATTCAGAGAAATGCATCTCCTGCAAGCATAAACAATTTAGATTCTAGATTCCTAAATCTTATATCTATTGATGCATCTTTTTAAATATGTTCACAGCAAATTGCACTACTTAGCTTTCCACTCACAAGTTTACAGATGATTTCTTTGTTCCACAAAATGCATGACGCACTGAGAAGTGAATTCCAAACAATAAAGATACATAGTCAACCAGTAGATTTCATGTACCACCACCCAACATTGAAGTCTTACCAAAAAACTAATAATATTTCGCAACCAGTTCAACACTGCCCTCCTTGATAACCCTGAACAACTTATAATACAACTATACACAAAAGTAGCCCGTTCAACAAGCATTTTAGGCAAAGGCAAAACACATTTACTAAGAAGGAAGGCCAGCAGAAGTGAAACTCTCAACCCAAATAGGTGTTCCATGGCATGGTTGAAACACATGTATTCAACACAAAAGACTAAAAAGATCAAGAAATATCTGGCTGGCTATGTTGCTGTGTTATCCTGTAGTTAGTCTTCTCCCTGCTTATACTGTTTGACCACTCCACCCCTGTTGTCCGACTCTGACTATCTCCAGTCTGACACACTTAGTCAATGGCCTCATAACAAACTACAGAGGTCAGTCACTCTAGTAGCATGGTTATCTCAATTTCAATAAACGTAATGCTTGGATGAAGAATGTGCTATTTACAATCAAAACATTGACTTTAATTAGTAAACAAATTAAGAACAAACTACTCTGTCTAGCAAAGCAAAGTTCCTCTTGCATCTCTGACCCAGGCTTAAGCCTGGAGAATAACTAGCAAATCGTTGTGATGCTTCTAATGAGATATCACACTCAGAATTTGCCTTAGGTATTGTCAAACATTCCATCCAGTTAGATAAGTGATTGTAGGTTATCACAAATTTTAAGTTATTCTGGAATCACCGCCATAATGGTAATCAAACAAACATGCTTCTTACTTTAGAGAGTAAAGTGACAGACCCACTCACAAAACAGCCATTCTGATATATCACCTGCTGACTTGAGGTTCTTAATGTGAAAAACAGATTCATGAATTGCTGCGACCTGTGCAAAAAGGGTATCTGAGTTGCAAGCTCTTATGATGTCAATCCTACCTTATTTTCCACAAGGACAGGGTTTCTTTGAGAACTAATCCTTCTTTTTTGCCTAAAATGGTATCAGAGTTTACTTTAAGTCAAACTATCCATCTTGTCACCAGTCTTAGTTTTTGTGAGTAGTTTTTGATGGAGGTAATTTTTCAGGAAAATTTGTTAAGCAGAATATTTTAATTATAAAATTCTTGGAATGGAGACTTCAAGATGGCTGCACATTGAGTAACAGCTTAGTTCTCATTCTCCTGGTATGAAAACAGAAACTTAGCAGAGAAAGCCAGTCAACCTGGATTTGTGGGTAAATGTCAGCAACTGGCTAGTAAGTGTACTGCTTGGTTGCCAGTAAAAAAGAAACACAGAGGACCTGAAGGAAAATCAGCCACAAAATGCAATGAAAATCTTTTGTTGGAGAGAGTTCTCCTGCACCCTAGTGGCAGGGGTGTGCAGTTAGAACTCAGATGATTGAAGGTTGCTGGAACAGGGCTCAGTTTTGAGCTTTTTTATTGGTTAATTTGTTTAAATCAGTCTACTCTTCTTTGCTACATAAGCACTGCATTTGCACAAGTTTGCACTTGTTTTAGCAAAGCTCCACAGAGTTTGGCGACCAGCTACTCCTCTTCAGTATTTATCTGATCATTCCAAGACATCTACTGATCTCTGCAAAACTTAAGTAGAATTTTCCACTATATTTTGCACGTTTGAACTGCATTTTTACCCTATCATTGCTTATTTGAACTTTTTTTTTTCTGAAATCTTTGCACTTTGATGTAGCATAGACTAGATTCAGACCTCCTGAAACTAGTTCTGTTTGTATAACTTGAGCGCTAAACCAGGCCATCTTTTCTTGGAGAGGGCTCCCCTGCACCCAAGTGGCAGGAGTGTGTGTAGTTAGAACTCATCTGTTTGAAGGTTGCTGGAATAGAGCTCTGCTGTAGCTTTTTTATTAGCTAATTTGATTAAATCAGTTTGCTCTCGTTTGCTACATAAGCACTGCATTTGTGCAGGTTTGCACTTGTTTCCACATCGTGCACTGCCGAGCAGTGGTGGGCACTGTTGGCAGTTATAGACGCAAACACTTATGGTTGCAAATTTTCCCTTAGTACTCTGCCGATGCTCCATTGGTGAGTTCTCGCAATTGTCCCTCACTGACAGATGATACATTCAGCGAAGCTCCTGAGGTACCAACACAGATCCTACCCACTAGCCCTTGGTATTTTCTGTCCACTTCTGTCCTGTACATTATCTGGTCTTTCCTGTCCTCTCCCTGTTTTCTGACCACATCAACTTACCTAGCATTATGGACGGAGAATTTCTCACAGTTTCATCAGCCAGGCTGATCAACATGGGCATTGTCAGGCAATGTAGCAATTGCCTCATCTACACTGACAACTCACTACGTCTTGTCTACACAAATTCATTATGTGAGAGATGCATCTATATCAAGAATCTAGAATCCAGGCCCTATCACTCACTAGTTAGTTCATCTGATACCAAGCATGTTGTCAGCATGCATACCTCACCTCCTGCACCTACCAAACCAACAACACATAAACCTACATATGTGGAGGTCCTTACCAGAAGCTTTCCTAAACATCAGAGACCTCCCAAACACAAACATGATTCATATAATATATCCTCTGCAGAACATAGTGCCCATAATATATCACACACCAGTGTCTCACCAGTCAAGTCCCCAAGGCATAATACAAAAACAAACATTTTAGTCATAGGCAACTCAATTGTGAGACACACAGATGTCCCTCTCACTAGGATGGATAAGGAAAAAGTTACGGTCAGCTGTCTGTCAGGTGCCAGAATCTACCACATCACGCATGCACTCAGGTCTCTCAACAACAGGCACTGTTATGCCTCCAATCGTAGTCCATGTTGATGTGAGTGACTTGAAATGTACCTCACTGGACTATATGAAGAGAGACATGACTGAGCTCTCTGATTATGTGTCTCAGGCAGGTATGTCCCTAGCCTTAAGCAGCATTTTACCTTCACCGATTATGATACCTTAATGCAAACAAAAAATGATTGGCTTCAACAATTGGCTTAGATGTTCTTCGTGTTTCACTGTTGCAATCATTACATTTGGATAATCCTGCTGGCAGGTTGCCCTCAGTCGGCCTGAATTCCAAAGTCTTGGGTCCTGCATCAGCTGCTGTCACCCCTTCCCTGACGTCAAGTCGTCAGGGGTATAAAAGAAGCAGCCAATGCCATTTTCTTCAGTCTTTCTTGCCGCGCGGTGCCCGAAGCAGAAGCAGTTAGCAAGTGCCGGTCGGCCGACTCTGAGATTTTCATGTTCGAGTTTCAGACCCAAAGTCTTCAATAAAGCTAAGTACCCCGTTGCAAAAGCTTTTTTCTTGCTCCAGACCAATGTCAGAAAAAGTTAATAATTGTATTTCTTGTGGAAAGCAAATACCTCATAATGACTTTCATTCTTACTGCATTCCTTGCCTAGACCCTGATCACAACGTTTCTGGTTGTCGGTTTTGTGCTAGATTTAACCAACGCACTATTAAGCGTCGGTATGATTTTGCTTTAAACTATTTTGGATGTCTGTTTAATTATCCAGGCGAGTTCACAAAAAACGCAAAGAAAAGGAGAGAGATAAACAACCGAGGTCCAAAACCGACGACGAAGCTTCTCCTAAGCCAGTCGCCGGTTCTCAGTGAGGTGCTTTCGCAGCCCCTGACGCTCGCTACTTTAGAGTCGCAGGTCGCTACCGACTCCCACGTGGAGTTGGCTATGCCACTGGAAACTCAAGGTATTAGAGCCTCGGACACTATTCCCTCAGATGGGCCCGGAGCCGCTGAGCAGGCACCAGCTTCTGAGGGTGTATTCAGACCTAAACCTCTTTACATCAAACCGACTTCAGCTTCAAAGGCAAAGACTAAAGCACCTTCTAAAGCAAAGAAACAAACTCAAGAGCCACGTGGACAGGCCTCTATGCCCAAAAAACAGATGCTCAAAATGGCCGAAGACTTGATTACCTTGATCAGGAGTTCCCATCCTCCTCCTGATGAAAGGCCTAGGCAAGAGACTGACTGAATCTTCAGATCAGGTTTCTATTTCTTCTGATTCCTCTTCTGATCAGGAATATTCTCTTCCCCCCTATGAGGATACTGATGCTGAAGAATCTATACCTTCAGCTTCTCCTCCGGAGGACTATTCTTTTGGGGAAACCTTGCATACCATGAGGGAGCATTTCCATTGGGAGAGCCAAGATTTTTCACAATCTAAAAAGAGGCTCAGGGATTTCCTTTTACTACCTCAACACAGGCCTCTAGCCATTCCACCTGTGTTAGACATTGTAGATGATGTGTTTTCGGAGTCTAGTCTTACCCCTGACTCCTTACCTCCTGCTCCTGACGGATATTACAGGGTTCCTGACTCTCATAAATTTATTTTTAAAAACCCTGCTGCAGACCCAGAAACTATTTCACAGGGTCCCAAAGGAGTTAAGGCTTCCGCTGCAAAAAACCCTACCCCCTCTGACAGGGATTCTAGGGCACTGGATAGATGGGGAAAAAAGGTTTACACATCTGCTACCTTGGCTATAAGGGCCTTAAACTGTCAGTTTTATATGCTCAAATATCAGCAACGTCATGGCATTGCTTAAACAGAAAATGTTGTTAAACTCTGAATGTGCAGAAAACAAGGAAATGCAGGATTTATTGCATGCAGCTGAACAAGTTGGAAAGCATACTTTGCAATGTGGTTTTGATTCTTTGGAGGCCTCCTGCAGGGCCGCAGTTATGGGTTCTGTAATTAGGAGGCATGCTTGGTTAAAGGAACAAAATCTGCCTGATCATGTCAAAGTTAAATTATTAGATGCACCTTTACAGCATGATACTTTGTTTGGTGTTAAAGAAAATGGAGGACAAAGCTAAATCTATGCAAACTGTCAAAAGATTTTTTACAAGTACAGCCACCTAGGTTTAGTAGACACTGGCCTACAAAGAATTGGTCCTTTCCTGTGTCAGACAGACCTCAAAGGCGCAGATCCAGACACCCTAGAGGCAGATCCCATGCGCAAGGTTCATACAGGTCAAAGCAAGGGGGTGCTTCTACCTCCAAAGTTGGAGAAGACAAATCACAACCATACAGGAAACAGTCCCAATGACTTCCCCCTGCCTGCACCAAGCACTTATGTCCTGGCAGCACCTTTAAGGGGAAAATTAGCACTTTTTTCTCAAAATTGGCACATTATAATCCAGGACAAGTGGGTTCTAAATATAGTGGCACAAGGCTACAAGTTCCATTTCCATACCCTGCCAAAGGCAAACGGCTGGCCAGATCTGCCAAAAAATCAATGGGCAGAGGTGCAAAAACAAGTCTCATCCCTCATGGACATGTGGGCCATTCAACAAGTACCAGAGCAAAAGCAGGGACAAGGATTTTACTCAAGACTGTTCTTGGTACCCAGAAAGGACAAGGCCTGGAGACCAATACTGGACCTATCTATTCTGAACACATTCCTAGAAATACCAAAATTCAAAATGTTGACTTTGCAGCAGCTTCTGCCCATGCTGGGCAAGAATGCTTGGCTTGTGACTTTAGACCTAAAAGAGGCATACCTGCATGTCCCAATCAGACAATCATAGGTTCATAGGTAGGTACTAGGCTATCGGCCCAAGGGCCTACATAAGCCTTGCCAACAAGGTTCCCTGGCTTACGCCACCCAAGAAAGTTATTTTCCTGTGCCACTGTCGAGCAGAGACACAGAAGTGATCCCCGGGGATGCAGAAGATACCTCAGATTCAAGGCTGACTCAATGCATTACCAATTCTCTGCACTGCCCTTTGGCTTATCTACTGCGCCCAGGGTCTTTACAAAGTGCCTGGCACCAGTAATTGCATTCTGCAGACAAAGAGGAATACAAATATATCCTTACTTGGATGACTGTCTAATTCAAGCAGAGAACAAGGACATTCTTCTACAGCATCTGGCGTTTGTGAAAAGACTTCTAACATGCCTAGGGTACACAGTCAACAAAAAGAAATCAAAACTAGTACTCTCTCAAGAGATAATATTCCTGGGTGCAAGCTTAAATACAACTGCCCAGATGGCTTATCTCATGCCAGACAAACAAAGGCAACTGACTACCTATTTCAAAATGTTGGCAACAAAGGACCAGTTATCTGCAAGAAAAATTCTGCAGGCTTTGGGCTTCATGGCATCCTACATCCTACTAATTCCATATGCAAGACTGCGTATGAGGAAACTTCAGTGATACCTAAAAAGTGTTTGAACTCAACCATGCCACAGCCTGGAAACAGTGAATCTGAAGTAGGAACTTCATTTGTCAGCACCCTTTGGGACACGGATCCGATCTCGGATCCAAGCCGGCAAATTCTACCACAGCATAGATCAGAGCTCCTAGCTCCTCCCTTTACCCATAATCCCCATGCCAACCCTGACTGACCTCATATCTAGTTTGCCGCGCTTCAAGCTACAAGCTGGATTTCGAGCTCCTGCTATTTGGATAAGTTTTGTGAGAAAAACTTTCTATTTTTTCTTCCCTTTTCTTGTGTGAGTGAGAGCGAGTGTTTAGGTATCCTATATTTAACTTATTTTGTGTTTATTTTTCCTCCCTGCCCTCGCTGGTTGTAGTGTGTGTTTGTGGTGTGTGTAAGGGCCTAGTGAGTGTGTTTTCTGTATTATTATGTCGGAGGCCCCTAAAGCCATCTTTTCAAAGTGCACCGAGTGTGGCCATAAGCTTTCACCAGCGGATGGCCACACCAGGTGCATTAGGTGCCTTGGGGTTGAACACCTCTCCTCGGGATGCGCGATTTGCGCAGCGTTCAACCCCAGGGCACTTAAGGACCGGAGGTCAAAGCTGATTCTGGCGGGCCTTTTGCCCCCGGATTCGGCTCCGGCCTCCGGTGCTTCTGTGGCCGCTACCCAGCCCTCGGTGGTAGCCACCCCTGTCTCCCTCCCTCCAGTCGGGACTCAACCTCCCGCTTCGGCTCTGGAGGAGAGGGAGACCTTGAAAGCCAAACGGAAGGAGAAGCACCATAAGCGGCGGGCTGAGGACTCCTCCTCGGGCCCGCCCGCCAAACGGGCTTCTCCATCCAGAGCTTCTGGATCGCCTCCTCCTCGGCTCCGGTCCCCTTGTTTCTCACCGGGACCCAGGGAGGAGGGGACCCGGTCCCTGTCGAGGTCATCGGGGCGACACTCTAGGTCTGCCTCGGTGACCTCTTCGAGGTCCACCTTTAGCATGTCAGATTGAGACGTGGACCAGATGATGAGAAGGTTCATCCAGGCCCAGCTGCAGGTGGGAGTGCTCTTGCCTCCCCCCCCCCCTCCGGGGGGGGGAGCTCAACCCCATTTTTTGCTCCAATCGCTCCTTCTCCGACCTGCTTTCCGGGTTTGGAGCATTCGGAGCCGAGCTGCGTTGGATCCGGGGGTGGGTCGGAGCCGATAGTACTGGTTACTTTGGCTCCAACTGGCCCCTCGAGCTTGTCGGATCCGACCTCTCGGAGCCGTGGGCTGAGCTTTGGATCCGAGGGATTCGGTGTGACTTCGGCTCCTTCCCGGTCGGAGCACATGGGTCCTTCGGATTCCGAGGGTCTCGTCCCCGGATCCTGTCCCCACTTTGGATCCGAGTGGGAGTCGACTCTCGGATCCTATCGATAGTGGCTCCCCCTCGGCTTTCACGGTGGTGGAGAGGGCACTGTTGAGTGCATCCAGGCCTCCTGTCCTGGCTTCGGCTCCCCCCTGCACTCCCTCTCAGCTGGTTCAGGCTGCCATCACCCGGCCTTCGGGGCAGCCTGCTTCAGCACCACTGGGTGTTCCTTTGGAACGTGACATTGCTGGTGAGTCTTCCTCGGACAGCCCCCCCCCCCCGAGGAGGTCCCTCACAAAGCTAAGTGTAAGAGGAGACACGTGAACTCCCCCGAGTCCCTTACGGAAGATACGGACTTAGTTGAAGGGGAAGGCTCCCCAAGGTCACCCCCCGAGGATGTCTCCTTTGGAGACATCATGAAAATGCTCAGGATTAGGGGAGGGTGGTCTGCCCCCAAGGCTTCCTCCGATGAGTCCGTATTCCTAGAGGTGTTCGAAGCAGGGCCATCTACCTCTTTGGTGTCCCCTCCCCCCGACCCCCTGGTGGACCTTATTTCCACCAGGGCTTGGAAGGAGCCGGACACTGTAGAGCCAGTTCCCAAGCGCCCGGATAGGATCCCGAGTCCCTTTGCAGAAAGAACCCACTGGAGCAGAGGTCCCCCCGTGGATGCCATGTTGGTGGCGGTGGCCACTAAGAGGGAGTTGGCTCAGGAGAGCTCTGCGGTCCACCCACCGAGCAAGGAGTCTCGAGAGATGGACCGCCTTGGGAAGCTGGTCTTTAGTTCAGCAACCTTCTCCATGACGGCGCTGAACTATATGGCACACATCATCCGGATGCAGCGAGATCTAATAAAAGAATACGCTGCCTCCCCCCCAGAGTCCATGTCGGAAGGGGACAAGCAGCTGTACTCCTCCCAAATGTCCACTCTACATTCAGTTTCCAACACCTCTATGTGGCTCTTGTCTCACGCCATGGAAGGAGCCACTAGAGCTGGCGGAGCCGGCATGGTAATGAGGCGCCAAGCCTGGCTCTGACATTGTGACTTCTCGGAACCCTTTAAGGCGTCATTCGCGAATGCCCCCTTTGATGGTTCTGCACTGTTTGGCAAAACCGTTCGCGACACTTTAGTCCAGAGTGAGAAAGACGGGAAGAAGTTGTCTGCCGTCGGAGTCCGCTTCTCTACTCCCCAGAGGTCCTTTTCTAAGAACCAAAAGGGTCAGAAGAAGATGTGGTTACAGAAATTGCATCAGTCCCAGTCTGCTCCATACAACCTGTCCTCTCGTGGTAGAGGAGGACAGGGAGGACGCCGCCCAAGAGGCAGAGGGGGTCCCAGAATTTTTGGGTCCAAAGAACCCTTCTCTGAGAGGCCCACGCAGAACCCCTGAGGGGTTGCCCGGCTGCTCCACTCTGGAGGCAGTCGGGGGGCATCTTTCAAAGCACCTAGCAATGTGGGAGTCCATAACAACAGATCGCTGGGTGCTTCGCATCATATCCAGAGGCTACCAAATTCCTTTTATTGTAACCCCCAAAACCAGAAGCCTCCCCGATGTACCACCCAATCAGAGGGAGGCGGCCGCTACAGAAATTCAGCAGCTTTTACAAAAAAGAGCCATCCAACCTGTCCCCCCAGATCAGTTCGGATCAGGGTTTTACTCCAGGTTTTTTGTGGTGCCAAAAAAGACGGGGGACTTAAGGTCCATCCTCGACCTCTCTCTTTTGAACCTGGCAGTACCCAAAGAAAAGTTCCAAATGGCCACACTACAATCTATTCTCCCCCTGTTATGGGAGAACGACTGGATGTGCTCGATAGACCTCAAGGATGTGTACTACCACATTCTTGTGGACAGATGTTCCAGGAGGTTCCTCCGCTTCCGGCTGGGAGCCAGTCACTTTCAGTTCAGGGCCCTCCCCTTCGGTCTCACCTCAGCCCCCAGGGTGTTCACCAAAGTCTTGGCGGTTATAGCGGCCCCCCTGAGGCTTCAGGGAATTCAGGTCTTTCCATACCTGGACGACTGGCTCCTCATCGTCCCAACAAGGCATCTGCTCTGTTCAGGCAGGGATTATTTCCTCAATCTTGCTCCACACCTAGGGTTGACTGTCAACATGGCCAAATCCTCTCTGGCTCCTACACAGGTAATAGATTTCATAGGGGCGAGATTGGATTCCAGACTAATGCTTGCCTTCCTGACTCCCGATCGGCTTCAGTACCTGAGGTTGCATGTTCAGGCCATTCTCCAACTTCCACCGGCGGAATTGATCCTGAGGGCTCTAGTGTCCATGGCGGCAGCAATTCCTCTGCTGCCCCTAGCCCGTCTAAATATGAGGGTCCTGCAGTGGACCCTCCAGGTACAATGGTCCCTGTCTCGCAACCCCCTGTCCCATCCTATTCCCTTAAGCAGGGCTTGCAGAGGGTTGCTCATGTGGTGGCTCCAGTCCCCGAGTCTTCACACGGGACGACCATTCTTGATGCCTTCCCCCGTCGCCACAGTGAACATGGACACCTCTTGCCTGGGGTGGGGGGGCAGTATTCAGGCAGAACGGTCCAAGGCACGTGGAACGAGACAGAGACCTCCTTGCATATCAATGTCCTAGAGATGAGGGCAGTGCTTTTGAAGTTGCAGGCACTTCACAGCCTTCTTCCGATTGGGACGATTGCGATACAAACGGACAACATGTCAGTTGTCTGGTACATCAACAAACAGGGGGGAACCAGGTCTTATCCTCTTTGTCGCGAGGCCATGAGAGTGTGGGAATGGGCGATATCCACCAACCGCTTTCTCATTGCAACGCACATTCCGGGATGGTCCAACATCCTAGCAGACAGGCTCAGTCGTTCGATTCTGACCCCATACGAATGGTCTCTCAATCCTCTAGTAGCGAAGCAAATATTTGCCCAATGGGGGCAACTCTGTTGCGATCTTTTTGCCTCTCCTTCAAATACCAAATGCAACAGTTACTTCGCTCTAATCCCCCCTCAGGGGGAGTCCCCGACAGACTCTCTAGTACATGCTTGGCTTCCCCGTCTCCTTTACACTTACCCTCCATTGCCCATGATGCTAAAACTCTTACAGAAAGACAATCGGCTGGGGAGCAAAATGATCCTCATTGCCCCATTCTGTCCTCATCAAACGTGGTTCCCGTACCTGTGGTCTCATTTTATTCATCCACCCTGGATTCTGGATCCCCTCCCGGATCTCATTACTCACCTTCTGGGTCTTCCGACCCCCAACCTGGTCAACCTCAAGCTGACTGCTTGGTTGCTCCAGTTCCACTTCTGATAAGGACTCCCAGAATCTCCTCACCAGTCAAAGTCATCCTAGTAGCAGCACATAAACCTTCCACCAGAAGGGTCTATCGGAGTAAGTGGAAATGTTTCTCCATTTGGGCGGAGCACCATCACTTAGATCCTTTCACGGCACCTCTTACGTCGGTTTTGGATTTTCTAACTACCCTTTTTCATCAAGGGGATAGCTGCTCTACAGTCAAGGTACAACTAGCAGCGATTTCGCATTACCATGTAGGGCATGAATCGGGCCCTCTAATTACTTCCAAGCTTTGTAAAGCTTTCCTCAAGGGTACCTTCCTTCTCAGACCTCTGGTCAGGGAGGTAGTACACCCATGGGATTTATCTTTGGTTCTGCAGGCCTTGACAAGCCCCCCTTTCGAGCCTGTGGCTACGGTTGATCTTAAATACCTCTCTTGGAAGACGGCCTTCTTGGTGGCCATTACTTCAGCTAAAAGGGTCTCTGAGCTTCAGGCTCTATGTGTTAAACCGCCGTGTTTAGCCTTCCATCAGGATAGAGTTTACCTCAGGATCAATCCATCCTTTCTGCCTAAGGTATCTTCGGAAGCTAATATTAATCAATCTATTAATCTTCCCGTGTTCTTTCCCAATTACCAGAACAAAGGAGAGTACAAACTGCATTCCTTGGATGTGCACAGACAATTACGCTTTTATATTCATTGAACTGCTGGTCATAGGCAATCTGGCCAGTTGTTTGTCTCCTTTGCCAAAAAAATTTAGGCAAGTCAATTTCTAAAGTTACCCTGTCACGGTGGATAGTTAGTTGTATCCTCTTGGCATATCAGAGTTCGGGAAAGCCTGCACCTCAGGTAGTCCGAGCTCATTCTACTAGGGCCGTCGCTACTTCGGTGGCTTTTAAATCTAGGGTTCCCTTAGATGATATTTGTTCCGCAGCCACTTGGGCCTCATCTCATACCTTTATCAGCCATTACAAACTGGATGTTGTCTCCAGAGATAGGGCGTCCTTTGGCTCTGTAGTGCTCCGGAATATTCTTCCATAAAGGCCACCCAGGATTCAGGTAGCTGGGGACTCTGTCCCAAAGGTTGCTGACAAATGAAGTTCCTACTTCAGATTAAGAAGTTATGTACTCACCATAACATTCCATCTGAATAGGTATCTTCATTTGTCTGCAACCATCCCCCCCTCCTTCCCCCTGACCTATAGGATTCTGTTTAGGATTCTTAGATAAGCCCCTTCCGGGGCACAGTAACAATGGTTATATCGGCAAACTTGATCTGAGGTCAGTCAGGGTTGGCAGGGGATTATGGGTAAAGGGAGGAGCTAGGAGCTCGGATCTATGCTGTGGTAGAAGTTGCCGGCTCAGATCCGAGATCGGATCCGTATCCCAAAGGTTGCAGACAAATAAAGATACCTACTCAGATGGAACGTTATGGTGAGTACATAACTTCTTATTACTCTCATTCCCTGCCTGCAACAGGAGTGTTTTGATGGTGGGTGAAGGCTTGTCACCAGAACAAGGGACAGCCATTCACATTACCCCCAGCCAGGCAGACACTAACAACGGATGCTTCAGATTATGCCTGGGGGGCCCACATGGCAGGAAGATGCAGTCAGGGCACATGTTCCTCAAACCAATTACATCTACATATCAATCAAAAAGAGATGTTAGCTGTTCAAAATGCCCTGACAGCCTTCAAGGACCTACTTCATCTGGGACAACTACCGATAAAGACAGACAACACCACGGTCATGTGGTATATAAACAAGCAGGGGGGCACACATTCTTACCCCCTTTGCAGACTAACCATGACTTTGTGGGACACAGCATTGACTTACAAGTACATCTACAGGCACAATTCCTGCCAAGAAAGGAAAACACTCTGGCAGACGAACTAAGCAGAAACCTCATGGATCCCCACGAGTGGCAGCTGGATCCATAAGTCTTCAGCATGATAACAAGGAAATGGGGTTGCCTGGACATAGATCTATTTGCCTCCCCTCACAATTACCAACTAAAAAGATTCTGCACAAGGACTTATCACAGACAAGCATTGAAAGTGGACACCCTAGCTTTCAGCTGGAAAAACCTATCAGTATATGCCTTTCCTCCACTGCCTCTCCTCCCCAAGCTACTCTTAAAGGTCAGACAGGAGAAGCCAAAGATGATACTGATTGCCCCAGACTGGCCCCGCCAGTACTGGTATCCAGTCCTAAGAAACTTGTCTCAATGCTCAGCTTGGACCTTACCTCAAATACCTCATCTACTGTCCCTGCAAAACAATCAGATCCTGCACAGCCAACTCAGTACTTTAAACCTAGCAGCATGGTGGATAATGTAGTCATACAAAACACACCTCTCAGTAAAGCTGTGATGGAGGCCAGAAGGCCTAGTACTAGAAAATCTTATGCTGGAAAATGGAAGAGATTCTGTGCTTGGAACCAGGCGCAAGGAACTGATACAGCTGTACCAAATATTCCTCAGATTTTGCAATATTTAACTGAGATGCTAAACAAAGGACTATCTTTTTCATCAATTAAAATTCTTGCCTCTGCCATTTCGGCTCATTACAATACAGAGCCACCAATCTTTTCTCATCCTTTATTAAAGCAGTACCTCAGAGGAGCCAAAAATCTAAGGCCTCCAAGGAGATCACCAATACCTGCATGGGACCTCAACTATGTCTTGGAAAAACTCACCCTGCCTCCTTTTGAGCCAGCTGCTACTGCTGATATAAAGTTTTTTTTTATCTTGGAAAACAGCTCTGCTCCTAGCAATAACTTCTGCAAGACGAGTTTCAGAGCTACAGGCACTGATGGCTGTGGAACATTTTATAATTTTTTTATCCATGTAGGGTCTCTCTGAGGACAAACCCAACTTTTATGCCTAAGGTGGTGTCCAGTGTGGCTCTTAACCAAACTATTCATCTGCCAACTTTTTATCCAAATCCACAGAACAAGGGGGAGAGAATTCTGCATTCTTTGGACGTAAACAGACAGCTTAGATTCTACTTGGACAGAACCAAAGTTTTCAGGAAGACAGAGCAATTACTACTGGCATATGCTGCAGGATCACAAGGAAAGGCTATCTCAAAGCAAACTATTTTAAAGTGGATAGGCCACTGCATTTGTTTCTGCTATTTACACCATGGCAAGCAAGTGCCTAACGACATTAGGCTGCAGCCACTTCAGCAGCCTTTCTCAGGGGAGTACCAACCAAAGACATTTTAGAGGCTGCTACATGGAGTTCAGTGCACACCTTTACAAAGCACTATCATCCGCCACTCTACTCTAAATCCAGGGCAGGCTTTACCACTGCAGTTCTGCAGGGCCTCATAGCCACTCCTAATGCTGTTTAGCTCCAGCCTCCCAACCATAGCTTTGTGACGCTACCCAAATGTAATGACTGCAACAGTGAAAACACGAAGAACATAGTACAGTTGTGTACACTTACCATAAATGTAGATGTTTGAGTGTATTCACTGTTGCAGTCCAGGTTACCCACCTGCCATCCCCCTTTTTTCTGCTAGAACTTTTCTTTCCTTCTCTGATTTATACAACCTATGTTGTGTATTTGCTTGTAGATGAAGGTAATGTTTATATTGGTGTATGTATTTTTATCTATATATAAATTTTGGCTACCCTTTTAGGGGGCACCTGACATCTGGGGCAAGAAAAACTGAAGAAAATGGCGTTGGCTGCTTCTTTTATACCCCTGATGACCTGGCATCAGGGAAGGGGTGACAGCAGCCGACGCAGGACCCAAGACTTTGGAATTCAGGCCAACTGAGGGCAACCTGCCAGCAGGATTACCCAAATGTAGTGACTGCAACAATGAATACACTCAAACATCTACATTTATGGTATGTGTACACAACTGTACTTTTCTAGTGTAATTCAGAGGAGATCCAGTATCTGTCAGCCTAGGATGACATGGTCGACAGACCTGGATGTTTTGCTAGAGATGGCCTTCATCTGTCACCCTTGTGGTTTCGGTTACAGGCTAAGGCTCTTGCCACCCCCATAGTGCCTTTTTAGGCAATGTCACAAGAACAAACTTCCCAACATAAAAATACCCTCTAAAACAACCTCAAGTTTAGGCTGCTAAACTAGGAGTCTAAACCAGAAACTGCACTCACTGGAAACAGTCCTCATCTTGGAAGATAACTATAGCACAAGACCCCCCCCCCCCCTTAGCAACTAGACAAAAAACTTCTCCAAGGCCAATTACAACCTCATACATGACCGCATAAATAGCTTTGCAGCCCCTCCCCCCACTGATGGAACAGACACTTATGCTGAGTTATGCACCAGTGCTTTATACAAGCACCTGTACAGTTGTATTGACTCTGCCATACCTGATGCAACCAAAGCAAGAACTTCAAGGAGAAACAAACCTGCCTGATAGACAGCTGCCATTAATAGGCTATACAGTGGGAGAAAGACATTGCTGTCTGAGTAGGAATGGTCTCAAAACTGGAAACACTTCCTCATCAACTTAAACGAGCAAATAAAACACATAGTGAAGTCCTCCAAAGCTAACTATGAATCAAAATGCTACTGATTCATTTTATTTATTTATTGACATTTGTTAACTGGGGTAGTCCAGCTGAGCCAGGGGCCCATTTTCAGTGGAAACCAGAGGAGGAAAGCTCCAGAAATAATGCACGTTGTGATATTTACAAAATATTAAAGTACGGCCACAGAAATATAGTACAAGTCAAAAATTTGTGCAGTACAATGCATAGGTAAAACAACAGTTAACAAGTACAATTTCCAATATATAGCATAGACCAGATAACAATTAAAAGGTTTAGAGAATATTACACAAAGGAGAACAGTATGAATACAGTTTGCTAGAGCAAGTACAAGGAGGAAAAAGAATTGATAGGGAAAAGCAAATAAGATGAGAAGAGAGGAGACTAGTTCAAGTCGGAGTTTGAAAAGAGCATGACCAAGTCTTCAGGAGAAAAAGTTTAAGTTTTTTCTTAAACAGGTATTTATGCTGAATGGTTCTTATGTTGAGGGGGAGTGAGTTCCAAACATGGGCTACAGAGTATTTGTAAAGGGTCTTACCAATGTTTTTGTTGGGTTTGTATAACTGAAGGATGTGTTTCCTGGCAGTACAGAGGTGATGAGAGGGGTTATAGAAGGAGACTAAATTAGCTTCCCTAACTAGGGATAACCACAAGGCATTCTTTAGTTACATCCGTAACCTTAAAGGTAAGGCCCAGATTTGCACTGAACTTTGTAGTTAATGATACTACTACATATACAGAACCTGTGGATATAGCAAAGCTGCTGGTTGGCAGGTTCAGTGAAAACTTCACTCCACTGTCCCCACCACATATACCCCAAAGCATCCCTAACACCTGTTCCTCACTTAGTATCTCCAAGGAGCAGGTGTTCAATGCCCTCCCCAAGGCCAAACCCACAGCCTCCATGGGACCAGACAACATCCCGGGCTGTGTTCTACGTGGGTTAAAACAGGAATTAGCATCACCATTGGGCATGCTTTTCAGTTACAGCCTAAGCACTGGCTTCATTGCAGCATAATTGAAAACAGCTCCTGTCATCCCTTTGCACAAAGTGGGTGCATCCAAGGACCCTAGCATCTACAAACTCATTAACTTGGCCAGCCTTATCTGTAAGGCCATGGAATGAATCATCATGGACCTTATTAATGAAGGGTTCCTATTAGATGACCGAAGACACATTCTGTCAAATGCATCTTGGTTGAACTTAAAACAATGAAAAGGCAAAATAGTGAAGTGGCTTTTAAGCAAATTCTTTCCCAGGGAAAGAATTTGCTTGTCCGCTTCCATTACTTTGCTGTTTTCGGCACTGTAGTGCAATCTCGGAGTTGGTATATTTAAGTAGGGGATGGGGTGGGGGTGAAGCTGTTCTGAGCTTTTGAGATTGTAAGCTTTCGCTTACATGGGGTCGATTATTCATCGTTCGCTTTTTTAAGCATTCGATGATATAATATAGACCCATTAATGGAGATATAGGAAATCTCCAAACACTTGACCCCACCCAGTTTGGCTTTGGCAAGGGGAGATCATACATAAACTTGGTGGACCTCTTCAAGATAGTCACTGAAGCCCTAGATGAGGGAAATATGTGTATACAGCCTACCTAGACTTAGACAAGGCCTTTGACACAATCCCCTCACTCTGGCATCATTGATAAACTCACCCAGCTGGGTATCAACCCATATATTGTCAGGTGGGTTGCAAAATGGCTCACTCATAGAACTGGTACAGTGAAAATAGGGGACTCCACCTCCTGCAGCAGACCCATAACCAGTGGCGTTCCACAGGGGAATGGTTCTGACACCCCTGCTGTTCAGAATCTACTTCTCTGAAGTACAGGCTAAAACTTAAGGACTGTGGCTGACAGTTTGCTGATAACTGCAAACTGGGAGCAGTCATTGAAACCCCTTTCAATGTCAACATCCTGCAAGAAGGTCTTATGCAGACTAATGAATGGTGCAAAAGTCATTGTCTTAAACTTAATGCAAATCCCATTTTGCAGTGGTGATGTTCCTGCAAACTGCCACATCAATAGCAGTACTTTAAGCACACAGTCAATGGTGAGAGATCTGGGCACACAGGTCGGCAGCAACCTTAACTTCAATCACTATGTCTGCACAGTAGTAAGAATGGCATTTTATATTTCTCATCTCATAAGTAAGGGCATTGCCTCCAGAAAAAACGAGGTTATAACCCCCCTATACTATTTTCTCATCAGGCCAATAATAGAGTGTAATGCTGTCTTTGGTATGTTTATTTCCAAACACCTGCAGCAATTGGAGAGACCACAAAGGTTCCTTATAAAGAAAATTCAGGGTCTTCAAAATCTGTTGTATGCAGTCAGACTGAAATCATTGTCAATTTATTCTGTGTCATACAGAATGTTCAGAGGTGACCTGTGCCTTGCATATAGAGCAATCTGTGACCCAGCTTTAATGGAAATTCTGCACATTCGCATGTCAAATGGCACATGGGTCACTCGTTCAAAGGACCTTAACCCGATATGTGATGTCAACAGAACTTGCTGAAGAGACAGATTTGTTTCACAGAGGTTGCCCCACCTTTGGAACAAGCTTCATATTCATATTAAACAAAGCCCCTTGTTGGCTTTATTTAAGCGTAATTTGGATGATTGGATGTATAACCGGAAATTTACTTTGGGGGTTCCACCTATGTCCCTCTTGGACGGGGCAGTAGGTGCTGATTTTAATGTCTGCTTGAATCAGACACCCTTGGGAACATGGGTTGAACTTGGGTAGGCTTGTAAAGGTCCTGGGGCCATTAGTCTAGTAACCTCCTATGATCCTTTGACTGTGAAGAATACTGCAGCTGTTCAGCATAAAAGCAGTGCAAGCTCCAGACATGACTTACAGTAATGTAGAGGAAAGTATAATGCAACCGCACACAGACCTGACTAAAATAAATGAAACACAGATGTAGTATATCAACTCAAACAATGAAAGGCTGGAAAAAAATGGACGAAGCTTTTAACAAATATTCAAATAAGGTGATAAAACTGCAAAACTCGGACGTCGAAATGAAGAAGTCCTACAGAAAGGCCTCACTGAGACCAATGACTGTTGTCGAAACCATGGCCTTAAGATTAATGCCATAAAATGTGTTGTCATCCCCTTTGGGAAAACCTCAGTTTCCACTAATTACCACATCGATGGGACCCCACTGAACACTAAAGTCATTATATGAGATCTGGGGACACAGGTTGACAGCAACCTCTCCTTTGGACACCACATTGCCACTGTAGTCAGAAAGTCCTTCTGTGTGGCACATCTCATTACCAAGTGTTTGGCTTCCAGGAGGAAGGAGGTCATCATCTCTCTCTACTCTTCCCTCATTAGGCCAGTCATAGAGTATAATGCCCCATTTGGCATGTACCTCATTAAACACATGCAACAGCTGGAAAGGCCACAAAAGTACCTCACGAAGAGGATCCCAGACCTTAAACACATGTCCTACATGGACAGACTCAAAAAACTCCAGCTATTCTCTGTCTGATATTGTTTGCTAAGAGGCGATCTCTGCTTGACTTACAAAGCCATGTCTGACCTAGCTCTGTTAGAAATGCTACATCTAAAAAAATCTCAGTCCCTCGACACCACATGCTCCAGAGACTTCAACCTCATTACCACAATCAACAGAACAAGCTAGAGGGGCAGGTTCATAACCCAGAGACTGCCTATGCTCTGGAATAGACTTCCCATACATGTCAAGCAGAGCACCTCACTGGCCCTCTTCAAGAGAAATCTTGATGAGCGGATGGGAAATAGAAAGTTTACCCTTGGAATCACTCCAGTGGTTCTACTTGATAGAGGCACTGGGAACTACCGTCTGGCGGCACGATGCTAGGACACTTCTGTGGGCTAGCCTTGTAAAGGCTCCAGGGCCATTAGCCTAGTACACACCTATGAACGTATTGGGAAGAAAGGGCTGGCTGAATATGAGACTGCACAAGAAGAGGTGTTTCAAAAAATAATAGAAGACAAGAGCACATATGAAAAACCTGACATTTCCTGTTGTACCCACGAAGCTGGAAGGAACAGACTGTATTAATTTTACGAAAGCACAAATAGTCAACTGGACTGGTATTCCACAACAGGAATTGTTAATTGAAAGGGCACATTGTTTGTATGCTCCAAACTGGTTATGAGAAAACAACCTTGACTTTTAATAGCAAAGATGAAATCTTATCAGCAGAAGGAGTTGAGTCTGACAAAACTTTGGTAGTAGGACAAAGTGCTAAAAGTGGAAGATATCAGAGTGTTTGTGGAGAATGACTACTTATTGTACACCAGGCAGTAGAAGAGTAAATTTATTTGATTATTCAGGGAATATCGAGAAGCAGGTGTGAGATTTAAACTGTTGTACCCAGCTATCTAAAAATAATTTTCCCTGGAGGAATAAAATCATTTTTTGATGAAGTACATGCTAAGGAAGATACAGAAGTTTGTCCAACAAAAAGTGAGCTGTGAAACAGAAGGAGATTCTACTTGTTTTCATAATAAAGAAAACAAAAAGACTATGCCATTGAAACCCTTTAAAGTGTTTCAATGGAAAATGCTTGAGAGAGGGAGAAGAGCACAAGAGTTGACTAGAAGAATTGAGAGTATGTTGGAAATGAAGCAGAGACAGGGTTTGGGAAATGGAGATGAACAGGAATAGAACAAGAACATTTGGAAATACTGGACTTTCTTGGATTTTGTTAAACTTGTAGGGGACTCTAAAGCATACACCCTACTTCATGTCATGAATGGCTAGAGAATAAAATTAGTAACTTAGAAATTGACAAATGTAGGATTACAAGCAATAATTATATCTGTGATAGATGACAGCATAAGAAAATCAATTTGGGACTGTCTTAAATGTGTAGGGGACGCTAAAGCATCTGCTCTACTTCATGTCATTAATGTTCGGAAAATACTCAGGAGAGGGGAAGAGGAGGTAGAAAGTTAACTTTAAGTAAAACAATTTTTAATAGTACTATTTTGATGCTGCATGGATTTCTTTGCATTTTTAAAAGTAATTTTTTTTTCATTTATTTTTATGTGTAATGGGGAACAAATGTAAATCAAGCTCCTGATATTTCTTTTTTTTTCTTTTTCCCTACTTTCTTTCTCCATTTTCAGTTTTAAGAAATGTAGGCACTGAAGTGTAAATAAATCTGGTTAAAGGTATGACAAAAGAAAAAATAGTGTGCTTCTTCTCATACTTGCATAGGGGAGTGACTGGGTTAAGGCCATTAGCTTAATCTAGTAACATGTTTTAGGGAAAGCAAGTAAATGAAAAATAATATTGAATATTAATACATTTTTTTCTAGTTAAAGATATGCTTGACAGTTTTGTGTGTGACTTTCATGTCTCTAACATACAATCTGATAAAGAAAAATGGCTTGGAGAAAATGTTTTCTGAAAGCATTCAAGTATTTTCCCAGTTGAGATAGCTATAAACATAAAACAAACCTAGACAGCACTTAATAGAACCACAGGCTGTACATGTGTCTTAGAATGGATAGCTTTCTATTAGGTTATCTCAAAGCTGTATGTGTGGCTGTCAGTTTGGAACATTTGTTCCTATGAGGAGGGTAAAACTTCAATATTTGAAGTTACACTTAGTGTGTTTTTATTAAGTTAATAGGTTTTGGGGGTAGTGGGAGCATGTTTGTATTTTTGTTTCAGGGTTTTCATTAAAACGAACAGTTCTGTAAGATGTGACATGAGCTAAAATGGAGATGACAAGAAACAACTGTATAAAATATTGTCAAGCAGTGCATGTATGTAACACAATAGCTGGAACTACACATTTAACAAAAAAGCTGTTATATGTAAAATGTGGAATTAATATTTTTCAAAAATATGATGCTTTCTGTAATATCCGTAAATATGAGTGGTCTCACAGATAAATACGTAAAAGAAAGAGTAGTGAACTATATTAAAAATGTAGAGTGCAAATAGCTATGCTACAGGAGACACACTTGGAAAGAACTGAACATGTGAATTTGATGAAAGAAATGTTTTCAAGATGGTCATTCAGCAGAGTACCTGGGGCATAGGCAGAGAGGGGGGTAGTTAATTGCAAGGGGTGCTCCAATAGTGATAGAAGAGGATAAAAAAGACAGTAATGGTAAATTTGTAATACTAAGGGGCTACTGGCAAGAGAGGAGGATTACACTGGCATGTATTTATATTCCACCAAAAACTGCTGTCATCGAGCTTAAGAAAATACACAGACAAGTAATCAGCTTTCAGCAAGGAATATTACTTCTCGGTGGGGACTTGAATTTGATTTGCAACAGGAAAGATGTGTCTGGGGGCCCAGAAGGGAAAATATAGCAAAGGAGGGAAGATTTTTAAAGAAATTCATAAAAATATTTGGCATGGAAGATGTCGATTCAGTACTAGGAGTTCAGAGTAAATCTCCATAGTATTCCAGAAGGTACAAAAACTGGGCTAGGCTAGACATAATTTGCATTTCATAGGAACTTGTGCATTTAATTGAAGGTCTTGATATGCACCCAGTAGCTATTTCAGATCATGTGTCAATAATAACTGAAATAAAAAAAAATCATGGTAATGAAATAAAAATGAGTCACTTGCACTTTCCCACCTGTCTGTTGAAAAGAGAGGAACTTAAGGAATGGATAGAGGAAATTATTCAGGAACTATTCGCAATGATAGAATTTTCTTCCGAAAATATAGCTGGGGTGCGGGATAAAATTAAAATGGAGTTTAAAAATAGGGTGGACATAAAAGAAAGGGAAATATGGTTAAAAAGTAACAAGAATTATTTAGAGGGACTGGTAATTGTTAAAGTTCTGCAAATAAGGGGAATCTCACAGAACAAGAAAAGGAGCAACTGCAGAATACTAAACAGAAAATTTGGGACTACCTCGATAATATGCATGAGTTTAGAAAGATTGCTATTACGCAACAGTTTTTTCATAAGAACTCTAAAGCACAAAAACTTTTTGCACAATGACTCAGGCAACAGAAAGTAGAAAGGACTGTCACCCAGTTTAGGGAGCCTATAACAAGGAAGATAACAAGGGATCCTGCAGAAGTTTTAGAAATATTTTGGAAATTCTATGAAAGTCTGTATAAAGCAGAGAAATATGGAAGTCAAGAAACGGTACAAATGGAAATGTTTATAGAAGAATTAAATATGCCAAGGTTAGAGGTAGATAAGGCTCAACTACTAACAGGATAGGGAAAAAATGAGAAGAAATGGTGATGTATAACCAATCTACAGGAAAGTTCACAGGAATATGTGGTATTCCTGTGGAGGTTTGGAAGCTAGGAGGGAAAATTTGAAAAAGATCTGGAAGAATTTAACAGTGTTTTAAGGAGGGGGAAAAGTGTCAACATCCTGGAAGAAAGTGTTGGTAGCTGTAATACCTAAACAGGCTAAAGATCCATCAGATCCAGCTTCATACAGGCCCATTTCAGTACTAAACCATTATTATAAAATGTTTGTCTATAATGGCTAAACGTATAGCAAAAGTGATACCAACATTGATAGATATGGATCACTGTGGTTTTGTGGAGGGGAGGCAAACTTTTCACAACATTAAAAGAACACATATGATCCAAAGGGAAGGAGAATGTAAGAGAATTGCCACTATTGTTGGTGTGTCTTGATGCAGAGAAAGCATTTGACAGAGAAAGCTGGGACTTTATGAGCAGGGCAATGGAAGCACTTGTATTCCCTCATAGAATCATAACTAACAAACTAGAACAAAGAGTAAAAAGGTCACACAGATAACCAACTGGTTAAAAAACACAAAAAGAAAATTCTAGCAAAGCCAGGCTTCTAACTGTGTGATACCTTAAACCTCTTGCATCAGAGGCCTCGTGGGATATATGCAAATCACCCTTTAAGGCTATCAGGTGTTTCAGCTAAATGGCAATTCTGAATGTCCATGACTTTTTCTTTTACTTTCATTTTTAAATCTGTTTGTGGACAATTTCAGGTCATTAAAGCCAAACCTCTCTAGCTGTGGACATACATGTTTCTGCCTTCATATGGCATCATCAGCACAGCATAAGAGGAATGCTTGACATTTGGAAACACAGGGTGTCATTCCCAGCTGATATCCATATCCATATGAAAGTAAAAGAAAAAGTCATGGACATTCAGAATTGCCATTTAGCTGAAACACCTAATATCCTTAAAGGGTGATTTGCATATATCCCATGAGGCCTCTGATGCAAGAGGTTTAAGGTATCACACAGTTAGAAGTCTAGCTTTGCTAGAATTTTCTTTTTGTGTTTTTTAACCAGTTGGTTATCTGTGTGACCTTTTTACTCTTTGTTCTAGTTTGTTAGTTGGGATATTTTGCAGACACCCTAATGTTTATGGATATCAGCTGCGTATGACAACCCTGTGTTTCCAAATGGCAAGCATTCCTCTTATACTGTGCTGATTATGTTATAAAGCAGAAGCATGCATGTCCACAGCTACAGAAGTTTGGCTTTAATGGCCTGAAATTGTCCATAAATAGATTTAAAAATGAAAGTAAAAGAAAAAGTCGTGGACATTCAGTATTGCTAGAATCACCTGATATCCTTAAAGGGTGATTTGAATATATCTCATGAGGCCTCTGATGCAAGAGGTTTAAGGTTCATGGGTAGGTACTAGGCTATCGGCCCTGGGGCGTATACAAGCCCAGCCAAAAAAGCACCCTGGCTTTTGCCACCCAAGAAAATTATTTTCCTGTGCCACTGTCGAGCAGAGCCATAGAGGTGATCCCCGGGGTGAATTTCTTATTTCCCATCCAATCATCAAGATTTTTCTTGAAGAGTGCTAATGAGGAGCTTTGTTTGATATAGATAGGTAGTTTATTCCAGATTATGGGAAGTCTCTGGGACAAGAATCTATCCCTCCGGCATGTTCTGTTTATTGTGGTGACAAGGTTTAGGTCCCTAGAGCGTGTAGCTCGGAGGGATTGGGATTTCTTTAAGTGGAGCATGTCCAACAGCTCCGGGTTTGACATAGCTTTGGATGTTAGGCAGAGATCACCTCCTGAGTAGGTGACATGCGACGGAGTTAAGCTGGAGTTTTTTGAGACGGTCTGCGTAGGGCATCTGTTTGAGGCCGGTAATCTTCTTTGTGAGGTATTTCTGCGGCCTTTCCAGTTGTTGTAGATGTCTTGTGAGGTACATACCAAAAGGGGCATTGTACTCTATAATGGGTCTAATGAGTGATGAGTAGAGGGGAACAATGACCTCTTTTTTTCTGGATGAGAAACCTTTTGTGATGAGGTGTGCCACGTAGAAGGATTTCCTGACTACTGTGGCAATGTGATTATCAAAGGAGAGACTACTGTCCACCTGTGTCCCAAGGTCTCTTATCACACTTTCGGTGTTAAGTATACTACCGTCTATGTTGTAGTTCATGGGTACAGTTTTTACCAAAGGGGATGACAATGCACTTTTTGGCATTGAGCTTGAGGCCATGGCTTTGACACCAGGCATCTGTCTCAGTGAGGCCCTTTTGTAGGATGTCCACATTGTTAGGAGTTTCGATTATGGCTCCTAGTTTGCAGTCATCTGCGAAATTCATTAGCCAAAGACCTTCTGTGTTAGCCTGTGCTTCACAGAAGTAGATACTAAACAGGAGAAGACCCAGGACTGAACCCTGTGGTACTCCACTAGTCAATGGTCTGAAGTCGGATTTGGAGTCTGCTACTTTTACAGTGTGGGTTCTGTCAGTGAGCCAGTTGGCAACCCATCTTGTGACATAGGGATTTATACCTAGTTTAGTGAGTTTATCTATAATTCCAGAGTGGGGGATGGTGTCGAAAGCCTTGGCAAGATCTAGATAGGCTGTGTGAACCACCTTACCCTTGTCTACAACTTTGGTGACTGCTTCAAAGAAGTCTACCAAGTTTAGGAGACATGATCTGCCATTTACAAACCCAAACTGGGTGGGATCCAGAGTTTGGGGATTACCACTGTCATTGTTTATAAGTTCCATGATGATATGTTCCATGGCCTTGCAGACCAGGCTCGTCAGGCTAATGGGGCAGTAGTTCCCAGGGTCCATGGTGGCTCCCCCTTGTGGAGTGGGATAACGGTTGCTGTGTGCCATTCAGCAGGCACGAAGCCTGAGGTGAGGCTATGATTGAACATGGTACTTAGGTGGGGTGCCAGTTCATTTTGTAGTTCGTGTAGAATGCAGCCTGGGATGTTGTCTGGTCCCATGGACGCTGTGTTCTTGGCTTTGGAGAGTGTGGTTTTTACCTGTGCAGCCGTGATTACAGGAACTTTGCATTCTTCCAGTATAGAGATGGGCTGTTTAGGGGGTGAGAAGGGGGTAAAGTTAGCACTGAACCTATCTGCCAGGATGTTGGCAATATCAGTTGGGTCTGTATATTCAGTGCCATTGTGCTGTAACTCAGAGCAGATCTGAGTGTTTCCATTGAGATTCTTGACATAGCTATAGAATGCTTTGTGGTTGTCTCTAGAATCAGTGGCGATTTTGTTTTCGTAACTAGCTTTGGATGATTTTATCAGGGATTGCAGCTTCTTACTGAGGCTGACGAGGGAGCTCCTCCACTCGTGGGATTTTACTCTCTTTTGCAAGAGTTTCTTCCTTCTGTTGTACAGTTTGTTTATGGCAGGGGACCACCAGATTGGCTTCCTTTTTTTGGAGGATAGAGTCTTGGTTCTGTTTGGGATAGCACGATCCATGCACTCATGTAAGTGCTTATAAAGTGCAATTGTGTAGGATTCAGTAGTCGTAACTGTATTGTCCATCTGCATGTTTGTCATGAAGTTCACCACTTCTGTCTTAAGAAGCATGAAGTTGGCTTTGGAGAAATTTTTTACCATGGTTTCCTTAATGGGGGGTGGAGGCAGGATGTGGATATCTATGGTAATTAGCTTATGGTCGAATCGGACCAATGAGGCATTGACTTCAAGTGTGGAACACCGGTCACTCATATTGGTAATGACTAGATCTAGGATATTGTTGCCCCTGGTGGGGGTGTGGATAAGTTGATCCAGGGCATTGGAGTTTATGAATTCCAGAAAGTGGTGAGTGAAGGAGTTGGTACATGAGTCGTTTTCCCAGTTAATGGTGGAGTAGTTGAAATCTCCCATTGTTAGGGTGTTTGATTGAACCCTAATATTTTCCAGTACATCAAGAAAAGAGGAGTGGGAATCCTGGGGCATGGTGGGTGATCTGTAGCAAGCTACAATTTGGATTGCAGTTTTGCCTAGAGTTAGTTGCACTTGGATAACCTCGGCTGCATTATGCTGAGCAACTAGCCTGGAGGTGTGGATATCCTTAATGAATATGGACACACCTCCGCCTTTGGTGTTCCGGTTACATGGCCGAAAAGTGTGGTATGAGTTATAGCCTGGTAGTGCAGGGGTGCTCTCTGTAGCCTTGAACCAGGTCTCAGTCAATGCACAGATATCGATGTTCTCCATTTTAAGGAGTGCCTCGAGTAAGTGCATTTTGAGATTTAGACTTCTAGCATTGAGTAGCATCACCCTCAGTTTTTGCTTGCCTGTTCCTGTTACGGTGGTGAATTTGTCATTTGAACCTTGCCTAAAAAAGGCACTATAGGGGCGGCAAGAACCTTAGCCAGTATCCGGAATCCCAGGGGTGACAGGTGCAGGTTAGCTCTGGCAAAGCATCGTGGTCTGTCGACCATGTCATCCCAGGCAGACAAATACTGGATCCCTTTAGAATGGCACCAGAAGCGTAGCCAATTGTTTAAGTCAATCATTTTGTCCTTGTACTGCAGCATCATTCTGGGTGATGGCAGAATGTTACTCAGGGCTAGGGTCATACCTGCGTGGGCTACAAGATCGGAGAGCTTTCCATGTCTCTTTTCATGTAGTCCAGGGAGGTACGTCTCAGGTCGTTCACACCAACATGGACAATGACAGAGTCATATTTGTACTTGTTGTGGAGTGACCTGAGTGCGTGGGTTATGTGTCGGATCCTGGCACCCGACAGGCAGCTGACAGTAACCTTCTCCTTGTTTAGCCTGGTGAGTGGGACATCAGTGTGTCTGACTATAGAGTCACCTATGACTAGTGTATTGGGTACGTTGTTTTGCCTTATTTGCTGTGCTTGAGTGGCACACTGAGTCTGCGGGCTGTGTGTTATTTGGGTTGTGTTGGGGGGTGGTGGTTGCTTGCATTTCTGCTTTGGAGGTCTCTATTGCTTGAGCGGATTATTATTGAGAGCCTCAGCAAATGTTTTTGTGTTTCTATGTGTGGATTTTGGTGGTGTAGATTTAGTGAGACTATGTGATGAGTGTGGTGTGGTGCAAGTGTTTACCTTCTCCTCTTGACTGTCAAGTTCAGTCTTGATTGGAGAGAGCTTTACCTCCAGTTTGGCTAGATAAGTGCATCTCTCATAGGTTGTAGTGTTGGGTGGTAGGAGGAGAGGGTTGTCTGTGTACATGAGGCAATTTCTACATTGCCCCAAGATGCCCAGATTCATCACATAGACAGGAGAGAACACTGGGAGCTGACCCTTGGATATGCCTGAATAAAAAAACTATTTTCCTCTAGATAAGTGAGGAAAGTGAGTACAAGAGTTGTTTTTCTCTATGCAAGTGTAGGAATCTAAGTAGCAAAACTGTTTTCCTCTAGGTAATGAGGAATGCTGTAGTAATTAGTAGGTTATTTAGTACTTACAAGTTCTGGACGAGTGCTTATCACGAATAAGCAAATTCAAGTGCTAAAAGTAAGAATCTGTATCTGGACTAAACTAGTTACAGGAAAGGGGGGAAACAATTGCAAATGGGGCTTTTAAATCAGAAAGTTGAGAGAGATGGAAAAACTGCCCAAACGGCCAATAACTACAATTTCTGGGCCAGAACCACTCCTTATGTGGTAGATAGGTTACCTAGTGCTTACCACTCCCACTGATAAGCTAGAAGGCTTCCCTCCAACACAGAAAGCTTGAGGGGGCTCAGAAGCTTACATACAGTCCTGGATACAGCAAATCTGAATCTGGACTACACTAGTTACAGGAAAGGTATTTTTTTTGTATATACAGAAAATTAGCTAAAACAGCAGTCAAAACAATTCAAATGTAATGCAAGCTAGCACACAGTTAGAAGTCTAGCTTTGCTAGAATTTTCTTTGTGTTTTTTAACCAGTTGGTTATCTGTGTGACCGTTGTACTCTTTGTTCTAGTTTGTTAGTTGGGATATTTTGTAAACACCCTAATGTTTATGGATATCAGCTGGGTATGACAACCCTGTGTTTCTAAATGTCAAGCATTCCTCTTGTGTTCTGCTGATGATGTCATAAGAAGGAAGAAGCATGCATGTCCACAGCTAGAGAGGTTTGGCTTTAATGGCCTGAAATTGTCCATAAATAGATTTAAAATGAAAGTAAAAGAAAAAGTCATGGACATTCAGAATTGCCATTTAGCTGAAACACCTGATAATCCTTAAAGGGTGATTTGTATATATCCCATGAGGCCTCTGATGCAAGAGGTTTAAGGTATCACACAGAAGTCTAGCTTTGCTAGAATTTTCTTTTTGTGTCTCATAGAATCATAAGGTTGATTTGGGAAGTTAGATGAGGAATTGGAGGCGAAAAGTAAAGTGGTTCAGGTCCTCTCTGATCACTTTTGCTTGAACTGAGGAACCAAGCAGGGATGTCATCTCTCCCCTTTGTTATTTGGATTGTATTTTGAACCTTTGGCAAAGAAAATAAGGGACTCAGAAATTCAAAGATATAATTGGTATGGTAATCAAGAAAAGCTGGCTCTGTTTACAGATGATATTATTTTATAACTTTCAAAACCAGAAAGTGACATCACAATGTTGTGGAACATTTTGAGACAGTTTCAAATCTTTTTGGGATACAAAATTAATAAAGCTAAAACTGAGGCAATAGTGGTAAATTATGTACCCACACACAAATTATTTCGGCAATATCCATATTTATAGGGACATGAAAAAAATGAGGTATTTAGCAGTATGGATTAAAAATGATTCTATTGTGGCAGCTAAGGATATGTGGGAAGAGACTAAACAAAAGATGATACAAAAACTATGAAAATGGAAGCTCTGTTGTATAGATATTGATAGTAAGATACAGGCTGTTTAAATGTTTTAGTCCCTTTAGTCTTATACACCGGTCAGGTGTTATTTTATCAACTAGCAGAGAAGTTGTAGATAGCAGTTAATAAAGAGCTGAAGGAATTTATCTGGGAGGGGAAGATGGCAAGAGTCAAGTGGGTAAACTTATTCTTTAATAGAACAAGGTTGACTGGGATTACCCAATTTGATGGGGTATTTCAGAGCAACACAGTTAAGGCTCCTATATATAGCACAAGCAGAAAACTATAATTCAGAGTGGAAAGAGATGATGAAATAGGGAAGCTCAAGAAACAATAAGAGACTGGAATTTTGGATGCAGACTTTTAAGGAGAATAACAATCATACAGAATATTATATTCATAAAGTAGCAGAAAGTATTCTAAGAACTAAATCAACATGGGAATGGAGAAATTAGATTCTGCTGATAGGGATGACTGCAGTTAAGGATACAGACAATAGGCAAGAGGAGGGCTGGCATTTATTTGAGAAAAGGCAAAAGAACCAATGTAGTGGGAGCAAATAACTAGAGAGGGAAAGGTAATAGAATAGGAAGATGCCAAGAACTTATTTGGCATGCTGATTAGAGACCATCTTCCCTGTCAAGGATTGATATTAGAGTATAGACAAAGAGAAAGAAATAGGGGAGTCCTATATAAAAGACCAGCCACTGATAGAGTTTTTAGTGGAATCTAGAACAGAAATTGCCATTAAGAAAGAAATAATTAGTAGGCCATATAAAATATTGCATGCTAACTATAAGAATCAATCAGACGAGGTTAGAAAGAATTGGGAAGAGAGTTTGTATAAACAATTCACAAAGAAACAATGGGGGATATATGTATGTCTCCCAAATATGCAACAAAGTCTAGAATATTTAGGATCTTTTCTTGGAAGTGTTTAAATAGGTATTTTATACCCCAATAGACTCCAAATAATCTTTCCTCAAGGAGATAGCATATGTTGGAGGTGTGGTGGTGAAGAAAGAGGTAACTGGGAACATATTTTCTGGAAGTGGAATAAGTTGGCAGACTTTAAAGATTCCCTGTAGACTGATCTGTCGGAGATACTGGATGAGCAAGTTGGTGTAATTAAGGAAATTATTTTTTGAGCTATGATACAGAATCAGAATTGTCTAGGCTTAGTAAGGTCTTGCTGAGTCTAATTATCATGGCTGCCAAAAAAAGCAATTACTTGAAAATGGGAATGAAAGTCTAAACCAACGTTACTAGAAGTGGCAAATTTAGTAACAGAGATAAAACAACTGGAATTGGGATGTTTAGAAAAGGGTAGGAGCAAATTATACAGAAAAAAATGTGAATTGTGGGATCAGTCCATGCAGCGGGTGAATGAGGCTTAAAAGAAGGCATGATTTGAATGAGCTATGTAATGTTTGACTCACAATGACTGGAAATCTTAATGATGTATAATGTTTGCAGCTACAGTTATGTCAGCTTGATTTGTAATGTATAATGTTTGCAGCTGAGGTTGTGTCGGCATGATTTATTTTTATTTATGTAAATGTAAGATTGCCTCTGTCATATGTGATAATTTAATAAAGATGTTTCTTGCTCAAAAGAGAGAAAAAATATTAATGGTCCTGTGTTTTGCAAGTATGTCAGAACATTTTTATGTTGCAACTATCTATTTGAAACTTTCTCTATACTTTATGAACTTGACTAGCTCATCAGTTTGTGTTTTTTAGCCACACGTTTTGCTGGTTACAGTCTGACAGAATTACAGAAATGTTTACACTGAACACTGAAAAGTGCAATTTATTTATTTATATTTTGTGAGACCACATGAACTATGCTCATCAGGCTCACAGGTTGTGCAGTTGCACTGCTGTGGTGTCTAGTTGGTATTGCATAATCACTATGGTCTGTTTTCTGTACTTAGTTTATTAAGGAAAGAAGAAGATGATCAACATTTCATAATTAAGTTGCTTTTTATGTGAGAGTGGGGTGTCTGTCTTTGTATAATGAATCTGCATGTGTGTTAGAAGTGCACCTGTGTTAGGATCCATTTCCTTTGCTTTTTGTTCTGGAATATTTTAATTAATATTTTAAAGAAAAAAGCTTTATCACTCCTATGCTATTTTAAACATTGTTTTTATTCTTAAACATGTCTGAAAGACTTAAAGTGAGTCACAGACCCAGTGTGCATTTTCCAGGTTATCTCAGCAATTCATATGTATTGCTTAAAGAGAAAAATATGATTAAAAAGTCTAACTATTAATAATGAGGTTTATTTACAGCAGCAGTACCGTTTTTGAATCTGACATTTGCATAGTTAATCTTTGTCTTGTGTGTGTGCCTTTTTATGAGAAAATAAAGTATGGTGAGTCAGAACATGCTAACTCTGTTCATAGCTTCTTGCAGCATTTGCCATGTTAGCTGTTTTCTATATAGTTTTGATTTATGTCACATGCAAGAGTTAAAATTAATAGTTGGCATGTGATTGCTTCACAAAATACAGTAGCCAGGTGTAAAATACATGGTCTTGTGTGCATTGTTTTCTTCTTGTAGTGGCATTTCTCTGTCTGTTACTTAGATTATATGTAGCACTGTCAGATAAATGTATTTTATTTATGTATTTAATGTAATTATTTGGATCTTTTGTAAACAGATGTCCCACTCTATGCTGTAACAAAAATTATGCCTTTTAGCTACATGATACAAATTATAGCTGCTCATAAATTGCCAGCCATGTGTAATAAGTCCATTGTGTAGTACTTTATTTAAAACCTGGTAGCATATTTTTTTACTTTAGAGTATATTTCCAAGATAATTGGCACACACACACACACAACCCTTCGGGCTCACTCCGCTCCCGTACCCTGCCCCCAATTCCCACCCGCTCCCAACACCTCTACCTTTATCCCTCCATAAACCACACCCACTGCCAGTCTACTCCAATCAGTATCCTACATCTGGGCACACCTTCTTTTTTCCCACCAAAACCAACCCTCACACAAACCCCATCATCATCTTTCCTGACCAAACCCATTCCTTTCCCACACCCAAACCACAACCCCCCGTACATAGTACAAATCTCCACACACTTAATACTACTTAGGTAATTTACCAGTTGCTCTATACTTAGTGTCTTCTATACACCATATAACTCTACTTAATACTATTATTCTAGTATCTCTTTCCCAACATGCTTTCAAAACACTCTTTCATCTCCCTTTCTCTTTTATTTCTCCTCTCCTTATTCTATTGCCACCATCTCTCCCAGCCCAATATTTCCCTCCACTCACAACACTTTCACATAACTAATTATCAGAACTCACCTCTTTCACACTCATACTCTCTTATTTCCTCCTATTTATACCCCTCAGACAATCTCCCTCTTTTCCAATACAAAGTTTTCTCCTACCATACATTCCCCATTTCTATAACTACTAGCACATCCATCCAATTTACAACAGAACCCAATCTCATTGCCTTGCTATCTGCCCACATAAACTATTCCATACTACATCTTATTAGCGCTCTCATTTCTGGTGATATCCATCCAAACCCAGGCCCCTCCACTATAACAACCATAAATAAATCCTTATTATTTACTTCCTTAAACTCCCAAAGTATAGTAAACAAAGTCCCAAACCTCCATGCTTGGCTCATACACAATAAACCTGACATCCTGTCTATTTTTGAAACCTGGTTAAAACCACATATAAAGGACTCTGAAATTATTCCCCCAAACTACTCCATCATAAGGAAAGACAGGCCTCTCAAAAAAGGTGGAGGAGTAGCCCTCCTATATTCATCCTCCCTAGCAGTCACTCCCTACAATAAACCTACTCCACACTTTAACAACGCCGAACTTCTCCTTACTCTACTACAAATCAATAATCACAAACACATATGTCTAGCTTCCCTTTATATACCCCGGGGATAATATCTCCACTCTCGAACTTATCCTTTCTTGGCTTTCTAGTAACATTAGCAATGAAACCATAATCCTAGGAGATGTAAACATTAACTGGGCCTGTATTCAATCTCCAACAAACTCCTTTAACATTAACCTTTACAATTTCTCACAACTAATCAATTCAGTAACTCGCCCTGCAAAAAACCTCTCTAGTGGGAGTATACTGGATTGGATCCTTGTCTCCCATCCTCACTATTTCTCCAACAGTGGCACCCTTCCCGACTCCCTTAGTGACCATACACCCATCTTCACCCACCGACTTCCCACTATCCTTCAACGAACCCACAACTATATTACTATCCGTGACCAAAAAAAGTTCAACCCAACTACCTTCTCCAATTCTTTACAAGCAATTAATTGGAACTGTCTAAAAACACTACCACTAGACATGGCAGTCTCACACTTCAACACAACATTCTTAAAATTACTCGACTCGCAAGCTCCCTTAAGGACAAAGAGAATAAAAACAAAATCATCTCCCTGGCTCTCCAAAAATACTCTTGCTATTATGAGACAGAGAGATAAAGTCTGGGCACGCTACCAGAAACTTAAGACAGCTGTGCTCCATAACGAATATAAAATGCTTCGAAATAAAGTAAAAAAGCTCATCACTTTTGATCGACAAAACTATTTCTCAACACTCCAAAACCATAATAAAAACAACCCTCAAAAATTCTGGAGAGGGATCTCTAGTCTCCTTCATCCTAGTAAACCAGATACTCCCACCCCAGATTCAAATGCCTCTGAACTAGATTTGGCCACCCAATTTAACTCTTTTTTTATAGACTCTATTACCAAATTGACCTCTTCATTCTCCAACACCACCATGCTCTCTAATACCCCCTCACCCCCCCACTCACACTCTATCTTTCTCCACTTCTACTTCCTGCTTCCCATCCTCTAACTCCTCTACCTCTTCTACTACCCAAACTTTACCCCCATCACCACCACCCTCTAATTCTCCCTCTCCTGACTCCACCCTCCTCTCATTAAATCCCATGCCTACATCTACTATAAAGAAACTCCTTCTGAAATTGAAACCATGTACCAACGCTCCTGATAACATCCCTTCCTACTTTCTTAGTATAACTGCTGAAACACTTGCATACCCCATTAGCATCTTAATAAACCACTCCCTAAAAGAATGCACAGTTCCCCAAATCTGGAAACAGGCATTTATTATACCTCTCCACAAAGGAGGCAACAACAACAACGTTACTAATTTCTGTCCCATAGCCATCCTTTCCCCCATTTCTAAAATCCTAGAAAAATGTGTCCAACTTCAACTCCTTCCTCATCTCCTAGATGATCACCTTATAACTCCCACACAGCACGGTTTCAGACCTAATCATATCACTATGACAGCCCTCCTCTCCTTCCTTGAAACTGTAAATAGAGCTCGTGATTCTGGCCTAATTGTTTCTACCTTACTACTTGACCTCTCCAAAGCCTTCGATACTATCTCACACAGCCTGCTCTTAGCTAAACTCTCAGAACTTAACCTTTCTTCCTCCTCCTTGAACTGGTTCTCTAGTTACCTATCCAACCGAAATCAAGCAGTAAAATGGAAAAAAGCTACCTCCTCATTTCTTAGTACCCCCACAGGTGTTCCACAAGGCTCCATTCTAGGTCCCCTTCTCTTCAATATATTTATAAATGACTTCCACAAATCAATCCCATTCACAAACATCATCCAATATGCAGATGATTCAACTATCATTTGCTCAGCCACTTCTATCACTACACTTCAAAAACTAACTCAAGATGCTTTCTCTACAACAGAGCAATGGATGTTAAAAAATCACCTAGCTCTCAATGCCTCCAAGACCAAACTAATGATATTTACTCCTTCTAAAGCTACTTCTCTCGATATGAATACATTTTTAATCACTAGTCAAAATAATTCACCTCTAGAAAGGGTTTCAGAGACCAAGCTACTTGGGGTCCAAATCGACAACCGACTTAAATTTAGCTCTCACCTACAAAAAAATATCAAAAAAAACCATCAAAAACTTGGCATGCTTTATAGACAGAATGCCTACCTTACGTCTTCTACTAAAACTACTCTTGCTACTTCCTTCCTTATCCCCTCCCTTCTCTATGGCGCCCCACTCCTAACTAATCTTCAGTCCTCTCTAAAAAAACAGCTTTCCTCTTGCTACAACAAAATTGCAAAATTCGCCACCAGCCACAAGTCTTCCACCCACCACTGCTCTTCCCTCCAGAAACTAAAATGGCTAGAACTTCCCAATCAATTAACTTACACTCAACTAACTCTAGCCCATAAGCTTATTCTCAACCCCTCCTTCTGTCCTTCCCTTTCTTCTGCCTTTAAAATGCACCTACCCAATAGAGTATTAAGATCAAACAATCAAAACCTACTAGAAGTTCACAAACCTACTCATCCCCCAGGCAAAAACCTTCTATCCTTCAACCTAGCTCGCCTCTGGAACTCCCTACCTCCACTCATCCGCACCACCTCCAACCACTCTACTTTCAAAAAATCTCTTTACACACATCTAGCATCACAGCGGGAATGCTCCTGCTCCCACCCTACATAACCTACTCTGCTTCTTCTCTCATCCCTCCCTGGCTTTGCTTACATCTTTATTATACCCAGAAAATTTCATAGAATTTATTAGACAAGTCCTTATGTTTTTTCATCCCCCACTACGTTATGTCATTGTACCTCCTCTTACCTTTTTAGTAACTATGTTTCCTCACTAATCTGTATAAATGGATATTATTTTGTTGTGCTAATAGTTAATATGTTTTCTTCTCAATGTATTTAACTGTATACTTGCTGTACTATTTGAAATTGTTTTTATTTTTATTTTTGCCTATGTAGAATTAACTACCTGCTGTACCTATTGTGTAACTTTGAATGTGTACTTTGTTTTGGAGCTTTTCTTCCCAGGACTCCATTGAAAACGGGTTCATTATGGCCCAATGGACTATCCTGGTAAACCAACTGCAATAAATAAATAAATAAATACATAAATAATTCAGTGCACTCTGCAGTAGATGAAAATGCAACTGTGACACCATATAAACTGCATGGATAGTCATTAAGGACTAATGTATTTCTTTGAGACTGAAATATCTGATTTGATATATTCTGAAATAGTTTTTGTTCTTTTTTATTGGTTAAAGTAACTTTAGTAGGCAAATCTTTTTGTACTGTAGTAGTTTATTTTCAGAGGTGTGTGTGTGTGTGTGTGTGTGTGTGTGTGTGTGTGTGTGTGTGTGTGTGTGTGTGTGTGTGTGTGTGTGTGAGCAAGAGTGGAGTCACACGCACACATTGTAGCATTTTATTATTTATTGATTTCATTTTCTGAGAACCTAATTTGCCCACCTCAGGATTATTGGAGAAATGGAGCCTATCCTATTCAGTTGACAGAAGGTATGCAAACAAGTTTTGGATTGCCCACCAGTCTGTAAAGGAAATGCGCACACACAGCCACAAACACCTCTAACCAATCTGGAGCATCACCAGTTCACATCCAGCATGCCTCTACAATGTAAGGGCAACTGGAACATCCAGCAAAAATAATACACATAGACAGAGAGAACATGCAGACTCCAGAAGGAAGACTTAATGAAGAACCAGGCTGAGTAACCCCAGCTTTTAACAGTAAGCAGCAATTCACATTTATTTTGGGTTAGATCATAGATGCTGCTAAAGTAAGGACACATTTTGGCATCATGAATTTATGTTTGGAAATATTTTCTTGGAGATATTTATTAATTTTTGTTGGTTAGGATAATTAGCCTTTTGAGTTAATACCCTCATTGTTACATTTTACACAATGCAGAGCTTCCTTGTTTGAGGAAATCGGGTGTTAGGGCTGTCTTTTTCCCATCCTCTCCCAGCTGTCTGCCACTGCCTTAATTCTTACACAGTTAAGCTTTCTATTCTGCTACAACCACTCCTTCCAAACCATGCATCTATTGTGGGTGAAGATAGACTTTGAATCTTCCAGAAGCAAGAAACATGACTTAACAGTAAATTCAGTAGTGCCCACCATAGTCATTATATTAGTGTCTCTGAATCTATTATGTGAACCCTTAAATGTCTTGGCACATCCCCTTGGACTGGGTCTAAGAAAACTTGTATTATTTGGACCAGATATTCTTTAGGGGCTGTCTCCCCACTTCCAGTCTCTGCTCCCCTCCCTAACCAGTAATTCACTCGGAACTTCAAAATATGGACTTCTCACACAATGATAGAACCCTGAGGGGAATAGAGACATGCTAAAAATCCAGAAATGGACAAAGATATGAAATTTAAATATTTCCCCATCCCCAAGAGTTACACTATTTACATTAATGTTTCTTTTTTCTCTGCAGTGCATATATTTTAAATCCTTTTGAGAAATTATTTTTTATTCTGTCTTAGCATGATATATTAAAATGTGTTCAAAATGCACTATTAGTTCACTAAGAGATACACTACATAAAATTTCTGGTTTAGTCCTCAGTCAGTATTTGTTTATCTGTCATAATGTCCCCTGTCTAGTCCCTAACCAAGCCAGTCTTTAAGAATTCCCTCATTTCTCTTTTTGTCCTGCATATTTCTTTGCAAGACAAGAAACTGCTTTTCAACGGAGTCTTTATCATTGAGGGCAAGATACCTCTTAGTTAGTATGTGTATGGTCCGCTGAGGCATTAATTCCCTCTTCATTGTCCAAGTCACTCTTCCTTCCAAGCTCATTCCATCATGCTTGCTCGATCTGTAAATAACTTGGGACCTAAGGAAAAGCAGACTTTTATCACGGCTGGGTAAATATGCTTAAAACCAAGATGCCTGTCATAGTGCATCCTAATACATGGCAGATGACTGATTAATTCATTTGAACTTTGTCTGAGCCAGAAGATAGGCTGATAAATTCAGCTCCGACTTTACTCCTTTCTTCCCCTCAACCTTATCTCAGGAAATATCATCAAATATAACTCTCCTTACTATCACTAGGGAACAGGTCCTTAATGCTCTAAGACCAAGAACACTGCATCAATGGGCCCAGACAATATCCCAGGATACCTTCTAAATAGCATGAAATATGACCTATCAGGGCCTCTGGAATTACTATTTAACTGTAGCCTCCAAACAGGCTTCATGCCTCATGAATGGAGAAAGGCAACAGTCATCCCTCTACACAAAGGTGGGCCATCTACAGACCCTGGAAACTACAGGCCCATAAGTCTCAAAGTCTTATATGTAAAGCCATGGAAAGAATTAACATGGCGATGATCAATAGAGATATAGTAAACCTCCAGACACTGGACCCAACCCAGTTTGGTTTCATCAAGAGTAGATTATGCCTACTCAACCTAGTGGACTTCTTTGAGAAGGTCACCAAAGCAATGGATGAGGGCAAAGTCAATCACACTGCCTACCTTGACCTGGCCAAGGCATTTGACACAGTACCCCACTTGGGCATTGTTGACAAACTCAAAAGATTAGGTTCAAACCCATGTGTCACCCGGTGGATAGCCAACTGGCTCGTAGACAGGACCCACCCAGGAAGTTAGAATTGGGGGTCTACCTCTACAAAGAGGCCGGTCACAAGTGGAGTCGCTCAGGGATCAGTCCTTGGACCGCTTCTTTTTGGCATTTACTTTTTAAAAGTCAAGGCCAATGTCAGTGGTCTCTGGCTGACTAATTGTGCAGATGATTGCAAATTAGGAGCTGTCACTGAATCCCACACACACAAATGTTCTCCCGGAGGGGCTGACACAAAAACAACTGGTGTCAGAGTCATGGACTAAAACTAAATGCCAAGAAATGCATAATAATATCCTTTGGGAAGTCATCCATCCCTGGTAACTATCACATTGACAACACACCCCTTAGAGTTGACTCAGTAGTCAAGGACTTAGGGACACAAATAGATGGTAATCTAGCCTTTGATCATCATGTGTCCACAGTAGTGAGGAAATCATTCTATGTTGTGCAACTTATAAACAAAGGTAAGTCCTTAGTCCTTAGAAAGTAAACAAAACATAAGTCCAAGGAAGTCATCGTTCCAACAACTGGAATGTCCGCAGAGTTTCCTCACTAAAAGAATACGAGGCATAAGTAATATGTCCTATGTAGACTTCCTTAAGTCCCTATCCCTGTATTCTGTCTCCTACAGGCTTTTGAGGGGAGTTCTATGCCTGGCATACAGAGCATTGTTAGGCCCCACTCTGATGGACCTCTTGCATATCTGCAAAATAAACAGTACCTGCCTGTGATATAAATAGGACCTGCTGGAGAGATAGGTATGTATCCCAGAGACTACCCTGTCTATAGAATAGGCTCCCCATCTATGTGAAGCAGAGTTCCTCCCCAATCCAATTCGAGTGCAACTTGGACAATTGGATGGGAAACTGGAAATTCATCCCTGGTTTGGCACCTATGTCTCTGATGCAAACAGGTAACCTGTAAATGGTTCATCTCCCAGGCCCGTGCTTACACTTATCAAGGGTATCAGAACTTGTCAGAGATTTGGGATGCATGGCTAGGCTTAAAAAGGCCCTTGTGGTCATTAGTCTAGTAAACACCTATGAACCTATTACATTTGTAGTCATGAGAAATTGAGATTGCTTGCTTCTTTTCTGAGACCATTCTTGTTGTCGAGATGCTACAAGCTTTAAATCAAAGGCCCTAGATCTTACTGATGCTAGTATTTTTAATTCAAGTGGCTGGAACTCAACTGAGCTTTATGTTTTCTGTTCAAATGTATTTTTAATGCCAAAAAGAAAAAGACTGGATTACGTTTAAGGTCAACTCTTTTGCCTTCAGTTTTCAAAAGTGGTTAGGTTCATTAACATGAACCTGATTTAAAAATAAGACATCAGTTTACAATCTGAATTAAATACAGGACTTGTTAGATACCTAACTTTAAGATATAACTACCAAATCAGGTTTGTGTATCAGCAGCTGACTGAGAGTGCCTCCTTCACCCGAGCATTCAAATAGTACATATTGTTATACACCAGCTTTAAAACTGACTGAATGACTGCTAAAATACTTGACTTTCAGACTAAGCAAGAGATGATTTATATTGAATATTGAGTATGATTTACTTGCTAGCTGTTGTAGTTTCTCACACAGTGCAGTGTAGTTTTTTTGACATTATTGCATTTACGCTTATAAGTTGCAGCTCATCAATGTAAATGTATAGTGCCACTAGAAGGAGCTGTGGTACAATAAATAGTCCATGATTACCATTTATAAATTGGCTAGGTAAAAGCTTGTTGCGACATACAGTATAGGTTTCTAACAGTTATCTGAAGAACATTTAGTATAAGTCTTGCAAGGTCCTGTTAAATTTTTTGCAGTAGGTTGCATATCTTGGCTGTTGTACCAAGAAGTACAACATGCTTGAACTAAGAATCCTGCACTCCACTGAACAGCATAAATTATCCTGAATTATGAGTGTAAGAAGGGTCAGCATTGTTAGTAACACTGTTTTTACTTTCCTAATCTGAAAGATTGTGAGGGTTATATACAGCTTTGGAATATAGTTTCTGAAGTGGATAGGTTTGGCAAAATGGTTAAGGTCTTTACCTTATAGAAGTAAAGTACAGGGTTTGATTCTGACCTTGAGTATTGGACAAGCTTAAAATAGCCCTTCAGGGTAGTTAGCCTAGTATTTACCCTATTCACCATTGGTTAGAAGTGGACGTGAGGTATCCGTGGTGACAAGATTTATTTTCTATGGTAAACTTAGACCCTTTTCAGCCATGACCCAGGCCTCATGGACAACAGTAGATGCAAAAAATGTGTGGATAGATTTTGGAGTAGCCATTTAACCATTGTGATTTTGGAAAGTGGTAGGAAACTTGAGTACCCAGAAAACACATGTAGTCATGTTGGTAACATGCAAAATCCACATAGACAGTTGCTGGAGTTCAGGATTCATCTTCACACCCCAGAGCTAAAAAAAGGTGATTTGGAGATGCTGTCCAGTCAGCCACTGTGCTGTTCAAGTTTATTTATTTGTTTTACATTTATTACCTCAGTAGGAAGACTGGTCCAAGGATTCGCTACAACTCTTGCCATATGGCAAAAACACAGTACTTGACATTAAATGACAATATTTGACATTGAGCATTTCACTTTAGTAGAAATGTTACACTGTGTAGTAGAATATACACAATATTCTAAAAAGAAAAACATAACTTTCTTTTTCAATAGCAATACAAGGATTATTTAACATATTAAGCATATATATGTAATAGATAAGTAGCGCATAGTAAGATAAAAACAGCAAAACATCAAGGTAATGTAGCATTTATAGTAGGGAGTAGAGTGTATAAGTCAGTAGTACGTATGAAAGAAAGCTGTTATAAAGTTAACCACAGAAGTATGTCAGTTCATATGCAGCACAACACTCGTTCTAAACGAAACAGGCATTGAAAAGAATTTAAGTATGTCAGACATGTTTGATATATACATAACTACATATTAATGTAATGAACCCATCTGTTTGCTGCAGAGTCTGCTGAGTGCAACATTAACATAAGCATACGTGAACAAGTTGGAAGAGTGTGTTAGCGAGTCCTTCCAAGATAGCTGCTTAAGCCCAAAACTCTGGACATGGTGTGTAGAAATTTGGATAAAGGTAGTGTTTCCAGGGGAAAGAAAGAAAGATGAACTGCTGGAAGAGTGAGAGACTAAATGAGCTTGATAAAAGCATTTATGATGGATGGCAGAAGTTGAACAGGTGGTAGACAGGAATACAGAAGGAATGAAAGTGAAAATAAAATGAGAGAAGCAATAAATAAGTGGAAGGAATGGACACTGTAAAGCAGGTGACTGGTGGACGTGGCAGGAAGAATGATTTAAATGAAGAAGATTCTTATCTTGCAAACCAAACCCCAGGGAACACAACATCAAAACTTTATAAACATTGGTAGGACAATAATGGATAATACAATCAAAAGGGGGATAGGAGCAAGCCTCCAAGGCAGGTGATATATTTTCATAACTGCTTAATGATGTACAATAAACTGCAGTAAACATTGTTTAATATATGAGAAGAAATAAGTAATTATTGCTGATGCAACAATAAGGGAGCATGAAAAAGAATGTGTGGGGGGAACAGGGGAAACGTGAGATAACTGTCAAGTGTGAAACAAAGGAACAGTTGTGTTTAAGTAGCATAGCAAAGAGTTGAAAGGCTGCAAAGAAAAAGAAACATAGGACTATCACACAAATGATGCTGGCGTGAGAGACCAGTGAGCAACAGTGAGGAGAGGAATGCTGTGACACAAAAAGATTGACTGTGTTGGCATGCATGAGGGACACTGGAAGGGAACAAAAGAAAGTCATAAAACACCCACATCTAGGGCATTTCCATGCACATTCAACAGCCAAAAAGCAGGGATCCAGAGGCCAAGAATAGTGATGGTGGAGTTGGAGCACAGACAGCCATTAAAGAGCACAGTGTTCATTTAAGACGGAAGGCCCAGAAGACAGGAACTGAGAAAGTGGGGAGGGGTAAAAAAAAAAAAAAGGGAAATACCAATACTTATGTGAAACATTGGGGTGAGCATCATATTATATCAGAAGATGTAGATTACCAGAAAAGCTATGGAGGATGGGGTTAACATTGTTTTATAACAAGAAACAAAATTGAAAATCAGAGATGGGGTAATATACTACAGGGCAACCATGAAAAAAATGATAAAAAGTGGAATAGGCATGATAGACAATAGGAAACATATGTGTATCAAACAGAGATGAAGAAGGATTTTTAAGAACTTTTTTTTCTAACTGGCATAGACAGAAAGAGATGGGGTAAAGATAATGGGGAGACTGTAGTGTCCCCACAGAACCAGAAAAGCACAGGTTTTATGGAAAAAGGGAATATAACAGAGACAAGACAAGAACTAGCCCAAAGAATGAAAGAGAAAGGGTAGCTGGACATGTGAAGGGAAAGGTATCCAACACAGTGGGAATACACCTTCACAAGAAACATTTTGGTACAGGCAAGTAGGTTAGACAGGCTGTTAGGGAAGGAAAACCTAATGGAAATAATGGAAGAGATCCAAAAACAGGAGAAACACATATCAAATCATGCAGTATTGAGGTTTAACTTAAATATGTAAGAACAGAAAACAATGAGATGTGGGTGGAGGTTGGATAGGTTCAAATGGAATGAAGCAGAAGGCAAGGAAATACTTCAGGGACTAGCAAAGGAGTCAATACAGCCAAGTATGAAGAGCAAGGAATAACTGGAGCAGCATTGCTGGAATGTGACTAAGGTTGCCGTTAGGGAAAAACTGATAAGCACAGAAGGAAAGAAGGAAGGGTGATTGGGAAGAGAGAGAGCTAGAGGTAGTACAGAAGGAAGTTGGAAGAACTAAATGTAAAAGGAAAATATTGCAGATCAGAGAAAATGTAATAAGGATGGGATTAAAAAGCAAAATTATTGCATAGCAAGAAATTCAACAGTGGTACTGGAGGGACTACTGGTGGATAGTGGGAGAGGCACATGGGAAACAGCAAGAAATACAAGGAGAAGCAGGCAGAAAGAGAGATGTATGGAGGGTAAAAGGAGGAGATGGAGAATATTTAAAAGTGGACAAACTAATCGGAATGATTTAAGGAATAATACAGGAAAATGTGGAAATAAAAGGAAGGGACAGTCTAAGAATGGAGCCGAGGAAAGATTATAGTGGAATCTATACTGGAGGATGAACAGAGAGATGAGCTGAATGCAGAGCTGACAGGGGATGAGATAATGAAAGCCATGTACAAGATGAAGAAGGGAGAAAAAGTAGGAGGACCAGATAGATTCAGCCTAGAATTCCATAAATGAAAACGGAGGTAGTCCCAGAGGGCTTGAATGAAGTTTGGTGTCCCACCTGTGACCCAGATGGTGACCGGGCTAACAAGAATCAGAGTATAGAGGATTAGTCCAGATAAAATTACTTTAGCTAGCATATCTAGGACAGCCTTTCTCAAAGGGGCCTCAAGGTTCTCAAAGGTGCCGCAAGGATTTCCTGGTAGGCCAAGAGAGTTGTTAGTAAGTAAATTTCTGATCTGATTTGGCCTCTTCACTGTCCATCTTTTTCCAGATTGTCCAGTAATAAAGGGCTTTGCCTGGTGTGTTTCTCCCATGAGTCCCACCTTTCTTGAAGCTGATTGGTTAATCTCAGCTTGCAACTGCAAGCTGAGATAACCAATCAGCACAGATTCAGCAGCGCACCAGAAACTAAAGGTGAAATCCTATAAAAATACCAATTCTGTCTGCGCTGTGGCACGTGTGGGAAGTCAATATTTAGTACAGTAATACTTGTCCAGTTCACTCGCTCCAATGGTGGCAGAAGCACCTCTCTGCACCAGTAAAAATGTATGTGTGATTTTTTTTTTGTTAAATGTACCTCAAGTATGGCACGCAGTGCTTTCTTTTACCCTGGTTGATTAGCTGGTAACTTTTCCCCCCTGGAAATCATGATTGAGATGACATAATTCCGTTATATTAATCATAAGGTATATTAGATGTGCAAATTAACTGAATTGTGTCGTTTAAGTCTTTTTTACCTGCAGATAGGATCAGATAGGTTCCTGGGGGAGGTTATTTGAAGCAAGTGAATCTTTGAGCTCCACTGACACTGCATGCTTGTTAGGTGTGTGTATGTTCATGTTGCTGTTTATATACACCCGAGTGGCACTTTTTAATAAATGAGAAGCTGTTGTGTTTTTTTTTTTTTTTTTTGCCTGCCAGCTGGCATGGAAAGGTGAAGGGAATTTTACTGAATGGATTGCTTGGGTGAATGTTTCATTTTGATGTTTGTGCATACCTCAACATTTTACTGAAGGGGTCACTTGGGTGAATGTTTCATTTTTGTGCTTATGCATACCTGGACATTTTACTGAAGGGGTCTCTTTGGGAAATATTTAATTTTAGTGCTTGTGTATATCTGGGCATGCTAATGAATATGTTGCTTGGGGAAATAATTCATTCGTGTTTCAGGGAAGTGCTTATACATACATGGTCAGACTGCTGAATGACCGCTGGACAAAATAATTTGTGTCATTTTAGTGTTTGTGGATCCATAATAGAAACTATTTTACACTTCAATGCAGCATTTGTAGGCTCACATCTATTGGTAAAATATAACCTAGCTTTAAATGTGATTTATTGAAGGGGCTAGTGGGCCACTGAGGTATGTGCTTTGTCTAAGTGGGCCACAGTCAGAAAAGTTTGAGAAATGCTGATCTAAGAGACTCTGTCTGATACCCTCCTTGTGGGAATATGGGCACCCTGTTGAAATTTCAAGTAGTTTATTCAGCTAAGTAGGTAGATGGATGAGTGTTGTTGTGCTTATACATTACATTCAACATTATTTAGAAGCAGTTACAGACAATGGTGAGAGGGTCCATGGGAGCTGATTTGAGGAAAATCTGGGAAAATCAGAAATGGAAAAAGAAGGAGCCAATCCCAAAGCTTAGAGGTTAGTCACTTATTTAAATATTCCTGGAAGACCTATGTGGATTTACCAGCTCAGCAGCCTATGGAACCCCATTCTTAATTAAAATATTTTATTTTTAACTTCTAACAAACAAAACATGACAACACACAATGAAGTACAACTTTAGAACTATAACTATATTTAAGAAAACAGCTTCACCTGAGCTTCATCAGGTCCATCTAACAGAGTGGTTTAAATTTTGATCATTGAAAATGCCTGCTTTTATGAGGCTGAATCCAGATTTTATTAGTCTGTTTTGTAACAAGTGTAAAATGAGAGGCTGTGTGTGCATCAGTGGGGCTTAGAGTCTTTGGAGCCAAGTGTGAAAGCTTTATTAAAAAACTTTTTTCCAGTCTATCATATGTAATATGAGAGGCTGTGCCTACTTTTATGGGGCTCATTCTCTCCTGACATACAATGTGAAAAGCTAATATTCTCTTCTAATGCAAACAAGGTTTACAGCGCCTGTTTATAAGAGCCTAATACACATGATTAACATGACCAGTCCCCATTCTTCTTCCACTTGATGAAGACAGACCTTTTTATATGCAGTGGAGGTAGTCACTTAAAGCTACACAAGGTGATTCCCATTTTTGAACAATGCATGCATCCAGAGAATTAGCATACAGTGGAAAACAAGTCATAGTGCTCATTTTTACAGACCTCATGGATGTGCACAGGTAGGAGGGGAAAAAAGTAAGTCAAGTTTGAGACCTCAGAACCTTTTGTGTAGGCTTTCTGTGCCCATGAAATAAAAATCCACCAAGTTGTAAACTGCAGAGTATACAAAAACTTTTAATAAACATAAACATCTCATATCTTCTTTGAACATAGGCATATTGTGCCTGTGGTGTAAAAAATATAGCAGTATGGAGGGGTGTCCTAGAACTAAAATTGTCATTTTACTGCAGATTATAGAAATTTTGTTAATTGCAGACCCAGTGGCTACAGTATCTATACCTGGTTGCTGTGGGGTAGCTGCAGTGAGAGTTGGAATGCTCTTAGTCCCAGAGCATGGTTTATGGTACTCCAGTCTGGGATCTTCACTGTCAAGCTCCTTCCTGAGCCTCAGAATTACTGAGTGTTCTTCTATTCAGGTTCTTCCTCTCTCCAGGTTCCAGGTGGTGAAGTCAGGGCTCTTCTGTTCAGATTCTCCCTGTCTTCACGCTTGAGGTGGTAAAGCAAGTGCAAAAGAGGGCTAGATAGCTCTGTGACTTCTCCTGAGAGGGGGGGTGTGTGCCATGGGGTCTGGGGTGGGGTAAGATGATGTAAGAGGCTGATATAATGAGTATAAGAGTGGGCTGAAAATCAAACTGGGAGGCTAGAGTTTGGACACCTTTTCTCACTCTTAGCACCAAAAGGAAAGCCCAAGTCCCAAATCAGTAGTAGACGGGGAAAAAAGCAAATTTCAGATAACTGAAAGCTGCTGTTTGTCGTGCACAGCATTAGGTAAAAAAACACTTTCAGACCAATGCCAGTTACTTTTTAGATTTGTACACATCTAGAGATGACAAAAATAAATAATAATGTGGCTTATTTTCCAAGTCACTAGTTCACCAGATAAATCATGCTAATGTAGATGCAGTGATTTACAAATGTAATTACTTGATAGACTTTTTCATAGTAACAGCAGCAGCTGGAGTTAATAAATTATGTCTTAAGTCCTGGGTTAGGTGTGTTGCACATTGCTTGGCAGAGTTATTGCAGCAATGATAATACTACTACCACTAATCATCCATCTACTTCACAACATACAAACAGACTTTAGGAAAAATAGGATACAGTAAATGAAAAAATATAAAGGACTAGGTGAGTAAAGACAAGGGGAACAGAGTGAGCAAGGGAAACATGAGAATAATTAGTAAAAATGGGGAGCTGAGGCTTCTACCTTTCCCTGTAATTTCTCCATGTTTTTGGGGCTCTAATACTGTGACAGGAATGGACCCATTCAGAAATTAAAGTATGATTAAAGTTCGTGAAATTAGTATTGTTTCAATCTTTGATGTTAGCCAAAAGTGTGGGAGCCTTCACAGCACCTGTAATGTGCCCAGAATTGACTCCTGCAATTGATATGGAGTTTCATGTATGGATAGCATATGTAAATATGACTGTAAATTTTTTTTTTTTTTATGAGAGCCATTGCTCCTGCTACTGTTGGAACTGTCTGGGTATCCTTCTTCCACATTGCCCTCATTTTTGCCTGCAAAGTTTGGTATTGTATGACTTTGTGTCTCTCTGTACATAAGACACTGTAATCTCTGGGTGTAGCTGTGTCAGTGATCAATACTACTTTTGTCTTCTTTCATGGACTATTATATCTGGTTTTCTCGCATCTGTTTTTTTTTTTTTTAACTATTGGTAATGAGTGATCACATATGATGTAAACATCATTGTTCTCTGTAATACTTTGTGGCTTATGTTTCCAATGCTTCTCAGCTTCTTCAGTATTGTAATGTTTGCAGAATCCCCAATGCAGCAGTCTTGCTATATTATTATGCCTTTCAATATACAGGCCCTCTGCCATTAGTGTATCACATCCAACAACAAATAATAGATATGTGACTGTTTCCAAATCTGTTTTACAGAACCTGCATTTGTCTGTTTCTCCCAAATGTTCAATGGACTTTATAAACTAACGTGTACGTAATCCACTATACTGGGCCGACAACATTGACCTTTCATCTTTTGGTTTAAATTCACTTTTCCTTAAGCATTCCAGAGTCAAATCCTGATCGATGTGAGGTTGTTCCAGGAGTTTTCTGTAGTTTCTCTCTCATCTGATCCGTTTCCTTACATTCTTTCTTTTGTTTTTTGGCACATTTAGTTGCTGTCTGATTTTTGTGTACTTCTGGATTGGTTTTCATTCCTGCTTCACACCGATATGCTACTGCTAAACTAAGCAGGGTAGTCATCTTAGATTTGTTCTGTTCATTTTTCAGAACTTTAATTATGTTTGACTCGGATGAGGTCAGCAGATATGTATGCAGTCCTACGATTGCAGATCTGTACATGTAATCAGTTTCGATGAGGCCCATACCTCCTTCAGAATGGGAAATGTAATCTTGCCTTTCACTGATTTTTATAAATCATTTGATAAGCGTGAAGAATTCCAACTGGTGGTCCCCTGCCATAAACAAACTGTACAACAGAAGGAAGAAACTTGCAAAAGAGAGTAAAATCCCATGAGTGGAGGAGCTCCCTGGTAAGCCTCAGTAAGAAGCTGAGATCCCTTATAAGATCCTCCAAAGCTAGCTACGAAAACAAAATCGCCACTAAAGCCAGGGACAACCACAAAGCATTCTATAGGTATGTCAAGAATCTAGATGGCAACACCCAGATCTGCTCTGAGTTACAGCACAAAGGCATGAAAATTACAGAACCAACTGATATTGCCAACATCCTGGCAGATCGGTTCAGTGCTAACTTTACCCCCCTCTCACCCCCAAAGGTCTCATATCTATACAGGAAGAATGTAGAGTCCCTGTAATCACAACTACGCAGGTAAAAGCTGCACTCTCTAAAGCCAAAAACACAGCATCCATGGGACCGGACAACATCCCAGGCTGCATTTTGCACGAACTTCAGAACAAACTGACTCCCCACTTAAGCACCATGTTCAATAATAGCCTCGCATCAGGCTGTTGTGCCCACTGAATGTTGCACAGCAACAGTTATCCCACTCCACAAAGGGGCAGCCACCACTGATCCCAGGAACTATTGACCTGTTAGCCTGACGTGCCTGGTCTGTAAGGCAATGGAACGTATCATCATGAAACTCTTAAACAAAGACACTGGTAACCTCCAAACTCTGGATCCCACCCAGTTCGGGTTTGTGAAAGGCAGATCATGCCTCCTGAACCTGATCGACTTCTTTGAGGGAGTCAACAAAGCCGTGGATGAGGGTAAGGTGGTTGACACAGCCTATCCTGACCTCGACAAGGCTTTTGACACCATCCCCCATTCTGGAATCATAGCTAAACTCACTAAACTAGGTATAAATCCCTACGTCACAAGATGAGTTGCCAACTGGCTCACTGACAAAACCCACACTGTAAAAGTTGCAGACTCCAAATCTGACCTCAAAGCATTGACAAGTGGAGTACCACAGGGTTCCGTCCTGAGACCTCTCCTGTTTGGTATCTACTTCTCTGAAGTACAGGCTAACACAGAAGGCCGCTAGCTAATGAAGTTTGCAGATGACTGCAAACTGGGAGCCAAAGTCAAGTCCCCAAATGATGTAGACATCCTACAGAAGGGCCTTACTGAGACAGATGCCTAGTGTCAGAGCCATGGCCTCAAGCTCAATGCCAAAAAGTGCAGTGTCATCCCCTTTGGTAAAAACTCTGTACCCATGAACTACCACATAGGCAGCAATCTACTTAACACCAAATGCATGATAAGAGACCTTGGGACCCAGGTGGACAGTAGTCTCTCCTTTGATAGTCACATCGCCACAGTAGTCAGGAAGTCCTTCTGTGTGGCACACCTCATCATAAAAGGGTTCTCATCCAGGAAAAAAGAGGTCATTGTTCCCCTCTACTCGTCACTCATTAGACCCATTATAGAGTACAACGCCCCTTTTGGAATGTACCTCACAAGACATCTGCAGCTTAGACCCATTATAGAGTACAACGCCCCTTTTGGAATGTACCTCACAAGACATCTGCAGCAGCTGGAAAGGCCACAGAAGTACCTCACAAAGAGGATTACTGGCCTCAAAAACAAATGCCCTACACTGACCGCCTCAAAAAACTCCAGCTTTACTCCGTAACATATCTCCTATCTGTGCCTAACATATAAAGCTATGTCAAACCCAGAGCTGTTGGACATGCTACACCTAAAGAAATCCCAATCCTTCCGAGCTACACACTCCAGGGACCTAAACCTTGTCCCCACAATAAACAGGACACGCTGGAGGGATAGATTCCTGTCCCAGAGACTTCCTATAATCTGGAACAAGCTACCTATCTATGTCAAACAAAGTTCTTCATTAGCACTCTTCAAGAAAAACCTTGTGAGTAGATGGGAAATAGGAAATACACCTCGGGGATCACTTCTGTGTCTCTGCTGGACAGTGGCACAGGAAAATAACTTTCTTGGGTGGCGTAAGCTATGGAACCTTGCTGGCTAGGCTTACGTAGGCCCTTGGGCCGATAGCCTAGTACCTACCTATGAACTGATCCAGTACCTTTTGGGGCCAGTCATTCACCCCAAAACTGTAAATTAAAACAGCAAGAATAAATTGGTTAATAGGCTGGACTTTGTTCCTAGATGTCATGGATCTTTTCAGTATTCATTTTAGTCTTCTAAAGTATTCTTTACTGAGAATTGTTCATATGTGTTCATGTTTTATTGTCAGTCTTCATCAGTTCCCAAATATTTATGTACTCTCTCCTGTTCAAGTTCATTTATATCACATTCCTGTCCCAGACTGATATTTTCTTGATGCTGCAGCTTTTTTGCTTTAAAGGTTGCTTCTGCACATTTATCAAGACTAAATGACATTCTTGTACCATCAGAGAAAGTTTTGACCACTTGTAGTTTTGCTTTCAGTTCCTCATCTGATCGACTATATACAGTTTTAAATCGTATACAAAAAGAATGCAAGTCTTTACACTTGGTTGTTTTCTGGGAGCCAAATAGCAACCATGACCTAGTCTGCTAAGTAAACAGCTTAATGGATTAAGGGAAAGACAAAAGAGCAGCGGTGATAGTGTCACCCAGGAATATCACCCTTTGAATTTTTATCCCTGGGATAATTATTCCTGTATCATGGCTTAGCTGCAGATTGGTTTGCCACTGTTTCATGGTGACTGTAAGGTAATTGATCAATATAGGGTGTATTTTATGCATCTGTAAGCACTACTTTAGCCATGAATGTGGGATGCTGTCATATGCTTTTTTGTAGTCTATCCATGCCATACTCCTATTCTTCCCATTTTTACAATTCTCCATATGCTTTTATTTAACAACAAATGGTTCTTTATTTGATATGACTTTATTACCATTTTGTTTTATTGCCATGATTGAATTTTCATCTGAATGCCTATAAACTCTGTCAACATCAATTCCAGTCTATAGTTTATACATCATCAGAAGGCAAGTTATTGGTCTGCAGTTTTTAGGATATCTTGCAGGTTCTCTCTTAAGGAGGAGTATAGTTTTTTTTCGTGTTGTTAACCAGGGTGGTGTCTGTTCAGGATGCATGTATAAATAGTTCTTACTCAGGGTAAATCGTTGTATAAATACGTTAATAAATTTAGCCAGAAGTTAGATACTATATCTGAGCCTGTTTTTTTTTTTTTTTTCTATTTTCCAGTTAGGAGCTTTTCTTAATGCTGTTTCAATTTCTCTGGCCAGTACTTTATCCCATTTCATATCCTGTACATTTGAACAACTTCTTGTTTTTGACTTCTTCTATCCATTCAGCATCTTTGTTATGTTCTACAGGGTCTTCATAGATATTTCTCCAAAATGGGTCTATTTCTGCTTTTTTTGGTGGTATTTCTATTCCTTTTGCCTCATTTCCCATTTCTGTTTAAAACTGTTTTGGGTCATCAATGAATTATTTTATACTTTTCCTTTATATTTGTTTGCATATCTTCTAAGTTTTTCTGCCTGTGCTGATATCTTAAGTTTATTATTTCTATAATATTCAATAGATCCTAGTTTGTTCTGATACTGTGCGTTGCTTTTATCACGTCTATCTTTCAAAGTGTTTTTGTTGATCTGTTCCCTCTTCTGTACTCGTCTACCAGTGATACCTCTTGTCTAAATTGCTTTATCATCATCTTTCGGCTGTTCCCGTTAGGGGTCGCCACAGCGGATCATCTGTTTCCATTTCTTCCTGTCCTCTGCATCATGCTCTTTCACACCAACCGCCTGCATGTCCTCTCTCACCACATCCATAAACCTCATCTTAGGCCTTCCTCTTTTCCTCTTACCTGGCAGCTCCATCCTTAGCATCCTTTTCCCAATATACCTAGCATCCCTCCTCAGCACATGTCCAAACCAACGCAATCTTGCCTCTCTTGCTTTGTCTCCAAACTGTCCAACCTGAGCTGACCCTCTAATATACTGATTCCTAATCCTGTTCATCCTAGTCACACCCAGTGCAAATCTTAACATCTTTAACTCTGCCACATCCAGCTCTGACTCCTGCCTTTTCGACAATGCTACCATCTCCAACCCATATAACATAGCTGGTCTCACTACCCTCTTGTAGACCTTCCCTTTCACTCTTATTGGTACCCGTCTGTCAAAAATCACTCCTGAGACTCTTCTCCACTCATTCCACCCTGCCTGTACTCTCTTCTTCACCTCTCTTCCACACTCACTATTACTCTGAACTGTTGATCCCAAGTACTTAAACTCATCCACCTTTACCAACTCTACTCCCTGCATCCTCACCATTCCTCTACCCTCCCTGTCATTTACACACATATATTCTGTTTTAGCCCTGCTGACCTTCATTCCTCTCCTCTCTAAAGCATATCTCCACTCCTCCAGGGTCTCCTCAACCTGGTCCCTACTCTCACTACATATCACAATGTCATCTGCAAACATCATAGTACACAGGGTCTCCTGTCTAAATCTCATCTGTCAATCTGTCCATCACCACTGCAAATAAGAAAGGGCTCAGAGCTGATCCTTGATGTAATCCCACCTCCACCTTAAATGCATCTGTCACTCCCACTGCAGATCTCACCAATGTCACACTACCCTTGTACATATCCTGTACCACTCTTACATACTTCTCTGCCACTCCCGACTTCCTCATACAATACCACAACTCCTCGCTAGGCACCCTGTCATATACTTTCTCTAAGTCCACAAAGACGCAATGCAACTCCTTCTGACCTTCTCTGTACTTCTCCATCAACACTGTCGGAGCAAACATAGCATCTGTAGTGCTCTTTCCTGGCATGAAGACATACTCCTGATCACTAACCATCACCTCCCTTCTTAACCTAGCTTCTACTACTCTTTCCCATAATTTCATGCTGTGACTTATCAGTTTTATCCCTCTGTAGTTACTACAGCTCTGCACATCACCTTTATTCTTAAAAATTGCTACCAAAACACTTGTTCTCCACTCCTCAGGCATCCTCTCACTTTCCAAGATTTCAGTAAACAATCTGGTTAAAAATTCCACTGCCATTTCTCCTAAACATCTCCAAACTTCCACAGGTATGTCGTCTGGACCAACAGCCTTTCCATTCTTCATAGCTATCCTTCCTTCCTCCTTGCCAATCCATTGCACTTCCTGCTTCACTATCCCCACATCATCCAACCTTCTCTCTCTCTCATTCTCTTCATTCATCAGCCCCTCAAAATACTCTCTCCATCTGTTCAACACACTCTCCTCGCTTGTGATTACATTTCCCTCATTATCCTTTATCACCCTTACCTGCTGCACATCTTTCTTAGCTCGGTCCTATGTCTAGCCAAATGGTACAGGTCCTTTTCTCCTTCCTTAGTATCTATCCTTTCATACAACTCTCTATATGCCTTATCCTTAGCCTTTGCCACCTCTCTGTTTGCCATGCACCTCATCTCCTTATACTCCTGTCTACTTTCTTCATCTCTCTGACATTCCCACTTCTTCTTCACCAACCTCTTTCTCTGTATGCTCTCCTGTACTTCCTAATTCCACCACCTGATCTCCTTGTCCTCCTTCCTCTGTCCAGATGTCACACCAAACACCTTTCTAGCATTCTCCCTTACTAGCTCTGCTGTAGTTACCCAGCTGTTCGGTAACTCTTCACTGCCACCCAGTGCCTGTATTAACTCTTCTCCTTAATTTGGGGAGTGATTGTTCCATTATGCTGACTTTACCATGGTTGGATTTTCAAAACTAAATCCTTCACTTATCTTAATTTTGGTGTCTGTTTCTTTAACTTTACGTTACTAATCCTCTTTAATATTTTCCCCCTTTCCTATGTTTTTGCATTGTGAAATTTTCCATATCTGGGTGCCTTTGTGTGTATTTCTCTTCAAAAATCTTTGGAGCTGCTTTTTTTGCATTTATTAGTTTTGTCTTCTTCTTTGCATAAATATTGCACCATATTTCTTCTTCAGATGCCTCCCGCTCCACCTGTTTTTTCTTACTTTGGGAATTTGTTGTTTCATCAATATATTGCTCATCTCATAAGTAAGGGCATCACCTCCAGAAAAAAAAAGAAGTTATATTCTCCCTGTACTCTTCCTTCATCAGGCCAATAATTGAATACAACACCTCTTTTGGTATGTACCTTTCCAAGCACCTGCAGCAATTGGAGAGACCACAAAGATTCCTCACAAGCAAAATTCAAGGTCTTCAGCATCTGTCCTATGTGGATCATCTGAAATCACTGTTACTTTACTCTGTTTCATACAGACTACTCGGATGCAGTCTCTGCCTTGCATATAAGGCAATCTGTGCTTTATTGGAAATGCTGCATATCTGCAAGTCCAAATGGTACACGGGTTACTCGCTGTAAAGACCTTAACCTTGGTATCTGACATTAATAGAACCTGCTGAAGGGACAGATTTGTTTGCAGAGGTTGCCACTCCTTTGGAGCAGACTCCCACTTCATGTCAAACAGAGCACCTCATTGGCCCTCTTCAAATGCAATATGGACAATTGGATGGGTAACCGTAAATTCACCCCGAAGGTTCCACCTGTGTCCCTCTTGGACAGGGGCAGTAGGTGCTGATTGTGGAAATAAGGGTAGAACTTGACTAGGCTTGTAAGGTCCTTCGGGTCATTGGCCTAGCAATTTCCTGTGATCAGACTGTGATGTTACCAGAGTAGGATTTTCAACATGGAACCCTTCACTTTGCAGGTATTCCATAACTTCAGCTTCAAGCATTATGTGTTTGTTGGTACCTTTGCTCCATTCTTTTTTTCAGATAAGTGCCCTGTTGAGTATTTTTTGTGATATTTGGTTAAAGTTGTAGATGTCAGCTAGGAGGGGTAAGTGTAGGTGCGGTAGGCAGATACCATACAAACACCTGCATACCGAGTGTCTTTTTTGCCTTGGCCCAGAACATCATAAATCTTGCGCTGTCAGTTGTTTTTCCAAAAACCTTTAGGTCTATGCTCTCTACTGTGAACATGTTTCTTCAGACCCAGTGCCTTAAATGCTTGGCCTAGTCCAAAATAGCTGACTCCACATCCTCAGACATCCTTCTGTCACCAAAGAAAAATCTTAAGAAGCCTCGAACAGATCTACAGTCTACTGTTTCTAACTCAGATGTACCCACTGAGGTTGCAGAAACCATGGTATGTCAGGCTACATCTCAGTTGTTGGCTAACGAGACCCAGTTGGAGGCCAGTATGGCTCCTGGGGCTTGCAGACTGCCAATACATCTGAAGAACCGCATGTCATTATTTCTGAAGTCCACACTGCTTTCCACAAATTTTAGTTGGGGAAGAAAGTCTAGGTTATCTAATAGAGGTTAGACATGGTTCCAAACCTCCACATCTTATCCAGGCAGATGGCACATTTAAAAAAAGGAATAAAACAGAAGACTAAGCTTGTTGCCTGCCCCTCTGCAGCTAGAGAGAAGGAGTGGATGGACTTCTCACAAGGGTTGCTCAAAGCTGTTATTTCTTTGAAACCTTCCTCCTTTGGGTCTCCTCAACCACAGACTACTCCACTTAAACCTTCCCTAGTTTCCTGTTCCTCTGATGAGGAGCAAGTCTGTGACTGTTACCATTCTCTGGACCATTCCTCTCAACTGCATTCTCTGAGGCAAATCTTCATAGGTTCATAGATTAGTACTAAGCTAACTGCCCTTGTGAGCCATTTTAAGCCTAGCCAATTATCCCTTGTGAGACTCAAACCCTGCACCTTGTGTTTGTAAGGCAAACACCTTAACCATTAGGCCACCCTCCCAAATCTCTTCCAACAAAGAGGACTCCCTCTCACCTGATTCCTGTATTGAGGAAATTTCTTTTGGTGAAACTACACCAAACATGATGAAACACTTTGGCAATCTATGCAAATCTCTGATATTCAGAAGAGGTGTTACACCCTCTTGGAGATGGGTACCCTTGCCCCTTCTTTAGTCCCTCTTGTCCTTGAGACTTTCTAGGACACCTTTTCTCCCCACCTCTTCTGCATCTCATTGTCGGCCACCAGCTCCTAAGAGACCAAACGGATTTTGCAATGTCCCAGATGACCTTGAATATCGGTATAAGAACACAGTGGCAAAATGTTCTGCAATATCTTTCTGTTCAGATAAGCCCTCTAAGCTTCTTCCCAGTGCTAACGCCCTACCATGTGGAGACACATCCTAGACCTGTCTATTCTGAACACTTACCTGACATTACCAACTTTCGAAATGCTCTCTCTTCAGACTCCACTACCTTTCATCATCCCACAGGCTTTTTTAGTGTCATTAGATCTGAAGGATGCCTACTTACACATTCTTATTCATCCCTCATGCAAGAAATTCCTCATTTTTCTCTGGCTCCCCTTTTGATATTTCCACTGTCCCAAGAATATTCTCAAAGTGCCTAGCGCTTGTAGTAGCTTTCTGCCACACTCAAAGAATTCAGATTTTCCTCTACCTGGGTGACCTTCTGCTCCAGCCTTTTTCTCAAGAAGTTCTGGGTTTTAGTATAAACAAAAAAAAAAAAATCACAAATGGTTCCTACACAGGACTTGGTGTTTCTGGGATGCAGACTTGGTGTTTCTGGGATGCAGACTGGACACAAAGAAAAGGTTCTCTGTTTGTCCATTTATTTCCAAGACCACATCTCCACAACCCATTGCTCTGCAGGAGAGATGCTAAGGACTTCGGTATTCATGGCAGCCACCATTCCTATGTTCCCCCTGGCCAGATTTCACATGAGGAAAATCCATTGGTACCTAAAGTCTGTGGTCTTAGCACTGCCATCCATTGGGCACCCTGATTCCCCTCTTCCCTTGTCTCAAGAAAGAGATTGTTTGGTGGAAGGGGCAGGTCATCCTCAACCCATGATTATCTTTCATAAGTCCTCCTCCTCTTCAACAGATTCACAGAGATGCCACTGACAAGGCTTGGGGGGGGCATGGGCAGAATCACACTGAGTGCAGGGGAAAGGACAACCCCCGTTCCTGAAAGAATACATCAACCTGAAAGAAATGAAGGCTCTTCTGCAAGCTGTTCAGATTTTCTCCCCCTTTGGAGACCAGGTACACGGACAGCACCTCAGTCGTGGTACATAAGCAAACAGGGAGACAACCAGGTCTTACCAAATAGAAAGACTAGCACAGGATGCATGAAATTTAGCAGCACAAATGAACATCATGCTCACTGCCACATACACCACTTTCCAGGACAGTGTGCTAGCAGACTGCTTACGTCGTTTCCTGGAGGACCCCCCCCCCATGAATGGACTTTGAACAGAGAGGTCTTCCACAGCATCAGACTTCAGTGTGGCACTCCTCAAATAGGCCTCTTTGCTTCATGCAAGCAACCATCTCTTCCCCCAGTTCTGCACCAGCGACCCTTGTCCAACAGCCTGCTGGACAGATGCCTTCTCCTTCCCGTGGACAGGGAATTTTTTTTCTATGGCTTCCCTCCTCTGCCTTTTCATCCAAAAATTCTTCTCAAGGCATAAAAGTAAATACACAGCTCCTCTTTCTGTCTCCATTTTGGCCAATACAACATTGTTTTCCTCTGTTATTTCACATCACAAAGGGAAATTACAGGACAATTCCTCAACAGCTGGACCTGATAACTGAGCAAAAAAAGATTGCTACTCCATTCAAATCTTCTATCCCTCAGCCTAACTCTATGGATGATAGGATTTTAATCCCTGAAAGACATCTCTTCTCTACTAGTAAGTCTTACACTGCAAAGAAGAAGAGGTTTTCCTTCTGGTACTGTAAACATAGTCAGGAATCCACCTTTAGCACAAGTTCCTACAATACTTCTGTGAACTTCTTCAATCAGGCTTAGCCTTCTTGTCTGTAAATACCAGTGGAGAGAATTATTTGCAGATTTTCTTCAACTAAGCTGGACATTGTAGAAAACTGGCCTTCCTTACATGAAAATTTGATAACCTCCAGAGGTGTGATGTTTAAACAATCCAGGGAACTTCTCATTTGGTTCTTTAATATTGAATGATATTATACAGGTATGAAAACTGTCAGAAATTATTAAGCCCCACCCCTTACTAAGACAAAATTGACAGTGAGTCACCCATAGATGGAAAAAGACTGTGCTGGACATTTCTTATTCTGCAGATAAAGGATTTTAAAGCGTATGATGCGTTTGCAAAGAAAACACATCAGTTTATTGCTGTCACCATAATAGCTCTGAATGACTGCAGTTTAATGGTCAATGGTCAAGCAGATGCAAATGAGCAGTTGCCTTCATTATTTCAAAAAGCTGAGGTAGATGTAGAGTATGAAGATTATAGAAACTATGAATATCTCTACTAGGCTTAACCAGAGTATCTGCAATGTCAAGTGGCTTCTCATTTTTCAAATAACTACCCTTCCAATAGGTACTGTTTTATTTGCATTCAGTTTTGAGTAATGCTTCCTGTATATAGCACAAAGAACTAAAGAGAGAGAGACTACTACCATCATGTAACCTTAGCTCTCTGTCCATCTCCACACCACACCTTACAAATTCCTTTCACCAACCTAAAAAATAGTACACACTTTCCCATTTCACTTGCAGAATCTGAGAATCTATTCCAGATGACATAAAGTCCATCTCATCGTTCAACAAACTCCAGAAAGAATTAAAAGTTTACCTTATCAATAAAACACACTCCACATACTTCCAGAGTAGCTGCATCTCCTAATAATAGACGTGACTAACATTTGTACCACCATAAACCTAATCCTGATTTTACTCTTCCACAGTTGTGGCTACTGTTTCTCTAACCCCTTACCTTTCCTCCCTCACTTTGCCATCCTACCTCCTGTCTTCATTTTTCATTTTCCGTGTTCCATAACTACTTTGTGTTTCCCTCAAATCATTTCAAATACCACTAATCAAAATGATTACATAACAATTTCAATGACTAGTACTACTACTACTGTAATTATTCGATAGCTTTTTTTTAAACAAGAAACATATTTATTAAATTATCACATGACATAATCATACATTTGTGTAAATGAAAACAAACCATATTGACATAATTTTAGTTGCAAACATTATACATCACAAACCATGATGACATAACTGTAGTTGCAAACATTATACATCACTTATAATATATCCAGTCATTGTCAGTCAAATATTACATAGCTCATTCAGATGCTGCCTTCTTTTAAACTTCATTCCTCCTCTGCAAGTATTGTTCCCACAATTCCCATTTTTCCTAAGTAATTTGCTCCTACCTTTTCTAAAGAACCCAATTCCTCTTATTTTATCTCTGTTATTATATTCATTGCATCTTGTGCATTTGGTTTAGACTTTGATTGATTTCCATTTTCTAGTGATTGCTTTTTTGGCAGCCAACATAATTAGACTCAGCAAAGTCTTACTATGTCTAGGCAATTCCGATTCTTTATTTCCCTAGATATACCAGTTTGCTCACCCAGTATCTCTGAAGGTGTAGTCTGCAGAGAATCTTTAAAATCTGCCAACTCATTGCCCTGCCAGAAAATATGTTCCTAATTAACTTTTTCTTCACCGTCATACCACCAACATTTGCAGTCTACCTGAGGAAAACCTCTCTGGAATCTACTCAGGGTATAAAAATACCTATGCAAACATTTCCAAGGAAAAATGCCAAGTCATCTGTATTTTGCTGCATATTTGGGAGACATACATATATCCCCCATTGTTTCTTTGTGAACATATATCCTCATTGTTTATTGTCCAGTCTCGCTTCCTATTCCTTTCTAACTCCTCTGATTGCTTTTTGAGTTATCATGCAATATTTTATATGTTCTGTTAATTATTTCTTTTTTAACATCAGTTTATTTTCTAGATTCCACTAAAAAGTCTACCAATGCTGTTTTTTCATTAAGAACACCCCCCCATTTCTCTCTCTTTGAGTATACTCGGCCTTCCCTATCAAGGATTGATATCAGTCTCTAACCTACAGTCTAATTAAATTCTTGGCGTCTTCCCATTTTGTTACCTTTCCCTCTCTAGTTATTTTGCTTCTAATACCTTGGTTCCTTTGCCAGTTTTCTCCAGTAAATTCCAGCCCCCTCTTACCTATCGTCTGCATCCATAATTGCAGTCATCGCTATTGATAGACAAAAAACAAACTGTTGAATCACAAACGGAACGCTTGGAAAAAGTAGCCCAATACTCCTTAACGCAGCTTTATTTTCAAAAAAGTGGCGTTTTCACTACACCAAACAAGTAGCTTCATCAGAGGTTTGTAAAAAGGCGCCAACTTTAACTCATTTAAATTCAAAAGTAAACACTGACATCATTTCCTGTTTAATTAAAGAGAAACATTATTAAAATGCAAAATATTAAATTCTAATTTCAGATTAAAACAATAATAAAAAGGCTAAAGCATCTAAGTATATGAATACATTCCTAATGCCCCAATTAATATATTAAGAAGATCTTTTAAGAGCCGATAAGGCACCCAAAAAATTACGCCAAAATAGTAAGTAAAAGTGCAAAAAGCACACGATAACTAGCAAAGAATCTCTTCATTATATTGAAGCCTTACCAAAAGGCTTCTTATTGAATATGTTATGATCTAACCATTTAAAAATAAAAAATATATGAAAGCAAAACATATTAAAATACAAATAAATAAACATGATTCCTAACTTCATATAATAACTTATAGAGAACAAGTAATAAAGCACCTATCTAAGGTACGACCTATATTTTAAGACTGGTGCAATATTACAACTCTCATTCAATCCAGGCACATTAAAGGCATCTAATTTAAGTTGCCATTCCAACTCTCGTATCTCCAATAGGAGAGAGGTCGGACCACCTCTGATAGTAGTGGGGATATGATCGATGCCCATAAAAACAAAACTGTGTCCTGGGTTGTTAACAGAATGTTTTTCTAATGCATTATCGCAATTAGCATTCCTAATAGCGTAACAGTGTTGATAAATACGTTCTTTAAACTTTCTGTCGGTTTTGCCGACATAAAATCCAGAACAGCAAACACAAAATGCAATATATATGATAGATTTAGTATCACAATTAATTTTAATATGCAAATCATATTTTTTCTGTCCTATGAAAAAAGAACTACCTGTACGTATTAAGTTACACCATTTGCAGGAACCACATTTAAAACAACCCCTCATTCTATTAATAGGGTTATAATCAGATTTCCTCTGCAATAGCTCTTTTATATTGCTGCCTCTTTTATACACTACTCTCGGTCTAATCCCTAGTTTTCCGACTAGTAGTGTATTTTTAGTAATAAGCTGCCAGTTCTTTTCTATAATGCCTTTAATTTCTTTAGAATTCAAATTGAAGGTGGTAATAAAGCTCAACGGGAACATACAAGTGTTCTCCTCTGGGTTTAACCCAGAAGGGTGTGTAGAAGTAGCTGGAGGGGTCAAAACATGGTTGCAACCGACACTAGAATTTTCTAATGAGAGTAAGGGTTTATAAAACCCTCTACTTCTCTTAGATTCGATCTCGAGTGTCAAATCGTCAACTAAGGATGATGGATAACCTCGGTTGACAAATAAGTCCTTCAATGTTGAGCATTCCGTCAAGAAATCACAAAGTTCACTACACATCCTTACCGCTCTGACCAATTGCCCTTTAACAACCGCTCTTTTTAATCTGTAAGGGTGTGAACTTGAAAAATGGAGAAAAGAATTCACATAAGTGACTTTTCTAAAGATGGTAGATTTAAATTTGGACGTAGACCTATCTTTAATTAGTTTAACGTCCAAATAGTCAATTTCATCTTTGGCAAAGCGGTAAGTGAATTTCAAGAATGGTGTAGTTTGATTGATGTAATCAACAAAAAGTTGAGCTTGAGTCTCGTCATCTCTAAATAGAATAAAAACATCATCTAAGAAACGAGTATAGTAGCGAACTTTCTCCATCCATTCTGGGAAATTAAACACACAATGCTTTTCCCAGTAGGCCATGAATAATTTCGCCACAATAGCTCCACAATGGGAGCCCATAGCTACACCTTGTTTTTGGATGTAATACTCGTTTTCAAAAATGAAATAATTAGAGGACAAGACGATATCAAGCAATTCAGTAACATTGTCAATTTCTGATCTAAGCCCACCCAGTTCGGAAAGTAATAACCCAATCCATTCTGTTGCCTCCTGGTGAGGAATAGAAGTATACAAATCGACCACGTCGATTGTGAGAAAATTAAGCGAAGAGTCAAAATCAATATCACTGATGTTGGATAAAAATGTCCAGGAATCTTTACAAATACTAGGGATAGATTTCAAATACTTGGTTAGAAGAAAGTCTATATATTTAGAACTAGGATAAGATATAGACGATCTCCCATCAACCAATGCCCTCATAGGTGGATCACTGGGGTTCTTATGTATCTTAGGTATCCCAAACATCACCGGGACTCTTGGTTGTGTGATGTCAATGTATTTATATGTATCCTGATCAATCCTCCCTTCAATGAACAGGTCCCTATAATATCCTTTCAGTCTATTTATACAACCGTTCATTTCATTGAGGGAAGAATTTTCATAAGCAGGAGAATCAAGTATTGAAATCATCCTGTCAGTGTATTGAAATTTTTCAAAAATAACCAGCCCCCTCCTTTGTCGGGTTTAATAACCCTAACTGAAGAATCTCGGAGGCGATTAAGGGCTGAAAGCTGCTCACTTGTGATGTTAAATCTGTTCGACATGGGGGATTGGGTTTTATCTAAAAATCTAATGTCTAACAAGCATTTTCGAACATACGTAAACCTACATGTAACGGAGGATTGAATGAGCTTGACAATCTTAGGCTATTGGATAAATTGTCTGTGGAATCATTGAAAAGAAGTTTTAAATTTAATTTTCTGACAAAACACTGTTCTAATCTGAAATTAGAATTTAATATTTTGCATTTTAATAATGTTTCTCTTTAATTAAACAGGAAATGATGTCAGTGTTTACTTTTGAATTTAAATGAGTTAAAGTTGGCGCCTTTTTACAAACCTCTGATGAAGCTACTTGTTTGGTGTAGCGAAAACGCCACTTTTTTGAAAATAAAGCTGCGTTAAGGAGTATTGAGCTACTTTTTCCAAGCGTTCCGTTTGGCAGTCATCGCTATTGGCAGAATCTCCTTTCTCCATTCCAATGTTGAATTCGTTCTTAGAATACTTTCTACTACTTTATGACTGTAGTATTCTATATGGTTATTGTTATTCTCCTTAAAGACCTGCATCCAAAATGTCCAGGCTGTCCTTGTTTCTTGAGCTTCCCCCATTTCATCATCATCCCTTTCCACTTTGAATTATAGGTTTCTGCTTGTGCTATGTATAGGAGCCTTAACTGTATGCCTCTGCAATACCCATTCAAATCAAGTAACCACAATCCACCTTGTTCTAGTAGAAGAATCAGCTTATCCCACTTGACTCTTTCCATGTTCCTGTCCCAGATAAAGTCCTTCAGCTTTTTATTAATTGCTATCTACAACTTTTCCTACGGCTGATAAAAATATGCCTGACCTGCATACAAGACTAAAGGGACTAAAAACATTTGAACTGCTTGTATCTTACTGTCTATATCCATAATACAGAGCTTCCAATTTCTCAATGTTTACATTATCTTTTGTTTAGTCTCTTCCCACATATCATTAGTTGCCACACTGGAATAATTTTTAATTCATACTCCTAAATACTTAAATCTGAAGTAGTTACTTCATTTGTTCTGCAACCTGTGGGTCTCGGATCCGACCTCGGATCTGACCGGCAGCTTTCCAAGCTTCAAGATCTGAGCTCCTAGCTCTTCCCCTCTACCCACAATCCCCTGTCACCACCACACTACCTCAGATCGTTTTTGATGTGGCTTGAATAACAAGCATCTTGTGAAGAGCTCCTGAGCTTAGACAGGGAAGTGAATAATTTTCTTTCAGAAATTTTTCTAAAAACTTTAAAACTTAAAAAGGAGAGTATTGTGAGTGTTTCTCTGCCCTTTTTTGTTTTTGGGATTGCGTTTTCTTTTTTCAAACCCTTCCCCTAGGTGTTTGGGCGTGTGAGTGTGTGTGTCAGCAAAATGGCCGAAGGCCATAAAGCTATTTTTTCAAAGTGTACTGGGTGTGGCCATAAGCTTTCCCCAGCTGATGGCCACACTCAGTGCGTTATATCCCTGGGGGTTGTCTATTTGTCTTCAGACTGCCAGGTTTGCACAGCCTTCAACCCCCGGGCTGTGAGGGACAGAAGGAACAGGCTTATTCTGGCGGGATTGCTTCCCCCGGAGGAGGCCTCTTCCTCCTCTCCCTCCAAGGTGCAGGCTACCCAGGTAGCTTCGACACCCCTGATTCCCTCAACTCAGGCTGGGACTCAACCTCCCACTACTGCCTTGAGTACGAAGGAAGTTCAGTCTTCTCCTGCTAGGGATAAGCACAGGGAGAAGCACAGACACAAGAGGCGAGCCGAACCTCATCCCTCGGCTCTGCCTTCAAAAATTGGTAAATCACCTCCGAGGGTGTCCGTACCTTCTCCTCTCCAATCTCCTTCCTTCTCACCGGAGCCGGAGGAGGAGCTCCTATCACCCTCGAGGTCATCGAGGTGACCCTCCAGACCCGCCTCTATGACCTCCTCTAGATCTACTAGGTGTCTCTCCAACGCCAACATGGATAGGATGATGCGTCATTTTTTGCAGACCCAAATGCAGATGGGGGTGCTCCTGCCCCCCCCTCCACAGTGGGGGGGAGTGCAGCTTCAATATTTGCCCCGATTTCTCCTTCTTCAACCCGGATCTGGGTTTTGGAGTCTTCGGATCCAGGCCCTTTCGGAGCCGGGGTTTTGTCGGCGCCGGTGGCCCAAGCCTTCTGAACGCCGACCATACCCTCGAGTATCTCGGATCCGAGCTCTCGGGGCCATGGGCTGGGCGTCGGATCCATGGGAGCGGGTGCATCTTCTGTGCCGCCTATGTCGGAGAGCACCTCCCTTTCAGATCCGATGGCTTCGACTCCGATCCCGATCCCTATCTCGGAGCCGAGGAGAATGTTTTCGGCGCCTGAAGAGAGTAGTTCTCCCTCGGCGTTCAAGGTAGTGGAGAGGGTACTGTCGAGGTCTTCCAGGGCCCCAACTCGGGCTTTGGATCCCTCCGCCCCCCACTGCATACGGGCCTAACTTCCATCATCCTTCCATCGGGACAGCCTGCTCAGACCCTCCAGTTGGTTCCCTCGGAGGAACAAGAAGCCGTTGATGAGCCGTCTTCTGATAGTCCCACAGAGGAGGTGCCTCGTAAATGGACATGTAAAAGGAGGCACATGGACTCCTCCAAGTCCGTCACCACAGATACGGACTTAGAGGAAAGGGAAGGTTCCCCAAGGTCACCCCCCGAGGATGTCTCCTTTGGAGACATCATGGAAATGTTGCATATTAGGGGGGGATGGTCTGCCCAAAAACCTTCCTCAGATGAGTCAGTATTTCTGGAGGCGTTTGAAGCGGGCCCATCTACCTCCTGGGTGTCCCCAGCGGCAGATCCCCTGGTAGATCTTCTGACTACCAGGGCTTGGCAGGAACCCGACACCATGGAGCCTATCCCACGTCGACCGGATAAAATCCTTAGCCCCCCTTCAGACAGGCAGGCTTGGGCCAAAGGGTCGCCAGTTGATGCCATGTTGGTGGCTGCTGCCACTAAAAGAGAACTCTCCCAGGAGAGCTCCACGGTACACCCGCCGGACAAGGAGTCCCGGGTGCTGGACCGTATAGAGAAGCGGACCTTTCCTTCAGCAACCTTGTCCGTGAGGGCGCTGAATTATATGGCGCATATCATCAGGCTGCAACGGGATTTGATCAAGGAATACATTGCAGCTCCTCCTGAGTCCATGTTGGTCGAGGACAAAACCGTGTTCTCGACACGCATGGCCACTCTCAAGTCCATTTCAAATACATCCATGCGGCTACTGTCTTATGCTACGGAGGGAGCCGCAAGGGCCAGTGGAGCAGGTGTTGTCTTGAGACGTCACGCCTGGCTCCGTCTTTGTAATTTCACGGAACCTTTCAAGGCGTCCTTCGCGAACGCACCCTTTGACGGTTCTTCGCTTTTTGGCAAGACCATACGCGATACATTAGTCCAAAGCGAGAAGGACGGGAAGATGCTGTCTGCCGTCGGAGTCCGCTTCTCGAGCCCCCAACGTTCCTTCTTAAGGAATCAGAGGGGGCAAAAGAAGCTGTGGTTCCGCAAGTCTCAGCAATCCTATCCAGCTTTGGACTCCGCGCCCTCCAAAGGCAGAGGAGGGCAGGGTGGACGCCGGCCCAGAGGCAGAGGGGGACCGCATAACTTCGGGTCTAGGGAGCCTTTTTCCAAGAGACCAGCGCAGCAGCCCTGAGGGCTTACCCGACTGTCCTGCTCTGGAGACAGTTGGGGGGGGCGTTTAATGAAGCCCCTGTCAATGTGGGAGTCCATCACGAATGATCGATGGGTGCTCCGAATTATATCCAGAGGCTACAAAATTCCCTTCCTATTTCGTCCTCCCTCAGGTGGTCGCCTCCCCGATGTCCCACCCAATCAAAGAGAGGCGGCGACCGTAGAGATTTCAAATTTGTTCGAAAAAAGAGCCATCCAGCGGGTCCCCCCAGACCAATCCGGATTGGGCTACTACTCAAGGTTCTTTTTAGTGCCAAAAAAGATGGGGGACCTCAGGCCCATTTTAGACTTGTCCGCCCTGAACATGTTTGTTCCCAAAGAAAAATTCCGGATGGTCACTCTACAATCTATTCTCCCCTTAATGCAGGAGAATGACTGGATGTGCTCTATAGACCTCAAGGACGCGTACTACCACATTCTAATGGACAGACTGTCCAGGAGGTTCCTCCGCTTCCGGCTAGGGGCCAGTCATTACCAGTTTAGGGTCCTTCCGTTCAGACTCACCTCAGCCCCCAGGGTGTTCACCAAAGTCATGACAGTGGTTGCGGCCCACCTGAGGCTTCAGGGCATAAAGGTCTTTCCGTACCTAGACGACTGGCTCCTCACAGCAGCCAACAGGCATCAACTTTGTATCGCGAGAGACTATGTGCTGTCTCTTGCCGACAGCTTGGGCATCTCAGTCAACATACCTAAGTCTTTTCTTCATCCTGTGCAAGCATTAGATTTCATAGGAGCCAGGCTAGATTCCCGATCTTCTCGGGCCTTCTTGACCTCGGACAGGCTGTTCAGCCTCTCACTCCAAGTTTTGGCTCTTCTTCGCACCAAGGCTCCGCCGGCAGAGTTAGTCCTGAGGGCATTAGGCTCGATGGCAGCGGCTATTGGCCTCTGTCTCCATGCTCGCCTAAGGATGCGTATATTACAGTGGACACTCCAAGTTCAATGGTCACTGTTACTCCACCCATTGAACACTCCTATATCCCTGAGAAGAGTTTGCACGGAATCCCTCGAACTCAGGCAAGAGAAACACCCCCCCCCCAGGTCACGTTAACCACGGATGCTTCTCGCCTAAGGTGGGGTGGGCATTGTTTGGGCAGAAATGTCCAAGGTACGTGGACCTCGTTGGAGACTGCTTTGCACATAAATGTTCTGGAGATGAGGGCGGTGCTTCTAGCGTTGCAGGCTCTCCAAGACCGTCTACCTCTAGGAACGATTGCAATGCAGACGGACAATATGTCAGTGGTCTGGTATATAAACAAACAAGGGGGAACCAGATCCTACCCTCTTTGTCGAGAAGCCATGAGAGTTTGGGAATGGGCGATATCCACCAACCGCTTTCTGATAGCAACGCACATTCTGGGACGATCCAACATTCTGGCGGACAAATTGAGTCGAGTAATTCTCAGTCCTTACGAGTGGTCTCTCAATCCGAAAATTGCGAAGGAAATTTTCCGCAAGTGGGGTTGGCCTCGCTGCGATCTCTTTGCTACTCCCCAAACCACAAAATGCAGCGAGTTCTTCACAATTCTTCCCCCAGAAGGGGAGAGCCCCAGAGACGCTCTGATTCATGCTTGTCCTCCCGGTCTACTCTATGCTTACCCCCCGCTTCCGCTCATGGTGAAGTTCATTCAGAAAACCGCACGGTTGGGGAGCAAAATTATCCTCATAGCCCCATTCTGGCCTCGTCAAATCTGGTTTCCATACCTGCGGTCTCACAGTCTCTTCCCCCCTTTAATCCTGGATCCCATTCCAGATCTAATATCGCACCCAATGGGGTGCCCAACACCGAACCTGGTCAACCTCAAGCTCGCGGCTTGGCTGATCCAGTTCCACTAATGGCAGGGACTCCCGGTATCTCGTCACCAGTGAAAACTATTCTGGTAGCGGCTCATAAACCGTCCACCAGGAAAATCTATAATAGTAAGTGGAAACGATTTTCTATCTGGGCTAACAGCCAAGGTCTCAACCCATTTACTGTTCCGATTCCTACAGTATTGGATTTTTTGTCCATGATTTTTGAACAAGGGGCCAGTGCATCAACGGTCAAAGTACAGTTGGCAGCAATATCCCATTTTCATGTAGGAGACGGATTAGGATCTCTAGCATCCAACTGTGTAAGACATTCTTGCGTGGCGTTTTCCTTCTCAAGCCACCAGTGAAATCCGTGAGTCCCCCTTGGGACTTAACCTTTGATGTAATGGAATCCTATCTTGCCTACATTCATAACTGATGGGTTCGGAGCCGATCCATCGGCTCCGACTCTGCCACTATATAGTAGAACGAAGTCTCTAATTGGCTGGGCTACCCCTTATCCCAGAATGCACCACGCCTGCTTCCCCAGATCTCGTTTGCCGCTTTTCAAGCTAGACATGGTCTTGACTTGGCTGGAGCTAAGTGTTTTTTTCATTACTTTTTGGTCTTTTGACCTAGGGTTTTCTTCACAAATTTATTTTTTTCATTACTTTTTGGTCTTTTGACCTAGGGTTTTTTTCACAAATTTAACAAACAGCTGTTTTAACAGCTTTACGTGTGTGTGTAACCTGTTTTTGGTGTGATTGGTATTTTTTCTACATACCGGGCAAGGCCCGTTTAAGTTAGAGGGCCTTTGCCCTTATTTGTGTGTCGGTGTGTGGATTTTGTTTCTCTGTACGTTCTGATTATCGGGCTAAGCCTGTTTTAAGTTAGAGGGCTTCTGCCTGTTTTGTGTTCTGTATCTCGGGCCAGTCCCGTTTTTTGAGTCAAAGGGCTCGTGCCCTACTTTAAGGTTTGCTTTTCGTTGTGTTGTGTGATAGGCTCGTGCCCTACTTTAAGGTTACTTTCGTGGTAAAAATAGTTGCGTGACAGGATGTCAAAAGAGCAGAAGTCTGGTTTTAAAAAGTGCACCAAGTGCAACTACAAAATGTCTATTACTGATAGCCATGCTGTTTGCGTGTATTGTTTAGGACCGAAACATTTGCAGGAAACCTGTAGTGTTTGTCATGCTTTTTCCTCTAGGGTCCTTCAAGAACGAAAAAATAAATTGATCCTTAAGGGCCTTATTAAGCCCTCTTTTGAGGAAGCTTTGGCTTCTCCCTCCTCTCCAGCTACTAAAAAGAAAAGGTCGTCGGCTCCGACCAGTCCGTCGGAACCGACTTCCAAGAAGCATAGGTCGACCTCTTCTTCCTCGGCTCCAATGGCTTCGGAGCCTCGGGTGGAAGGGTCTGCCTCGATACCTCTTTCCTCGGCTCCATTGGTGTCAGAGCCGCAGTTTGGGGGATTGAGAGGCGAATCACCTGCTTCGGCTCCTTTGGTCTCGGAGCCGTTGGAGGTGTGCAGCTCAGACTCTTCCCCCTCGGCCCCGAAGTCTCCTTCGGCGCCGATGATTATTCATACAGATCCGGTGCCGATGGTGTTGGAGCCGTTTCGGAGCTGGTCCCCTGGTCTATCGGAGCCGAGAGAGAAGTCGTCTCGGCCCCCATCTATTTCCTCTAAATCCTCCAGGTTGTCAGACTCAGATTTGGACAGAGTTATCCAGAGGCTTTTCCAGTCCCCGGTTTTTGCAAAAATGGTCTCGGCTCCAGCCCACTCTGCTCCGGAGCCGGCCCCCACTTCGACGCATCCGATTCCTCCTCCAACTTCCTCGGAGCCGTTGGAGTCGGTGATGGTAGAGCGGAGCAGAGTTGTCCAGTCAGAACCGAGACTCCCTCGGAGCTTTTCTGTTCCGACCATCATTCCTACCCTGTCCTCGGCGTCAGGGTTCGGTACCGGGACTTCCTCAGTCGGGGCCGAGGGGAACACTTTGGAAATGGTAGCTTCGGTGCCTAGTCTTCCCCTCGGAGCGTCTGCCGCAGGGATTCCCGGTACCATCGTGGTCTCTCAGCCTGTGTCCTCCGTAGAGTCTGGAGGTCCTGCTTTTGAGGCCATGAGGAGTGCGCTGGCCATGTCCTTGCCAGCTCAGCAAGTCTCTACCTCACCGTCCCTGGACTTGGGAACTGGTGCTTCTGGTGTGCTTCATTCCCACAACAGTGGGGCCCCTGGGCCTGAGGATACCCCCTTGGGGGGTTCCCTTCTCCCGGGAGGTCCTTCTGAATCCGCTTCAGATGAACCTCCAAGAAAACAATTGTGCAAGAGGAAGCACATTGACTCCCAGGCTGAGTCTATCACATCAGATACTGACCTCGATGATGCAGCGGGGTCCCCAAAATCGTCCTCGGATGATGTCTCATTCTCAGATATCCTCGAGATCCTGAGACAGAGAGGCGATTGGCAGTCCAAAACCCCTTCGGCGGAGGAGTCAGTCTTCCTCAAGGCTTTTGGGGCTCAGCCCTCCGCCTCCTGGGTGTCTCCACCCTTCGATGAATTACTAGATTTAGTTTCTCGAAGGGTGTGGGAACACCCTGACTCTGTGGAACCGGTGCCCGCCAGGCCTAACAAGTTCCTCTCAGCTCCTCCTCAAAAGGAATTTTTGACTAAAGGAGTTGCAGTAGATGCGATGGTGGTGGCATCTGCCACTCAGCAAGACGTGGCAGAGGCTTCAACTTCTATTCACCCTCCTAATAAGGATTCCAGGAGCATGGATAGGTACGGGAAGCATACCCTTTCTTCAGCGGCCTTTACCCTGCGGTCGCTGAATTACCTTTGTCATTTTACCAGGCTCCAAAGGGACCTCCTCAAAGAGTTAGATGAGTCTCTTACGGGTAATCTTTCTGAGGCATTAGCCCAAACTGTTGGCACCCAGATGACTACCCTATCTTCGATAGTCAACTCGTCCATGAGGCTCTTCTCATATGCGGCCGAAGGGGTGAGTAGAGCAGCGGGAACAGGCGTGGCTCTTAGAAGACACGCCTGGTTACGCTTGTGTCCATTTGCGGAGGCTTTTAAGTCTTCCTTCACTGACACCCCCTTTGATGGGTCCTCCCTGTTTGGACCCAAGGTGAAGGACACACTGACTTGGTGCGAGCAGGAGGGCAAGACCTTGACTGCCGTGGGGGCCCATTTTTCCGCTCCCTCTAGACCTTATCCCAAGGCCCAGAGAGGAGGGAAAATGTGGTTCAAGAAATCTCAAAGGTCTTTCCCTACTCCACCGAGTGATCCCCCTCTAGAGGCGGGGGGGGGATTCAGGAAGACGCCGCCCCAGAGGCGGCAGAGGCCCCTGTAACTCTGGAGACCGCGATTCCTTTCGTGGTCCATCCTACGCTCCCCGTCCCTGCGACGTGGCCCGACTGCGCATCTCCGGAGCCAGTCGGGGGTCATTTTGCGTAACACCCACAGGCTTGGGAATCTATCACCAAGGATCAGTGGGTGCTCCGAACCATAACCGGAGGCTATCTCATCCCTTTCATCAAGATCCCTCCTCTTCCTATCAGGAAAATCCCGGATGTGCCACCCAGTCAGCGTGATCAAGCAGCGGTCGAGGTTTCAAAGCTGCTAAGAAAAGGAGTCATCCAGCCTGTCCCTGCCGACCAGATCGGATCAGGAACTTACTCAAGACTTTTTTTGGTGCCAAAAAAGACAGGGGACTTAAGGCCCATTTTGGACCTCAGTTCATTGAATCGCTTTGTAAAAAAATCCAAATTCCGAATGGTCACCCTTCAGTCCATTCTCCCATTATTGGAGAAGGGTGTCTGGATGTGCTCCATAGATCTCAAGGAAGCTTACTATCACATTCTGATAAGTCAAGAGTCCAGGAGTCATTTACGCTTCCGCCTGGGAACCAGTCATTTCCAGTTCCGAGCACTGCCCTTTGGTCTCACCACAGCCCCCAGGGTGTTCACCAAGTGTCTGGCAGTAGTGACAGCTCACTTGAGAAGTCTAGGATTCCAAGTGTTTCCCTATCTAGATGATTGGCTCCTTACTGCCACCTCCAAGCATCTATTAGTTCGGGTGCTTATGACCACAGTCAGTTTGGGTCATTCACTAGGAATCACGTTCAACTGGGGAAAATCTGTGCTGCAGACGTCTCAGTGTATTACCTTTATAGGCGCAGAGTTAGACACAAGAAGAATGCAGGCATTCTTGCCGGTAGAAAAGATTCAGGTCCTGCAGTCTCAGGTTCAAACCTTGTTACCCAGATCACGAGTTCATGCCAGACTGATTCTGCAGTTATTGGGCACGATGGCCTTGACTATTCTTCTAGTCCCCTTAGCCAGGCTGCACATGCGGGTGCTACAATGGCTACTGTCGGTTCAGTGGTCCTTTCAGGAACTTCCCTTGAACCATTTGGTCCAGATTACCGAAATTTGCCGTCAGGACCTACGTTGGTGGCTGCTTCGGTCCAACCTGGACCAGGGGCGACCCTTTGCCCTTCAGCCTCCCATCGCCACTGTGACCACGGACGCCTCCCAGACAGGGTGGGGGGGTCATTATCTGGACAGGTCTGTCCAAGGCACGTGGCAGGCTCACGAAATGCACTTGCATATCAATATCCTGGAAATGAGAGCAGTGCTACTGGTGTTGCAAGAACTTCATCATGCTCTTCCATGAGGTACTATTGCGATCCTATCCGACAACATGTCGGTAGTCTGGTACATAAACAAGCAAGGCGGAACCAGGTCCTACCCTCTTTGCCGAGAGGCCATGAGAGTGTGGCATTGGGCGATTTCTACCCAGCGTTTCCTTGTGGCAACGCACATTCCGGGGAAATCCAATGTGATTGCAGACAGGTTGAGCAGGACTCTCCTGTTACCCCACGAGTGGTCCTTCAACGACAGGGTGGCTGCAAACATCTTCGCCAAGTGGGGCCTCCCTTGTTGCGACTTGTTCGCCAGTCCTCACAATGCGAAATGCAGGGAGTTCTTCACTCTGACTTCCTCTCAGGGTCAGATTCCCAGGGACGCTCTAGCTCACAGTTGGCCCCCCGGTGTACTTTACGCCTTCCCTCCGGTTCCACTTCTCCCAAAGGTGATACAGAAGGCGATTTATCTAGGAAGCGACATGATTTTGATTGCTCCACACTGGCCTTGTCAGGTTTGGTTCCCTTTCCTTCTGAGGTATGCGGTGGAGGGCCCATGGTTTCTGGACCCGGTGCCCGACCTGTTGACTCATCAGTTGGGACAGTCTCACCCATCCCTCAGGTCCTTGAGGTTGGCCGCTTGGTTACTCCACTTCCAACCTTAGTCAGAGATAACTCCCTTTCTCCAGACGTCATCCATATTTTGTCCGCTTCTCACAAACCTTCCACTATTAAACTGTATTCCAGCAAGTGGAAGAGGTTTGCTCTTTGGGCCCAGCAACGAGGTATACATCCCCGTACCGCCCCAGTACCTCAGGTTTTAGAATTCATGGCTTCTTTGTTTTATTTGGGCTCTTCAGTTTCCACAATTAAAGTCCAACTGGCGGCTATCTCTAATTTTCATGTCTCCTTTGAGCCTTCCTTAATGGCAAACAGGCTTTGCAAATCTTTCCTTAAAGGAGCATGGCTCCTTCGGCCCCCTATAGCCCATCCTGTGCCCCCTTGGGACCTGAATATGGTTCTAGCTGCTTTAACTGCCCGCCCCTTTGAACCAGCAGCTACTTGTGATATAAAATTTCTATCTTGGAAAACCGCCTTTTTGGTGGCAATAACCTCTGCCAAGCAGGTCTCAGAGCTTCAGGCTCTCTGTTCTAATACTCCTTATTTGACCTTTCACAAAGACAGCGTCCCTCAAGTTAAATCCCTCTTTCTTGCCCAAGGTAGCCATCCCCCTTATGCATTCAACAATCCTTGGAGCTCCCTGTGTTTTTTCCCAAATTCTCCAATAGTGCAGAATATATTTTCCATCAGTTGGATGTTCACAGACAACTGCGTTTTTATTTAAGTAGGACCAATCAGACACGAAAGTCAGATCAGCTGTTTGTGTCCTTTGCGGAAAATAGGTTGGGTCAACCGGTGGCTAAAACCACCATAGCCAAATGGATTAAAGATTACATCTCCTTCATTTATTCACGGTCTGGCAAAGAGCTACCTTTCCCAGTCAGGGCTCATTCTACCAGGGCAATGGCTACTTCTGTAGCATTTCACTCCAAATTATCGATAGATGATATCTGTGCGGCCGCTACCTGGACTTCTCCACACACTTTCATTTCTCATTACAAGATAGATGTGGCTTCTCGAGGTAGAGCTTCCTTTGGTTCCACAGTTCTCAGGAGTGTTTTCCAATGAGCCACCCAGGATTTAGGTGCTAGGGACGCTGTCCCATCAGTTATGAATGTAGGCGAGATAGGATCCCATTACATCTTTTAGTTATGTACTTACCATAACTTCGGATGTATGGGATCCATCTCGCCTACATTCATACGTACCCGCCCTCCTTCTCCCTTCCCCCTTCCCATTGGATTTAGAGGGAATGCTGCTACTTCCTGAGTTTCTCTCTGGAAGGACTTTAGTTTGTTACAGTTGCTGGTATGTCTCTGTGTCTGGATGTAGCTATGAAAGCGAACAAACAAGATCTGGGAAGCAGGCGTGGTGCATTCTGGGATAAGGGGTAGCCCAGCCAATTAGAGACTTCGTTCTACTATATAGTGGCCGAGTCGGAGCCGATGGATCGGCTCCAAACCCATCAGTTATGAATGTAGGCGAGATGGATCCCATACATACGAAGTTATGGTAAGTACATAACTAAAAGTTCTGCAAGCCTTAACGAAACCTCCGTTTGAAACTGCAGCTTCTGTACCCCTTAAATTTCTGTCCTGGAAAACAGCATTCTTGGTAGCCATAACTTCTGCTAAAAGGGTTTCAGAGCTCCAAGCGTTGTGCATGAAACCTCCCTATCTTATTTTCCACAATGACAGAGTGTCTCTCAGGACTAACCCATCTTTCTTACCAAAAGTGGCATCTGTAGCAAATATCAATCAGACTATCAATCTGCCAGTGTTTTTCAAAAATTTTCAAAATAAGGGAGAATACATGTTGCATGCACTAGACGTACATAGACAGTTACGTTTTTACCTGCACAGGACCAAAGATGTTCGTAAGGCTGATCAACTTTTTGTGTCATTTGCTCCCTCATTCATGGGAAAACCTATATCCAAAGTGACACTGGCTAATTGGATTTGTCAATGTATTTCTCAGGCTTATAAGGCATCAGGCAAAACAACCCCATTCAAAATCCGTGCACATTCCACAAGGTCCATCTCAACTTCTGCAGCCTTCTGGTCCAGGATGCCGTTGGACGACATATGTTCAGCAGCCCCTTGGTCCTCTGCTCATACGTTTATTTCTCATTATAAGCTGGACATGATATCTAGAAGCAGGGCGTCCTTTGGCTCCGCGGTGCTTCGGAATATCCTCCCATAGACCACCCAGGTTTCTTGTTTAGGTAGCTGGGGACTCTGTCCCATAGGTTGCAGAACAAATGAAGTAACTACTTCAGATTTAGAAGTTATGTACTCACCATAACGTTCCATCTGAGTAGGTACTTCATTTGTCTGCAACCATCCCCCCCTGCCATCCCCCTAACCTGTATCTGGTTTCTAGGATCTTTATGATTCTTGAGAATATCTGAACATGTTTTTTTTTACAGGTTTTTTCAGGTGATGCAGCAAAACCGATCTGAGGTAGTGTGGTGGTGACAGGGGATTGTGGGTAGAGGGGAGGAGCTAGGAGCTTGGATCTTGAAGCTTGGAAAGCTGCCAGTCGGATCCGAGACCCACAGGTTGCAGACAAATGAAGTACCTACTCAGATGGAACGTTATGGTGAGTACATAACTTCTAATTTTATCATGTCCCCATAAGTATGGATATTGCTGAACAAATGTGTGTATGGGTACATAATTTACAGCTATTGCCTTGGTTTTAGCTTCATTCATTTTGTATCCTGAAAAGATTTAAAACTGTCCCAAAATGTTCCACAACACTGACATGTCCTTTTCTGGTTTGGTCAGGTATGAAATAATATCATCTGCAAATAGAGCCATCTTTTCTTGACTACCATGCAATTATATCCTTGAATTTCTGAGTCCCTTATTTTCTTTGCCAATGGTTCTAAATGTAATGCAAGTAAAGGGGAAAGAGGACACCCCTGCCTGGTTCCTCTGGTCAAGCAGAAATTATCAGAGAGAAACTTACCCAGTTTAATTTTTCATCTCCAATTCCTCATATGTCCTCTTAATCAACCTTATAATTTTATCAGGGAATGCAAATGCTTCCATTACCCTGCTCATAAAGTCCCAGTGTACTCTGTGAAACGCTTTCTCTACATAAAGATCCATCAACAACAGAGGTATTTTCTTACATTCTGCTTCCTTCTGGATCACTAATGCTCTGTTAATGTTGGCAAATGTTTTCCTTCCCTCCATAAAGCCATGTTGATCCTTATCTATCAATTTTGGCATCACTTTTGCCATTCTATTAGCCATTATAGACATAAACATTTTATAATCCTGGTTTAGTATTGAAATGGTCTGTATGAAGCTGGATCTAATGGGTCATTACTCTGTTTAGGTATTATAACAACCACCACTTTCTTCCAGGATGCTGGTGGTATTTCTCTTCTTAAAATACTGTTAAACATAACCTTTACCATTTTTCCCTCTTAACGTCTAACCTTCCACAGGAATATCATCTATTGCTGGGGAATTTCCTGTAGATTGATTATACATCACCATTTTTATCTCACCTCCTCTTATCCTGTTAGTAATTGAGCCTCATCTACCTCCCCTGGCATATTTAATTCTTCCATAAACATTTACATTTGTACCTTTTATTGATTTCCACATTTCTCTGCTTTATACAGACTTTCATAGAACTTCCAAAATATTTCTAATACCACTATAGGATCTCTTGTAATCTTCCTTGTTATACACTCCCTAAGCTTGGTGACACCCTTTTCTAATTTCTGTTGCCTGAGTTATTGTGCGAAACATTTTTGTGCTCTACAGTTATTATCAAAAAACATTTGCTTAACAACAGCCTTTCCAAAGTCATGCATAAATAATATCAAGGTAATCTCTTATTGTCTGTTTTATTATTCTGCAGTTGCTCCTCTTGTTCTGTGGGATTCTCCTTATCTGCAATACTTTAACATTTGTCAGTCCTTCTAAATAATTCTTGTTGCTTCTTAACTATATCCGTCTTTTAGTTCCACTATTTTAAACTCCACTTTAATTTTATCCCACTCCCTAGATGTATTGTCAGAAGAAATGTCGGTCTTCTGTAATACCTCATGATTAATTTCCACTACCCATTCCTTAAATTCCTCATTTTTCAATTGATAGGTGGGAAAGGGTCAGTGTCTCATTTTTATTTCATTACCTTGTATTTTTATTTTAGTTATTATTGGCTCATGGTATAAAGTAGTTATTGGGTGTGTATCAAGACTTTCCATTAAATGCACATGTTTCTGTGAAATGTAAATTTTGTTTAGCCAAGTTTTTGTGTCTTGGGAAATAATATGTAAATTCACTCTGAAGTCCTAGTACTGAATTCACATATTCCATGCCAAATATTTTCATAAATTTCTTCAAAAATCTAAGCTCCTTTGTTATATTTTCCTTTTTTGTACCCCAGAAACATCTTCACTGCTGCAAATCAAATTCTGTTCCCACCCATAAGTAATATTCCTTGCTGAAAGCCGATTATTTATCCCAAAATTTTATTAAGCTCCATTATAGCACTTTTAGGTGGAATATAAATACATGCCAGTGTAATACTCCTCCCTTGCCAGTAGCTCCTTAGTACTACAAATCTACATTTTTATCTTCTTTTTCTCTTTCTATCACAATTGGAGCTCCTCTTTATAAGTACTCCTCTTTTCCTTTGTTCCAGGTGTTCTGCTGAATAACCATCCTGAAAACCTTTCATCTAATGTTGTCCTTTTCATTCTTCCTCAATGTATGTGTTCAGATCTGACCCTTGGAACACACTAGGTCGCATGTTCCAGACTTTGGATCCAACTCTCTAACTCCTCCCTCTACCCATAATGCTATATTCCATACCCATCACCACAGATCTTATTTGCCGCAATCACGAACAGACGCAGATTCCATTCTTGAGTGTTATTAGACAGTGTTCATGAGTTTAAAAATTTGGGGGGGATTTACCTTTATCTATATATTACTTTATCTTTCCTCCCTCCTAGTTCTTCTTGCTGGATATTAATACTTTCTACCTGTTATTTCTTACTATGTTGACTAAACAGTAACTCTTTGTTATCATTGTTGGTAGATCTGCTTACCCTTTTCACTACAGGGCATTTCTCAAGATTACTGTCATTGGTAATTAAATCTCTCTTTCTAAGCTTCTACTTAAAAATATATATTCTTGTAGTTTATTCTAGCTGTTTTTCTTTGTGAACATGTCAGATAAACTAACAGGCTTTTGTGGGCATCAAATCCCGAATTCAGATGCCCACACAAGGAGTGCTTGTACTGTCTTGTGGCTGGGCACTTGGACACTGCTTGTAAGATCTGCTCCACTTTTAATCCAAGAGCCTTAGCAGATTGACACAATAAGGTTATTCTATGGGGCCTTCTCCCCACGACATCTTCTTCAGGTGCTCAAACCGTTTCCAAATCTAGTAAGTCCAATCTTATAGAGCAAAGGAAATGCTCCCGTCGAATGTCCCCCAGGTCTTTGTAGGAGCCTCCTTTAAAAAACAGAAAAATGTTGGACTAACACTGTCTGATCCAAAGGCTCAACAAATAGATCTGAAGCCATCGAATCCTAAGGCTTTGGCTTCAGTTATTACCTTAAGTCCTACAGTACCACCCTTGGATCCTAGGCCGTCGGATCTGAAGCAAGGAACTTAATATAGGAGTACTACTCCAGAATTTTCTTTTAAACCAATTTTGCCCACCCTGCCTTCTAAATTGCTTCTGACTCCACAGAAGCATTCCAGGCCCCTATCCACTACTTCCTCTGGGTCCAACAGAAACTTATTGGAAGTGGATGTGAATAGGATGATGTGAAAATTCTTCAGAGCTCAGATCCAGATGGAGGTCTTACCAGCTTAGTCCCCTGTTGGATCCATGAGTATGCCTACCACATCAAAAACTATTTTCTCTGATTCATCCAGTGGTTTCAGAGTACCAGGATCCAAAATTCCAGATAGATCCTGTGTTAGATCCAAGGAGAGTTCTTCCTCTACTCCGACTTTATGCTTGACTAGTTCTGCTCTGATACTCTCAGATCAGAATAGGTCTTGGAGCCAAAGTGTCAGCATCAGATCCGAGAAGATAGGTTCGGCTCCGATTTTGTCAGATTCATCCCTTCCCTACAGAGCCTTAGCTCTAGACAGTGCAGATCCAGTTCCACCTCCCAGGTGCAGATCCGAGAGAGGTCTAGACTTACTGTCTGGAGTTTTATCTTCATGGAGGCAGGTTGAAGCCTGTGTGGGTCTGTTGGCTTTCGAGGTGGTGGAAAGGGCTTCTTGTCTCCAAAGAGAACCTCCCTCTTATGTTTAGGATCCTACTCCTTTTCTCTCATCAGTAATGAGCTTTGAGTTGATCAGACCTATTCCACAGGGACAGCCAGTTTCAATAAGTGTCCAGCCAGTTCCATTAGAGGAATTTCCCCTCTCTTCTGACACCTCGCCTAAACACTCCATAGAGGAGGTGCATCGGAAGAGAATGTGCAAAAGGAGACACATTGAGAAGAAATGTACTCTTTTGGCTGGGAGCCAGTCATTGCCAATTCAGAGCTCTACCCTTTGGACTCATTACACCCTGCAGGGTGTTTACCAAATGCATAGCAGTAGTGGCAGCTGATTTGAGACTGAAGGGATTCCAGGAGTTTCCATATCTAGATGAGTGGCTGTTCACCACCCCCTCCAAGCATCTCCTTCTGCATGCCAGGGACTATCTGCTCTTAATTTGCAAATCATTAGATGTAACAGTAAATCATGCCAAGTCAAACCTAACACCAGTCCAGAGCCTGAAGTTCATCGGTTCAGTTCTAGATACAACAACACAGGTAGCATCTGTAGCTCCTCCTTATATTTCCACTGTCAGAAGCCATGTTTATCTTCTTCATGGCCATCCTTGCCCTTTGTTAAGGTCAGTACTTCAAGCACTAATTTTCATGGCAGCAGCCATAGTAGTACTTCCTTTGGCACATTTCTTTTTGCGGGTTCTCCAATGGATTCTAGCTCTACATTGGTCCATTTTGTATCAACCCCTATTTTTTCCAATCGAGCTCACCCCAGTTTGTAAACACATCCACTGGTGGATGCAATTGGACAATCTTCAACTAGGCAGACCTCTTATTCTATCAACCCCAATGGCCACAGTGATCACAGATGCTTCTCAACAGGGGTGTGGGGACATTTCTTGGGAAGAACAGTCCAAGGCATGTAATCCCTCCAGAGATCAAGTTGCATATCAGTGTCCTAGAGATGACAGCAGTCCTGTTAGCATTGCAGGCATTCAAGATGCTCTCCCCTTAGGGACTCTTGCTATTCAGACCGACAACTGTAGTCTGGTACATCAACAAACAAGGAGGAACTCAATCTTATGCCCTCTGCAGAGAGGCAGTGAGAGTATGGGACTGGGGGATCTCATCAAACCGCTGTCTAATTGCGATGCACATTCCGGGGAAAACCAGCGTGCTTGCGGTCAAACTAAGCAGATCTATTTGATGCCTCACAAGTGGGGTCTCAATCAATCTGTGGTGGAAATGATCTTCCGGCATTGGGACCAACCATGCTGCGACCTATTTGCCACTTCCCTCAAAAACAAGTGCAACAGGTACTTAGCTCTTATCCCCCCTCAGGGGAAGTCACAGAGAGATGCTCTAGTCCACACTTGACCCTTGGGGCCTCTTTATTCTTACCCTCCTCTTCCTTTTATCCCCAAAGTTTTACAGAAAGCAAGTCAGCTGAAGAGCTCAGTAATCCTCATTACTCCTTTTTCGCCTCAGCAAGTATGGTTCCCCTTCCTGAGGTCTCTTCTTCGTTATCCCCCATGAATACTAGAACCAACTCTGGTTCTCTTTTCTCATTCGTCACAGATCCAACATCCCAACATACGGACCCTCAAACTAACTGCATTTTTTCTCCCCTTCCAGTAATAGTTAGGCAGCCCAGGCTTTCTTCCCATGTATGTGACATTATTTTGGCTTCTCAAAAAGAATCTACCAAAAAAGTATACAAGAGATTCTCCCTTTGGACTCTGAATAAGAAAACTGACCCTTTTTCTGCCCCAGTCTCTGCAATTCTCCAGTTTTTGACAAGTGTTTTTGAAGAAAGATAAGGAACTCAAAGAAACTATGGGACGATATATGTATGTCTCCCAAATGTGCAACAAAAATCTAGAAGATTTAGGATTTTTGTTTTGACGAGTTTACATAGATATTTTGGGTTCCTATTAGATGACCAAAGACATATTCTTTCAAATGCGTCTTGGTCGAACTTGAAAAGACAAAAAGACAAAATGACAAAGTGGCATATAAGCGAATTCTTTCCCTGGGAAAAAAATGCATTACCTTGCTGTTTTCGTCACTGTAGTGCGATCTCAGAGTTGGTATATTTAAGTAGGGGGGTGTGGGGAGCACAGCCCCCCCCCCCACACTTTGTTATGTTTTAAGTGTTTTTTTTTTTTTGGGAACAGTGATTTTTTTTTCCCTTGGAAAAAAATCATTGTTCTAAGCGTTCGAGTTTTTAAGCTTTCGCTTACATAGGGTCGATAAATCATCGTTCGCTTTTCTAAGCGTTCGATGATTTAATATAGACCCGATATTTTTATACCCCAAGTAGACAGAGAATTTTTCCTCAGACAGCAAATGCTGGAGGTGTGGAGAAAGAGGTAATTGGGAACATATTTTCTGGGAGTGTGGCAAGTTGGAGGGCTTTTAGGATTCCCTGCAGGATGCACTGTCATAGATATTGAGTGGGCAGATTGGTGTGACGAGGAAGATGATTTTTCTGAGCTATGATAGAGAATCAGAATTACCTAGACATGGTAAGGCCTTGCTGTGTCTAATTATGGTGGCTGCCAAAAAAGCAATTACTAGAAATTGAAAATCAAAATCTAAACCAACTGTACTAGAAGTATGAATGTCATAACAGAGATAAAACAACTGAAACTTAGAGTTTTAGAAAAGGGTAGGAGCAAACTACATAGGAAAAATGGGAAATGTGGGAATAATATATACAGGGGAGGAGTGAGGTTTAAAAGAAAACAGGACTTAAATGAGCTATGTAATGTTTTACTGAAAATGATTGGGTAGATACTTGATGTATAAAGTTTGCAACTAGGAGTATGTCAGTATGGTTTGTGATGTAAAATGCTTGCAGCTAGGATTGTGTCGGTGTGGTTTGTTTTCATTTATATATGTATGATTGTGTCATAAGTGATAGTTTAATAAAGATGTTTTTTGTTTACATAAATTATTTAATTCCTGCCCATTTTTTTAATGTTGCTTAGGCTATTTGATATATAGCAATATATGTGAATGAAGTAGAATTTTTATAAACGTGAACTTGTTAATACAGTTTTATTACTTTTATATAAACGTAAACCTGCCTATGTCACAAATGATAATTCAATAAAGGTGTTTAAACAAGTCTTTTTGAAGAAAGAGCTAATTTCTGTACAATTACACTTCAAATGGCCGCAAAATCCACTTTTCACACGGGGAACAGACGTTTTTCCCTGGCTTCATCTAAATTATGTAAAGCTTTAATGAAAGGTATTTTTCTTCTAAGACTTCAGATAAAGAATCCCTCCCTACCTTAGGATCCTGACAGTTGTCCTACAAGGTCTAACTCGAAAACCTTTTGAACCTTCAGCTAAATCTGATTTGAAATTCCTCTCATGGAACACAGTTTTCTTGGCAGCTAGTACTTTTTGTTTCTTTTTCACCAAAATGACTAGGCTGTCCAGTCTCTAAAGTTACTTTAGCAAAATGGACTACAGACTGTGTTTTTTGGATTTATTCTCAGAAAGGCATGACATTTTCTAAACCTCTTAATGCTCATTCAACCAGATCCATGGCTATATCCTCTGCTTTTTGATCAAGAACATCTACTGATGATATTTGCAGTGCAGCTACATGGTACAATGCTCATACTTTTGTTACTCATTACAAACTGGGTATTATTTCTGGAAACAGAGCCACCTTTGGTTTGGCAATACTCATGAATATCCTTCCATGAAGGCCACCCAAGATCAACATAGCTGGCGACTGTCCCATATGTTGAGGAAGAATGAAAAGGACATCATCAAATTTGAAAGTTATTTACATACCATAACTAAACATCTGTGTTGCCAAGTTTCATTCTTCCTCAAGTTCATTCCCATCCATTCCCCATCTCAATTTCTGGAGAGACCTATTGGAATGTATATGGAACCATTTGTTATTCTTTTCATGGCAAATCTCTGTCTACTTCTGTTAGAGCTCATACTACTAGGGCTATTGCATTTTGTGGTGCCTTCTTCAAGGGGTTGGACACCAGTTCCATCCTTGAATCTGCTACTTGGTCTTCATTGCATACCTTTACTAAGCATTATAAGTTGGATATGGATTCTAGGGCCAGAGAAGGTCTTGCTGAAACCATGTTATTTGGGTGTTTTGAGGACTGTTCTCGGCCTTCCACCTCCCATTCAGTTTTTAACTTTTTTACTCTCTCTTCTGTTTTGGATACTGTAAGAGGTGATATAGAAGGACATTATTTTTTTTTTTATTTAACATGTGTTAACTGGGAAAGTCTGACTTGGTACAAAGCCAATTTTCAGATTTAGACATCGTATAGTTGTGTAAAATTTTACCATAACAGTAGATGTCCTTCTCTTCATTATTGCAGTATTCAATCCCTCCCTCCAACCCCCTTTTGTTCTGTTTTTTTGTTTTACATTCCCTTCTTGCAGAGAGTTTTTCCTTTTTCTTCAGCATGTTTTCCTTCTAGATTTACATAGACGCCTTTGTCCTCTGGAGACTCTTCTCATTTCGAGCAATTCAGTTCTGGGTAGTTGCATCTGTGCATCACTTTTATGCCCTAAGTTCTGTGAAGGGAGCATAAATGTGACATATGGTGCATACAAGATCATTAGGCATTTATATACTGGCCAAGCATTGGGCTGCCCTTGGCAGGAGATCCCTTTTGTTTTGGATACTGCAACAGTGAAGAGAAGGGCATCCACTGTTATGGTAAGAGTTTACACAACTGTACTTTCTGGCTGCCCTCCTGGATACCTTTTCAGCAGCTTCTGTGGCTCCTGATTCCCAGCCCCCTGCAACTAAGAAACATGATAGATTTTATAAAGTGCCTGACAAATGTAAATTTTTTTATAAATGCCCTTCTGATGACTCTTCTATAGTGTCCCTCTCTTCTGGCAAGCCGTCCAAGCTGTTGCCATTTACGAAGTTGCTTCCTTCAGATAAGGATAGTAGAGCTATGGAAAGGCTGGATAAAAAGGTTTACACTGCTGCCACTTTTATCTTTTCGGGCCATCAACTACCAGACTGATATGGCCAGGTATATTTTGGCCCTTCTTCCTCAGACTTCTAAAGTGTTTTTGACCTTCCTTACTCTGAGGAGAAGGCATCTGCTCTTTCCCTATTGGGCTGTACCTCTCAAGTTGCTCACCACTCTTTCAAATGTGACTACAATGCAGCTGATGCCTCCTCCAGGGCTGCTGCCTTTGGTTCAGTTATGAGAAATTACTCTTAACTTTGTCTTCAGACTTTGTTGATGACATTAAGGCCAAACTGTTGGATGATCCTTTGGATAATAATAATCTTTTTGGTGCTGCTGCTGTTGAACTTTTCAAGTCTCTCCAGGATAAGGTTAAAGCCTTGCAGGAGTTAAAACATATTTTTGTTTCTCCTCTTCCTAAATTTCATCAGAATTACCCCTCCAGATCTGCTTTTGTTTGTATGCAGTCTTGCCTTCCGCCTAAGGGAAAAAAAGTGATCTGATGTTGTCAATTTCCATTCATTCCTCAACATATGGGTTCAGATCTGACTTGACCACTTTTTTACAGCTCGTGGATACTACAAGCTCTTGAGCTCCTCCCATATCCACAATGCAGCATCCCCCTCTTTCTCCAGATCTCATTTGCCACCATTGTGTACAGACATGGTCGCTGCAGCTCTCAAGCTTTCGTTTTAGAGACAAATTAGTTTTTCTACATATACCTCTATTTTTCACTAAGTTTCCTTTTATCCTCCCTTTACCTTCATATTTAATGTAAATCACTATGGTTATTCTTTTTCCTATCTGTTTTTCCTTTTGGTAGCCCATGTTTACCATTGTTGGTAATTTGCCTCTTACTGTTTTGGTAATCTTTATAATACCATTGTCAGTATCCTTTTCCTTCTCTCTAAACTAAATAAAAACAAAATTCTGCTTTCTGTCTATTTTTCCACAGTGTCCAGTTGCTTAAAATGATGGATAAACCATCAGGTTTCAAAAAGTGTGACAAATGCAGGCATAACATTCCATTGTCAGATGTCCATGATTTATGTGTTTACTCCTTGGGTCCTGACCATTTGCAGTCTTCCTGCTCTATTTGAAAAGTATTTAATCCCAGAGTATTGGTTGACAGAAAAAACAAACTTATTCTTAAGGGCCTTCTTCCTTCAGCCTTTGGAGAATCCCTTACTGGAGCTCAAACGTCCATGTTAGACAAAAAAAGAAGACAGGAAAAGACATTCTGAACCACCTGGATCTTCTCGGTCCTCTTCAGATTGGTACCACCTAAGAAAAGCCAAAAAACTTTGGATCCTAAAGACAAGTCTTTGGATCTGACATCTTCGGATACCAGATCCATATCAACAGATCTGGTTCATCCTGAGTCTAAACAGCTACCTTGGACTATGTGTCTTCCTTGGATCCTGTACCCTCTCGGTTCTCATCCCTGTTCCTGGAAAGATGCCATCATTCATGGTCTCCCTCCCTAGCTTCTTCCCATTCTTCCATAACTGTCACAGAAGCTGATGTGAACAGAATGATGAAGAAGTTTCTCTCGACACAAATTAAGAACCAAAGATAGGCAAGAAGCGAGATGGTGTAACTAAGCTGTTTTTAAAAATCTTTAATGGAATCATAATAAAAGCATTTAGAGCTTTTGCCTGAACTGGACTTCTTCAGAATTAATACAATAAATGCTAGTGTAGGCAGTCTATAAAACGCATCCCACTGGTTAACAAGGCAACAGCATAATAGGAATTGATTAAGACCCACTGAAGTGAAAAAATATATAGTGTAAGTTCTTAAAGTGATCCGTGCTTAAACATTGTTAAAACTAATGACAAATACAGGCTCATCATTAAAACATTAAATTCATACCAAGTCTAAAAACACTGAAAGAGCAAAGAAAATACATATTTAAATACATATTTAACATATACAATTTAAAATACAATTAAATGAAGAACTTGTTCAATAAAAACTATTTTAAGTATTAGACTTGAAGCACAATACTGAACCTGTGGAAGTCATGTCATTTAAGCCATAGACATTGGTGGAATTCAGTTTTAGATATCACTTCAACTCCTTCCATTCAAGGACATCCTCAACACAAATTCAAATGGGAGTTCTCCAGGCTCCTACCCCCACAGGTCCGGAGACCTTTACTAGTACAACCCCACGAGTCTTGGCTCCTTCTCTGACCCATCCTTCAGAGCCCTTGGATCCAAAACTCCTGGAGCTGTCTGTTTTGAATCTGAAGGTGATTTTATCTTTGGAACCAATATCATCTCTGAGTGCTCTGGCTCCAAGCATGTTGGAGCCAGACATCTCTTGGACCTGAAACTTCATTGCTGGATCTGAGGTGTTAGAGTCAACTCCAAAGCTGTTAGAGCCATCTCTGCCCCTCAGAGCCTTGGCATTCGATAGCTTGGTTCTGATTTATGCCTTAGGTGGTGTTTCTTTGGGTCAAAAGAAGTTGCTGATCCAGAAACATGTCTTCTTGGATCTGACGGCTTCTCCCTGGCGCATTCTTCCTTTGAGGTGGTAGAGAGTGTGTCCTCTTCTAGAGGACAGACTGCTCCTCATCACTTGGATCTTCCCTCTGGATCCCAGATGCCTCTGTGTCTTGAGCCTTAACATTCTATTGCATAGGGACAGCTAGCCCGAAGTCTCCCAAGATACCAAGCAGGATATAATTATTTCTTCCAGTGCTTCTCTGGAACATCCCCCCAAAAAAGTCCCTAAGAAGGGGAATTGCCAGAAGAGGCACTTGGGCTCCCCTTAGGAGATGGTCATAGAAGATACTGATTTTAAGTCTCATTTGGAGACATTTTAGAAATCCTTAAACAAAGGGGCGGTTGGTCTACTGATAACCTTTCTCAAAAGGAGTCTGTATTCCTTGAGGCTTTTGGTACTGGCCCATCTGCTTCTTGGGTGACTCTGCCCACTTATGAGCTCATTGATTTGATCTCTCAGCAGGCATAGAAGGACCCTGTTTCTGTTGAGCCAGTCTCCAACAGAACAGATAGGATCCTGGCACCACTGAAGGGAAAAGAGTTCTGGAACAAAGAAGTACCAGTGGATGCTATGATTGTAGCGGTATCCACAAAGAAAGAACTTGCGGAACAGAGTTCCTCTGTTCATCCTCCTAACAGAGATTCTAGGGAATTGGACAGATGTCCTTCAAGGATGCATCTGCAGTCCTAACATATGGGTTGTCCTGCCTCAGGCAGCCCTTCGGTCGGCCGGATTCCAAAGTCTGGGTCTGGCCTCGGCTGATGTCGCACTTCACCCGACGTCATAGCTGCCGTTTATTGGGTATAAAGGCATCAGCCAACGCCATTTTCCTCAGTCTTTCTTGCCGCGCGGTGCCCGAATCAGAAGCTGTTCGCAAGTGCCGGTCAGTCAGATCCAGAGATTTCTACTACCGAAGACTTCTAAAAAGCTAAGTACCCCGTGGGGGACTCTTTCTTGCCTCAGCCGATGTCAGACAAAGTAAATAATTGTTTAACTTGTGGAAAACAAATACCTCATAAGGATTTCCACTCTTACTGCCTTCCTTGCTTAGGCCCAGACCACGACGTATCAGCTTGTCTAGCCTGTGCTTCCTTCAACCGACGGACACTTACACGTTGGTCGGAGTTTGCAGAGGAGTTTTTTGGTCCCGCTTTTGCATACAAAATGCCGTCGGAGACTCCGACTACTCAATTAGCTAAAAAGCGCAAGGAAAAGGACCGACATTCGCGGCCCGCGGTTTCGACTGAAACCACGGTTAGGCCAACCGTGAGTGTCTCGGTTTCGGCTGAAACCGAGTCTCCGGTTCTTCCTTCGGCCGAAAGCATGCCTCCGATAGCCGAGGCCTCACAGAGCATGGCTGAATCTGCTACTGAAGCTACTGCTACAGAAGCAGGCACCCAGGATTTGTCAGACACTATTCCTTTAGACATATCTACCCCTGCACGTGGGGCTGCTAGACCCCCTGCTTCTATGTCTATCAAGGCTTTTGCCAGGGCTAAAGCAGCTAAATCTTCTAAGGCCTTACCTGCTAAAACTCCCTCACATAGGCCTACCTCTAGTTCCCAAATACTCAGCCTGGCTGAGGATCTCATTTCTTTGATCAGGGGATCCCAACCTCACCCAGACAGGGCCTCTCAGCCCCCTCCAGATAAGAGGCCTAGGACTGAACCCCCGGAACCTGTCTCTACAGACTATTCCTCGGATGACTCAGACATTTCAGACCCTCAGGAAGGCCCATATTCTCCTTATGAGGATTCTGATGCAGAAGACTCCATTCCTTCTGCTTCTCCTCCCAAAGAATTTTCCTTTGGGGAAACCTTGCATGCTGTGAGGGAACACTTCCAATGGCAGGGCCCGGATTTTTCAGATTCAAGGAAAAGGCTAAGGACTTTTTTACACTTATCACAGCATAGGCCTTTAGCCATTCCTCCAGTACTAACAGTTGTTGATGATGCATATAATGATGCCTGTACTGCCCCTGATTCTCTTCCTCCGGCCCCTGCCAAGCCAGACAGATATTACAGGGTCCCGGACACACACTACCATTTGTGTAAGGCTCCTGTTGCAGACCCTGAAACCATTTCACAGGGCCCTAAAGGTGTGGCAGCTGCCTCTGCCAAAAACCCTCTCCCCTCTGAAAGGGAATCTAGAGCATTAGAGAGATGGGGTAAAAAGGTTTATACTTCTGCTACTCTTTCGGCCAGGGCCTTGAACTGTCAATTTCACATGATTCAGTACCAGGAATTTTTGTTAGACCAGCTAAATAAAAAACTGTCTGCTCCTGAACCTATAGACCGCAAGTCCCTTCAGGATTCGGTACATAACTCTCAGCAGGTCAGTAACCATTTCTTAAAATGTGGCTATGATGCACTGGAGGCTTCCTTTAGATCAGCTATGACTAGAACAGTGATTCGAAGGCATGCCTGGTTAAAAGAGCAATCCTTACCAGACCATGTTAAGTCAAAACTCCTAGATGCTCCCATGGAGAAACAAAGTTTGTTTGGCTCCCCTGCACAGGAGGTTCTAAAGAAGGTGGAAGAAAAAGCAAAATCTGTCCAAACAGTCAAGGATTTCTTACAGGTCCAACCTCCGAGGTTCAGCAGAAATTGGCCTTCGAAGAATTGGTCCTTTCCAGACAACTCCAGAGCGCAGAGAGGCAGAAATAGACGCCCAAGAGGCAGAGGTCAATCTAGGGGTGCCTACAGGGGACGTCAGTGGCAACCTACCAACCAGAGAAGTACTGCCACAGATTCAACTACAACCACTTCCACAGGGCAGACACAATGACTTGGCTCTGGTTCCGCCTACCAGGGAACAACTGGAAGCACCCTTGGGCGGAAAGCTAGCCTTATTTTCCGACAAATGGCATTACATTACAGGAGACAAATGGACTTTACAAACAAATAGACAAGGGCTACAGGTTTCACTTCCACACTCTACCAAAAAAGAGAGGAATGCCAAACCTACCACCAAGCCAAAAAACAGATGCTCTAAGACAAATCAACAACTTACTAAGGATGAGAGCTATAGAAGAGGTACCACCTATGGAACAAGGCCAAGGATTTTACTCCAGGCTTTTCCTTGTACCAAGAAAAGAAAATCAATGGAGACCTATTCTAGACTTGTCCGCACTGAACACATACCTCATTGTTCCAAAATTCAAAATGCTGACCCTCCAGCAGCTTCTTCCCATGCTGGGCAAGGAGTCTTGGCTGGTGACTCTAGATCTCAAGGAGGCATACCTGCATGTCCCTATATGACCAGATTGCAGAAGCCACCTCAGATTTCTTGCAGGATCAGAGCATTATCAATTCTCAGCATTGCCTTTTGGCTTATCTACTGCGCCCAGAGTATTCACGAAATGCCTGGCATCAGTAATTGCTCATTGCAGGCTTCAGGGAATTCAAATTTACCCTTACCTGGACGACTGCCTAATACAAGCGGACAACAAGGCAAAATTAACAAAAGATTTGGAAAATGTCATACAACTGCTGCAAGCCTTGGAATATACAGTCAACATGCAAAAGTCAAGACTAGTACCATCCCAAAGGATAACATTCTTGGGTACAGAACTGGATACATCAACTCAGATGGCTTTTCTCACAGAAGAAAAACAAAAGCAACTACCAGTCTACTTCATGACATTAACAACACAAACTCAGCTTACTGCAAGGAAAGTCCTGCAAGCCCTGGGTTACATGGCATCCTGCATAATATTGATTCCGCATGCCAGGCTGCATATGAGAAAGCTACAATGGTACCTAAGGAATGTATGGTCTCAACACAAGCACAGTCTAGAAGCCCAGATTCCAATAATTCCATGCCTGAAGCAAGAATTCCTGTGGTGGGCTCAGGCCTGTCAGTTGAACAGAGGCTTGCCTTTCCACAAACCTCATCCAAGCCAGACCATCACCACGGACGCCTCAGACCTAGGCTGGGGGCACACATGGTGGACAAGTGTATACAAGGCCTATGGACCCAAGACCAGCTGAATCTACACATAAATCTAAAGGAGATGCTGGCAGTGAAACATGCGATCCAGGCATTCAGACCACTCCTTCAACAGGGTCATCTGCTGATAAGGACGGACAATACCACAGTCATGTGGTACATCAACAAACAGGGAGGTACACATTCATATCCTCTATGCCGGATGGCAATGGACTTGTGGAATGTGGCCCTGAATCTCAACATTCAACTTCAGGCCAGATTTGTACCAGGAAAAGAAAATTCTCTAGCAGACACCTTAAGCAGAACTACCACGGATGCTCACGAATGGATGCTACATCCAGATATCTTCAAAGCCATAACAAAGAAATGGGGACTACCAGAGATAGACCTGTTCGCCTCCCCACACAACCACCAATTGAAGAAATTCTGCACAAGAGCATACCACCCACTTGCTTGGAGGGTGGACTCCCTTTCCTTCAGCTGGAAAAACCTGACAGTATATGCATTTCCACCTCTTCCCTTGATGTACAAAGTTCTACTGAAGATCAGAGAGGATCAGCCAAGGGTAATCCTGATAGCTCCAGACTGGCCGAGGCAACATTGGTACCGCTACTGAGAAGCATGTCTCGGACACACGCATGGCCTCTACCTCTATGTCCCTTACTTCTAACACAGGACAACTACAAGATCCTACATCCAAACTTGAAAACACTGCAGCTAGCTGCTTGGAATATTGCATAAAACAAAATAACCCAGGTTTATCTCAGAGGGTTAAGGACATTATCCTGGAGGCACGCAGACCCTCCACAAGGAAAACTTATTCAGCCAAGTGGAAAAGATACCTCATTTGGAGTGCAGCAAAGGGAGAAAATGTCTCATTGGCAAACATACCACACATCCTGGAATATTTAGCAGAACTGTTCCACAATGGCCTGTCTTACTCCTCCATTAAGATTCATGCATCAGCAATTTCAGCAGAATACGACATGGATCCTCCTGTCTTCTCTCATCCTCTACTCAGGCAGTTCTTGAGAGGAATCAAAAATGTAAAACCTCCAAGGAAACCACCTTTACCGACATGGGATCTCAACTTTGTGCTGGAAAAGTTAACACTTCCCCCTTTTGAACCAGCAGCAACAGCAGAATTACAGTTCTTGTCTTGGAAAACTGCTTTCCTGCTAGCAATCACTTCAGCAAGAAGGGTATCTGAGTTACAGGCATTAATGGCAGTACAACCTTTCCTTATCTTCCATCAGGATAGAGTCTCTCTGAGAACTAACCCTACCTTTATGCCAAAAGTGGTCTCCAGAGTATCATTGAACCAAGCGATTCATTTACCTACATTCTTCCCCAACCCACAGAACAGGGGGGGAAAGACTGCTACATACCTTGGATGTGCACAGACAATTACGCTACTATCTGGACAGAACTAAGACCAGCAGAAAAACTGACCAGCTTCTGGTAGCATATGCAACAGGAATGCAAGGAAAAGCAATTTCAAAGCAGACAATCTCAAAATGGATAGGAAATTGCATTCGATTTTGCTACTCTTTTCATGGAAAGACAGCTCCTGAAAATATCAGACCTCATTCCACAAGAGCTACAGCCACCACTACAGCTTTCCTACGAGGAGTGGCTACCAAAGACATTTTAGAAGCTGCTACTTGGAGCTCCGTGCATACATTTGCCAAGCATTATAATCTTCCCTTATACTCTAGATCCTGAGCAGGTTTTGCCACTGCTGTTTTGCAAGGGATCTTAACTACACCATCTTTATCTTAGTGCCTCCTCCCCCAGTTTGGCTATGGTATTCTACCCATATGTTAGGAATGCAGATGCATCCTTGAAGGACATAGTACAGTTTTGTACCTACCATAAATGTAGATGTCCGATAGGTATGCATCTGCAGTCAGGATTACCCACCCTCCTTCCCCTCTGTGGTATTCCTAGGGTATTTACCCCCTCTTTTAGCTAGCTGGGGGAATCTATTATGGTGTATTTGTTTGTATATATGTATATATATATTTTTATATTGTTTGCTCTATACTGTTTGGAATTATTTGCATTTATCCAAATTTAGCCTTCCTAGAGGGCACCTGGCATCTGGGGCAAGAAACACTGAGGAAAATGGCGTCGGCTGATGTCTTTATACCCAATAAACAGCAGCTATGACGTCGGGTGAAGTGCGACATCAGCCGAGGCCAGACCCAGACTTTGGAATCCGGCCGACCGAAGGGCTGCCTGAGGCAGGACAACCCATATGTTAGGACTGCAGATGCATACCTATCAGACATCTACATTTATGGTAGGTACAAAACTGTACTATTTGGGAAGCATGTTTATGCATCAGTGACCTTTGCACTCAGATCCTTGAATTACTTGGTACACTTTACCAGATTACAGAGGGATTTGATCAAATAACTTTCAAAATCTGTCTCTGGGACCAGTACTTCTGAAGCAGAGCCTTCTATTGCCTCAGAGTTGGTGAACCTACAAATTATTTCTAATTCATCTATGACACTTATATCACATACAGCTGAAAGAGTCTAAAGGGCAGTGGGTTTAGGCATTTCCATCAGGAAGCATGCCCGGGTGTGCCTGTGTGATTTTGCAGAGCCCTTCAAGTCATCCATCATCAATGCTACCTTTGACAGAAGTTCATTGTTTGGTCTCAAAGTTAGACACACTCTCCAGGTGCTAGCAGGATGGTAAAACTTTGTCTGTAGTGAGTATATGTTTTTTTGACTCTTCAAAGATCCTTTTTGAAGCGTCAACGAGGTGGTCAAAAATGTGGTTCAGGAAATCATAGGTCCATTCCATGATCCATATGGAGAGAGTTCCCCTAGTTGCAGAAGGGAAACTCTAATGGTGCCACCCATACGGCAGAAAAGACCCACAGAACTAGGGGTCCAGAGACTTTCTTTGATAAACCCTATCAGCACTTCTGAAAGGAGGCCCAATTGCCCACCTGTAGAGGTATTCGGGGTTCACTTATCCCTGCAACAGAGATCCTGGCTAGATATTACAAAAGATACTTAGGTGCAGATGATTATTTCCAGAGGGTATACAATTCTCTTTTCCCTACAACCTCCATCACTAAACAAAATTCCTGATGCTCCACCCATTCAGTGGAAAACACCAGCTCTAGAAATACAAATGCTACTAATAAAAAGAGTCAGCCAAGAGGTCCCCGAAAACCAGAAAGGATCCAGAACTTATTCTGGATTCTTTTTAGTGCCAAAGAAAACAAGGAACTGGAGACCAATTTTGGATCTCGGCATTCTGAACAAATCAATTCAACATACCAAGTTCCAGATGGTCACTGTTAAGTCCATATTGCTTTTAATGCATAAGGACAACTGGATGTGCTCAGTAGATCTCCCCGACATGGGCTATCACATAAAGATGAGTAGACAGTCCAGGATGTTCTTCGTGTTTCACTGTTGCAGTCATTACATTTGGGTAATCTGCTGGCAGGTTGCCCTCAGTCGGCCTGATTAACAAAGTCTTGGGTCCTGCATCTGTTGCTGTCCCTTCTTCCATGATGTCAGGTTGTCAGGGGTATAAAACATGCAGCCGACGCCATTACCCCAGTCTTTCTTGCCTTGCGGTGCCCTAAGCAGAAGCAGTTCACAAGTGCTGGTCGGCCGACTCCTGAAATTTTTGTTTTCGAGTTTCAGAACCAAAGTCTTCAACTTAAAGCTAAGTACCCCGTTGGGGAAACTTTTTCTTGCTCCTTACCGATGTCAGTAAAAGTTAATAATTGCATTACTTGCGGAAAGCAAATACCTCATAAAGATTTTCATTCATACTGTATTCCTTGCCTAGGCTCTGACCATGACGTACCTTGCTGTCAGTTTTGTGCTTTATTTAATCAGCGCACTATCCGTCATCGGTACATTTTTGCCTCTAAATATTTCGGTTCCCAGTTTAATTATCCAGAAATGTCATCGGTTAGCCATCCAACTACTGAGATTCCGAAAAAATGCAAAGATAAAGACAGAGACATGCTGCAGAGGTCCAAAACTGCCGACAACGCTTCTAAGCCAGTCGCCAGTACTCAGTGAGGCACTTTCACAGCCCCTGATACCTGCTCCTTCTGATTCGCAGGCCTCTACTGAGACCCATTCGAAGTCCAGTATGCAACAAGATACTTCACCTATGGAACCCGCGGATGTCTCTACTTTGGATGGGTCCGGAGCTGCTGTGCAGGCACCGGCTTCTGAGGGTGTATTCAGGCCTACAGACTTGCATATTAAATCGACACCGCCTTCATTACTAAGGCCTAAATCTTGATCCATGTCTGAAAAACTGACGCCCAGGCCACATGTTCAGGCCCCTATGCCTAAAAAACAAATGATAAAAATGGCTGAGGATCTAATTACTCTAATCAGGGGTAGTCAATCCCCCCCCCCACCGCTCAAAGAGGCCTAGGGCTGAGCTTGATTATGAATCTTCTGATCAGGATTCTGTTTCTTCTGACTCTTCTAATGACCTGGATTTGTCCATACCGACTTATGAGGATTCTGATGCTGAGGATTCCATTCCCTCTGCTTTCCCTCCTGAGGATTTTTCTTTTGGGGAAACTTTACATACTATAGGAAAGCTAGGAATTTTCTGATTCAAAAAAGAGGCTTACAGAGTTCCTCCTCCTACCTCAGCATTGGCCTTTGGCTATACCTCCTGTACTAGACATTGTTGGTGATGTGTTTTTGGAATCCAGTTTGGCCCCTGATTCCCTGCCTCCGGCTCCTAGTAAACCTGACAGATACTACAGGGTTCATGAGTCCCACAATTTCCTTTTCAAAAATCCTGTTGCAGATCCAGAAACCATTTCTCAGGGGCCGAAGGGCTTTAAGGCTTCTACTGCTAAAAATCCTACCCCTTCTGATAGAGACTCCAGGGTGCTGGATAGATGGGGTAAGAAGGTTTACACTTCTGCAACCTTGGCAATCAGAGCTTTAAACTGCCAATTTCATATGTTAAAATATCAACAGCATATTATTGGACTGCTTAAACAGAAAATGATGTTGATTCCTGACTGTGTGGAAAGTAAAGATTTACAGGATTTAATGTGTTCTGCTTAACAAGTTGGAAAACATACTTTGCAATGTGGTTTTGATTCTTTAGAGGCCTCTTGCAAGGCTGCTGTTACTAGGTCTGTGCTTAGAAGGCATGCTTGGCTTAAGGAGCAATCTTTGCTTGATCATGTTAAAGCTAAATTGTTGGATGCTCCTTTAAATCAGGACTGCCTTTTTGGCAATAATCTATGCAAACTGTTAAAGATTTTTTACAAGTGCAACCTCCAAGATTTAATAGGCACTGGCTTACTAAGAATTGGTCCTTTCCAGCGCCTTCCAGATATTCTTAAGCCAAACCCAGACACAGTAAAAAAAACCCCCAGGTTTCAGTCCCAGGGGACTCTCAGAACTAAACAGTGGGGGGTCTCCACTTCCAAATCTGGAAATAAGACAACCCCTTATGATAAACAGTCTGTGACTTGCTTTTAAAATTTCCAAGCACTTCTCTTTTAACCACCCCTTTGGGAGGAAAGATTGCTCTTCATGCAAAGAACTGGGAACTCATAACCCAGGACAAATGGGTTTTAAATATAGTTTCCCAGGGATACAGATTTCATTTCCACACGTTACCAACACAAAATCGGTGGCCAGACCTGCCCCCAAATCAGTGGGCAGATGCTCAAAAACAAGTACTTTCCCTCTTAAACATGGGGGCTGTTCAACTCGTACCAGAAGAGGAAAAGGGACAAGGTATCTAGTCCAGGCTTTCTCTAGAACCCAGAAAAGACAAATCCTGGCGTCCAGTCCTGGACCTGTCTACTCTAAACACCTTTCTGGAGATTCCAAAATTCAAGATGCTGACTCTTCACCAGTTACTTCCTATGCTAAGCAAAGACGCCTGATTGGCAACTCTAGATTTAAAAGAAGCATACCTGAACGTCCCAATCAGGGAATCTTGCAGAAGATATCTATGCTTCAAAGCAGGCTACTTGCATTATTAGTTCTCTGCACTGCCCTTTGGCTTGTCTACTGCACCCAGGATATTCACAAAGTGCCTGGCTCCAGTTATTGCATTTTGCAGGCAAAGAAATATTGAAATATATCCATACCTGGGAGATTGTCTAATTCAGGCAGAAAACCAGGGCATACTTCTAAATAATCTGGCATTTTTAAAAAGGATTCTAACTTGTCTGGGGTACACCATAAACAATAAGAAATCACAACTGGTACCCTGTCAACAGATTACATTCCTGGGTGCAAGCTTGAATACAACTGCTCAGATGGCTTTCCTCATGCCAGTGAAGCAAATTCATTTGGTAACTTACTTCAAACAAGTGGCCACAAAAACCCTGCTATCTGCAAGACAAATACTGCAAGCCTAGGGGTTCATGGCCTCCTGCATTCTTCTAATTCCATATGCAAGGCTTCATATGAGGAAACTGCAATGGTATCTAAAAAGTCTATGGAGTCAGCATTGTCACAGCCTAGAAACAATGATTCCTATCATAACCTTCCTATGCCTGGAGTTCCTATGGTGAGCAGAGGCCTGCCACCAAAACAAGGGACTACCATTCACACTACTGTCCTTCAGCTGGAAAAACCTGTCAGTCTGCGCCTTTCCCCCTCTGCCTCTGCTCTCCAAAGTTCTACTAAAAGTCAAACAGGACAAACCAAGGATGATTCTGATTGTTCCAGACTGGCCGTGCCAACACTGGTAGCCCCTCCTGTGCAGTGTGTCACAAATATCTCCTTGGCACCTGCCTCAGACCCCTTCCCTGCTGTCTCAACAGGAGAACCAAATTCTGCACCCTCAGCTTCCAACATTGAACCTTGCAGCCTGGCTAATCACTTAAATTCACCCTTATCATCCCTCAGCAAACCTTTGATGGATGTCATCTTGGAGAAGAGGAGACCTAGTACTATAAAATCTTATGCTGACAAATGGAAAATATTCTGTGCCTGGAACCAATCTTTAGGGATGAGCACAGATGCACCCAATTTACCTCAGATTTTGCAATACTTAACTGAGATGCTTCACAAGGGCCTGTCTTTTTCCTTCGTTAACATCCACGCCTCAGCTATTTCAGCTCATTATAACACAGAACCACCCCTCTTCTCTCATCCTCTGCTCAAGCAGTATCTCAGAGGGGCAAAAAATTTGAGACCACCCAGGAGAGTTCCTACCCCTGCCTGGGACCTTAACTTTGTTTTGGAGAAACTCACTTTACCTCCTTTCAAGCCAGCTGCTACTGCAGACTTAAAATTTCTTTCTTGGAAAACAGCCTTCCTTTTAGCAATCACTTCAGCTAGAAGGATATCTGAATTACAAGCCCTTGGCAATGGAGCCTTTCATCATCTTTCATGCGGACAGGGTATCTCTCAGGACCAATCCATCCTTCATGCCCAAGGTGGTTTCCAGTGTGGCTCTTAATCAGTCCTTTCATTTGCCAACCTTCTTTCCCAATCCACAGAACAAAGGGGAACGGATTCTGCATTCCTTGGATGTGCAGAGACAACCTAGATTCTACTTGGACAGGACGAAATCTGGAAGAAAATCTGAACAATTGCTGGTAGCATTTGCAGCAGGGGCAGAGGGGAAGACTATTTCAAAACAAACCATTTCTAAATGGATAAGCCATTGCATTCATTTCTGCTATAAGCACCATGGAAAACCTATCCCCCAGGGGATCAGATCTCACTCTACCAGGGCTCCATCTACTTCTGCAGCCTTTCTCAGAGGTGTTCCTACCAGGGATATCCTAGATGCTGCTACCTGGAGTCATGGTTGCCACCCGTCCCGTTGTCAGCGGGACACTCACGGTTTGAGTGCTCTCATCCCGCTTCCCGCGCTCACCAAGCGTGGGACTTTAAAAGTCCGTTTTTCCCTTTGCGCTTGCAGCGCATTTAAAATTGCCGTGGAAAAGCGAAAATACTTCCGGTTTTCCACGGCAATGCGGAAGTTCGTCACCACCCGGACCTGCAGTTAGAGGGATTCTCTGCTAGGTCCGGGTGGTAATGCAGCACAGTAATTGGCTGCAGCCATTGTAGGGGGCGGGAACTTCTTCTGAAGTGCCCCATAAAGGTCGCAGCTGTAGAGCACTAAGCTCTATAGCTGCGACAAAAGATCTGATTTTTTTCACCAGCATTGAAGCCAGCCCAGCCAGCCAGCCAGCCCAGCCAGCAAGGGAGCCAGCCCAGCCAGCCAGCCCAGCCAGCAAGGGAGCCAGCCCAGCCAGCCAGCCCAGTCAGCAAGGGAGCCAGCCCAGTCAGCAAGGGAGCCAGCCCAGCCAGCCAGCCCAGTCAGCAAGGGAGCCAGCCCAGCCAGCTCAGTCAGCAAGGGAGCCAGCCCAGCCAGCCAGCCCAGCCAGCAAGGGAGCCAGCCCAGCCAGCCAGCCCAGCCAGCAAGGGAGCCAGCCCAGCCAGCAAGGGAGCCAGCCAGCCCAGCCAGCAAGGGAGCCAGCCCAGCCAGCCAGCCCAGCCAGCAAGGGAGCCAGCCCAGCCCAGCAATAACTGTGAGTGGTAAGTAGATAATTGCATTTTGTGGCTTTAGTTATTTAAAATGGGAATAGTGTGCTTTATTTAAGTTTTTAATGTTTAGAGGTAGATGGGGATGTAGTATGTAGTATTTAAATCTGTGCAGTGGTTATTTTGAGACTTTTGTACTAGTTTAAAATGGGAATATATTGTGATTTAATTTTTTTAATGTTTAAAGGCAGATGGTGGGTGCAGTACGCAATATTTAAATCTGTAGTAGTTAGTTTGATATTTTTGAGTAGTAGTTTTTAAAGATATAAAACCTGAATGTATATGTAATTGTTATTATGCTTGGGGTATGATTTGGAAGCATTACTTTTAAAAGGCTGAACTGTGTATAGAAGTTGTTTGTTTCTGTTGGGGGCAGTGAAATATAAACTTAGTGTGATGCATTTCTATTGTCGTAGCTTTTCTGGGTATTGTTTGAGCATAGTTTGTACTTTTTGTATGGAAATATGCACTATAATGCTGTTTTCAGGAAGTTACGATATACTGTTTAGGTAATTTTTCCTGTTCCTGCAAGTCCATGTCTATGTGGTACAAGTCTACCTTTTGAGGGGGAATGTTAACAGTTAATGTAATTCATTTATTATTCTAGTAGGTACACGTTGCCAATTTGCCAAAGCTGTTTCAAGATTGTTTTCATTTATACTTGTAAATGTGTGCATTTAATTTATTATGCATTTTAATAAGGTTAAAATGTACTGTTTTGCTTGTAATGTGAATATGGGTGTGTTACTTTTACTTGGGCCTGTTTATTCTGTGCTGGATTAATTGCTATGTTTTGAGGTAAAAGGAGCCCATGGAGTCTGCTGTACATTGTAGTTTGTTACTTCTCTTGCAAGAAGTATTTTTAAAAGTTAAAATGTTTGGACTTTTTCCCATTTATTTTTTTTGTGGATGGATGCTCTGAAGTTAATGCAATGTATTTGAGATTGTGCTAAACCATGTTACAGGGTAGTTTGCGTCTAAGTAGCAAAGTTTTTATTTTGTGTTTTAGTGATGTCTTCAACATACTTATTTACTGTTTTCATTATAATCAGATTATGACCAGTGCTGCTGTTGGGCATGTTTATTAATAGATCATTGCGCTGTGTAAATTAGTGCCATACATTTCTTAACTGCTGTGGTCAAAAGCTAAATTAGGTCTATGGTATCCACTGTGCATTCTCATTCATTTTACTGGTTTTTGGTTCAGTGAATATGGTTAACTTTTTTGTCTTGTGGGGTGTGGTGGGCATGTTCAGTGGTAAAAATAATGCATTTCATTTTCTACAAGCTGTGTTAATGTTAGTCTTCAATGGCCAAAATGCCCCCTACATTACCTCATTTACTATTTGACCTTTTTCAAACTGTTTGTAAACTCTTTTTTGCTCCATTCCTCTATAATACTGCATCTCCTTTAACAACTCTGGTGATGTCATGGTGGGGGTGTGGCCAGTGTCATGTTGGCCACACCCCTATCCTGTTGACCACACCCCCATGTCCCACTTTGCCCTTGTTAAAAGGTGGCAACCCTGCCTGGAGTTCTGTACATGCTTTCACCAAACATTATCATTTATCAATTTTCTCTAAATCCAGAGCTGGCTTTGCCACTGCTGTCTTGCAGGGCCTTATAGCTGCCCCAATGCTGTATAAACTCCTCCTCCCAACCATAGCTTTGGGAATCTACCCAAATGTAATGACTGCAACAGTGAAACACGAAGAACATAGTACAGTTGTGTACACTTACCGTAAATGTAGATGTTCGAGTGTATTCACTCTTGCAGTCCTGGTTACCCTCCCTCCAGCCCCCTAGTTTTATCTGGCTGTACCTCTACTTTCCTTTATTATGCTTAAAAGCCTTTTTGGTGTTTTTCTTTTAGTTGGAGGTATACTTTTGTGTTTTTGTGTTTATTTGCTCCGCATTAGGGGGGCACCTGACATCTGGGGCAAGTAAAACTGATGTAATGGCGCCAGCTGCATGTTTTATACCCCTGACAACCTGACGTCATGGAAGAAAGGACAGCAACCGACGCAAGACCCAAGACTTAATCAGGCCAACTGAGGGCAACCTGCCAGCAGATTACCCAAATTTAATGTCTGCAACAGTGAATACACTCGAACATCTACATTTATGGTAAGTATACACAACTGTACTATATAGCTACGCTTTTGGCTGGGAGACGGTCATTACTAATTCAGAGCACTGCCCTTTGATCTCATCATAGCCCCCAGGATGTTCACCAAATGTATGGCAATAGTAGCAGCTCACTTGAGACTACAGGGATTCTATATCTAGATGACTGGCTCATAACCACTTTGACTAATCATCTTCTGATAACAGCTCAGGACTATATACTCCAGATTTGTTCCAGTCTAGGAATTACAATGAACCACAACAAATTTGAACTACATCCAATGCAAACATTAGAATTCATATGGAGCTTATTCAACACAACACCAATGACAGCTGCTGTCCCTTTGCCAAGTGTACAGATTGTTTGTTTCCAAGTAAAAAAGAATAATTCAAAACTCATTCCTGTCAGCCCAACTGATTTTATAAACCTTGGGTTCAATGTCTACAGTGATAGTTCTAGTTCCAGTAGCAAGATAACACATGAGAATTCTTCAATAGACATTAGCAACCCAGTGATCGACTCTATATCAACCTATGACCACCAAGACCAGTATAACTCAGGCATGCAAAAAGTACCTTTGGTGTTGGATTAACTCAGATCAAATATTACAAGGTCTGTCCATTCAACCTTTCTCAGCCCAAAGCCATAGTAACCACAGATGCTTTCCAGATCGGTTGGGGGGACATTTCTTGGGAATGACTTTTCAAGGAACTTGGTCCCCCAAAGAGGCCAACATGGATATCAGTGTAGTGAAAATGAGAGCAGTAATCCTAGCATTGCAGGTGTTCCAAGACTCTCCCTTCCGGGACCATTACGATTCAAATGGATAATATGTCTGTAGTATAGAACATCAACAAAGAAGGAAGAACCTTAAGATAAGAGTGTGGCAATGGTTAATCTCTTCCAATCAATTTCTGATAGCAATGCAGATACCATCACACAGACAAGTTGAGCAGATCCATTCTACTGCCTCATGAGTGGTCTGTCAACATGGAAGTGGCAGAAATTATTTTTCACCAGTGGGGCCAGCTATGCTGTGATCTATTTGCATCTACCCTGAACAACAAGTGCGGCAGGTTCTTTGCCCTAATCCCCACACTGGGGAAGTCACTGAGAGACTCTCTCCTTAGTCCCCAGGTCTCATCTCTGTTTATCTCCTGATCCCATTAATCCCCATATTTCTACAGAAAGCATCCCAATTGAAGAGCAAAGTCATCCTCATTGCCCCTTACTGGCCTCAACAAATTTAGTTTCACTTCCTTTGGCCTCATGTAGTTTACCCACCTTGGATTCTGGATCCAAGCCTAGACCTTCTGTCTCACCCGACAGACATGACTCACCTGGACATCTTGGGCCTAAAGTTGACTGCATGGTTTCTCCAAATCCATTGATAGCCAGACAACCCAAGCTGTTGTCCTCGGTGTGCCACATTCTTTTTTTCATCCCATCAAACTCACAGTAGAAAAATTTACAAGAGTAAATGGAAAAATTGGTCTTTTGGGTGCAGCAGCAAGACATAAATCCTTCTTCAGCACCAGTTCCTAAGAGTATTGAATTCTTGGCTTCTGTTTTTAATGATGTAGCTAGTCCCTAAATGGTTAAGGTTCAGTTAGCTGCCATTTCCAATTTCCGTATTGGAGATGATGATTCCACATTGGCTTCTTCATGTCTTTGTAAGGCTTTTATAAAAGGAACCTTTTTATTCAAACCACCCTTTAAAGATCCTACTCCACCGTCTGATCAGAATTTAATGTTATAGGCTCTGACTCAAAAAACATTTGAACTGGCTGCAAAATGAGATTTAAAATATTTAACTTGGAAAACTATCTCTGATAGCCATAACATTGGCTAGGAGAGTTTCAGAACTTCAGGCCTTATTCTCTAAGCCTCCTTATTTAATTTTTCATAAGGATGGGGTATCTTTAAAAAAACAATCCTTCCTTTCTTCGTAAGGTGGTGTCAGGCTCTAACATTAATCAATCTATTAACCTCCCTGTGTTCTTTCCAGATTTATCAAACAAAGGTCAAATACATTTTGCATTTATTAGATGTCCACAGACAATCATGTTTCTATCTTCACAGATCAGAGAAATTTAGAAAAATCAGATCATTTTTGGAAACAAGATTGGGAGAACAAGTTACCAAATTAACTTTATCAAAATGGGTAACCGATTGCATCTCCTTTGTTTATAACAAGTTTGGTCTGGCCTTGCCAAAACCTTTAAGATTCCATTCACCCAGGTCCATGGCAACTTCTTCGGTATTTCCATGGACGATACTGGTGCAGCTGCAACTTGGGCTAATCCTCCATACATTTATTAATCATTACAAGCTGGATCTGGTCTCTAGGGGAAGAGCAGCCTTCGGCTCAACAAATCTCAGGAAAATCCTTCCTTAGAATCTACCTGGCATTCAAGTGTCTGAGGACTCTGTCCCATGTGTTGAAGAATGAATGCAAATTGACATCAGATAAAGAAGATATGTACCCACCATAACATTCCATCTGTGTTGTCCATTTTGATTCTTCCTCAGTGCCCCTCCATCCAGCCCCCTACCCCTTTCTCTTGATGCTTTCTGGAAGAATGGGAGATGTTAGAGAAAAATACTTTAAAAAGACCAAAAGCATAAGGTTCAGTTCAGGTAACTTTATTCTTGCGCAAGGAGACAAAAAATGCAGTTACAGAGTTTGTCTGACTAAATCAAGCAGTGTCACAGTTATTATACCTTTCTTTCAAGACATTGCCCACTACGACTGACGTAGCAGATCACCAGTTCATAATTTTGTTATTTTACAGATATTTCTCATATTTCTAGCGGACTCTTCAAAAGTTTAAAAAAGATTTTTCCAGTAAACAGGATGGCCTTGATGACCACTGGTCAATTATAACTTTCTTGCTATGTGATGTTACAAGTCTAGGTACTATGGCTAATTTAAGCACAATGCAAGTACAGATTTCTGAAGCAGTTTATTGTTCTTTATATCTAACTATCTTGCAGCTTGTGCACTTTTTCATCAACACAAACAGAGCTTATTGTCTATAATGAATGGATCTACAGAAACTGTTATTATTCTCCTTTTGATTTCCTGACCTAGCAGAAAATCACCTGCTTTCCAGTACATTTCCAAGGCATAAACATGTATTTTGCTGTGCTAGCAAACTAGGTCAGAGTGCATCTTGCAGTGTCAGAAAGCACAAATTCAGAAAAGCACATTTTCAGTCTCAAATAAAACTAATGCTGCATATAGAATAAAAACGTGTTAATCTTCCCTTATTAGAGTAAGCATTGCACACATATGTTAATACATATTTTTCTAACAGGAGATTATTATGGGAACCACAGATCTGAAGTAGTTTACTTCATTTGATCTTCAACTTGTGGGTTAATGATCCATATCTGATCCGAGCCAACAACTTTTACTAGCGTCAGCTCCGAGCTCCAAACACCTCCCCTTACCTGTAATACACCTCCACTGCTTTCCATCCTCAGAGCTTGTTTGCAGCATATAGCTTATGCATCGTGATCTCTTGAGCTCCAGTTTAGTCAAGTGGGTAAAACCTTTTTGAGTATCTTTTTTCTTCAGAATTCTGTTAGATAGTGTTAGTATAGGTCCCCTTTCTCCTCTCCTTGCTTGGTGGGTCAAGTTATAGAGTTTTAGGCTAGTTAGAGTAGTTTGTACTGTTGTGTAGATTGTAGCGTCCCCTCCCTCCTCAGTGTTTTCTGTGTGCGAGTGTGGTGAGTGGGTGTGTGCGCCAGTTAGAAAGAAACTGCCTTTTTTTCTTAAGTTATCTTTCTTCTGAGATAGTATGGCTGAAATGCTTGTTTTCAAGCATTGCACAGAGTGTGGCCTTAAATTATCCACTGTGGATGGCCACACTCTGTGTGTTTTGTGCTTAGGTGTGGTCCGTCTAAGTGTGGACTGCAGCATATGTGCGGACTTCAACCCCTGCGCAATTAAAGATAGGAAGGCCAAGTTGACCCTCAAAGGCCTTCTCTCCCCTTCAGAATCTGTTTCCTCGTCTCCAGCGTCGGTCATAGCAGCTGCTGTGGCCACCTCTCCTTCCTCTCTTCCTCTGGCTTCTCCGCCCTCCCAGGCTGAGACTCAGCCTCCTGTACCAAAGCCTGTGGTAGCAGAGCAGAAAAGAGGTAGAGAGAGGGAGAGAGAGTCGAAGGCAAGGGAAAAGAGAAAAAGGTCTCCGGACCTCGCTTCACCTACAAAGACACCATGGATCCATGACTCCCCTTGGCTCTGATTTCCGAGGTTCTCCCTGGAGCTGGAGGAGACACGTTCAGCTTCTTGGGTGTCAGTGCCCTGACCCGCCAGGTCAGAGTCCATGACCTCGTCGAGGTCCACCCGGTGCTTGTCTGACATGGATCTGGATAAAATGATGAGGTTTATCTGTACTCAGATCCAGATTGGGGTCTTGCCAGCCCCCCTCCCTCAGGAGGGGGGGGCTTGCTTCCTATTTTCCAACCTATATCTCCTTCTCCGATCCGACCTTCGGGTTCGGAGTATTCAGATATGAGGTTGGCTTTGGTCAGGGGGTCAGCGCTGACGGTACCTGCTTCCTCGACGACAGCTGCCTGGAGCGTATCTGATCTGACCAGCTCGGATCTGAGCCGCTCTCAGAGCCAGAGCCTGGGAGTCGGATCCAAGGGAGTGGAACTTTTTTCTTCGGCTCTGACTTTGCCAGGCCAGGTTCCCTCCCTCGGAGCTCCATCCACCTGAGGCCTGGCTCCAGTTCTCTCGTCGGACCCAGGGAGTCCGGCCTCCTTATTGGTTTCTCAGGAGGTTTGCTCTCCTTTGGCATTTGATGTGGTAGAAAGGGTTCTCTCTGCTGGATTGAGACCCCTGACTGCCCCCTCGAATGCCACCCAGACCCCCTCGGCTCTGTCTACGGTCCCCATCATTTTACCAGAGGGACAGCCCATGCTTGAAGAGCCCCAGAGGGTCCCCCCCCCCCCAAGGAGCAATTGGCTTGTGAGCTCCCCCCAGAGAGCCCCACCAGAGAGGTACCTCACAAGCATACATGTAAGAGGAGGCACTTGGACTCCCCCGAGTCCCTCACTGAGGACACGGACTTGGATGATGGAGAAGGTTTCCCTATGTCACCTCCCGAGGATCTCTCTTTGAAGACATCATGGAAATCCTGTGCTAACAGGGAGGTTGGTCTGCCCCCAAACCTTCAGATGAATCCGTGTTCCTGGAGGCTTTTAGCACAGACCCACCTACTTCCTGGGTGTCCCCTCCCACTGATCCTTTGGTAGATCTGGTCACCTCACGGGCATGGAAGGAACTGGACACCATGGAACCTATCCCAAAAAGACCAGATAAGATCTTAAGCCCCCCCCCCTAGACAGACCCGCATAGAACAAGGGCTCCCCCATAGACGCCATGGTGGTAGCAGCAGCCAATAAGAAGGAACTTGCTCAGGCGATTTACTTGGTCCGTCCTCCTGACTGAGAGTCACAGAAGATGGACTGCCTAGAGAAGCGGGTTTATGCTTCAGCCACCTTTATGATTAGGGTGCTAAACTACCTGGCCCATGTCACCAGACTCCAACGTGACCTGGTAAAGGAGCTGGAGGAGTCTCCCTCCCAGTCCATGTCGTAGGAGGAAAAGTCTTTGTTCTCCAGGAGGATGGTCACTTTAAAAGCAGTATCTAACACATCCATGCGACTCCTTTCACATGTTGCAGTAGGAGCGGCTATGGCAGCTGGGTCCATCATGTCCATGAGGTGCAATGCCTGGATCAGGTTATGTCAATTTTCCGAACCCTTCAAGGCGTCCTTTGCCAATGCCTTTTATGACGGCTCTACACTCGTTGGTAAGATCATCAAAGAGACATTAGTCCAGAGTGAGAAGGACGGAAAGACACTGTCTGCCTTCGTGATCCGCTTCTCTAACCCTCAAAGTTCCTTTTCCCAGAACCAGAGAGGGCAAAAGAAGATGTGGTTCTGGAAGTCACAGTATTCCCGGGACACTCAGGGCTTTTCTTCCCTCAGAGGCAGAGGGGGACAGAATGGATGCCGGCCCAGAGGCAGAGAGGGTCCAAGGAACTTTGGGTTTCAAGAACCTTTCTCGGACAGACCCAGGCAGCAATCCTGAGGGGTTGCCCAACTGTTCTACTCTAGAGGCAGTCGGGGGACGATTATCCTTGCACCTAGTGGCATTGGAGTCCATAACATTGAACCACTGGCTGCTTCAAATCATATCCAGAGGATACTCTATCCTCTTCATGGGTTCCCCCAAATCTCCCAGACACCTCCCGGATGTACCACCCATGCAAAGAGAGGCAGCAGCACAGGAAATTTTCAAGCTGCTAGAAAAACAAGCCATCGACACCCTCCGCCCAGATCAGTCTGGATCGGGCTTCTAATCCAGGTTCTTTTTGGTGCCAAAGAAAATGGGGGACTTGGGCCCATTCTGGATGTCTCTACCCTGAACCAGTCAGTTGCCAAAAAGAAGTTCCGGATAATCACATTACAGTCCATCATGCTGTACCTGCAAGAGAGTGACTGGATGTGCTCATTAGACCTCCAGGATGCTTACTATCATATGAAAATGTACAGAAACTCCAGGAGGTTCCTCCACTTCCAGCTAGGAGTCAATCGTTACCAATTTTGAGCACTACCCTTTGGTCTCACCACAGCCCTCAGGGTGTTTACCAACATGATGGCAGTGGTAGCAGCTCACCTGAGGCTTCTAGGGATTCAGGTCTATCCATATCTGGACGATTGGCACCTCACTAATCCCACCAAGTGTCTACTCTCCTAAACCAGGGATTATTTCCTGACTCTTGCCCTGCATTTGGGATCACAATCAACACATCCAAAGCTCTCCTAGATCCTGTACAGGTGATAGACTACATTGGTGCCAGGATAGATGCTCTTCAGTGCAAAATCTTCCTGACCTCGGATAGAGTTCAAAACTTGAGGATGTGTGTCTTCCTGATCTACCACTTTCATCTGCCAATGGTGGAATTTGTGTTGAGAGCCTTAGGCTCGATGGCGGCCACCATAACTCTTCTCCCGTGTGCTCTGTTGCACATGAGAATTCTACAGTGGACTCTAGCTGTTCAATGATCCCTGTTGGAACTGCCATTGACATGTCCAATTCAACTGCTTTGAGTCTGTCGGTCATCTGTCATATGGTGGATGTGCTCTCCAGATATTTTGGAGGGACGACCTTTTGTTCCAGCCCCAGCTCAAGCCTAGAGATGAGGACAGTCCTTCTAGTGTTGCAGGCCCTTCATGCCTTTCTACCTCTGGGGACGATTGCTATTCAGTCAGACGACATGTCAGTAGTCTGGTATATCAACAAGCAGGGAGGGACCAGATCTTACCCCCTTTGTCACGAGGCCATGAGAGTGTGGGAATGGGAGATCTCCACCAGTCGCTTTCTTATCGCAGTGCACATTCCGGGATGGTCCATCATCCTAGCGGACAGGCTAAGTCGGACCATTCTGATGCCTTACGAGTGGTCTCTGAATCTGTCAGTAGTGGAACAGATCTTCAGCGAGTGGGATCAACCTTGCTGCGATCTCTTCACATCTCCTTCCAATGTGAAGTGCAGAAAGTTTTTTGCTCTGAACCCCCTACCGGGGGAGTCTCCCAGAGACGCTGTAGTTCATGCTTGGCCTCCCGGTCTTCTGTATGCTTACCCACCAGTACCTCTCATTCTGAGGTTCTACAGAAAGCTTGTCGACTAGGGAGCAAAGTGATCCTCATTGCCCCGTTCTGACCTCACCAGGTATGGCTTCTCTTCCTTTGGTCTCACCTTCTGCCTCTGCCTTGGATCCTAGATCCCATTCAGGATTTAATTTCACACCCTTCTGGGGTGCCTCATCCAAATCTGGACAGCCTGAAGCTCACAGCTTGGCTGCTCCAGTTCCCATGATTGCTAGGACTCCTGGACTATCCTCCTCAGTTAGATCTATTTTGATGGCTGCTCATAAGTCTCCAATCAGGAAGGTTTATCACAGCAAGTGGAAACGTTTTTCCTTTTGGGCCTTTCAAAGGAGTTTAGGCCCTTTCACGGCTCCTATTTCCACCATTCTTGATTTTCTAGCTGATATTTTTCAACATGGAGGTAGTTCTTCGACTGTCAAAGTTCAGTTGGCTGCCATCTCTCATTTTCATGTGGGTGAGAATTCTGCCTCTTTAGCCTCTTCCAGACTGTGTAAAGCCTTTATCAAAGGCACCTTTTTGTTACGCCCCCTGGTCAAAGATCCTGTTCCCCCATGGGACCTTACTATGGTTCTTCAAGCTTTGATCGCTCTGACTTTCGAGCCTGCCCCAACTATAGATCTGAAATTTTTATCTTGGGAAAACAGCTTTTCTGGTGGCTATTACCTCTGCAAAAAGGGTTTCAGAATTACAGGCCTTGTCCATCAAAATTCCTTACATGATTTTTCACAAAGATAGGGTCTCCCTTCGAACCAGTCCATCCTTTCTTCCTAAGGTGGCATCACCAGTCAATATCAATCAGACCAACAATTTGCCTGTGTTTTTTTCCCTAATTTTACTAACAAGATGGAGTATAAACTCCACATGTTAGATGTTCATAGACAATAACGATTCTTTTTACACAGGGCAAAAAATTTCCGTAAATCTGATCAATTGTTTGTATCCTTCTATAAACCCTTTTTGGGGAAACCTATCTCCAAGGCCACTATAGTCAGATGGATTTCTTCATGCATCCTGCAGGTCTGTAAGGACAGAGGCATGTCTCCTCCAGGACAGGTGAGAGCTCAATCCACTAGGTTTATGGCTACGTCTGCGGCCTTTTGGTCTAGAGTGCCTTTGGATGATATTTGTTTGGCAGCTACTTGGTCCTCATCTCATATGTTTATTTCACATTGCAAATTGGATTTGACTTCCAGAAGGAGAGCATCCTTTGGTTCCACGGTGCTCCGGAATATCCTTCCATGAGGGCCTCCCAGGAGTTTAGTAGCTGGGGACTCTGTCCCACCGGTTGAAGACCAAATGAAGTAAACTACTTCAGATAAAGAAGTTATGTACTCACCATAATGTTCCATCTGAGTAGTTGTACTTCATTTGTCTTCAACCGTCCCTCCCTCCTTCCACCGGACCTTGGCATATGATCAGCCTACGGGCTGCAGTATAGGTCACAAGAAATATTTTTCAGGTCGGATTATCAGTATAAGGTTCAGCAAACTCGATCTGGGGATGGAAGGCAGTGGAGGAGTATTATGGGTAAGGGGAGGAGTTTGGAGCTCAGAGCTGATGCTAGTAAAAGTTGCCGGCTCGGATCCGATACGGATCCATAACCCACAGGTTGAAGACAAATGAAGTACAAATATTCAAATGTAACATAACTTCTTTTTCCTTCTGTTTGAGCCTCAGATAGTGATTATCCATTTTAAATCTATAATTTTATTGCTTTATGCAGTAAAAGACAGCAAACAAGATCTGGAAAAAGAGGGGGACTGCATTGTAGGTAAGGGAGGAGCTCGAGAGCTTGTACTATCCACAAGCTTTAAAAAAGCAGCCAATTCGGATCTGAGGATCGGATCTGAGCCTATATGTTGAGGAAGAATGAAAATGGACAACACAGATGGAACATTATGATGAATACATAACTTCTTCTTCAAGAAGTGTGCCTCCTGCTAAGTCTACTCAGACTTCTACCTCGCAGAAAACTGCTTTTCAGGACAAGGCAGGTTCCATTTGACAGTTTCTTTCTTCTTTCTCCCTCAGCCATGTTCCCTTATCCCTGCATCTTTTCCTAAGTCTTCTAAATTGGTTAAGATCACAACAGAATCTTAGGCTCTGTCTGTTATCCACTAGGGATATTTGATGGTTTGGAACTCTCTTCCTTCCTTTTTTATCATCTGTCAACCTCCCCAAGAACAGCATTCTCTCTTCCTAGAGGTGCTCCATTCTCTCTTGGTTCAGGGCACCATTCAAGCTGTGCTTGCCTAGTAAGGTAGGTGGTTTTATTCCAGAATGTTTTTGGTTCTCCCAATAGGAAGGGACTTGGAGACCAATTCTGGATCTTTCCCAGCTCAATACCTTTCACATGATTCCTTCCTTTCCGATGTTGTCTCTCTGTAGACATTATTTTCCCTTCTTCCACCCCAGGCCTTTCTGGTCTGTGTACATCTCAGGGATGCCTAACTTCATATCCCCATCCATCCGTTTTTCAGGAAATTTTTATGTTTCTGTTTCTTCCTTTCTTTTTCAGTTATCTGCTTTGCCCTTTGGCCTCTCTACTGCCCAAGAGTATTCACCAAATACCTCACTGCTGTCGTTGCCTATTGCAAGATGCATGGAGTTCAGATTGTTCCCTATCTGGACAATCTCCTCATTCAAGCTTTTCCCCCTGTGCTGTGCTTTAGGATCTCAGTTTTACTTTTTCCCTGTTACATAGTCTGGAGTTCACCATAAGCTTCCAGAAATCATCTCTATCACTTTCTCAGGATAATATTTTCCTCAGTTACTGACTCCAGAGCATTCCCCATGCTGACATCTCTGACTACTCACAAGGCCCTGTCTCTCACTGTCTTTTACATCTCCTAGCTTCAGTCACAGACAGGGACTTTCTCAGGGTTCTTGGGTTCATGGCTTCCACCATTCCCATGCTTCCTTCTACAAGGCTGCACATGGGAAAGCTTCAGTGGTACCTCAAGTTAGTGTGGCTCCAACATTGCCATCCCTTGGACTTCCTAGTACTACACATTCCCTGTCTGAAGCTCGAGTTTCAGTGGTGGGTTCATCAACTTCCTGTTAACCCGGGGCTTTCTTTCTGAGCTCCAGTCCCGACTCAAGAGTTCTTTACAGATGCCGCAGACAGGGGATGGGAGGCCTCCTTCTCCCCCCTCAAAGTTTAGGGTCTCTGGCCTCTTCTTCAGAGGTTGGATCACATCAGTATAAAGGAGATGAGGGCTCTGCTTTTGCCCCTTCAGGCTTTGCACTCCTGCTTTCATCCTGGGCCCCTCAAAATTTTCACAGACAATACGACAGTGATGTGGCATGTCAGCAAACAAGAGGGTACAAGGTCCTGTCTTCTTTGGAGACTGACTCTTCAGGTCTGAGATTTAGCTGTCCACTATCAAGTGACTCTTCAGGCAGTTTACATTCTCTCAGAGCACAATCTAGTTGCAGACTGTTTGAGCAGGTCCAGCACACAAGCTCAAAAATGGATGCTTCACAGAGATGTGCTCCAAGACATTGTAGATTTTTTTGCCAGTGCTCTGAACAGTCAACTTCTTCTATTCTGGTCCAGAGTCCCATGTCCTCTGGCTTTGTAAGTGGATGCCCTGTCTTTTCCTTGGAAGGGGATAGTTCTATAATCCTTTCCTCACCTTCTTCTCTTACCACAAGGTTTGCACAAGATCAAGCAGGACTCTCCCAAAATCTTGCTAGATAGCATTGGTTCCCCCTTCTTTCTCACTTGGCTAGAGGCAAGCACCACAAGTTACCTCACTGGGTGGATCTTCTCACATAAGACAAGAAGTCTCTTATCCATCTGCACTTGTCCATTCTTCAACAGACACTGTGGATGATAGGATTTTTATCCCTCTCAGGCACCTTTTTTCTGAGAACGGGCTTAAGGTTTTACAGGAGGCTAGGAAACTCACTAACAGGAAATCATATATGTCCAGATGGAAAATATTTTTTGCCTGGTGCATCTCTTGCCATCAAGATCTCCTATTTGTTGAGGTTTCTCTGGTTCTCTCTCTTATTTGTGTGATCTGCTGCATGCTGGGTTAGTATATTCTACAGTTAAACCTCACCTGTCAGCAGTTTATACTTGACTGCCCTTCCATCCTTCTTAGGCATCTAGATTTGATGTAAAGCAATTTCTTAAAAGTGTCCTTCATGTCAGACCTCCCAGGAAGGCCATTCTACCTTCTTAGGGACCTCAGTCTTGTGGATGGAAAATTGACTTGGGCTGCTTTTGAGTTTGATTCTTCAGCTTCCTTACAGTATTGTACTCAGAAGACCGTTTTTCCTTTTGGGTGTAACTTCAGCCAAGAGTGTCTCTGAACATCAAGCTCTCATGGTCATTCTTCCTTTCCTAGTTTTCCACAGAGAAATGCTGTCTCTTCATACTAATCCTTTTTTTTTATGCCCAAGGTGGTTAATAAGATTTCCCTTAATCTGTCCATTCACATTCCCTCTTTTTTTCCTTTCTCCACAGTGAAAAAGGTTATTTATACCTTGGATTTGCACAGACAGCTCAGATTTTATTTGGACAAAACTAAAGTTATTTGCAAATCTGAGCAGCCTTCTGTTTCCTCTCATCCCAGGTCTATGGGTTTGGCTGTTTCTAAACAAACCATCTATGCCTGGATTTGTAAGGCCATTTCTTTTTATCATTCTTTTCATGGCAAAGGTCTTTCCTCATCAGTAAAGGCTCATTCTACTAGGACTGTGTCCTTCTCTGGTGTTTTTTCAAGAGGCTGGATATCATTTCCATCCTTGCGGCTACTAATTGGTCCTCTGTTCATACTTTCACTAAGCATTACAAGTTGGATGTTATTTCCAGGGCCAGACCTGGCTTTGCCAAGAGCTGTCCTATATGGGTTTTTGGTGGGCTCTTCTGTGATGTCCTCCTCCCAGGCTTCCTCTTCACCTTTTGTTTTCTCCCTTAGGTTATGAATACTGCAACAGTGATATGGAAGGACAAGATACAGTTATGTAAAATCTTGCAATAACGGTAGTTGTCCTACTCTTCACTGTTGCAGTATTTGCTTCCTCCCTCTTGCCCCCTCTACTCTAGACGTCTGCAAGTCATAAATAAAACTGGTAACTTTATAAATGATAGTGTTCATAGTATTCTTATCAATCACTCTAAAAACATTTTCATCCCTAAGAAATTACTGAAAGTAATGCAGGTGGTAGTCAAGTGACACAAGCAGCAGTGTCGAGGAGAGGGGTAACATCTTTGAGTGGGGTGCCAGAAAGATCTGCTATGTATTCCCAAACAGCCTTTCAAAACATCTGGGTTTGCAGTTTAACACAGGAATTTGCTGTAATGGTCAAATGACCTCATTCACACACAGCACCCCCATCCCCTGACACAGTTCATATTCTTCCTTATCAGCAGGAACAGGATAGATTATTGTAAACAAGAACACACATGGCTAAAAGGACATAATGAGATAAAATTAGAGATACAAAAGTAGGCATGAAGCCGAGGAAATCCAACAGGGACCAAGGAAATATTAAATAAGGGCACAAATTTAACAAATGTGTAATACTTAGTTATACCAGCAAAGAGAACTGATACAAGAATGCAAAGATCTGGTTGGGGTAAACACAAGAAGCTGAGTAAGTGGAAAGTTAACAACGTGCTAAACACCAAAGGAAAATAGAAAGCTAGGGTTGGGAGAATAAGAAGTATAGGAGGGAACGAGAAAGTAATTAATGGACTAAAAAGAAAGGGCACCATGAAAAGCATTAAGGGAAACACCATCAGTAGCGAAAAAAAAAAAAAGATGAAACAAGAGCTGGAAGGAAAGCAGCAAACCAACACACTTGGGTACCCAAGGGTAGATGTGGGTAGGGGCATCATCATCTTTAATTACTTCTAACTTACATGGGACAGAACATCAGTTTAGATTTAGTGTGTTAGAAGTCAAAGATAATGATAGGATGGGTAATTTAACAAAACAGAAGCGAGAGAGAGTTAAAATGGATTACTAATCTTAGAGCACATTTAGGGAACGGGTTAAATGACCATATTGTCATTACACCAATGCTTAAAAACAGAAAGTTGAAGAAATAGGCAATGTAATGATATAAATTCTGTTTAAAGAATGTTTTATTGTGATAGTATATGTTTTGGGTTTATTTTTTTGATATGTTTATAGTATATACATTTATAATCACTAGTATATTTTTATATTTCTTATTTTCTTGTTATGACTTTAAATGTTCAGATGATGTCATGAGAATATGTGAGAGTCACTGTCTTGTTTAAATTTATGAGCATGGAATAAAGTATTAACGCTTTTCATGTGATGTTATGCAATATGGTCTGATGAAGCAAACTTTGGATTTGTGAAAGCGCTTACCTTATTTTACTCAAAATAAACCAAGTTTTTATGAAGAGACTATGCTAGTGCTTGCTTGAAGTGTGCAACTGCCATGTACTGCTTAGAGGATTTTTTGAATTTCAGTAATATACACCATTAACCAGTGGTTAAGGAAATCAGGCAAAATGTTAAGCATGGGAATGGAGGCAAACATTGCACAGAATGGTAAGGGGGCTTGAAGATGGAATATGGGAGTAGAAAGAGTGGGGCAAAGAAAGATGGAAGGTAGGAGGAGGTAAGAATAATGCTACAATGCCCCCTTTGGTATGAAAACAACTAGGCACATCCAACAATTGGAAAGTTCACAGAGGTTACTTGCTAAAAGACTACAGGGTGTAAATAACATGTCTTGTGCAGATGGCCTCAAAGCCTTATCCATGCATTCTGTCTCCTATAGGCTGCTGAGGAGAGATCTCTGCCTCATCAGACCCAGTGCCTCATCAGACCCAATTCTGATGGACTTCCTGTATACCTGCAAGACAAACAGCACCATAATTACCCATTCTAAAGAGTTAAATCTTGTCTGCGGTATAAACAGGACCTGCTTGAGAGGCAAGTTAATGTCCCAGAGACAACCCCTTCCCTGGAACAGGCTCCCCATCCATGTGAAGCAGAGTTCCTCCCTAACTCAATTCAGGTGTAACTTGGACATTTGGATGGGAGCAGAAAATTCATCCCTTGTTTGGAACTTCTGTCTCTGATGGATACCGGCAGCCTGTAAATGGTTCATTTCTCAAGCCTATGTTTTAAAATAATTAATCTCCTAAGCCCCTGCTTACACTTACTAAAGATACCAGAACCTGTAAGAGATTTGGGATGCATGGCTAGGCTTAAAAAGACCTCAGTGGTAGTTAGCCTAGTACACCCCTGTGAACCTAAGGGAAAGAAGGGCAAACAGAAGGGAGACCTTAAATGAACAAATTCAATTAGCTCTAAATCAAATAAGGCTAAAAATGACACCAGAAGAAGTAATGGGGCTTGAAGGAGGGATATGGGAGAGAAAGAGTGGGGCAAAGAAAGATGGGAGGAGATAAGAATAGTGCTGAAAAACCATAGAGCAAATTGGGTCAGATCCTCCAGAGAAACCAAAAAGGAGATGTAACAGTTAAGAAAGTGACAAGAATTGGATGGAATCTGGAAACATCCACAAGGAGGTTGGTGGGAAAAAATCAGAAGTAAAGAAGTGTTGAGAAAAATAAAGAAAATCATTAGAAAGCTGAAAGTAGCGATGGCTAAGGGAGAACAACTGTGGATAAAGAAATGGGCAAATTGCAAAGGACAAAGATGCAGTGCACTAATCTATAAAGGTATCAGGCAGGAAAGGGGGAGGAAAGAGAACTGCTGAAATCTAGGAAGACTAGGAAGAAAGAAAATGTTAGAAAGCCGTAAGACAAGTAGCGGGAGGAAGTATGGAAAATGGCAAAAGGTTCAGATATAACTAAGTGGTGGGTTATCCAAATGAGAACACTACACAGGTAGTATCTTATGCCTTCAAAGAAAGAAAATGTGGTTGGAATAGACCATGGAAAATGTTGGAGATGCACTACTGAAAAAGGCAAGAATAATGCACATGTTTTGTGAATATGATTGGGCAAAACAGTTTGGGAGAGAGAGTGATAGAAGAGTATGAAAAGAAGTTTCAAAATAGCTGGGAGTTATGCTCGTTTGGATTGGACACAATCCATGACCTAAACAGAAAAGAGAATTAGACAACAAATACTAATAATCAGTTCAAGCTGCAGTAGTTACCAACTGGACAGGGAAATCAGGTGCAGCTCAAAAACCGTAGTGTCAACAATATCAGTACCCTAAGGAACATAATAAAGAAGTGAAATGGAGAATAGGGAGAAAAAAGTAAAGGAATGTAGAAGATAGGAGGACCAGTACAGTATAAGGATATTACTGGACCCAACACCCAAGATATTGGGTATAAGGCAGTTGGAAATATCAGGAGAATAAGAACATCTGCAACTGGGGTTATGACCATCATAACAATGTCGAGGAGGAGGCTGCAACAGAGGGCAGAGTATTGGCAAGGGAAGTGAGGGAAGGGTGGAACAAGGGACGGAGAAGGAAGGTTATGGACCTATACCTCTCAACTGGCCAGATTTTTGCAGAATGATCAGATTTTTTTCCTCATATTTTTGATCTTTTCGTCATAAAAATTATGGTTTTGTAGCAAATCACTGAGAATGGATGTTAGTGAATAATGACATATGTCTTAAGTTTCAGACTTCATATCTTTCAGAAAAATGCATGCTAACACAAGTCATGTCATTCTAACAACTTTCTAAGTTTATAAGAGCAATAATGAAAATCTGTCCCTGTTTCTGGGCTTTGTTACCTACCTATTATTTTTGACTTTGTCCAAATTTCTTGCACTAAGGGGTTGAGAGGTACGCATAGAATGCACGCGGTGATGGAAAAAGGTAGTAGGAGGACATGAAAGAGTATGGGGAGATGAGAAAACAAGAGATCACAATGTATTGATCTGAACTGCCTGTTTCTTAAGTAAAATGGTGTTGTATGTATAAGTATATGGAGACAAACAACTATGTTTACACAATATCTTTGTGTGTAAATGTAAAACTTGCTTTATCTTGACATGACTGTTTTGTTGCGCTTTGTGAAAAAAATAAAAATGACATTAAAAATACTTGTTTACATCTCTCTCTGTCTCTCTCTCTCTCTCTCTCCAAGATGGTCTGTCAAAGGATTTCCTAAAATTTCAGATAGGAAAGTGTCTGTTATTTTCTTGTGTAGTCTTCTGTTTTGAATCTCCTCTGTGTATTTTTATTTACTACCCAGTTTGTTTAAACAGTGGTTGTGTTCTTAATATTTTGTGTTGCTACAGTGTATTGCATCCTAAGCTGTTGTACATTTTCCATTCCCTCTAGTTTACTGCTGAGAATTGCCTGTTGGTGTTAAATCCAATTATCTGTAAAATAAAATTAAATAAGTATATTATCTTGAAATAAATGTTTTTCGGAGTCGGTTGTTTTCTTTGCTAAAGTATCCTACACAGGTAGGAAACTTTTTTTTTGCTATTAGTTTGGAAAAACACTGTATGTGGTGAAGATACACTGTGCTAGGAGAGCAGCTATTTCAAGAGCCCTTTTTAAAAGTTTCTGCATAAATATACAAGAACCTGTTGGCAAGTACTTTCCACATTTGTCATGCATTACAAACTAGATTTGTAATTCCAGGACAAGAGAAGTTTTGCAAAGGCTCACCTAAATAAACTGCTTCTGTATTTTTTCACCACCTAGAGTTCCTAGAAATACTGCTTAGAATGTTGCCCTTTGAATTTATTAACTGTGCTAGTACTTGCTAGCAAGTAAGCAAAGTACCATTGAATGAGATGCTTAAATGTTTCAGCTTCAGCAGTTACACAGCCTGTGTACCCCTCGATGACTTTTTTTCCCTTTTGGTATGTAGTTCTGTGTTAATTCAGTCAAGAGTTCAGTTCACAATATTTTTCTTACATTTCATGCTTTAAAACATCTCTTGTGGGTTCTGCATTTAAAGGCAAAGGATTATTTCTTCTGTAAAATGTATATCAGTGCTTTAGAAGGACTGGTGCAAACCTATTGTTACTGAAGCCAGGAGTGAGACTCATAAGGGGTTGAGCTGGAACTGTGGGTGCTGTTTGGAAATTTATATCAACACTAGATGGAGGCAAAGAACACCGACATTTGTTTATTAGCTGCTGTTAACACTTCTTTTAAGGTATCTCTTCATGTATATTTTTTTCTAAGCATTATGTAACCATTAAACAGATCTGTTGCACATAAAAAGGCTTCAGGTATGAAAGTCTACAATATAAATTGATCCCATTAAGTTTAATTTTTTCCAAGTACTGTGTTTTTCATGTACGGTTACTGTTAAAGCAGTTGGTCCGATGGTATATGTTTCTCATCACATGTTCTGAATCTTTTCTACTTAATTTATCTTTCAGGGGACCAGGTGGCAATGTATTATGATCTTTGTTACTCGACCCCGCTACGTGATATTGCCTTTCACCCCCATGAACACATGGTGGCCTTCTGTGCCTTTGGACAAAATCAGCCAATACTTGTGTACCTATATGATCATAAAGGTTGGTTTCTTTATGCATTCATAATAAGATACCGATACTGTAAGCTTCTGTTACAGATTTTGTTTACAAAATAGTGGCCCTGAGGTGTTAATCTTCAAAGAACTTTCATCTGATTTCTTTTTCCCACAGTTTAAAGTTTTACAAATATACACCTGAAGAATTTTATAGATTTGGCCATTGGGCATATAATTCTGGAGTACTGTATCAGTGCTGTTTCTTGTAAGAGTTGTATTAACAATCTTATATTATTGACTGCCTACTGTAGTATAGTCATCTGTTGATAATAGGTACTTAGCTTGATATGCGACATTGTAGTGCAAGTTGACAGATTCAAAACATATCAGAACATTTGTGCTGAGATTAATTAAAACTCATTGGATGCGTGTTCAGTCAGCAGTCCAAACATATCAAACTCCTCCAGTCATCATTTTGGTTTTACATTACAAAGCAGTCATAGTCTAGAAAGATGCTCTTTATCTTTATCATCCCAATGTAAGCACATTGACAGAGGATTGTCAGAAAAAGAAATGGGTGTTCCTTCTTCAGTTTTTTTCTGGCCACTTATTGCATGTGGAATATAAATCAACTATTAACGGATTTATTTTTCTGTTTTGGGAGGGTGTCTTTGTAATTTCTGCATTATTTACCTAGTCTTTTGCGTAGCAATTGTTGCTGCTTTGCTTAAGTCCATTTCTGTGTTTATCAAGTTTCATAATGTCAGGAATGCTTCATATTTGTTATGGCCCTTGCGTAAGGAAATACCAATCTCCTAAAAGCTGGACATCATCCCAAAGCTGCAGTGTCAGCAATAGATTGGCAACCCATGGATGGCAGAAGACTAATGAAGCATTTAGTGAGCTGTCTGCAGGTTAAGAATCCAAGAGGCCAGATCACTTTGATAGGAAGACATATTCTGTGTAATCCTGGGTTTGCATGCCTCATATTATGATTGGCACATGACATGTTATTGAGAAAGTTATTGTGAGATATCCTGGCTCTTTTAGAGTCTTACCCAGAGTCAGAGACTAGGAAGCAGCTCATAATAAAATTTCAGGACTTGCTGAAGGTTTGTAGGCAAGTGCTGTGATCCATGTATGATGTATGTTACCTTTGTGTCCATACCATGGTATTCATTGTCATCTTACACCACTGTGCTTGGTTGCATTCATCCTGTTTGCACAATGAGCTGTAGACTACAATGTTGAATTCCTCATTCTTATGGCCACAGCTCTTCCGTAAATGTGTTCAACATTTTGTCTTGAAGCTGAAGAAAAAGAAGTTGGAACTGGTCCATGTTTTTCTGCTGTACAACAGAGATACAATCATCTTGAGGACCTTTTGAAGAGGTAGTAAGAATCATATCCTCAAAAAACTGGACAATCTTAGGCTCAGCTACACTGAGGTAAGAAAAGACCTTCCTTCCAAGCAAGGAAACTCAAGCCTATAAGAACCCAGGTCTCCCAGCAGCAGCTTTTACTGCTTGTGGGACTGACATTCACTGATTCAGCAAGGAGGAATGAGGGCAAGGTTCTCCCTCCTTGCACCAGTTTGGAAAACCACCACCATGGATGTTTGCTACTTAAATTGCTGCTTTCCATTGCCCTACCACCATGCACTCTAGTCCTACCTGTTCATATTTTACTGTGGCAACAGGAGATTTAGTCAGCTAGTCTCCACAGAAGGGAGGATAGGGTTCTACTTCTATTTTTTGTAGTTTCCAAAAGGAAAAAAGGTGTTAAACCCATACTGGATCTGAAGCAATTCAGTAACTTTGTGCAGAAGAAAAAAAAAAACATTTCAGAGTGTTGACAACTCATTTACGTCTGCACATCTCACAAAGATATGATTGGTTCTGTATGTTGCACATAGAGGATGCTTATTTATGTTCTAGTATATAAGGCCTACAGCAAGTTTTTGCATTTTGCTTTAGCAGGTCAGGTGTACCAGTTCAGAACCTTACACTTTGCTTTGTCCTCTGCCCAAATATCTCTACAAAGTGCTAAAGCATGGATGCCACCACTCTTCACATTTGAGGGAGCTACATCTTCTCTTTCCTCCCTGTCCCTGAAGCAGTTGGCAAGCATACATGGACAGTATTTTTCAGCTCTTTGGCCTGCTGGGAGTGATAGTGAATCCAGAAAAGTCTCAATTCACCCTGAATCAGAAGTTGTTCCTTTGACTGATCCTAGATGCAATTCTTGTATGCATTTTACCTGTTCTGATAGTGTAGGGACCTTAATAGGAACTCTACACTTTCTGACCCAACACAGCTGCATCTCACACACTTCTTTCTCTGGACGATTGGACTTATGGCAGCTACCCTTTCATCATTTTAGTTTGTTAAGTGTCATGAGGGTCTGTATGGTACTCTCTGGCATCTTTGCTGGAATCAGCATCTGTACAGCCAAAAGTACTAGATTCCCCTGTCCTCAGAGGTGTTGAATAAATGGAAACACCCTTCCATTTTCATGGTCTCCCACTTTTTGCTCAATTTGGCAATGAAAACATTCTCATCAGACATCACCAATGGGAAGCGCACTTCCACTTCTGCTTTTCCTAAGAGGATGTAGCCTCATAATTTATCTGGCTGGAGATGAGGGCAATTCAGCAGAGCTGCCAGTTCCTCCTGGGTTTTATTTTCCCCAGATCTCTCTTGATTGGGCAGACAATCTTACTGTGTCCTTTGACAGCAACAGAAATATCAGAACTCAAGCTTGTCTCCTTTGCAAGAAGGCCTTAGTTCTTTGGGATTGAGCCATCAAGTGCCAGTTCCTTTTTTCCCTCACATATTCCAGTAATACTCATTGTCCAAGTGGACATGCTCAGCAGGATAGAGCTCTCAGATTATGAATGAGAAATAAAGCACCAGATGCAATTAGTGCTCTTTAAGAAGGGTGCATTACCAAAACAGATCCCTTCACAAGTCCATTTAGTACAAAGTTGTGGCATGTCTGCTTACAAGGACTGAGTTCTGGGGTACTGTGCTCAGATGCATTGACCTTGTTGTGGAGCAGGAAGTTTCTACTAACACTGCTTATTCAGTGGATCCTTCTTAAGTTATGGAAGAAGGGCAGCATTATGATTCTGATAGCACCATACAGTATCAAATTTGTTTTTTCCTTCTCTAACAAGTAGAACAACCTCTCTGCCTCATCCACATCGTGTGGCATGGCTTCTCACACAGGATATGGATTGCATCCTGCACTGCATATTAGTGATGTTGAAGCTGCTTAACCACAACACCCAAACGAGAAATGCAAACAACAGCCACAGATAAAAAGTCCTTATTCACTCACCTTGGCAAGAAAGCCTTCAAGGAGTACCTTAGACATCAAAGTAACTCAGTAAATACACAAAAAATAATTAACACATCAAAAACATCAATTAACTAAATATTTCCAGTTGAACTCATTGTTTAATTAACCCTTTTGGGATCCATGTATTATATTTTAAAATGAACACAGCCTCTTTATACAGTAATTTCTGTTTCAAAGAGACTAGTTCTCCCATATGTACATTAACTTGTCCTAAAATACATCCTTTAAGATGTTTAAAATTATTAGAATGGTAATTCCTTAAATGAACTGCAAAAGGATTATCACAACACCCATGTTTTTGTCTCTACTATGCTTCTGAAATCTCACCTTACACATCCGTTGGCTTTTTCCCACATAGTATTTCTCACATTGGCACTTAGCAGTATGACAAGAAAAAATCTGATTAAGACTAAAATTAGCTCCATTAATTAAAAAAAATATATTAACTACATAAGGACAAATAGAGCAATTCTCACATGCAAAAGTACCTATTTTAGGGGAAGTTAGTTTACAACCCTAACATCTGTCATCTTGAGCCTACTAAAACCACCATATCAGCTATACTACATCCCTTTTTAAACAAAAGTAAAGGTTTTCCCTATAAAATTTTAACCAGCTTACTGTCCTTAAACAGCATTGGCCAAAAATAATATAAAAGTTTAATAATTTCATCACAAAGAACATTAAAAATAGTGACAAAATAAATCTCCCTTCTATCACTTCCTTGCTCACTAACATCTTGAAACTGTAAAGTGCTGTAATTAAAAAAAGGAAAACCATCTATTTCCTTCTTACCCAGTTCCCTAACAGGTCCCTTAACAACCACATCTCTCTGACATTATAACATTTACTAATAACTTTGTCCAAAGCACATTTGACTTCCTTCATGTCATATCCCCTCTGAATAAACATTTTAGCTGTATATTGTACTTCTTTCAAAAAAATCTAAATCATCATTACAAAGTTTGCTAAGATAGAGAAATTCTCCATATGGCAGAGAGGCAATTAGGTCAGCGGTTGGCAACTAGTGCAATGTAAAAACTTATTCCCACCCCCAATTTTCTTATGAACAGTAGTCCTAATAGAATTATCACCTATTCCTATCAAGTTTAAATAAAAAAGTTAACCTGGTTAACTGCCATCCATCAGATTTAAAATGAAACCTGTTTCTGTGCAGAGAATAAACTCATCCACTTTATCTCGATCCCCTTTACAAACAAAAATCAAGTCATCTATATATTGAAAATATCTTACCATATGATCTATAAAAAATATTTGTTGAAACAAATGATGTTAAGTTGTCTATCTCGCCTTCATTCTTGCTGGATGGGCACTCGGCCACTCTAAAAGCTCAAGAGTTGGTTCCACCGGCTCGAGGCTCCCCTTATATCCCACAATGCTAGGCGTGAGTTACCTCAGATCTCGTTTGCCGCTACAGCGATCGAGGTGTGTTTTCTACCGGCTCCAGGTTAGTGAAAGTTAGACTAGTTTAAATTCTTTAGACTTAAGCTAGCTTAGTGTTTTTTTCTTTCCCCTTAGTGTAGTGGATATTATCCCTTCTACCTTTTATCCAGCCCCCTTTTTTCTAAAGAACTTATAGTTCTTTCCCTAAGGCCTTCGGGCCCTTCCTTCCCTATCCTTAGGGTGTGTATGTGTTTGATTAGGGAGTTTTAACTTAACTTACCTTTAGTTTAAATAATTCCCTTTGAACCCCTATCAGTGTAATCTGTGTGTGTGTGTTTTTCTGTGTGTGATTACACTTCGGTTCCTTGAGTATGTCCAAGGATACAAAGGTCTCAGGCTTCAAGAAGTGTGACTCGTGCTGTCAGAAAATGTCTCTGACAGACGGTCACACTTCTTGTGTGTATTGCCTGGGACCTTTACACCTGCAGGACTCTTGTGCTGTATGCCATGGCTTCAGCCCTAGAGTCCTGCAGGAGAGAAAAAATAAACTCATTTTGAGGGGTTTGATTAAGCCTGAAGGTTCCCTTTCTGTGTCGTTGGGGAAACCTTCTAAGGCTTCCAAGACCTCAGCTCCAGCTTCAGAGTCGAGGCCTAAGGCTTCGAAGCCTACTGCTTCATTGGCTCCGGCTGGAGCCGATGAGTCTTTGACTGCAGTATCTGTGGTTTCCTCGGCTCCGGCCGGAGCCGAGGCATTAGAGATTCCTGGGTCGGCTCCGATCAGACCATCGGAGCTGACATCTAGAAAGAGATCGAGGTCACCGTCCCTTGGCTCCGTTCATTCGGCTCCAGCGTCTCCCCTGCTGTCTGAACGGAGCCACAGATCTCACTCCTCCAGGTCATCGAGGCTCTCAGATCACGACCTCCAGAGGGTAGTGAGTAGACTTTTGAAGTCCGAGGCACTGGCCCAAATGCTCCAGAGTCCGACTCATCAGTCGATGCCTCAACTTGTTCCAATAAATATTCCTCCTCCGACTCCTTTGAGCTCGGAGCCGAGGCGTCTCGGGACCGAGACTGTGGTAGCGTCGGAGCCAATACAATTGTCTTCGGCTCCGTCGTCGGCTCCGATTTCTTCTTTTGAAGAATCTCGGCGCCGGGCTTCCCTCGTCGGCTCCAAGGGGGTGAGTGGCATCGGACCCTTGTCCGACCCCCCTCTCCCTCTTGGTGCTTCGGCGCTGGTGAGTTCGGCTCCGATATCGGCCTCGGAGACATCTCTGTCGGTGCCGAGGGAGGTTCTCAGCTTCTCGGAGCGGGGACCTCTGGCTCTGCCGGACGGGGGTGCGTTCGAGGTCATGCGGAGTGTGTTGGAACCTTGTTCGACTCCACAGTCGGCTCCGTCCGCCCCTCCCTCTTCGGTGCCTTTGGTTATGTCGACTCACTCCCTCATCCCAGACCGCAGAGAGCCAGCTCCTCAAGAATCCCCTGTGGGGATCTCATCCTCTTCGAGGCCTCCCTGAATTGGCAGGGGAGCCCCTAGGAAGAGAAAGTGTAAGAGGAAGCACATAGACTCACCTGAGTCTGTCACCTCTGACACAGATTTAGAGGATTCCGAGGGTTCCCCAAGTTCCCCTTCTGAAGATGTCTCTTTCGCAGACATTCTAGAGATCCTGAAACAGAGGGGAAATTGGCCAGCCCTTAACCCTTCGGAGGATGAATCTGTGTATCTTGAGGCGTTGGCTCTCGCCCTTCCACCTCCTGGGTGTCCCCCCCTTTGATCCCCTCATGCAGGTGGTTGCAAAGAAGGCCTGGACGGCTCCTGATTCAGTGGACCCTACCCCCAGGAGACCTTCCAAATTTATAACAGCACCAACTGACAAGCAATTTCTCACAAAAGGTGTTTCTGTGGATGCTATGGTGGTAGCTGCTGCCACCAAGAAGGAACTAGCTGATCCTTCAGTGCCTGTTCATCCCCCTAACAAAGAATCTCGGTCTATGGACAGGTACGGGAAGCGGATGTTCTCGTCAGCGACCTTTGCTATGCGTTCGCTGAACTACCTATGCCATTTTACTCGTCTTCAAAGAGACTTGATCAAAGAAGCGAGTGACATGTTGAAGGATCCTACGGCTGCGGGTTTTCAAGACAAGATGAACACTCAGCTGGCTACCCTGAACTCCATAGCCAACTCCTCCATGCGCCTCCTTTCTTATGCGGCTGATGGAGCGAGCAGGGCCGCAGGGACAGGTGTGGCCTTACGCAGGCATGCCTGGATGCGGCTATGCAACTTTGCGGACCCCTTTAAAACGCGTCATTCACTAATTCCCGTTTGATGGATCATCTCTTTTTGGTCCTCAAGTGAAAGAAACCTTGACTAGGTGCGAGACAGATGGCAAGACTCTTTCTGCCGTCGGAGTCTGTTTTTCTACTCCTTCTAGGCCTTACCCCAAAGGCCAGAAAAGTGGGAAAATGTGGTTCCGTAAACAATCTCAAGGGACTTCGCCTGACGCACAGAGTCGGTTCCCCGCCAGAGGCAGAGGGGGGAACAACAATGGTAGACATCGCCCTAGAGGCAGGGGGGGTCCGCAGAACCAGGGCAATCGAGAAGCCTTCTCTGATAAGCCCTTTCAGCATCCCTGAGGTGTTGCCCGACTGCCCACCTTCGGAGGCAGTCGGAGGAAGATTGTCACTGTAGCCAGAAGCCTGGCTATCCCTGACTCAAGACAAATGGGTACAGTCCATCATTTCCGAAGGCTATTCCATTCCCTTCGTTTGCATTCCAAACCAATCAAAAAAATCCCTTCCAGATGTTCCACCCGCTCAAAGGCATCTTGCAGCTTTGGAAATTTCAAAGCTGCTTGCAAAAAGAGCAATTCAGCCAGTTCCAGCAGACCAGCAAGGATCCGGAATCTACTCCAGGTTCTTTTTAGTTCCAAAGAAAACAGGGGACTGGAGACCAATTTTGGATCTCAGTATCTTGAACAAATCAGTCAAGAAAACAAGATTTCGGATGGTCACGCTGCAGTCCATCCTTCCCCTATTGGGAAAGGGAAACTGGATGTGCTCTATAGACCTTCAGGATGCGTACTATCACATAAAAATGAACAGATGCTCCAGAAGATTCCTCCGCTTCAGGCTGGGAACCAGTCATTTTCAATTCAGGGCCCTGCCCTTTGGTCTCACCACTGCCCCCAGGGTGTTTACCAAATGCATGGCAGTGGTAGCTTCTCACCTGAGACGTCAAGGATTCCAGGTGTTTCCATATTTGGACGACTGGCTCCTCACAGCTCCCACCAAGCATCTTCTTCTATTGGCCAGGGACTACACCTTTTGCATTTGTCAAAATTTAGGCATTTCAATAAATTGCGAAAAGTCTGTTTTGTCGCCTTGTCGTACTATTACCTTCATAGGCACAAATCTAGACACAGTCAACATGTTCTGAGACTAACAGATCAGAGAATAACAGACATACACAAACTGGTCTCGCTCCTCTTCAGCAGCAACAGAATCAAAGCCAGGTTAGTTCTGAAAGTGTTGGGGATTATGGCGGCTGCCATACCTCTGCTTCCATTAGCCAGATTCCACATGAGAATCCTTCAATGGATGCTCTTCACGCAATGGTCATACCAGCAACTTCCGATGTCCCACACCATTATGATTACGCAAACATGCAGAAATCATCTTCTGTGGTGGATGTCTTCCCTCAGCTCTTATTGGGAAGACCCTTTGTCCCTTGCCCCCCGGTTGCTACTCTGACAACGGACGCCTCCCTGATCGGGTGGGGGGGGCATTATCAGGGCAGAACTGTCCAGGGCACATGGCAACCAGACAAATGCCACTTGCACATAAATGTTCTAGAGATGAGAGCAGTGCTTTTAGCGTTGCAAGCCCTTCAAGACTCTCTTCCCTTGGGAACGATAGCAATCCAGATGGACAATATGTCTGTAGTGTGGTATATCAACAAACAAGGCGGAACCAGGTCCTACCCCCTGTGTCGAGAAGCACTCAGACTGTGGCAATGGGCGATTTCTTCTCAGCGGTTTCTGATAGCAACGCACATCCCCGGGAAGTCCAATCAAATCGCGGACAAGTTGAGCAGAGCTATCCTCATGCCTCACGAGTGGTCTCTGAAAGACTCTGTTATGAGATAAATTTTTCTCAAGTGGGGTCAGCCTTGCTGCGACCTTTTTGCTACTCCCCAAAACAGCAAGTGCAGAGATTATTTCACCCTATTCCCTTTACCAGGCCAGCCCAGTAGACGCTCTAGTCCAAGTTTGGCCCCGGGGACTTTTGTATGCATTTCCTCCCTTCCCACTAATCTCTCAAGTGATACAGAAAGCTATCGCTCAGAAGGCCTCGTTGATCCTCATTGCTCCTTACTGGCCTCGACAGGTTTGGTTCCCCTTTCTACATCATTTTCTGTTGGAGCGACCTTGGCATCTGGACCTAGTTCCAGATCTTTTGATCCATCAGTCGGGTCAGTTTCATCGCTCCCTTCCCTCTCTGAACCTCACTGCTTGGTTCCTCCAATTCCAACCTTAGCCAGGCTTCCTCAAATATCTCACTCTGTCCGAGATATTTTGATAGCTTCCCATAAATCTTCCACTCGAAAGATTTATTTGAGTAAATGGAAACGTTTCGCCTATTGGGCTCAAGGAAGGGACATAGATCCTTTCACTGCTTCCATCCAAATGGTCCTTGATTTTCTAGCTGAACTCTTCCATGCAGGTTCATCTCCTTCTACTCTTAAAGTTCAATTGGCAGGTATTTCTAACTTTCATGTGGGCATTTCAGAGTCTGCCATAATGTCCCACAAGCTTTGCAAAGCCCTTTTGAAGGGAGTTTTTCTACTCAGACCTCCTATAAGAAATCCTCCTCCTCCTTGGGACCTAAATTTAGTTCTTAGTTCTTTGATTCTTTCCCCTTTTGAACCTGCAGCCTCCTGTTCTTTAAAATTGCTATCATGGAAGACACTCTTTCTGGTAGCTATTACTTCAGCTAGAAGAGTTTCAGAACTTCATGCACTCAGCTGTCGACCTCCTTATCTGTTGTTCCATAAGGACAGGGTATCTTCTGAACCAACCCGTCTTTTTTAGCTAAGATAGCCTCGGCGTCTAACCTAAATCAAAGCATTGACCTCCCTGTGTTTTTTCCAGAATATTCTAACAGGTCTGAACAAAAATTGCATTGGCTAGATGTTCATCGTCAGTTAAGGTACTATTTGGATAGAACCAAACAATTCAGAAAATCTGACCAGCTGTTTGTCTCTTATGCAGAAGGCAGAAAGGGACTTTCAGTTTCAAAGGTATCATTATCTAGATGGCTAACATCTCTGATTTCCCTTGTTTATGAAATTAGACACCAAAAGCTGCCTAACAAACCTAAAGCCCATTCTACCAGAGCTTTGGCTACTTCTATAGCCTTCCAAGACAGACTGCCTATTGACACCATTTGTGCAGCGGCTACTTGGGCTACTCCTCACACTTTCATTTCTCATTGTAAGTTGGATTTAGCTTCTAGGCATAGAGCTAACTTTGGTTCCACTGTTCTCAAGAGTCTGTTCTGTTAGGCCACCCGGGACAAGGTGCTAGGGACGCGGTCCCATCCAGCAAGAATGAAGGCGAGATAGACAACTTAACATATAGAAGTTATGTTCTTACCATAACGTTCCATGTTAGTTGTCTTCTTCGCCTTCTTCTTGCGTCCCACCCTCCTTCCCCCTGGCCTGGACAGACCTAGAGGAGTTTTGATTGTGACCTCTCTTTCTACCACCTCTTTACTTTAGGTATATGCTGCTGTGCATATTTTCCTGGATCAGGATGTAGGTCACCCTTCTCTTCTCCCTGGTTTATAGAGGTGGACTTTGTTTATAGTTATTCTGTTACTATTATAAGCTGGGCCTAGCTTACAAACGAGATCTGAGGTAACTCACGCCTAGCATTGTGGGATATAAGGGGAGCCTCGTGCCGGTGGAACCAACTCTCGAGCTTTTAGAGTGGCCGAGTCGGAGCCGAGGTCGGCTCCGAACCCATCCAGCAAGAAGAAGGCGAGAAGAAGACAACTAACATGGAATGTTATGGTAAGAACATAACTTCTATTTCAATTTCAGAAAGAAACATTGTTAAATCGGCATACATGGGGCAAAGTGTACCACCATGGCTGTTCCCTGAATTTGATGAAATAATTCATTATTAAAAACAAAAAAAAATTGTTTTCCAAACAAAATTGAACCAACTCAACAAATATCGCCCAGGAAATATTGTAACACTTGAATACCATGATGATGATGTATATTAGTTTACAGACTCTGTAGATCTAGTACCATCCAATACATACCTTTTCCCATTTCAAATCAGATATTTTACATCTCTAATATAAGAGGGGGTCGGTTTAACAACTGAAAACAAGTATTCATGTAAAAACAAACGTATATTGTGTAGAAAATATCTACAAGCAGCTACTATAGGTCTACATTGTAACCTGTCCAACCCCTTATTGACTTTAGGCAACCAGTCGAAAGTCGCCAGATCGCAACCCTGAACAGCAAACTTTCTGTCTAAATAATTTCGGCTAAAATAACAAAGCCTATAACCCCTCAGCAACAATAAATGGTACTTTTCAAGGGCTTGATTATAAGCCAGTATGTCACATCTTTCATAAACTAATGTGTCATTCACAAGTATATAACACATTTCAATAATATTAAAACACCAAATTCCATGAAAAGAAATTAACATAAAAAAATAAACCGTGAAAAAAGATCAAATGATGACTGCTCACACCAAATTAATAGTTGAGCGCTTTCTTTCATTTTAATACCAACAAACTTCTTCAGAACTGACAAACCTTTCAATGAATCAGTTTAAATACAAAACATCTAAAATAATCAAGTACTTGACCCAATAAATTTCCATCCATCTAATTACTCAGTGATATGTGAAACTTTCTTAAAGACGTAAATATCATATGTAAAACATGCCACTATATTGAAATGTATATACAAATATATATGCCACATACATTTGTGTGTACCCATTTAAAATGTGCATATATTGTTGTCATAAAATATAAAATAAAGAGCTTAATAATGTAACATTTGACTTTCAAAGTCTCATTCAGACCAGGACAATGGTCCGCCATAAGAAAAAAATGCCATCTAAGTTCTTTATTTTCAAAGGCGTTATTAAATTCTGTAACAAAATGGAGTAAAATCTATTCCATCCAACACAAAAAATGCAATTTTTTTGAAATTGGAACATTTTAAGGCATGTTTGGCTAATGCATTGTTGGTGTCTTTATTCCTAATGGCTAAACAATATTCATAAATCCTTTTGTATAGGACTCTGGTTGTTTTTGCAACATAAAAATTGTAACAGTTTGAACACGTTGCCAAATAAACTATCCCCAATGCTTTTACAATTGTATCTACCTTTACTAACCACCATCTTGTTGATATGTGGAAAGAATATATTTTTAATGAATCAATAAATGTACATTGTTTACAGTTGTAACACGGATATGTACCTGTAGGTCCTCTTAACAGTTTTATGTTCTCCTATTTATTATTTGGATTTTAAGCTTGCAACTTTCTTATAAATAAAATGTGGATGGTCACCAAACACTCTGGATAGATCCCGGTTCCCCAAAATGACTTTCCAATTATTGGCAATAGCCTGTTTAATCCTGTTACAGTCCACACTAATAGGAACAGAAAAGGCACAGTCCACCTCTTTCTCCATTACACTGTTACTATTTCTATCTCTGTTAGCAATGTGTATTAAGGAATTACTAAGTGATAAAAATAATTATCAGTTAGTCAGTAAAGACACAGGATGAATTTTCAAAACATAGATCAACTGTTGATGGAGTTATTGAATAAAAATTATATTAATTTAAGTATTTACAAATTCCTTTATGTTGAAGAACCTTTGTTAGGGGTCTTCTTTGGCATTCCAAAGATACATAAAGATGTGACCAACCCACACTTTAGACCCATTGTGTCAGCTAAAAGGGGCAAAACGGTTACCATATCCCATTATTTGGACCATTTGCTGAACCCTTTAGTAGTCAAGACTCCGTATTTTTTGAAAGACTCTTGGAAGTTCTTGGACCTTCTTAGAAGTTACACTTTCACAGGTATGGAAACATTGTTAGTTACTGTAGATGTGGTGTCTTTATACACTTCTATTGACCAAGGGATGGGGATAGAAGCTGTAAAACGTTTTTTTGAAGGAATGCACTAAGCTTGACAACATAATGGTTCAATCCATCAGTTTATTACTTGAATTGGTCTTAAAAAATAACTTTTTCTTATTTGATGGGAAAATATACCATCAGACCTGTGGGGTTGCTATGGGTGCGAAAGTTGTACCTGCTTTTACCAGTTTAGTGTTGAGTTGGTGGGAACTGTCCTTTCTAACTAAATTGGCGAGGTTTAAACATGTCTCCTTTTATAGGAGATTTATTGACGATTTGATATTTGTCTGGAATGTGTCTGCTGATGAGCTAAATTCATTCGTGGATGACATGAACACACATAGGTTGGGAATGAAGTTCAATTTAAGTGGAGTTGGCATGAATGTGCACTTCCTGTATCTAGATATAAATATGATCCTTGAAGAGAAGAGATTTACCAGCACAGTGTTCAGAAAGGACACATACTAACAATTTCCTTCATTATGAAAGTGGTCGTCCTCTATTTATGAAACTGAACCAGGTCAGAGGACAGGTTATATGCCTCAGTAGACTGATTGCAGACAGTAAAAATGTTACCTTTGAGGCAAACAAGCTTATTACTATGTTTGTCCAAAGAGGCTATCCATATAATAAACTGAAAGAAATTTTGGAGCAGGTGTCATTGGTTAGGATGGAAAAGTTCCCACCAATCTTAACTAGTGGGTTCATTGCTAATAATGATAGAAAGGGTAACAGTGTAATGGAGAAAGAGATGGACTGTGTCTTTCCTGTTCCTGTTAGTGTGGACTGTAACAGGATTAAACAGGCTATTTCCAATAATTGGAAAGTCATTTTAGGGAACCAGGATCTAGCCAGAGTGCTTGGTGACCATCCATGTTTTATTTATAAGAAAGTTGCAAGCTTAAAATCCATATTAGAAATGGGAGAACATAAAACTGTTAAAGGACGTCCAGGTACATATCCATGTTACAACTGTAAAAAATGTAGGTTTATTGATTCATCAATTCATCAAAAAAATAAATTCTTTCCACATATCAACAAGATGGTGGTTAGTAAAGGTAGATACAATTGTAAAAGCATTGGGATAGTTTATTTGGCAATGTGTTCAACTGTTACAGTTTTTATGTTGGAAAAACAACCAGAGCCCAATACAAAAGGATTTATAAACACCATTTGGCCATTAGGAATAAAGACAACAACAATGCATTAGTCAAACATGCTTTAGAATGTTCCAATTTCAAAAAATATTTTATTTTTTGTGTTGGATGGAATAGATTTTACTCCATTTGTTACAGAATTTAATAACGCCCTTGAAAATAAAGAACTTAGATGGCAGGTTTTACTTAGGGCAGACCATGGTCATGATCTAAGTGAGACTTTGAATGTCAAATGTCTTTTAAATAACAGGTTACATTATTAAGTTCTTCATTTTATATTTTATGACAACAATATATGCACATTTTAAATGGGTACACACAAATGTATGTGGCGTATATATTTGTATATACATTTCCATATAGTGGTATGTTTTATATATGACATTTATGTCTTTAAGAAAGTTTCATATCTCATTGAGTAATTAGATGGATGTAAATGTATTGGGTCATTAAGTAATTGATTCTTTACATGTTTTGTATTTAAACTGATTCATTGAATGGTTTGTCAGTTCTGAAGAAGTTTGTTGGTATTAAAACAAAAGAAAGAGCTCAGCTATTAATTTGGTGTGGCAGTCGTCATTTGGTCTTTTTTCACGTTTTATTTTTTATATAACACATTTCCACATATTGTTTAAAATTCATCACTACAATTTTGTTGCCTTTATCCAAGGGCTTAATTACAAATTCACAGTTCTTAGTAACATTAGTAAGAGCTTGCCCATTGTTCGATTGAAAGGTTATACTTAATATCAGATTTTAAATTAAAACATCTACTAAAGATTCAATAGAAAATTTTAAAGCAGCAGAAAATTGTTGAATGATGTCATTATCAAATGGAGGTATAAAAGAACTCTTACTATTTATACTAGACTTGCCCAATAAACATTGGGTTTAATTTCATTCCATTCAATAACATCAGAGATACAAGAGTGGAAACTGTCTTTTGAACTTACACTCAAAACTTCCTCTCATTCTCTCTCTAATTGAGCAGGACAGATCCCTCAAATTATGAATGAGAAATAAAGAACCAGATGCAAGAAGTGCTCTTTAAGAAGGGTGCTTTACCAAAACAGATCCCTTCACAAGTCCATTCAGTACAAAGTTGTGGTTACAAGGGCTGAGTACTGAAGTACTGTGCTCAGATGCATTGACCTTGTTGTGGAGCAGGAACTTTCCACTAACACTGCTTAATCAGTGGATCCTTCTGAAGTTGTAGAGGGAGGGGAGCATTATGATTCTGACAGCACTATACAGTATCTAAATTGTTTTTTCCTTTACCAGGTGGACCAAGCTGTCTGCCTCATCCACATCTTGTGGCATGATTCTTCTCACACAGGATATGGATTGCATCCTGCACTCCATATTAGTGATATTGAAGCTGCTTGCTTGGCTCCTAATGTTAGGATAACAGTCAAGTATGTAAGGCTTTGCTGGCCTTCCGTGCTGCTAGAATGCCAGCTACCTTACATACCTTTGGTCTTACATACCAAAGTGGAAAATGTCCATTTTGTTGGTGGCTGACAAGGAGGGTAATACCTTTTCCTGTCTTGGGTTTCTGTCGTCCTGGTCTGCTTGCTGTGTTTGTCCAGTTCAGGTTAGAACTTCACTACTGAGGTTCATCTTTCTGCTTTTCCAGTGTTTCTGGATTTTGTGGCCGACAAGGTGGGGGCCCATTTGAATATAGTGATGACCTTTCTGAGAGGTATTCTCTAGTTTTGACTCCTCCTTTGTATTCTTTAAATCTTTGAAAGTTCTACCTGAAAAGCCTGACAGTTCTTCCCTTGAAACCACTGTCTTTCTGTGACTTGCATTTTTTTTTTTTTTTTACCTTGGAAAGCTCTGTTTCTGATGGCTATTACCTCAGCCAACAGAGTCTGAGTTGCTGGGTGTCTGAGCGGAAAACTTGTTTTTTTTTCCTTAAGGATATCTGACCATGTTGCACACAAACCCACTGTTTCTACTTAAGGCGGTATAATTGATTTTGAACCAGTTCTTACAGCTGCCTGAATATTTCCCAGAAAAAGTTGATTCTGGGAAAGTACCATTGAACAAGATGAACCTGTAGAGAGCACTCTGGTACTGTCTGTCCATGAAAGCTCTGATTTTTAAAATCAAACGGGTGCTGATAGTATCTCTAAGCAGATAATGTACACTTCGTTTGGGAGTTTTATTCATCATTGCTATTGCCTTGCTAACAAGTCACTTAGTGTTTTGGGTCTCACTGCACTCAGGGTGTTTGCAACATCTGCTGCTTGCTTCTAAGGCCCATTGGTACAGGACATCTGCACTGCAGAGTTTGACATTGAGAAATCATTAGATCTGAATGTACAGTCCATGGCATGAATGTGATTTGCAAGAGCATTCCTAAATGGGCTGTTTGCTTAGGGCATCCTAGATTAGTCTCATTTGTTTGTCTCTCTGTCTGTCTGTCTCTCTAGCTCTGTTTCTACTGTTAGTCTGTCATGTTGCCTCACAGTGGTATTTCTTGGTATTCATTGATTATGGCTTGGACTGATGCCTGAAGTCCCCCACTAAATATAGACTGTCATGTTTCTTATTTCAACTGCACATCTTCTAGGAGTGTTAATTCAGCATTCTGGAATTCCACCATTAGAATCCCACTTCTCTGGTGCCTTTTGTAGGCATGTTGGCCTCTAGTTCTTCAGTGGTTCCATATTTTTGGACCAGGAAAGAACTAGGAAAGAAAGATATGCCACTGTCTTTTGTTGGTGACCCTCTGGTGACCTGACATTGTTAGAAAGATGATGATGAGTGTTCTTTCAGACAGGCATTTGAAATCCAAAGCTGGAACAATGAAGGCTAGCAGCCCAAGGAATTCTCAATTTCCTGGACTGGTGATTGAACAGTACTAGAACATCTCGAGCTATAGTAAGATATATAACAACCTATGTGAAACATAATAGCTGAATTATTACAGATGTTACAGACTGAACATTTAAGTGAGATGAATCAGAGTTCTTATATCTTACTTTGAATAAGTAAGGGCGTCCTATTACAAATCGTAGTTAAAGCAACTATTACTGAAGGAGCTTGTGACAAAGAAATCATGCAAAAGAAGGCTAAAATACATCATTACAATATAGCAATCTGTTGATAGAAAGAGTTGGGTTGGGTTGGAATGACCAACTGAAACCATTTCGGATCTGTTCCTGTAGGGTTTCTGTCATCCTGGTTTACTAGCTGTTTTTGTCTAGTTCAGGACAAAAGAATTCCACTACCAGTTTATTTCTTTCAAAATCAGGAAATGAACTTCCTGAATGATGACATCACATATTGCACTTACCACTAGCCTTATGAGAACCTCTGTGTAAATGAATAGTAAGATGTTGCCTTCATCAGGAAAAACATTATTGCGCATAACTAATGTTTGTAGGTGGAGAGAAGATAATGAGCAAACTCAAAATCCGTTTTTGCAGTCTCAGATCTGGTATTTATCTGATAATGTAACACTAAGTTTCTCAAAGGCCAGACTGCAGAGACATAAATGCAAACCAGACTTGTAGATTCTGCATCCTTACTGCCTGCTGTCATGACAGCAGTGTATAAAGGACCTGAAAAAAATGACGGCATTCAATAATCCATACCACAGGCTACTTTTGATTGTGCTCAGTGCCTACAGTATTAAAAAAAAATTGATCTTCATGGATGGAATGTTTAATATTCGTGTACGGATATGTTGTCATGCCAAAATTAAAAGTACATGCATGTTGTAATGTGCATGTAGTGTGTATATGTGAAACACCATTAGTGAAATGGGAATACGTGTATTCTTTATTTAAAACTTCTTGAGCTAAGATAAATTTCCCCCTGCACTGGCTCCTTGGCAGTCAACATACTAATGAGACTTAGTTTACCATGGCCACAGTTGAGAGCTTTCCCTAGTATGTCTTCCATGAATTGACTGCTGTTCCTAACCTGAATGTTGTTTTCACCTGTATGTCTTGTAAACTAGTGTTTTAGTAACTAGGTAGCTGATGGACTGCCATCCATACCTCTCAGCTTTCCCTCATTTTGTTTCATAATGGTACTCTATAGCTCATAAGAGTTATAATTTATTGACAAAACAGGGAGTATTACAGGAAGTAATGTAAGTCATTGATTTACAGTATTCTTATCCCTGGTGGCACAGTGCAGCAGTGTATAGAACTGTCATCTCACACCAAGAGGTTGAGGATTCTCTGGTTTGATTCTCGGCTGGAGTACCTTTGGTACAGTCTGCATGTTCTCCCTGTGTTTGTATGGGTTTCTTCCAAGCCCTCTGATTTCCTCCCACATTCCAAATACATGCAGGAGGTGGAAAGGACACTGCTGGCCAAAGTTGTGAGTGTGTGTGTAAGAACTACAGTGGCAGGGCTAGCCACCTGACGGTATAAACCTCAGTTCTAGATGATTGTCAGTGTTAGTGATACCCCAACCCCATGTGCAGAAATGGAAAAAAGGGGTTGTGGATGGATGGATAGATTCTTATCCCTCAGAAAACACATGCCGATATAAATTCTTCCAATCAGTCAACATTGTAAATAAATAATAGTATTTAAAATGTGTCTTTGATTTGGCCTTTACTAACTTATTTTTAGCTCTGTTCCTCATTCTTGAGTTAAAACAGTGGCAGCCATGGTGCCCCTTTTGGAACTTGTGAAAACAGTTTAATTCTGTCCAAGTTTCTTAGAGCATTCAGTGTCTATTCTGGCTATTTTCTGTGCACTGTAGGCATTTTATTGGGCTATTTGGAGCTTAGTCTCTCTCTTTTACCTTTTTTTGTTCATTAAGCATCCTGTCCCTTGGTCATCTGAGTCTAGGACTGTACCAAGTCCATCATAATACCCTTATCACTGCCACTTGTTATCTCCAGACTTGGGATTTTCTTTCTCTCTTCTTCACCTTAACATCACAACAGTATATCTGAACTTTGTTTTTATGAAGACAACAGAAAAGGGAATAGTTTGTGTTGGCAATCATCACCTTCAAAATTAAACCACCCCATTTCTTCAAAGTCATTCACTGACATTGGCACATCTGGTGTGTTTCACCCAAACAGCTTTGTGCTGCCTGTCAGTGTCTCATTTTCACAAACACACTTGAAGCTTACTCTTTTAGTATATCTTCATATAACAACAGCATCCCTTGGTTGCTTCCCTTCAATTGAATCTAGAAAAGGAGAGATGCCATTAGTCATTCAATCTTTTCTTGCTGTCAGTATTTTTTTTTTTTTTTTTGTTTTAGACATCAGGCAGATATCCCTTCTTTAACCATCGTGCTTGCCGCAGCTCTGTTGGAAATATATTTGTATAAATATCCTTGATATTAGATCCCCTAATGTATAAGCCTGTCCTGTAACCTGAGAAACAGATTCTCTTCTTGACATTCCTGCTATTGAATTTTTTGATGAAATGAAGTTTACACTCCCTTGAACCAGCTTTGGTTCCTCTAGTAAAGTAGTTTTAAAGTAATCTTTAATAAGTATGTACTAGTCTGTCAGTTGAGTAGACCATTAGGAACACAGCCAGTATAATTTCCAGTACTTGCTTTGGTTTTCCATAATGGTCTGAGGCGCTAGATCAGAGGTGAATTTATGAATCTTAATCCATGTTGGATTTAAACGGAGGAAGCGGGAGCTTATTCCATCAGTAGGGAATCCATTTGGAGATGTATCTGTCACACCAACAGGTTTTGTTAATATTATGATGTAGTTTTAGATCCATATAATGGGCATTAGTAGTGTGACATGTTTTATGAGCAAGTGGTCAAGCAGGACAGGGTCATTTAAAGCCTTTCAAAGATTGAAGTCTGTAAGAGATAGAGTGATAGGCATTTTAGATGTTTTGTATAACTTAGGGAGTTCATTTCCAATATTTTCTTGGTGAACAGGCATTATGGTTGTAATTAGTCAAAATACCTGGACAGATAACATATAGAAAGGGGTAATAGTAAGGGAAAAGTAGAGAAGGTCGTTAACATTCTTGGACTTGGAGGATTTGCCTTTAGTAATTAATTATAGTAGACAGAAGGTTTTCTTTATACTAGATTACATTCGGTAGTCAAAGGAGAGTTTGTTGATCATGAATGCTCGTAGCTCAGTTATGATAGTACCTTTCTTGAATGGAGAAACATTTATGAGGCAAAGGCAGGGTGTTCTGGTTTCCTAAACAGAACAATAATGCATTTTGTGTCGTTGTCTTTATGAGTCTGGTAAGGGAGGAGTATAGAGAAGCAGTGACTTTCTTGGACCTGGCGGATGTGCCTCTAATTATTATTTGCAGTGGTAGAAGTAGTTCCCAATAATAATTTGCATGCATTAATCAAAAGAAAGTTCATTGTCTATAAATGTACCAAGATCTCTTATGATAGTCCCTATTTTGATGGGGTAACATAGATCATGGTCCTGAGACTAGGAGTTTTTATGGGTTAGGTGCTTTTGGAGGATATGGATATTATCTAATGAGCTGATGACAGCTCCAAGTTTGTAGTCATCAGCAACCTTAGTTAGCCAGACACAATGATAGCCAGAGACCCTTGACATCAGCATATACATCAGCTAATTTTATGCCAAAGAAGAAGAATGGTCCTAATGCAAAACCTGTGAGAAGCTGCTGAAGACCTGTCTTTTCATGGAAATTTTGCCTTCACTCCTGAATCCTTGGTCCTGTCTGAGAGCCATTTTACTCTCCATTGAGTTACATTAGTTTAATATTTCATTGGGTCAGTTTCTTATTAATTACAGTGTATACTAAAGGCTTTATGTAAATCCAGGTAGGAACTGTGCCTTAGCATTTTGTCATTCAGTACTTTGTTACACTGTCAATGAATTTCATCAGATTTAGTGTGCAAGACCTGCCCTTCACAAATCCAGATGGGTCAGGATCAGTAGACTATCAGTCATACCTTTCAGTTGTATAGAATGTGGAAGAGCACAATTTATTCAACAACTTCTGCTCCCAACACACTAAAACTGCAGGTTTAACTGAATGGTTTGTCTGTGTGACCTTTTTACCTTTTGATTTGGATGTTGTGTGGGATGTTTTGCAGGCATCATTATGTTTATGGACATCAGACTTGATTTAAAACTGTGTTTTAAAAGTGTAGCCAGAAATCCCCTTATGCTCTGCTGACAAGGTCATCAAAAAGATGAAACATGCATATCTACTGCTAGTGGAATGTGACCTTATTGGCCTGAATGTACCCAAAAAGACTTAAAAACAGTCATGGGCTTTCAGAAGACATATAACTGTAACACTAGGATGTCCTTCAGGGGTTATTTGCATACATCCCACGGGCCTCTGCTACAGGAGGTTTAGGGTATTACCCAGTGAACACTCTACCTTGGCTAGATCTTTTTTGCAGTTTTTAGTGATTTTTTTTTCAGAAACGGAGGATATCACTGAGAACAGATCATTCATTTACACCTAACTGAGCCAAGCTACTCCTCTCCAAAAGTCTTGCATACTTTGGATGTCCACAGAGAGCTCAGGTACTATTTTGACAGAACTAAAACCTTCAGGATTCTGATCAGCTGTTCATTTCCTGAGGGTGAGCAAAAGAGACAGTCAGTGTCAAAACAGACAATTTCCAAGTGGTTTTCTCATGTATTACCTTTTGTGATGCCTTCTATAACAGGTCACTTCCAGCCAGGTTTAGGGCTCATTCTACCAGGGCCTTGGCGTCGTCTGTAGCTTTCTGGAAAGGGATGGAGTGTAGGAGTATCCTAGAGGCAGCAGCATTGTCCCCTGTTGATACTTCCACAAAATATTATTGCAGTCTAGATTTATTTTCCCGATCTACGTTAGATTTTGCTGGGTCATTTTCCAAGGACTCCTGTACCCTCATTCTTCATCCTCTCTAGCTTTCTAAGCTCTAGTAATCTACCCATACAGATAAGGCCACTTAAATAGTGATCTATTGATGAACATAGTAACATTGTGTAAGTAAACTTATAGGTTCATAGGTAGGCACTAGGCTATTGGCTGGCCCAAGGGCCTATATAAGTCTAGCCATTATGATAACAGTAGACATTTGAATAGATAACTGTTGCAGTAGCCCTTTCCTCCCTCCACCCCCTATTTTTATGCATTTTTTACTAGGGTGTGGACATTAGATACACATGTTTTATATATATATATATATATATATATATATATATATATATATATATATATATATATATGATTTATCTTGTCTCCAGTGTATTCCTATTTGTGGTGATGTGAGGTAGTTTCAGTTGTGCGAGGGGAGTAGGGCAGTGCATGTGTAACATATGCCAGCATAGCTACCTGGTGTTTTGTAAAGAATTATATGTCATTTGAATATCAGACTGATTTGCACAGGTGCTTGTGTTAAAAATGTATTTGTAAAGCTGCTTGTGCTAAAAATGTATCCACAGTAGGTCCTGCTGAACAGAAAAGAAATATGCATGTATGTCATACTGTATTGTTGTAACTGATGAAATGTATATATTTTAACGGAGGATACTAGAAGGGAAGGGGTTAAGCTCAGCCCAAGTAACCTTAAGAAAAATAGCCTGAAATTAAATGATGTGGTTTAGACCATAAAGATTTTATCTCACAGGTCTGAATGCACCAGAGGTCCAATGTCTGGGAAAAGCCTGGACTGGGATCCTGCTCTATTGTCCTTAGTGGGGAACTAATTGCTACCCTGGGATGCCAGAGAATGGCTTGTTAGTTCCTGCAGGAAGGGTGGAAGTGTTGGAATTGTTTTACAGTTTCCCAATGCTGTAATAAACCTTAGCTAAAGTTCTGTGGATATATTGTGACACATCAATACCAGATCTTGGCTCAGTTTCTAGTGAGAGGGTAGTATGGGAACCACAGATTCAGGTGACCAGATGTGATGTCGTTCAGTCTGCATTTGAATATTAGTGAGAGATGTGAGGTGTGCACTCTGTTTTTGGACCTGACAAGACACTCATCTATGTTCATTTGCTTTGCTTTAGTAAGTAGCTAGGGAACAGTAATTCTTCAGTCAGTTAAAAAAATATATATAGTGAGATTAGCTAAATGTTGATCTAATAATGTTAGTCTTCATTCATTCCTTACTGATGCATGTCAGTTCCATCCTCAGACCTGAGTCGGCCTTATAACAAGCTTGTGCCAGACAAAAAACTCTCAAGCTAAGCTTTACCCACAGTGCCCCTCTCCATGTTACCCCAGATCTCATTTGCCACATAGCCATCAAGACGTGTCAAGCCAGCTCTCAGCTAAGTACTTTAAAATTATTATTCGAAAACCTTTTTCTACACATTTTCTCTTTTTCACTTTGATAATACCCTTCTTCTATTAGTCGCTAAACCTTTACCCCATATTAAGTGTTTTCTCCTGCATTCCTTACCAACTTGGTAATCTCAAGTACCATCACTGGTACAGGACTTCCCTCTCTCTATTTTTTTTCTCCTTACCTCTTGAGGTAATCTTAATACCAGAATTGTGAATTAACCAGACAATTGACATACCAGTCTTTTTTCCTAACTATTCAAATAAAGGAGAATACTGCCTTAATTTGCTGGATGTACATAGACAATTAAGATTTTATCTGGACACAACTAAATCCATACGTAAATCAGACCAGTTGTCTGTTCCCTATTCAGGCCCTAAATTGGGAAACGCTGTTTCTAAAGTGACCTTATCTAAGTGGTTGAAAAATTGTATATCCTTGCTCTACCAACATAATAAAATTCCTCTACTTAGCAAGGTCAAAGCACACTCCACCAGATCAGTGCCGACTTCTGTTGCTTTTCATTCAAAGGCTTCAATGGATGATATGTATGCAGCTGCAACCTGAGCTACCCCCTCATATCTTTATCACTCATTACAAATTGGATTTGGTCTCCAAGGGGAGAGCATCCTTTGGTTCAGTGGTACTGAGGAACTTCCTTCCTTAAGGGCCTCCCAGGACATAAAGTAGCTAGGGACTCTGTCCATCAGTAAGGAATGAATGAATATTAACAACATGAGATAAAGCAGTTATGCTGTTACCATAATGTTCCCTCTGTGTTGTTCATCTTCATTAATTCATTACGTCCACCCTCCTTCCCCCTCCAAGGGGCTCCTGGAGGTTCGGATTTGGTCCAAATCCTGCCTTAGGGGAACTACTCAGAAAAAGCTTCTGCTTTCTTTATCACAGGCAAACTTGATCTGAGGTAACAGGGAGAGGGGCACTATGGGTAAAGCTTAGCTCGAGAGTTTTTTGGCTGGCATGAACTTGTTATACGGCTGACTCTGTTCTGAGGACAGAACCGACATCCATCAGTAATAAATGAATGAAGATGAACAACATAGATGTAACATTATGGTAAGAACATAACTTCTTTTTTTTTTTTGTTCTGTATCTGTCTAAGACTTTCCTTCGGTGTTTTTTTTTTTGTTTCCTTTGGTTGAAACTCTGATGTTTATTGTAAATAGATATTCAGTATGTTCATTTTTTTTTGTTATTTATTATTAAATATATCTAAACCTTTCATTGTGGCTGATCTTTTAGAAAATATTTACTCTTTGAGAGAACTTGGATTTATTTAGTGCCGTTGTGATGCCACGTTCCTGAAAGTCTTGCTTGGTTAAACCTACCATTTGCAGACATATTAATTTTAATAAGTGTAATTGGGTACCCTGGTAAGAGCCTTAAAGTAGCTGGCTTCAAGTGTTCTGGTGGAAGCAGATCTACCTTATATTCTGGGTGGAGGTGGCAGAGCGTGTAAGCTGTGCCTGCCTTTCCCAGGTGTGTCTGCATGCGTGTTTGTGCGCGTATGTGTGTGAAAATCAAATCTCAAAAAGTGTGTGTGACAACTACTTTGAACAGGGACACTGATTTCACATAGAGGGTGGTGGAGGAATTGGCTTGGAACACCCGGCTAAGGACTCAGCTCTGTAGTGGTCAGTGGGAAGTTTTATTTGGAGCCTGGAAAGAAAGCCCAGCCTCAGGACTGGAGTGTGCATTCTCTGTGTGCTCTTATGGGAAACTGTACTTGGTGCAGAGAGCTGCATCTGAAAATAATGTGTTTGTCTATTTTTCTCACTGTGAACATTCCCCACCAGTGTCAGTGGTGAGGATTGATGCTCCTTGATCACTGGCCCAGAGGAGGGATGTCGCACTGTTCTCTGGGTGTGGCCTCCTTTATTCTGCATCAAGAAAGGTTTGATCATTTAGTGCCCAAATCACTGACTCTATGCATTTCAACTCAAACCTGTCAACAGTTGGGGCACATGGAATTTACCCTACAACTTTGAAATATTGGCTGTCATCCTTGGCAGCATGTAACCTATACAACTTAGGCTACTGCAACAATGATCTGTTTGAACACCTGCTGTTGTGGTAAATTTACTTATACAGCTGTTTTCTAGTGATAATCAAATGTTGGGGTTTTCTGCTTTCTTGTATCCATAATTTCACATACATACAAGAGTGCAGTATGTGTGTTTTTTGTCTATATGTTCAACTCAGTAGGAGACATTTTTATTTCTAAGTCCCACATTTAAGAATATGTAAAAGATTTACCAGTGACTCAGCAGGCATTGCCATATGACAACTGCATGGTGGCCTTCAAAAAAAAAAAAAAAAAAACCCCAAAGGATAATGTGCCACGTCAAGCAGAAATATAGTAGCTTTCCATTTCTAGGCTTCATCTAAAGGAGAAGCTGAACATGAGCAAATGAAGTAGGAATAACAAAATCCCCAAAGTACGAAGAAAAGTTTGGAGTTGCTTAAAGGTTTGCCTAGTCTGGTATAAGAGCAGTGATTTATCTGATCTGGCAAGGACAAAGTAATAAGCCTCTAAGAAGAGGCTTTAATATTGAAATTGAGATGTTTTTCCAAGGCAAAGAGAAAACACAGTCCTTAAATTGCTGAAAAAAAACTATACCTGTGTGAACAAGGTTCTGTTAAGGGACTGATACATCCAGAAAAAATGTGGAAAAAGGATAGCAGGAACAGGCATAAGAAAACCTAAAATGAAAAGATTATGGCAGCTCTGAACAGCTGTCCTTAGGCTGAGGCATGTAATGCCTTACATGCTAAAAAATAAGGGTAGTGTAATTTCAACATAGTTCATAGGTACCTCACTTACTATTCAACAGTAAAGATCAAAGGAAATTTCATTGTAAAAAAAATTAAACATTTACCTGGGACAGAATTCTTATTCAGCTATGTTCAAGGTGCAGCATTTGTCAGCACTGGCCAGGTTAAGCAGTACAGACTAAAAGAGCTAAGAATCTATGTTATAGAAAGGGTCCTGATGGTGGATAAGGCCATCAAGATAGTCTGGCTACTATTATAAATTAGACCAGTGGTTAATGGGGCAGTAGGAACAGAGTGTGTCTGATTATAGGAAACCTGTTTGACTGATGTACCTTTAAACTACATTTGATGTGAAGATCCTCTGAAAAACAGAAAAGGTTCTCCCTTATCTGAGCATTAACATACCAAAAAATCCCCAGTAGTGTGATGTCTCCTCAAAGAGATGAAGTCATGATCTCAAAGTGGCCAAACCTTAGACTTAGAACCTGGAAGGAAGTTGGGTGTTACATGCTCTTCAAGAACAACTTGTGTATAAAGGATAATCTGGTAGAGAAAGAGTCAGGTCCTATACAGCAGATCATGACAGAATAAGAGATGGTCTCCCTGTAAGGGATAAGAAATAGTGGAAGGATGGAGGTGTGGTGTACTTTAGTACCACCTGCAGTCAAACTAAGTGGTCTAGCAACAGAGATGGTGTCTGCATAGGCTATCCTTCTGTCCTCAATATTTTTATGGGGCATCAAGAGTTAGATGGGGTGCCTAGCCAATGTAAAACTTACATCTAAAAAAAATATCTGAGGACAGTGGCCAGTGGGATTCGTGTGTGCACTAAACAAACCTCTAAAACTCTAAAAAAGATGTGCACACAAATAGCTTATTAACATCATAGCCACCATGTTGCACTAGTTTCCACAGAACTATATGGCAAATGTGTATTTCCTGGCTGATGGTCCAGAAACCATAAATTCTTGGCCCAGCTATAATTCATTGACACTAGCAACTCCCAACCTTGGTAAAGTCTTCTGCCCTTCCTCTCTTTAATTTCATCATATTCAATGGTAACAAACTTGATTTCATCAGTAGATTGCGTAATCTTGTTGTCCTCTTAGAGTTCAGGGTGATGGTTCAGGACCAGGTGTCGGCCTTTGTGGAATCTTCTATTTGCAAAACATTTCAAGGATAAGTTACCTTTTAGCTCAAGCTGATCTCTCAGTGGTTGTTCATGCTTTGTCTCCTTAAGGTTGGATTTCTACAATGAGCTATATCTGAGACTTACTATCACAGAACCTGATTGTTTACAGATGGTGCATAATCTGCTGCAAAGTTACTAATTGGTCTGGCTGTTTACCAGAATATTTTGTCTGCTCTGTGCAGGTCTGCTGTGGCTTCCTGTTCATTACAGACTTATTTATACAATCTTGGTGTTAGTTTATTTATCCAATCATGACTTGGATCCCTGTCACCTAAAGGAGTTGGTCATGCCCTATTGTCCTGTCCAGGTTGTTCAGGGTTTTCACTGTTTTTTTCCCCCCAGGATCAGTAGTAGGTTCTCAGGTTTCCTTTGAAACTTCAGGATTCTTTTAATTTTTTTATCAGGCTCTTCACCTGTGGAATTGCTACCTCATTGACTTTGGAAGTGTTCATCTTTCATTGACATTTGAAGGATACTTAAAACTTACATTTTTGAAATGTATATTTACAGAGTTGGATGGCCATGCTCATTATTAGATGTCTAGTGGTAAAGTTTTTATTCATCAATTCAACTTGTCATTAGTTGATTTGTTGTTAATAGTTGTACCATAATTTATTTGTTGTATCAGATGTAAGTGGTGTTGCCACCCCTCCTTTTCTTCTCTTCCTCCTCTGCTCCCTGTTTCGTTGCTGTCAGTAGGGGAACTGTTATACTGGTGACTGCTCTTTCATTGTCAAATGATACTACTGCATTGGTCTGTTACTGTTGGGAACCACTAGGATTAAGACCACTTTGTTGACCACTTGATACTGACACCAACCCAGTGCTTCCATGTTCGCTGTCATTCAACCCATTGGTGACAAAATCTTCAGAATCAGCGTCACCTCTAGAATGCTCAGTGCCAGCAGTAAGCATTAGCATTGAATTGGTGATGTTGGTGCTGGCACTTCTGGTGCTAGGTATTTTGGACCTGGATGTTTCTGTCAACTTGTTGATGCAGGGAAAACCAATTCAGGGTTATTCACAAGACTGTACAAAAAGTCAGCCATTTCCTTCTTGAGACACCATTGGCTGTGGGAACTTCGGCTGCTTACTATCCATGATACCCCTGATCAGAGGACTCCATAGGTTGATGATGCAGAGTTGTGGGGTGCTTCCTTCCGAGGAGAGTTCTGAAGGCTCTCCTACTAGCCCATCCTGGAAGAGGCAGTGTTGAGTCCTCATCAGAGTCTCCTTCCCCAGATAGAGATCTTTACAAAGTGGGATTTCACCCATATCTCCTTTCGGAGATGCCACCTTTGGCAAGATTCTGGAGATGATGAGACAGGGAGAATCCTGGTGCATTGATCCCACGTCCCTAGAGGAAGAAATTTTGCAGGAGGCTTACAAGTCCTGTCCCCCAGCAGCCTGAGTTGTGCTACCCTCAGACAAATTGATTAATATGGTCTGCAACAAACCTTGGAAGGAGTCCGATATAGCTGGCCTATATCACATGAACCTGATAAAATGCTGCAGACCCTCAAAGCTAGGTAGCACTGAAGTAAAGAACCTCTTGCTGATTCCATAGTGGTGTCTGCTGCCACTAAGAGGTGCATCCCAGGGGATGCTCAGGTTATTTATCCTCCAATTAGTGAGTCTAGGGTAAACTTGTTTATGTATCAAGCACCTTCTTCATTAGACCCATGAGCTACATACTGCACATAACAAGGTTTCAGAGGGATTTGGTTGAAAAGACTGTGAATGCTCTGATCTATCTGTTTGCAGTTGATCTGAGGACTCAACTTGAATTTGGGTAGCGACAATATTGTCCAGATCATTACTCAATGTGCATTTGATTCATAATGCTACAGATGGTGCATCCTGAGCAGCAGTCTCAGGTCTAGCAATGAGGAGACAGCCCTGGCTTCATCTGACTGACTTTGCACACCATTTAATGGTGGCATTTGTCAATGCTCCTTTTGACAACTCTTCCTTGTTTGGGCAGCATGTGAAAGAAAAAAAAACTGGTGCAGTAGGAGCAAGACGTCAAAATGCTCACAACTGTTGGGGTGAAGTTTTTGACGCCTCAGATATCCTTTCAGAGAAATCAGAAAGGTGCCAAAATGTATGGATGTGATCTTGCGTCCTTTTCATTTTTCCTCACTGATGGGTCTCGGAGCCGACATCAGATCTTTCTCGGCCACTTTTCTAAGACTTTAAGATCTAAGTCTTGAGCTCCTCCCTCCTCCCATAATGCACCATACTTTACCAAACTCCCCAGATCTCATTTGACAACTGTTGTGTTCAGACTTGGTTCCTGAGTCTTGAGCAGATTCTGAATTTAGAGACAAGTCTTTTTGTGAAAACTTTTACAAATAGGCTTTCTTCACCTCCCTCCTTTTTCAGTATTCGTAGGTGTTAGGGACTTCTGTGTCTCCTTCTCTCCTTTCCTTTTGTGCCATTGGCACTCCCTTGACTTTATTTGTTTAAAAAAAAAACAAAAAACGTTTAGTTTAAGTTTAAGTAGAGTTGTTGTTGTTAGATACTTACTCGGTTACTGGTGTTAACCTTTTCTGTGTGTGTGTGTGTGTGTGTGTATGTGTGCGCACGTGTGTTTTCTGTTTTGTTGGTTAACACCTTCAAGCTTATCTCAGTATGTCCAAAAACAACAACAGGCTTTAAGAGATGAACTTCTTGTGGGCACAAGGTCCCAAATTCTGATGCCCACAAGAAGTGCATCTACAGTTTAAGACCAGGAGAATTGGAAGTTGATTGTCTGGTGTGTGCAGCCTTTAACCCCTGGGCTTTGGCCAACTGTAGGAGCAAACTCATTCTAAAAGGCCTTTTGTCAGTGGTGTCTTCTTCTGGAGCTCAAACCTTCTCAAGACATGTCCGCTCCAAATGACCCCTCTCTGCTTCTTCGAGGGAGTCATCGGAGCCTGGTCAGAAGAGACCAAAAGTCTCAGATCCAACTTCTCTGTATCAGAGTACAACCAAGAAGCCATCTGATCTGAAGACCTCTTCAGATCTGTCATCCTCGACGCTTAGGATTTCTAAGCCATCAGATCCAAACACCCCATCGGACCCGATTCCTTCAGCTCCGAGTAGATCCAAACCGTCCTCCGATCCTAGATCCTCTACAGACCCAGAAAGTACTGTAATTATTTCAGGCTCCCCTATTCCAGGTACATCTTCATTTGATCCCAAGGCTTTGGATTCGACCCTTAGGAGCCATACACCAGCCTTCCAGGTAGAACCATTTTCTCCAGCTGTTCCCACCAAGGTATTTTTAGACACCAATGAAATCCAGACATGCTTCCTTGGCATCTTCTTCCAGGTCTTCCCAAAGATTCACCAAGGCCGATATGGACAGGATGATGCAGATGTTCCTCAGGACACAGATCCAGTTGGGGGGTCTTGCCATCTTCATCCCGTCTTAAATCCGTGAGTAGTGCTTCTCCTACTTTGCAGACTTCTTTACCAATCAGACCCTTGGTTTCAGAACCCCAGGATCCTGGATTTCCGAGAGAGTAGATGTTGGATTCGAGGAAGCTCCCTTTCTTGATTCTATGACCCTGACCAGCTCTGCTCTGTTTTTATCAGACCAGAGTGTGTCCCAGATCCGGGAGTCAGCGCTGACTCTGAGGGGTTGCTTTTGCCTCTGACTTTGACAGATCTTTTGCTTCCCCTTGTGGCTTTGGCCCTTGACAGCTCAGGACAGCTTGTCAGAAGGCCATGGATCTGTGGTTGGCTCTTATCTCACTTCTCTGGTGACTTCAGCTCCAAGGGAGAGGGGAGAGAGTCTCCTCAGATCCATCGGCCTTCTGGGTTGCAGAAAGGGCCTTCTCTAGAATCATAGAGCCATCTCCTCATGCCCAGGGTCTACCCTGTCCTTCATTGTATCTGAGCACTGAGCCAATCACTCCTGCCATAGGTCAGCCTGCCCCAAGCAGCCTTCAGACCGCTTCCAACCAGGGAGTCCACTCTTGTTCGGATACCCCCCAGTACACCCCACAGAGGAGTCCCTCAAAAGAAAAAGTGTAAGAGAAGGCACATAGTTTTCCCCATGGAGTCCCTCACAGAGGACATTGATTTCGATGAGGGAGCAGGACCTCTCTGATCACCACCTGACAAGGTCTCCTTCAGAGATGTCCTAGAACTTCTCAGGCAGAAAGTTGGCTGGTCTTCCCAACCTCCTCCTTTTGAGGAATCGGTGTTCCTGGAGGCTTACGGATTGAGCCCATCTATGTCCTGGGTGACTCCCTCAGTGGATGAGCTGATAGATTTAGTTCCCCCAGGCCTGGAAGGAACCAGACATGGTCGAGCCTATTCCTAAGCATCCTGACAGGTTCCTTAGCCCACCTTCTGATTGTTTGCATTGGCATAAAGGTGTTTCAGTAGATACCACTGTTGTTGCAGCAGCAACAAAAAAGGAGCTAGCTGAATAAAGCTACATCCACCAGACAAGGAATCTAGTGTGTTGGACAGACATGGAAAGTGCTTTTATGCCTCAGCTATTTTTGCACTGAAGTCGTTAAACTGTTTGATGCACTTCATCCGATTGCGGAAATACTTGGTTAAGGAATTAACCAACTCTCTTGCTGAGGCCATGCCAGAGGAGGACTTGAACATGGTTTCTTCCCAACTCGTTACTCTTTCTTCCATTGCAAATTCCTCAATGAGTTGATTTTGCATATGGTGGAAGGCACCTCACAAGCAGCTGATGCAGGCATAGCCATCAGGAGACATTTCTGTTTGCTTTACAACTTTGCATAACTCTTCAAGGCATCATTTATTAATGCCCCCTTTGATGGTCCCTCTTTGGACCATCAGTGAAAGACACACTAACCTACAGCAAGCAAGAAGGAAAGGCATTTTCTGCAGTGGGGATCATGTTTTCCAACTCTGAGGACCTTTTTCAGAAACCAGCGTGGAGGAAAGAAAATTTGGTTTAGGAAGTCTCAAGGATCTTTCCATGACCTGCACGAAGACGCTTTCTCCAGAGGCAGAGCAGGAGGCTTCAGTGGCAGATGCTGTCTTAGAGGCGGGGTCCACAAAATCATGGTTTCAGGGAGTCTTTTCCCAACAGTCCCTATCAGTGCTCCTGAAGCATTGCATGACTGTTCACCTCTGGAGGCAGTCAGGAGTCGTCTATCTTTGTACCTAAATGCCTGGACAAATATAACAAACACCTGGGTGCTAAACATAATATCCAGAGGTCATTGCGTTCCCTTTTCCCTGTTATGTCCAAGTCCCAGGACGAAACTCCCTGACGTACTACCCAGTCAGAGGGAGTATGCTATTCAAGAAGTTCAAAAACTTTTACAAAAAGTCATCCAAGAGGTCCCGACCAAACAAATATGATTCGGGACTTATTTTTGCTTATTTTAGTGGCAAATAAAATGGGACCCAAGACCTATTCTAGACATCAGCAACATAAATCAGTTTGTCAAGAAGTCAAAGTTCTGAATGGTTACAATATAGTCCATTCTGCCACTTTTACGCAAGGATGATTGGATGTGCTGTGTGGAACTTCAGGATGTGTACTATCATATCAAAATTGACAGGCACTCCAGAAGACACTTGCACTTTCAGCTGGGAGCCAGTCATTACCAATTCGGAGCACTGACCTTTGAACTCACCACAGCCTCCCCCAGGTGTTTACCAAATGTTAAGCAGTTGTAGCTGCTCACCTGTGGCTAAAAGGATTCCAGGTGTTTCTCCACCTAGATGATTGGCTCCTTACTGCACCAACAAGGCATTGACTGCTATAGTCCATGGATTACCTAGTAATGATCTTCAACCACCTGGGCATTATGATAAATTTGGCAAAATCAAATCTGACTCTCATCCAGAACCATGAATTCTTCATAGGAACACAATTGTACACAACAACACAAGTGGCTTCGCTACCAGTGCATTGCATAATATCTGTAAGACAGCAGGTTCAGAACTTATTAGATCTTCCTTCTCCACCAGCAAGGTTAGTTATATGGGCTCTGGGATCACTGCTAGCTGCAATCATTGTAGTCCTCTTAGCAAGATTCTTTGAGGGTTCTTCAAGGGGCCATAGCTGTTCAGTGGTCCATTCTCAAACAACCACTATCAGCTCCCATAAAACTGCCTTTGATCTGCAGGATTCATCTACAGTGGTGGATGCATTCAAAAATCGTGTCTCTGGGTAGGCTTTTTTCTTCCCCACTCGATAGCCACAGTCACAATGGACATGTCCCTCTGTGGGGGGGGGCATTACCAAGGAAAGATGGTCCGAGGCATGTGGTCATTCTAACTAGCAATGTCCTAGCAAAGTCATCCTAACTAGCCAAACTGCATATCCGTGTTCTACAGATGAGAGCAGTCTTTCTAACTTTGCAAGCCTTTCAGGACATTCTCCCTCTGGGGATGATTGCAGTTCACACAGACAACATGTCAGTAGTCTGATACATCAACAAAAAAGGAGGAATTCCGTTTCTACTCATTGTGCAGGGAGGCCATGAGAGTTTGGGAATGGGTGATATCTTTAGACCGGTTTCTAATTACCAAGCACATTCTGTGGGAAACCAACATTCTAGTGGACAGACTCAGCAGGTCCATTCTGACTCCTCACAAGTGGTCCCTCAACCAGTCGGTAGCAAACAAGATTTTCAGCCATTGGGGCCAACCTTGTTGCCACATTTTTGCCTCACCCTGACCTACAAGTTCAACAACTATTTTGCTTTGATCCCCCCAAAGGGGAAATCACCGAAAGATACTGTAGTCCACAATTGCCCCCAGGTCTCCTTTATGCTTATCCTCCTCTTCAGCTGATCCCGAACGTTCTACAGAAAGCCAGCAGGTTGAAGAGCTCCGTAATCTTTGTTGCCCCTTTCTGCCCTCATCAGGTATAGTTCCCCTTTCTGTGGGTTTACCTCAAGTATCCCCCTTGGATACTGGATCCCAAACAGGATCTCATAACTCATCTGTCAGACATCCAGTCCCCCAATCTCCACATGGTAATACTGACCGCATGGTTTCTCCACTTCCAGTGATTGTAATAATGTCCAGGCTTGCCCCTTCCATCCATGACATAATCCTGGCCTCTCAGAGGGCTCCCACTAAAAGGATCCACAGCAACAAGTGGAAGAGGTTTTCTAAGGAGAATATTGACCCTTTCTCAGCACCCACTTCATCTATTCTTCTTTTTCTTACTACTGTTTTTAAAGGAGCCACTTTCTCTACCATCGAACTTCAACTGGCTGCCATATCCAGTTTTCAAGCTGGAAAGGGATTCTCTTCTCTTTTTTTTCTTCCAGATTATATAAATCTTTCATGAAGGCCATTTTTCTTCTTAGGCCTCCAATAAAAGATCCTTCTGTCCCTTGCGATCTTATGTTGGTACTGCAAGGCCTTACCCAGAAGCCTTTTAAACCAGTTGATAGTTGCAACATGAGATTTCTGTCCAGGAGAACAATTTTTCTAGTAGCTATTATTTCTGCTAAGAGAGTATCGGATCTTCAAGCGTTGTCAGCCAAACCTCCTTACATCATTTTCCATAAAGACAGGGTATCCTTAAGAACAAATCCTTCCTTTATGCCTAAGGTAGCTATGGAATCAAGCATTAGCCACTCAATTCAATTACTAGTTTTCTTCCCCAAATTTTCAAACAAAGGAGAATATATTTTGCATCTCCTAGATGTTCACAGGCAACTATGTTTCTTCCTGTACAGAACAAAGAGGTATAGGAAATCTGACAGCTATTTGTATCTTTCTCAACAAACTGCTCAGGTCAGACAGTTTCAAAAATCACATTAGCCATATGGATTAAGGAGTGTATTTCCTTCATTTATTCACAAAAAGGTATTGAACTGCCTCGACCTCCCAAGGCCCATTCCACCAGATTTATGGCTACCTCATCTACCTTTTCTTCCAAAGCCTCATTTGATGAGATTTGTGCTGCAGCTACTTTGTCTAAGACTCGGACCTTAGTCTCACATTGTAAATTGGACATTGTTTCTAGGAGCAGGGCATCTTTTGGCTTGATCATGCTCTGGCACATCCTTCCTTGAGAACCACCCAGGAGTACGTAGCTGGGAACTCTGACCCATCAGTGAGGAAGAATGAAAAGGACAACATCAGATTTTAAAGTTAGTTACTTATCATAGCTAGGCAGCTGTGTTGTCCATTTTCATTCTTTCTCACATCTCTCCCAAACATCCTCCGGCCTGGTGCCTTTGAGAAGTACTTGGAAGAAATTTGGAACCCATGGGTTCTAGGTTTGAGCCTCAACCCTCTTCTTTTCTGTGTCCTGTTACTATGATCTCTTGAGTTATAGGACACCAAACTCAATATGGGGAGTTGGGGAAGGTATGGTGCATTGTGGGAAGAGGGAGGAGCTCGGGACTCTGAAAGTCTTGGAAAAGCAGCCGAGTTTGATTCCTTGACAGATCTGAGACCTATCAATGAGGAAAAATGAAAATGGACAACACAGATGCCTAGTTATGGTAAGTACATAACTTTTAATTTTGAAAATCCCAACAGCCCCAGAATTGACAACAGTATTAAAGGGGCTCCTGCAGCAGAGTGTTTTTTCAGTCCAGCCACCACCCAAAAGCCAGAGGTGGTCCAAATTACCAGGGCTACAGAGGATACTTTGAGGACTCTTTCACTATGAATCTTGAAATGTTGCCAGACTGCGCACTCTGGAGGGAGTCAGGGGATGTCATGACTGGCCTTCACATCAGACAGGTGGATGAGGGAGGTTATATCCATAGGCTACTCTCTTCCATTTTTGCCAATGTCTTCATACCCCCCCCCCCCCACAGTACCACCCTATCAGAGGATGGCAGCAGTTCAGTAAGTAAGACCACTTCAACAGAAGAGAAACATCCCATCCAAGAGCTCCCACTAGACCAGAAAGAGTCCAGATTCTACTTCAGGTTCTTCTTGGTGCTCAGAAAAACTCAAAACCTCAGAACCATTCTCGACTTAAGGTGACTAAACCAGTACATGAAGAAGGGATTGTTCTCAATGGTCATGTTTCAGTCCATCCTGCCTACCTGCAGACATGTGACTGGATGTGCTCTTTGGCCTTCCAAGATGCATACCAAGATATCAAAATAGTGAAAACATCAAGGCAGTTCCTACACTTCTAGGTGGGAGGCAGTCATTGTCAGTCCCGAGCTCTTCTATTTGGAAGTTACTTGGGAGTAACAACGACTTGGGAGATCACCAAATACATGTTCCCAGTTGCAATCCACATGTGGCTTCTAGGGGGTAAGGGTCTTCCCTTGCTTGGATGACTGGCTCATAGTGTCTCTCCCAAAGAATTACTTCTATACTCCTGCTGTGCCTGTCTTTAGGGATCACAATACATTTGAAAAATCCCAGTCCCTACTAATCATAATAGTTTTCATTGGCTGATAGTTGAGCACAGTTGCTCAGGAAGCAAAACTGCCCCCTGGCAGTAACCTATTCCATTGTAAATGAAGCAACAAGTCTTTCTCAGAAAGCAAACCCTACAGTGACTGCTATGCTGAAAGCATTGGGTCTTATTACTACATCTATTCAGGTATAGATGTGGAAGGCAGAGTCCACATAAAGATAGCCACAAACTCTGTCATTTTTGTTTAGGCCCTAGCTATGATTATCATTCCTGTTCTATTTGTCAGGCCTTCACGCTAAAGACTTTGCATAGCCATCTTTCTGCTTTAAATCTCTATCTTGAGAACCACCGTCTCAAATGTCTCACTAGAGATGCTGTGGAATGTGCTGTGGGTCTTTTGGCCAAGCAGAGTTTGAAGAGGAAGGTGAGTAAGCAGAAACCTGAAACCTCTTCGGCTGCGCATACAACCTCTGACATCCCCCTTGAGGTCGATAAAGATCCAGTGGTCCGTTTAGAGATCAGGTCCACTTCTTCCTCTGGTACCCCTGGAGAAGCCACCAAGGAGTCATATTCTAGCATGTCCAAGGCAATGTAGGTACCCCTGGGGAAGCCGCCAAGGAGTCTGATCCTAGCACTTTCAAGGCAATGCAGATGTCCAATATGGATGACAGTGGGGAACCATGGCTTGTGCTGCTGGAGGACTCCAGTAAAATTCCAACTAGGGATCCTTCACTGTCTACACTGCACGTTAGGCCAGTGTTGGGTTCTTCTTCTTCTTTGTCTGCTTATACTGAAAGACATGTTAAGAAAAAACAAAAGACCAAGTGTTCGAATGTCCCTTCTACCCCACAGTCTGATTGGGATACCTTCTCCCAGGGTCTCATTAGTAGCTTGATGGCTTTGAAGCCTTCTTCCTCCTCTTTCCATCTTCCTGCTTTTACTTCTTTCCCTAGTCAGGCTGCTTTACCTCAGGTTCTTCCCTCTGATTCTGAGGATTCCTCCCCTGATGGAAGACTCCTTTGCGTACTCCACCCAGATTACTTCTCCTCTGGAATATGCATCTCCTGAGGAGGAGTCTAATGGGGGAAGAGTCCCAAGTTGAAGAACTTTCATTTGGAGAAACCATTAATAAGATGAGGGAGTTCTACAAATTGGATTCCTCTCAGATTTACGAGGAGCAAAAGTGTTATATTATCTGCTACAAATGGAGGTTCCTGCTCCCTCTGCTGTTCCTCCAGCTTTTCTGGATGCTTTTGCTTCTTCTTCCAAAACTCATGACTCCCAGGCCCCTGCTCCTCAGAGGCCTGATAGATTTTTATAAAGTAATGGATGACTGCAAGTATCTCTAAGTGCTGCTCTGCTGATCTAGCTGTGATCTCCATTGTTTCCTGATTAATCCTCTCGCTTGTTTCCCTCTGCCAAGCTTCTTCCTTCTGATAAGGAAAGCAAAATCCGTGAGAGACTGGGTAAGAAGGTATATACTTCTTCTACTTTAGTTATTAGAGCTGTTAACTACCAGACACATATGCCGGGATATTCTTTGGTTATGCTTTCTCAGGCTATGGCTCAGTTACCAGACTCTGAGGTTAAGTCACAGGTTCACTCACCTTTGTCTGCATCTTCTCAGGTAGCTAGACATTCCATCAAGAACAGCTTTGATGCTGTAGAAGCATCCTCCAGGGCTGCTGCTTCTGCCTCTGTGCTTAGGAGACATTCCTGATTAAAGCTTCAATCATTGTCTGATGATGTAAAAGCTAAGTTGCTTAATGCTCCCCTAAATAAAACTGCTCTGTATGGTTCAGCAGCTGCAGAACTCTTAAAAGTCCTACAGGAAAAAAAGAAAGGAACTTCAGGATTTAAAACACTTGTTTGTCTCACCAGTTCCAAAATTCCATGGAACTTTCCCCAGCCAAAACAACTTTTGTTAGGAGACAAGCTCATTCTTCCTCTATTTCATCTTCTGCTGCTAGGGCTAAGACATCTACTAGTAGACCCCCCAATCCTCTTCATTCTGGGCAAAGATAACTCAGGATGCCTGGGTTCTTTCCATCATCCCAAAAGGTTACTTTATGACTTGGAAGACTCTACCATCTTTTATAGGGATTCCTCAGCCCCCTTCCTGTCAACTTCATCTGTTTCCTCAGATCCTGTCTCAGCTTCTTGCTCCAGGCACTATTCAGCCTGTGCCCATGCATCAGAGAGGAAGGGATCTTTACTCCAGAATGTTTCTTGTGCCAAGAAAAAGTAGTCCTTGTAGATCAATTCTAGACCTGTCTTACTTCAATACTTTCCTGGTAGTGCCTTCTTTCCAGATGCTGTCACTTCAGACACTTTTTCCTCAATCTTTCAGGTCTTCATTAGATCTCAAAGAAGCTTATCTGCATATTCCCGTTCACCCTCAGAACAGGAAATTCTTATGGTTTTTGATGGGTTCTTTGCACTTTCAGTTTTCTGCCTTGCGCTCCAAGGGTCTTCACAAAGTGCTTGGGCCCAGCCATTGCTTTCCTCAGGGTCCACATGGTTCAGGCTTATCCTTACCTAGACAATCTGCTTTTTTGGCCAACAGTCCGGATCAGTTGTATCAAAACCTTGTGGAGGCTATTCATCTCCTTCAGGGCCTAGGTTTCACAATATATTTCAAGAAATCTAGTTTGACTCCATCTCAGGATCACATCTTCTTAGGGTGCAGGTTCAGAGCAGACCTAATAATGATTTTCCTGCCTGCAGACAAGATTCTCTTTTACATCCTTCATGGAAAGTCTTATGCCTCGCCCATCTATCTCGGCCACGGAATTTCTGAGACTTCTAGGATCCATGGCTTCCACCATTTGCCATGCTGCCTTTGGCAAAGCTTCATATGAAGAAATTTCAGTGGTTTCTAAAGACAACCTGGTCTTAACATGCTCAAAAAAAGCACAGCACAGCAACTGAAGGAATACAACCTTTAATGACCAAGTTTTGCGCTTTCCTCACACTTCATAGGGACTTCCTCAGAACAATCTATTCACCCCCACCCAGCCTTTAAATAACACATCATTTAATCAATCAACCAAATTAATTATACAAAAATGCATAAATGCAATCAATTAAACAGCATTAAAAACATAATTAATACATTAAAAATGTATTTGTAACAAATACATATATATATGTGATAAACCATAAAAATGTATTTTATCCTAAAACATTTTTCAATTTAAAAACACGAGATAGCAGTGGCCTCATTAATACCTGGGTACTCAGTTGCTTTTAAACGCAACTGCCAATTTAATTCACTTAAGTCTAAATGTATGTCCAAACTGCTTCCCTGGGAATCCTTAATAATTTGTTGGATTACCAAGAACTTAAATTCATGGTCGATGTATTCTCTGATATGCCTACATAATGCGTTGGTCATCCTGCCATGTCTAATGTCCAATAGGTGTTCCGCACTTCTATTCTTAAAATACCTACTAGTTTTCCCTACATACAGTATGGGACATTGTTGACACTTCGCTACATATACCACATTAAGACTACAACAATTATAATGCCCATTAATAAATATAGGTGTACCATTTAACTTATAACAATCACCTGTTTCCAAAATGTAGGGACAAAATCTCCACATCCTACACTTCAAATTCCCTTTAGTTCTATAGTTATAACTATTACTTCCATTGACACTTGTCTCCAGAATATTAAATTGTTGCACAGAGTCCTCTCTAGGCACAAAACTGTCAGTGGAAAATAGGGAACTGCAAACGTAAAGAAACACCGACAGTACCACAGCTAGGAGATTTATTTAAGTTAAACAGTACAAACAGTACATAGGTTAGCGCTTTCAGGGATCTACCCCTTCATCAGACAACTGTTGAAATTCCACACTCCCTTAAATACTTGAGTCAGTCACATGATGATACAAGCAATTACCCTAATCACTGTTAATTGAAAAGAAACACAGTTGCCAATGCAGAATAAAAATATTAAACTAAATAATGCAATAACAATATCTTACATCACAGATTACTTGTCCAAGCTAATGATACTGTTAAAACATGCATAGAAAAATACATACAAAAACATATAAAAAACTATATAAAAATTGTATCAATGAAAAATGTGTACAAAATACATCTGACTTGATACCAATGAGTATATTTACTAATGCATGTGCCTTGCTAAGAGTATATAGGCGTAATATAAATAGTGAAAAATATATAAATTAATGCTAAAATATACTTGTGTATTTACATACACATAAAAGCAGCATATAGACATGCATAAGTATAAATATATATATATATATATATATATATATATATATGTATGTATATATATATATATATATATATATATATACTGGACGTGCCATTCAAAAAACTCAATGCCTCAATGGTCAAGCTTTTAAAAACGGTTTAAGTGACACCATTTGATTCAAACCTGGAGGTTTATCTGCATTAAATCGTATGATCCATCTCTGTTCGGCAGCTTCTGTATCATTGGATAAATTACCCCATCTCTGTTTCTCCCGGCAATATCTGTAAAACTAAAAATTTGTAGATATGTTCTGGTCATGTATTCTTAGTGTGCATGGCAGTAGCACTACTTTCTTTAATGTTTCTGATGTCTCTATAGTGTTCAAGGATCCTATCCTTTAGGCATCTATTAGTCTTGCCTATATAGAAACTGTAGCATGCTATACGATATGCAAAATAGACCACGTTTGATGTAGTGCAGTCACCATAAAAATTACTACTGTAGCTGAAATTCCTAAAGGGATGCGTAAATGTGCTGCCATTATGAATGTTTTTAAAAAACCTAGCATATTTGTTCCACCGAGCAATGCGGTTATTGACACTTTTATTGATGTGTGTGATCTGAGGGAAATGCTAGATACTAGAAAAGATTTCCCTAATACTTTTCACAATTTAAGCAGAGAGGAATATTATGCTTTGTCAGAATTAAAGCAAATGCATTCACTTGAGATAAGACCTGCTGACAAGGGAGGGAGCATTGTCGTGATAGATAAGCAAGTATATGTAGATCAGATGTTACGACTATTGAAAGATGATTTTACCTATCAGACTATTTCCAACAATGTTGTAAAAAGTGTGATTGACAAGGTTTCGTCTCTTATTTTTGATTTGTTAATCACGGGTATGATCAATGAAGAGTTATTTGAGTACTTAAAGGTCAGTAATCCTACCATTCCTGAGATTTATGGTCTCCCTAAGATACACAAGAATATTTTAGTGCCACCCATGCATCCCATAGTCTTAGAAAAGGGATGGGTTACTGAACCATTATTCATCTATATTGAAAAGAGCCTGCACCCATTTTTAATTAATTGTGAGAGTGTGTTAAGGGACTCTAAAGTTTTCTTGGAAGCCCTTAGGTTGAAATGGGCAGAGACTAATCATTACTTACTGTAATCCCCAATGAATGGGGGATTGAAAGTATAAGGGAACTACTACATAGTGTTGATTTTAACAAGAACAAAAGTGATCTTATTTGTAGTCTGCTAGACATAGTGTTGAATAACAATGTTTTTCTGTTTCAACAACAGACGTACTTACAGAGGGTTGGTGTGGCTATGGGCACGGCCTGTGCCAATAGCTATGCCAACCTTTCTTTGGTCCAATGGGAACGTACTTACGTATTAACTAATAGTATGTATGGTAGATATATTGACTGGTACATCAGATTTGTGGATGATGTTTTTTGTTGTGGAATGGTCCAGAGGCAGAGCTGAATGCATTTTTTACCTACCTCAATAACACCACTAGATTTTTTAGATCTACTTCTAAGTACTCTAGTACTGAAATTGACTTCTTGGACGTCAAAGTGAGGAGAGATGACCTGAACCACATTAGAACTAGTCTATTTAGGAAGCAGGTAAGGAAGAATACGTTCCTACACAATACTAGTATGCATCCTAACCACACGAAGGTAAACATTATTAAAGGCCAAGTATATAGGATCCTGCAACTGTTTAATGAAGATGATGAATTACAGACAGCACTACATCAGCTTAAACTATAATTTCTAGATAGGGGTTATGATGCAAAAACTATTGATAGATGTATTGTAGATTGTTGGAGTAATAGGGCGGGTAGATGTAGACCCTACTTTGAGGCACGTACTACAGGTGAGGTGGATGGACAAGTTATTGACAGAGAGGTGGTCACACATAAATACAGAGGTACAGACAATACACTTAGGATGCCACTAACGTTTGCAAGCAACATACATGTAGTATGTGATGTTGTTACTAAAAATTGGGGTATTCTTTCCACGATTGACAGCCTACAAGGCATAATTGGGACTAAGCCGAGCTTCACGTTTAAGAATAATAGAACACTGAGAAATTAATTATGCTATAGAAGTGCCACAATCAGTAACACTAACAAGTCTGACAGATTGGGTACATATAAGTGCAGGGACTGTACAGCCTGTAAGCACATACATAATGGCAGCACATTTACACATCCCTTTAGGAATTTTAGCTACACTAGTAATTTTTATGCTGACTGCACTACATCAAACGTGGTCTATTTTGCATATTGTATAGCATGCTACAGTTTCTATATAGGCAAGACTAATAGATGCCTAAAGGATAGGATCCTTGAACACTACAGAGACATCAGAAACGTTAAAGAAAGTAGTGCTATTGCCATGCACACTAAGAATACAGGACCAGAACATATCTACAAATTTTTAGTTTTACAGATATTGACGGAGAAACAGAGATGGGGTAATTTATCCAATGATACAGAAGCTGCCGAACAGAGATGGATCATACGATTTAATGCAGAAAAACCTCCGGGTTTGAATCAAATGGTGTCGTTTAAACTCTTTTTAAAAACTCGACCATTGAGGCATTGAGTTTTTTGAATGGCACGTCCAGTATATATATATATATATATATATATATATATATATATATATATATATATATATAGATAGATATATAGATATATAGATATAGATATATATAGATATATAGATATATATATAGATATATATATATATTTTTAATATTTTTATATTTTTATACTTATGCATGTCTGTATGCTGCTTTTATGTGTATGTAAATACACAAGTATATTTTAGCATTAATTTATATATTTTTCACTATTTATATTATGCCTATATACTCTTAGCAAGGCACATACATTAGCACATATACTCACTGGTATCAAGTCAGATGTATTTTGTACACATTTTTCATAGATATATTTTATATACTTTTTATATGTTTTTTGCATGTATTTTTTCTATGCATGTTTTAACAGTATCATTAGCTTGGACAAGGAATGTGTGATGTAAGATATTCTTATTGCATTATTTAGTTTTATATTTTTATTCTGCATTGGCAACTGTGTTTCTTTTCAATTAACAGTGATTAGGGTAATTGCTTGCATCATCATGTGACTGACTCAAGTATTTAAGGGAGTGTGGAATTTCAACAGTTGTCTGATGAAGGGGTAGATCCCTGAAAGTGCTAACCTACTGTTTAACTTAAATAAATCTCCTAGCTGTGGTACTGTCGGTGATGTTCTTCATCTCACATTGCTGCAGTCCTAACACTTGGGTAGTCCGCTGTCCCTCGGTCGGCCCGAATATCAGAGTATAAGGCTGACGTCGGTCAAGGCGCATTTGACTGACATCAGAACGTCAGGGTACAAATGCGCATGACCGACGTCACATCCTCAGTCTTTTTTGCCGCATGGTCCGATGCAGAAGCAGTGTTGCAAGTGCCGTTCGGCGTTCTGAAATTTTTCGTATTCGGAGTTTCAGACCGAAGTCAGAGTTGGTTAAGTACCCCGTTGGGGAATATTTTGGTTTTTTCTTGCCTCAGTGGTTTACCGGATGTCAGAAAAGTGAATAACTGTATTTCTTGTGGGAAACAGATACCGCATAGGGATTACCATAATTTGTGTATACCTTGTTTGGGACCTGAGCACGACGTTGTTGGGTGTCGCTTTTGTGCTAGGTTTAATAAACGCACTATAAAGCGTAGGTTGGATTGTGCCAGGTTAGTCTTTGGAAAGCGGTGCAATTACAATATGCCGTCGGATGCTCCGACGCCGGCTTCTTCTAAGAAGCGCAAGGACAAGGCAGTTAAACCTAGGTTAGAGGAGTCGTCCGAACTGGACGCCGGTTCTTTAGAGACGTCAGTGGAACCGGTGGTTCCGACGGAGGCCTCTATGGAGTCCCAGGGAGAGACTGTGTTTTTACAGGATGTGGCCTCCCAGGAGGCAGGTCTGGCTGTAGGGGCTTCTCAGGTAACTGTACTCCCCTCCCTTCCTAAGGTGTCTAGGCCCTCTCTTTCTGCTTCCAAGGCTTCCCCTAGAGGCAGGTCTAGTTTTGCTTCTGTGGGTGTCACTCCTAGTTCTTCAGGTTCTGTGCCCAAAAAGCACATGCTTAAAATGGCAGAAGATTTAATTACTTTAATTAGAGGCTCTATGCCCCCTCCTGATAAGAGGCCTAGGATGGAACCTGTGTTGGGGGATTATGAGCAGGCTTCGGATGTGTCTGAGTCTTCGGCTGAAGACTTGCAGGAGTATTCTCATTATTCTGATTCTGATGTGGATGATTCTACTCCTTCTGCTTCTCCTCCTGAGGATTTTTCTTTTTCAGAGACCCTTCACTCCATGAGAGAGCATTTTAAATGGGAAGGTCAGGATTTCTCTGATTCCAGGAAAAGGCTTAGGGAATTTTTGTTTTTACCCCAGCATAGGCCTTTAGCTATACCTCCTGTTCTGAATGTAGTGGAAGATGTGTTTGCAGAGGCTTCGCTTAATCCTGATTCTTTGCCTCCTGCTCCTGTTAAACCGGATAGGTATTACAGGGTGCCTGAAGCTCATAAGTATCTTTTTAAGAGTCCTAGGGCAGACCCAGAAACTGTTAGCCAGGGGCCTAAGGGTGTAAAGGCTTCTGTTGTCAAGAATCCGGTTCCTGCAGAGGAAGAGGCCAGGGCCTTGGATAGATGGGGAAAGAAAGTTTATACTTCTTCCACTCTAGCCATGAGAGCTTTGAATTGCCAGTTTCACATGTTGAAATATCAAAATTATCTCCTTTCACAGTTGAAATCTAAGGTGGATGCTCTGGCGGAAAGTATTGATTGTAAAGAGTTACAAGATTTAGTGCATGTTTCTGAACAGGTGGGTAAGCATTCTTTGCAATGTGGTTTTGATGCTGTACAGGCCTCGTCTAGGGTGGCTGCCACTGGGTCAGTTCTTCGCAGGCATGCCTGGCTGAGGGATCAAAATTTATCTGACCATGTTAAAACTAGGATTTTGGATGCCCCTTTGCAATCTGATGTCTTGTTTGGTTCTCCTGTTGAGGCAGTTTTAAAGAAAATGGAAGACAAGGCTAACTCTATGCAGACTGTTAAAGATTTTTTGCAGGTTCAGCCTCCAAAGTTTAGTAGAAATTGGCCTACTAAAGGGTGGACGTATCCTTCTTATGATTCCCAGTCTAGGGGTAGATCTAGACGTGGCAGGGGCAGAGGTCAGGGCTCTTTCAGGCCTAGGACAGGGAGTTCTCCTGCACAGTCTTCGGTGAGGGCAGGGGTCAGTCCTTTCGTAAACAGACCCAATGACCTACCTTTTCAGCTGCCAGACCCTTCTCGCCTGGCAGCACCTTTGGGAGGAAGGTTGGAACTTTTCAAAGAAAATTGGAGTTTGATTACCCAAGACAAATGGGTACTGGATATCATACATCACGGTTACAGGTTTTATTTCCATACCTTGCCTCCTTTCAAAGGCATGCCAGACATTCCTCCTCAACAAAGAATAGAGGCTCACAAGCAAATTTCTCTGTTACTCCAAATAGGGGCCATACAGCCGGTTCCTATGCCAGAAAGGGGCCTAGGATTTTATTCTCGCCTGTTCCTTGTGCCAAAAAAGGGGAACACGTGGAGACCGATTTTGGATTTGTCTATCCTCAACACTTATCTGGACATTCCCAAGTTCAAAATGTTGACGTTACAACAGCTTTTACCTCTACTGGGCAAGGATCACTGGATGGTAACTTTGGATCTCAAGGAGGCTTACCTTCATGTTCCTATCAGGCTAAGTTGCAGGAAGTATCTGTGTTTTCGGACTGGGACTTCTCACTATCAGTTCTCTGCATTGCCCTTTGGCTTATCTACTGCGCCCAGAGTATTTACAAAAGTTCTGGCTCCAGTGATAGCATTCTTCAGGCTGAAAGGAATACAAATCTATCCTTATTTGGACGATTGCCTGATACTGGCTCAAGGAAGGAACGAGCTTCTTCGTCATTTGGAGTATGTGATAGCAGTGCTAAGATGCCTGGGGTATTCTGTGAACGAAATAAAGTCCAGTCTAGTACCCTCTCAAGACATGTGCTTTCTGGGAGTAAGACTGAATACAGCATCCCAGATGGCCTTTCTAACCCCGGACAAACAAAAGAATCTTTCCCTTTACTTCCATCATCTATCTCTTCAGTCCGGGCTGACTGCAAGGACAGTCCTTCAAGCCTTAGGGTTCATGGCATCTTGTATTCTGGTGCTTCCCAATGCCAAACTGCATATGAGGAAGTTGCAATGGTATCTCAAAAATGTATGGACACAGCACTGCCAACATCTGGACACTGTCATTCAAATAATACCTTGCATTCAAAAGGAATTTTTGTGGTGGGCTCAGGAATGTCACCTAAACAAGGGACTCTCTGTGACCCGCCAGAGGCGAGTCAAATTTTAACAACAGATGCCTCAGACAAAGCTTGGGGAGCTCATCTAAATGGAAAGTGGATACAAGACAAGTGGCCTGTCAGACTACAGCATCTACATATCAACTTGAAGGAGATGTTAGCAGTCCAGTTTGCATTAATAGCTTTCAAGGATTTACTTCTTCCAGGGCAGGTGTTGATTCTAACAGACAACACAACTGTCATGTGGTACATCAACAAGCAAGGGGGAACACATTCTTATCCTCTATGCAGGCAAGCAATGATTTTGTGGGAGACTGCTCTCAGTTTACATCTAAGTCTTCAGGCAAGGTTTCTGCCGAGCACAGAACTCCTTAGCAGATGTGTTAAGCAGACAAATCATGGATCCCAACGAGTGGAAACTGGATCTTCATGTATTTCAGAAATTGACAGTGTCCTGGGGAACTCCAGACATAGATCTGTTCGCTTCTCCACTAAACCACCAGCTGCCAAAGTTTTGCACAAAGCGGTTTCATCCCACAGCTTGGAAAGTGGATGCTCTTTCTTTCAGTTGGAAAAATCTTCATGTGTATGCCTTTCCACCTCTGCCTCTCCTCCCAAAGGTACTTCTGAAGGTCAGACAGGACAAGCCAAGGATGATTTTGATAGCTCCAGATTGGCCTCGACAGCACTGGTACCCATTACTGAGAAGTCTGGTACGGAAGCCTCCATGGCCTTTGCCTTTGATTCCTCATCTGTTGTCCCAGGAGGACAGTCATTTGCTCAATGTCAAGCTTCACTCTCTTCACCTAACAGCATGGCATATTCTGTTTTAAACCATAAAGGGTCTCAACTTCCACAACAAGTTTTGAATGTGATTTTGGAAGCTAGAAGGCCTAGTACAAGGAAAGTGTACGCAGATAAATGGAAGAGATTTTTATTTTGGAGTGCAGCTAAGGGTTTGGATGTTTCTGAGCCTGATTTAAGTGTGGCTCTTCAATATCTTACTGAGTTATTGGACAAAGGTTTGTCCTTCTCTTCTATTAAGATTCATGCTGCAGCAATTTCAGCTCACTACGACTGTGACCCACCATTGTTTTCTCATCCTTTGTTCAAGCAATTTCTTAGAGGGGCAAAGAATATAAGACCCCCACGTAGAGCTCCTACTCCTACTTGGGATCTCAATTTTGTGTTGGAGAAACTCACTCTACAACCTTTTGAGCCTGCAGCTACTGCTGAGTTGAAATATTTGTCATGGAAGACTGCTTTTTTGTTGGCCATTACCTCTGCGAGAAGGGTTTCTGAATTGCAGGCCCTTATGGCAGTTGAGCCTTTCTTAATTTTCCATAAGGATAGGGTATCTTTACGTACTAATCCTTCCTTTATGCCTAAAGTGGTTTCTAGTGTGGCTTTAAACCAAACTATTCATTTGCCTACTTTTTATGCAAATCCCCAAACTAAAGGGGAAAAGATTTTGCACACTTTAGATGTACACAGGCAGTTGCGATATTATTTGGACAGAACTAAAGGGTTCAGACAATCTCAGCAGTTATTAGTTTCTTTTGCTTTGTGCTCTCAGGGCAAGCCCGTGTCAAAACAAACTATTTCTAAGTGGATTGGATTTTGCATTACTTTCTGTTATTCCCATCATGGCAAAGAGATTCCAGCTGGGATTAGGCCTCATTCCACTAGGGCTACTGCCACTTCAACAGCTTTTTGAGGGGTGGCTACTAAGGATATTTTGGAGGCAGCCACTTGGAGTTCAGTGCATACCTTCTCTAGGCATTACCACCTTCCTCTGTACTCTAAATCCAGGGCTGGTTTTGCCACTGCTGTGTTGCAGGGCATTTTGGCAGCCCCTGCTTCATTATAGTTTAGCCATCCTCCCTTACCTCTGCTTTGGGATTCTACCCAAGTGTTAGGACTGCAGCAATGTGAGATGAAGAACATAGTACAGTTTTGTACCTACCATAAATGTAGATGTTCGAAGATCCACATTGCTGCAGTCCAATTTACCCTCCCTCCTTCCCCTCTGTAGTTTGAGGTGGTTGTGTGGCCTGGGTTATCCCTCTGAGGTATAGTGTATATATATTGTATATATTGTACATATTTTTGGTGTTAGGCTGGTTGGTTGTTTAGTTGTTGTCTATGGGTTTTGACCTTTCTTTTTAGGGTCTTCTGACATCTGGGGCAAGAAAAGACTGAGGATGTGACGTCGGTCATGCGCATTTGTACCCTGACGTTCTGATGTCAGTCAAATGCGCCTTGACCGACGTCAGCCTTATACTCTGATATTCGGGCCGACCGAGGGACAGCGGACTACCCAAGTGTTAGGACTGCAGCAATGTGGATCTTCGAACATCTACATTTATGGTAGGTACAAAACTGTACTTTTCTTTATGTTTGTAGTATCTTGGGTAAATTACCCACTCTCTGCCCTACATTTGAATATTTCAGAATTTCCCAATTATTTTTAATAATTTCAACTATATTACTGGTATCCAAGTTGAATGTGGTAATAAAGCTCACACAATAATCATTATTTAGTCCACCTTCTCTGATAGTGTGAGACATTACACCAATACCATCCCCACCTGCCAAAATTGGCTTGTATATGCCCACCATATGCTTCTGTTTTACTTCTTCACTAATTTGGCTCAACAATTCCTGTGGGTACCCTCTCATGCCGAAGAGTTGCATAATAAAATGCAATTTGTCAATAAATTAATTATCAGCGGTGACCATCTTGGCAGCCCGAACCATTTGCCCTTTAACTATCGTTTTTTTTCTGATGGGACGGGTGCCAGCTGTTGTACTCCAAATAGGAGTTTGAGAAGGTAGGCTTCATGTAGATGGCTGACATCAGCTTTTTCCTCTTCTATATTTACTATCAAATCCACATCTAAACAGGAAATGTGTGTTCCACTATAAGTGTATGTGAATTTAAAAAAATTCACTGACGTATTTATGTACTCAAAGAATTGTTTAAGTTCTAACTCAGTTACTTTCCATACAACAAATAGGTTGTCCAGAAACCTAGTATAATATTGGATCTTAGATGAATACACCCCTTCCACGATAAACTGCTGTTCCCAATGGGACATAACATAGAAAAAATGGAGGCACATGCTGCCCCCATTGCAACTCCTGTTAGTTGTTTGTAATATAGTCCTTCAAAATAAATATAATTGTTTTTAACACAACCTCTATAAGGGTAACATATTTGTTTATTTCATCTTGATCATATATACCTGTCTTTATTAACTGAACTTCAAGACATTCACAACCTTCCTGGTGGGGTATAACAGAAAACAGGATACAAACATCTATCGTAATCATAATGATGTTTTCATCTGTTGTCATCGTATCTAACCTTTCCAAAAATTGCCATGAATCTCTAGTTATATAGGGAAATGTATTCCTTCAGTTGCTGTGCTGTGCTTTTTCGGTCTCAACATGCTCACCCTTTAGATGTCCTGGTTTCTCTCTTCCCCTGCTTGAAAACAGCTCCACTAGTGGATTCAACAACTGTGTCTGAATCCAAATCTTCCTCTTCTCTTACCCCAGCCTTCTCAACAGATGTTCAGAGATGCCCAAGAAAAAGGCAGGGGGGCTACCTTTGCTTCCAGGAAAGTTCAGGGTCTTTCGTCTTCATTTCAGCAGAGGAAGCACATCAACATCCGGGAGATGAGGGCTCTAATTCTAGCCTTGCAAACCTTTCGTCCTGTTTTCCTACCAGATCCTCTGAAGATTTTTACAGACAATACCACCATCCTCTGGTACATAAACGAGCGGGGGGAGGGGGAACTAAATCTTGTCTTCTTTGCAGGTTATTCCTCAAGGCATCAGAATTAGCTGTTCAGTACAAAGTAACCCTTCCTGCTGTTTACCTACCCTCGGCTCAAAACTCTGTGGTAGATGCATTAAGCAGATCCATGACACAATCCCACAAGTGGATGCTTCACAGGGATGTGTTCTGGATCTAGTTCACTGGTGGGGTACTCCACAACTGGATCTATTTGCCTTCCCTCAAGACAGACAACTTCCCCTATTTTGTGCCAGAATTCCTCATCCTCTGGCCTGGAAGGTGGATTCCCTATCTTTCTCATGGAAGGGGATGTTTCTTTATGCTTTCCCTCCTTCCCTATAATTCAAAAGTCTTGCTGAAAATTCAGCAGGACAGACCAAAAACCTTGCTGGTGACTCCCTTTTAGTCAAGACAGCATTGGTTCCCTCTTCTGCATTTAGCCAAGGGCCATCACTACAAGTTGCCTCACCAGTTGAACTTACTCAACAAGACAAGGGATCTTTGATTCATCCACATCTATCAACATTACAATTGACCCTGTGGACAATCAACTTCTGATCCCTTTCAGGCACCTTTTTTCACAGGACATGTTTAGGGTTTTGCAAGAGGCCAGGAAACCCAATACTAGGAAATCTTGCATTTCCAAATGGAAAATATTTTCTATTTGGTGCCTCAAAAGAAGTCTAGACCCACTGTCTGTGAACATTCCAATTGTACTTTCTTACTTGTGTGAATTGCTTAACAGTGGTTTGTCATATTTCTCGGTGAAAGTCCACTATTCTGCTCTTTTGCTTGTCTGCCATTAACATCTCCTTTAGCTTCCAAATTGGAGGTTATATTTTTTCTTAAAGGTTTCCTCCACATCAAACCTCCCAGGAAACCGGTGCCTCCTCCTTGGGATCTTAACTCTGTCTTGGAAAAGTTAACTCTGGCCACTTTTGAGTCTGCAGCCTCAGCTCCCTTGAAGTTGTGCACTTAAAAACAGTGCTTCTGGTAGCCTTAACTTCTGCTAGGAGGGTTTCTGAGATTCAGGCCTTGATGGCATCCCCTCCCTTCTTGGTGTTCCACAAGGACAGGTTATCTTTGAGGACTAATCCTTTCATGCCTTAAGTGGTGAATGACTTGCCTCTTAATCAGTCTGTCCAACTGCCTACCTTTTTCCCTTCTCCACAGTCCTCTAGTGGGAGGATTTTGCATACCTTAGATGTACACAGACAGCTATGATTTTAAGTTGACAAAACAAAATCTATAAGGAAGTCAGATCAGCTCTTTGTGCCTTTTCATCCCAGGGCTGTAGGTTTACCTGTTTCTAAACAGACTATTTCATTTTGGATTTCTAAGGCTATTGTGTTTTGCTATGTTTGGAAAATCACTGTCTTCTCCTGTCGGAGCCCATTCTACCAGTTAGGTTGCTTCATTGGGGGCTTTCTTTAAAGGATTGGATACTAATTCCATTTTGGAAGTTGCTACTTGGTCTTCAGTCCATACTTTTACCAAACATTACAAGTTGGATACTATCCCTAGGTCCACGGCAGGATTTGCTAGAGCTCTTCTGCATGAGTTTGTGGAGACTTCTTCACTTTCTTCTGTTATTTCCTCCTCCCTAGGTTCCTACTAAGCTTTGGCACTCTTCCTTGTGTAAAGAATACTGCAACATTAAATAGAAGGACATAGAATAGTTGTGTAAAATCTTACCATAACCATAGATGTCCTTCTCTTCTATGTTGCAGTATTCTATTCCTCTCACCTTCCCCCTGCAACTTGTCCCTTCCTAGGATGACTCCTTGTTTACCTTAGAACTTTGTTTCCTCATGGGGCTTCCTTGTTCTGAGGATGGTATATGCAGATGTCCTTTTATGGCTGACTCTGTCAGAAGCTATGTGTGACACCCAACATACTGGCAGTGGGTGTAAGCTTTTGTATACAGGCTGGACATCAGGTCATAGGGCAGAAGACAACCAATGTGTAAAGAATACTGCAACATAGAAGAAAAGGACATCTATGGTAATGGTAAAATTTTACACAACTATTCTTTCTTCCTGTGATAAATCTAGTATGATCGTTATGTATGAGGGTAGGCAGGATCTTTGCTAACCTTTTCGGCAGTAATGCTATGAATAATTTGTAATCTTAACTCAATATGGAAATTGGCCTTTATGAACCTACCTACATGAGGTCTTTTCTTGGTCTAGGATAACAGATTCTATGATCCTGGAGTTTTGCATTTGGTTTTAAAGTGGTTTGCCAACCCAATGAAATCCCTTATAAATTCCGTTTTCTCCCACTTGTATATCTCTGTTGGCAAGCCGTTTGAGCCAAGGGCCTTATATTTTGTTTTGTTCTTACATTATTAGTTCCACTTTCTTTTTGTGTCACTGCCTCCATTTAAAAGTTAACTTGGTCTGGGTCCAGTGTCTTTGATTTTAGAGCTGCCCAGTATACCTGCCTCCAGGCAGTGAGAGTTCCCCCTCCTCTCTTCCTAGTATAAAATTCTGCTGAATACTACATAACAGTTCAGTATATCTAAAGGCTTTTTATAAACTTTTCTCCTATGGTCTACTGTCTTACATAACATCCTTTCTGTTCTTTGCTGCCCAAGTCCAAGAGTTAAGTGTCTTTGGTTGTCTGATGAAACTTCAAAATCTTTTTTTAAGAGCCAAGTATTTGTGGTTGGCTGTTGTAAAATCTTTAGGTTTAGGCGAACTTTTGATATGATCTGCTTTTAAGACTAGTCATATAACTCTTATTTCCTTCAGTCCCCCTTTTCTTCAAGCCCACTAATGTCTGCAATCCAACCTGTGCTTTCAGTAGCTCTAAATGTAGTTAGTTTGATTTTACCCTCATCTGATGTAATTTCTTAACATTCTGATCTTTGGGAAAATCAACTCCATCTGGTTTGAGCCAATTCCATAATCTGCTAAATCTTCTAAACTTCACAGTACCCTTTCCCCCCACCCCTTACAAGTGTTCCTTGTTGTGCAAGCTGCTCTTCCTCAAATAAATGCAGACTTGCTCTCCATTCCTTCTCTGTTGGTTATGCCCAAGAAGAACTGTGATATCATACCTGTATGATCTGACATAGTTATAGAAAGTGTGTCTAGGGGCTTTTCCAAGTGGTGATGTTCCTTTGTCATGATGACTTTATCTGTCCTGGAAAAGGATCACTATCTGTGGGAGAAACGTGTATACCCTGACCACAGTAACCACAAATTCCTATGTCCAGCCATGTTTTATCCCAACAGTTATTATGTAGCTTCCTATAAACCTGCACACTACCATAATATTCATACTTCTTGGCCGTGAGTGTATATGATGTGCTGTGCATACTATATTCTAATCCCTGCCCATATTGTTATCATACAAGATTTTCCACTGTCTCATAATCCATGCTACCTGAAGTTGTCTTACTGTGGAGGTTCACAGTAATTATTTTAGTCCCCCTCTTGGTTTAACTTGACAGCAGTATACCTGCCTTTTCTATCAGCTTTCTTGTCTAATAATACTAGTGGCAGTACCCTTCTAATCACTAAAGACTCTAGCCATCTGCATATCAAAGGTGTAGACAACAGTATAATTCAATCTACCACATCATTCAGATAACTTTGACATTTAGCTTGACCAGTCTCTCAAATTCTAATAACAACATTCAGAAAGTAATTTCACAAGTCAACTACCTGCCATTCTAGAAACTAAATATATCTCATCTCCTGTCACAATCTTCTAGAGCAGCTTTAGGCCAAGGTGTCCTGCTTGCACAACTAGAATATAGCCTACCCATATTCGCTGCTACCGTAAGAAGAAACACTACCACCTTACAGTCTCTTTCTAATAAAATCTGTTGTTTTTTACCAGCTCCCATTGACATGAACATTGCTGCAACTCCTTGGAAAAGGCAAATTGGCTTCCCATTCAAGGCCAAGCCAGCCTCATTTGCTCCCTTCCCTTCTTTTCATACCCCTATGACACAATACACCGATCCCCCTTAACTATGAGACTAACTTCATTCAAACTTCACTACAACCTAAGAAGCCAAACTACTAATGACTCTACTCTCATAACTCCATCCACTAAAACTTCATCACACAGATCACAGCTTCACTTTTCTTGTCTCGAAACTGTGACAGTCTTTGTCACCTGATTTTACTGAAACCAGAGTGTGTAAACAGTTTAGATGTTAGTTCAAAAAATGCCTAATTGAACAATATACATGTAGGTCACATCATAGACTGTCACCTAACTCTCATGGTTACAGTATTACATTCTTCTCAAAAAATCTTGACTGCTTAATCTCCTAATCTCTCCAGTTTATAAAGTCATAATCACTGCTTCTCCATCTGCCCTATCCATTTAAAACTATGTATCTAAAATCTATTTATTCTGTTATTAGCTCTTCTATAGCAGCTGTTATATTTCTACAGTTTCTGCTTCTATAATTTCCCTTCATATTTGTATATATTTTGTCCATTCTTTTGGCTGGACCTCATTGATCTCACCTAGTAACACCTGTATTATGCAGTGTATACCCCTGATCCTACACATTTTTAAATTTCCTTGTAAATATGTGTACATTTTTACATCTATGTTGTATCACTACACTGTATAATTGAGTTATATCTTTAATGTAAGTTTACTGTTGTTACTATGTATATAACCTGGGCTGAGACTGTAACTCTTCAAATTGTATCAGTGCTCTTTCATGGTAAACAAAATTAAATAAAATAAACAAAATCAAAGTTATCACTCATTAGCTACCTCTTGACAAATTCCTCAGTCATATATCCAAATGTAGTACATTTGCAGTGCTCTGCATCCACCAAATGGTCCTCTTGCAGCATCACAATCCGAGGTTTATATTTTCTAAAGTATGTTAGTATGCGGCTTCATTTTATAGGGTTCATTATGTCATTGACTTCCAGGGGAGTAAGCTAAACATTTGTGTCCCTTATGGACAGGGGCAGCTTGTAGATGCCCTGAGGCGCAGGTATATATCAAAGTCGTTGTCCTTAGACTTTGATAATTGGGAAAAACACAATGTTTGGCAAGCAGGTTTTACAATTTCTAATCCTTATCCAAGTGTATGTATGTACTTAGGGGTTGCAATTTTAAGTAATCAGTCTAAACCTAATTTATTTAAAAAAAAAACTCTGTAAAAACTTGACTATTTAGAAGTGCGTTTTCTTTGGATTGATTCCACTTAGGAGGCCAAAGCCTCTAATTTGGCAAATGACCAGGATGGCTTCACTCAACTACTAAAGCTGAGTGAGGACATTCATATGTTCTCCATTAGATCACTCTTGCAGTAGCCATAACTGTATGGGAAGTATCCTGACAAGGACTTGATGTCTTGCCAGTCTACAAAGCTTTGGGCTCTTTCCTTGCACACAGTATGTCTGCCCTTGATATGAAAGTACATGCTGGTATAAGAGGCACACGCATGCAATCACACCAAAAATCAGAACTTTCTTGCTGTATGTATGCTTATGCAGACTTCTCATCATACATTGCAGCACTAGTATTCCATTTGGCTTCAGCTGCAGTTTGGGGTAGATAAGTGTCCCTGTTGGGGACCCTTAGTTTTCTATGGCAAAGAGTCTATAAAATTTACCTATCTCTGTCAGGAAGGGTAAATGCTTTTGTAGTAGACTGATTCCTCAGAAGGATGCCCATACTTCTTGCATTTCATTCTTACTGGAGGAACAACAAGTAATGTCTTGTAAGATCTGCCTTTCATCTACTCTTAAAACAATAAGGAATTGACTACATTCTCTAAAATGTTTTCTTGAAAATAAGTGATTTAGGGCTCTGGCCCCTTCCAGAAGAAGTGAAAGAAAATTATGAAGTGGCTTCAAGAGATTTCCCCCTTTTCTGTGCAGTCTTGGTCTGAAGTCTCCACAGAGATGCTTTTGCAGTCCTCAGTTCATCAGTCTGACTGTCATGGTCCTTCTGCATGATTCCTCAGGAGGCCACTAAGACTCAGGATTTAGGCATGCCCATTCAGACCTTACATTAGGCTGCTCCAGCAGAGAAAGGAGAACCAAGAATTATTTTCTCTGAAAGTGAGGGTGTTAACTGCCAAGTGTTAGTAAGGGAGGACACCACCAGGCCCCAGCTGGAAGTCTGTCCATTGGATTCAAACTAAGACTTTAAGGCTGGATACTCTTAAAAAGAGGACACACAAAAGCAAAAGATGAAACATCTGTCCCCTCCTTTCACACTCTGTCCATGTAGAAAGCTTTCCCAAGGAGACTGGTGTAATTTTGAATAGAGACTGTTTAAGGCAGTACAGACTCTCCAGCTTTCTGTTCCAATTTCTACCTCAGTTGAGAGAAAGAGATTCTCCTGTTTCTCAAAAGAAGAGGATCTTTCTGAATCACATGTTGAGCATCTGGACTACACGTCACAGTTATACTCCCTTTTTGCTTGTGAGTCTGATGCCAAATACACCCACTATTTAGACTCCCCATATGATGAAATTTCATTTGGAAATACATTTACTGAATATCAGGAGAGATGTCATGAGTTATCGAACATGGATTTCTCTAAACCAGTAGCTATTCCCCTGTCTTGGTTGCCCTAGAGGGGTCCTTTGCTTATTGCTTCTGTTTCCTCCAGATTCTCAACCCCCTGCCCCTAAGAATCCTGACATATATAACAAGGTGCCTGACACACAAATTCTGCTATAAAAATACTGTGGTAGACCCTACTATTATTTCTCTTGATGAGAATAGATCTTCTAAAGCCTTTTCTACTTCTAACCTTGCACCAGCTAACAAAGATAGTCATTGTTTTGATAGAGTTTGAAAAAAATAGGTTTATACTTCTTTCACTTTGCTATCCAAAGCATTCAGTTTACAGGCTCACATGTCCACATATTTACTGTTTAGATCTGATGTTGTCCTTTTCATTCTTTCTCACAATTGGGTTATGGATCTGACCCTTGGATCTGACTCGGCCACATTTCTTAGACTTGGATCCTAGTCTCAAGCTTCTCCCTCTACCCACAATGCTGCACTACCTCTATAGCTTCCTCAGATCTCATTTGCCACCTAGCTGGTACGATGCAGATTCCTGGTCTCGATCTTGGGTGGTGATGTCTAGTGTTTTTTGGCATTGTTGCACTTATTCTTTCTTGTCTTTTTGCTATAGTCTCCTCCCCTCCCTTTCAGGTTTTGCAGGCATTAGGGACTAGTCAGTGTATTTACCCTTCCTTCCTGCTTCTATCTGCACATGGTTGGCATTTCTGCCTTCTGCTTTCTTTTTCCCCTTAAAGTGCATTGTCTAAAAAAAAAGTTATTCTCTTGTTTGTAATTTGCTATCTGTAGTTAAAAGTATAGTTGCTGTGTTGTTGTGGTGTGGTTATTGGTGTGCACTTGATGTTGAACCTGAGGTTATAGGCATAGTTAATTTTTTCCCCTGTATTATGTTGGATAAACCTACAGGATTCAACAGGATTCAAGCGCTGCTCAGAATGTGGGCATAAGATCTTCCATTCCGACGTGCATAGTAAATGTCTGTATTATTTAGGGCAATGCGGTTAGATTGTCATATTTGCGAGGGCTTCAACCCCCAAGCCATGGCTGACTGCAGGAAAAAACTTATCCTGAAAGGTTTGTTGCCTGCTTCATCCCCATCATCAGGAACTCAACCCCCCCCCCCCCCCCAGCTAGCCTTACTGGGTTTTCGGAGCCAAAGAAATTCTCCCAAAAGACTTCTGAAACTTTGTTAGAGCCTCCGGCCAAGACTGCTAAGGCCTTTGATCCAAATTCGACAGATCCAAGACCTACCTCTGCCCCTTTGGATCCAAAGTGCCCTTTGGATCCAACAGGCACCTCTCATGTGACTGCCTCTCCTAAGCCAACGTCTTCTACCTTGGATCCAAAGACCATGCATCCATGTGTTAGGAACTGAACCCCAGAGTTCGCCATTAAAACAGTTTCCCAAACACTGCCCTCGTATCTGCCCCAAACCCCGTCCAGACACTCCAGGCCTACATTGATTGCTTCCTGTAGGTCCTCCAGAAGTCTATCGAATGTTGATATGGACAGGATGATGCAGAGGTTTCTCCAAACTTAGATCAAGATGGGGGTACTGTCAGCTCTGTCCCCAGTCAGATCAGTGAGTGTTCTAGCTGATTTGATCCAGTCTCTTCTGATCTAACCAGCAACTTCAGAGTTCCAGGATCCTAGGTTCCCTAGACAGTCAGCTTCAGATTCAAGGAAACTTCCCTCCTCGACTCCGACGTCTACCCTGACTAGCTCTGCTCTGAGATCGTCAGATCAGAGTGGGTCTCTGATCCAAGAAGTTGGCATCGGATCCAGGAGGAGGGTTTTGACTTTTTTGGTCCCATCTCTTTCTCTTGGCAATTCAGCTCTCGACAGCTCGAGGCCGATCCTGTCTGGGGACCACAGATTCAGGATGTTCCCGTTCATGCTTCTTCAACTGCCTCTGCTTCCAGGGAGATTGAGGGAGTTCCTCCCAGTCCATAAGGCTTCTAGATTGTGGAATGGCCTTCTGCTAATCGGAGATCCGACCTCTTTTTGCCTCTGATCTTCCCCATTGCCTTTCATTGGAACTGGGTGCTGAGCCCGTCATCCCTGTCCAGGGTCAGCCTGCCTGTAGGACCCACCAAGTTCTTCTCCCCAAGGAAGCCCTCCTTTCTTCCATTGCCTCCGTTGAACACACCCACAGAGGATGTTCCTCAGACGAAAATGTGCAAAAGGAGGCACATTGACTCCCCAGTGGAGGCACTCACAGAAGACACAGACTTTGATGAGGAACAAGGATCCTCACTATCACCACATGATTATGCCTCCTTTGGAAACCTCTTGGAAATCCTTAGGCAGAAAGGTGGCTGGTCAGCCCAGCTTCCATCTTCTGAAGAGTCTGAGTTCTTGGATTCTTTTGGGGCAGGCCCGTCTACGTCTTGGGTGACCCCACTCCGGAGGATGAGCTTATTGACTTAGTCTCCCGCTGGGCTTGGAAGGTGCTGGACACAATTGAGCCAATCCCCAAATGCCCAGATAGCTTCCTGGTTCTCCCTGAAAACAGACTTCATTGGTCCAAGGATGTCCCAGTTGATTCCATTGTTGTAGCAGTAGCCACCAAGAAGGAGCTAACTGAACAAAGCTCCTCTGTCCATCCACCAAACAGGGAATTTCAAGTGATAGATAGGTTTGGTAAGCACATTTATGCCTCAGCTATGTTTGTGTTGAGATCATTAAATTACTTGGCACAATTCACTCGTTTGCAGAGAGATTTGATCAAGGAGCTTTCCAACTCTGTTGCAGAGACCATGATGGATGAGGGCTTCAAGAAAGTATCTCCCCAATTGGCTACTCTTGCTTCTGTGCCCAACTCTTCATGAGACTCATCTCCCATTCAGGGGATAGTACCTCAAGGGCATCCAGATCAGGTATTGCAGTCAGAAGGCATGCCTAGATGACTCTTTGTGACTTTGTGGAACCCTTTAAGGTGTCCTTTGTCAATGCCCATTTCGATACCTCCTCCTTGTTTGAGCCATCCATCAAAGAGATTCTTACCCACAGTGAGCCGGAAGGAAAGGTACTGTCTGCAGTTGGGATCAAGTTTTCTACCCCTCAGTGAACTTTCTCCAGAAGTCAGTGAAGTCATAAAAACAAAGACTTGGTTTCGAAAATCTCAAGGCTCTTTTCAAGATCAACATAGGGATTCTTCCTTCAGGTAGGCAATAAGGCAGCAAACTTGATCTAAGGAAGCTATAGAGGTGAAGCATTATGGATAGAGGGAGGAGCTGGAGACTAGGATCCAAGTCTAAGAGATGCAGCTGAGTCAGATCCAAGGGTTGGATCCTTAACCCAATAGTGAGGAAGAATGAAAATGGACAACTCAGATGCCAAGTTATGGTAAGTATATAACTTCTAATTGTCATAATGTGCAATTACCCAACTCTAACTCTACATCTTCAGTGTTGGAAATGTTAAACTCTGCCTCACAGGTCATTAGCCATTCTATTAAGTGTTTTTATTTATTTATTTATTTAATTTTATTTAACATTTGTTAACTGGGAAAGCAAAGGTCCAGGGAGAAATGCTCCAGATGCATGTCTTTGTAATGTGGGAGGAAACTGGAGCACCCAGAGGAAACCCACACGAATGCAGGGAGGACATACAGACTCCGCACAGAAGGCACACCAGCTGAGAATAGAACCAGATAACCTCTTACTGTGGGGTGACACCACTACTGCTGCACCACTGTGCCGTCCAGTTTATGACGCAGTGGATGCTGTGTCCAGGGCGTCTGCTACAAGTACACTAAGGCACAGGAATGCATGGTGTAGACTACAGAATTTCCCCTGCTGATGTCAAGGCTCAGCTACCAAATGCACCTCTTAATGGTGAATTCTTCAGCTGAAGTATTAAAGAAGCTGGAAGAAATGGAAAAGTTAATAGAAAGGAGGCAAGCAACTACTACTGTCTCCTATCCCCAAATACCAAAATAACTACCCTTCTTCCTCTGGTCCATTTTTCAAAAGATTAAATCCTCTCAGCAAAAACCTTCAGATTGATAGTACAAGGGAAAATAACAGAGATTCAAAAAAGGAAAGGATTAGGATCCCAAGGACCCTCCTTTCAATAGAAATCTCAGTAACTACCTAGAACACCTTAGCCCCTCCCCACTTCACCCTGTCTTTCCTACCCAAATTGCAGACAATTTCTACTGCTGCATTCATTTGTAAAAACAGGTAACATCAGATGCCTGGGTACTAAAAATAGTCCACAAAGGTTACAGACTACAATTGGGGTATGGTGAAGATTAGGTGAAGATAGGTGAAGGCTGCCAGCCTAGCCAGATAGAATTTTGGAGATAATTCTGTCATCTGTAAATATTAATGTAAACCACAGGCTTGTTGCCTTAAATGGTAAAAATAGTGTTACATGTGGAACTGAAAAAAAATGTAACAACAGTACACTCTACTGACCAAGTAAAGCATGTTGTGACCCTTTGATGTTAGGACTCGAAGCCAGTGAGTCTAGAGTGGGACTTCATGCCTATTGTTTTAAGGCCAGAGTTAATGGCCAAAATTTGCATGCATAAATGTCCTTTATTACTCTGGTTTCTGCCCAGAGGTGAAGAATGTAAATGTAGATCTGAAGTAGGCAGACTTCATTCGTCTGCAACCTGTGGGTATCGGATCCGACCTCGGATCCGAGCCGGCAATTCAAAAGCTTAGGCTCCGAGCTCCTAGCTCCTCCCTCTTACCCATAACCCCTTGCCAAGCCCTGACTGACCTCAGATTTCGTTTGCCGCTTTTCAAGTAGCTACGGAATTCCAGAGCTCCTGGCGTTGGTGAAGATAAGAACTATTTTTTTGACTAAAAAAGTTTTAAAAATCTTTATTTTCTTTCTTGATATAGTTAGTGTTGAGTGTGTTTAGGCTTTCCTCTCTCTCTCTTATTTAATTTTCTCGGGTTTTGCGTAGTTTGTTTGTGTGTGTTTGTGTTAGGCCTTAGGGTTGCGATGTCTGAAGCCCATAAGGCTGTGTTCTCGAAATGTACCGAGTGTGGCCATAAGCTGTCCCCAGCGGATGGCCACACTCGGTGCGTTAAATGCTTGGGGGTTGAACACCTGTCAACTGGTTGTACCATTTGTGCAGGGTTCAACCCCCGGGCTTTGAGGGAGCGGAGGTCGAAGTTGGTGCTGGCGGGTCTTTTACCTCCAGATACCACTTCGGCCTCTGCCCCTTCCACTCAGCAACCTGTTGCTGTGAGTTCTCCCCCTCCGGCTGGGACTCAACCTCCCTGTAAGTTGCCGGAGGGGAAGGAATCCTCTAGGGAAAGACAGAAGGAGAGGCACAGGGAGAGGCACCACAAGCGAAGAGCCAAAACTTCCAGTTCGGCTCCTTCATCTAAGCGGGCCTCCCCTGTGCCTTCTAGCTTTCCTCCTCCTCGGCTCCACTCCCCTCGGTTCTCTCCTGGACCCGAGGAGGAGGAGGCTAGCCCTTCCAGGAGGTCTCGAGGCTCTCTAGGTCCGCTTCGGTGGCCTCCACTAGGTCAACATTTTCTATGAGCGAAGCTGATATGGACCGGATGATGAGGAAATTCATCCAGGCCCAAATGCAAATGGGAGTGCTCCTAGCCCCCCCCATCCGGGAGGGGCTTCGACCCTTTCGCCTTGGCTCCTTCTCCGACCCATACCACGGATTCGGAGCTGTCGGCGCCGGGCAGATTTGGATCCGGGGGTGGGTCGGATCCGATGGGTCGGCGCACCTCGGATCCGCCCCATCCCTTGAGTGCTTCGGTACCGGACCCGACCTCTCGGAGCCGAGGGCCGAGCCTCGGATCCGAGGGAGCTGGTGTGTCTTCGGCTCCGTCCAGGTCGGAGCACACCGGCCTCTCGGATCCGACGGTTTCGCTCCGACTCCGATCCGTCGCCAGATCCGAGTGGGGTCGGCTCGGGCTTAGAGAAGCTGGCTCCCCTCGGCTTTCGGCGTAGTGGAAAGGGCACTGTCGAGGACATCCGGACCCCGGTCCCTGCCACGGCTCCATCCCGCACTCCTTTGCAGTTGGGCCAGGCCCCCACCAGCTGGTCCCAGCGACAGCCCGCCTCGATGTCCCAAGTGGTTCCCTTGGAACATCCAACTGCTGAAGAGTACTCCTCGGACAGCCCCCCCGATGAAGTACCTCGGAAGCGTAAGTGCAAGAGGAGGCACATGGACTCCCCTGAGTCTGTCACTGAACACTCGGAGTTGGATGAACGGGAAGGCTCCCCTAGGTCACCCCGTCAGGACGTCTCATTAGGAGACATCATGGAGATGTTAAGGATCGGGGGTGGTCTGCCCCAAGGCTTCTTCGACGAGTCTCTGTTCTTGCAGGCATTCGAGGCCGGCCCTTCTACCTGTTCGATGTCCCCTCCTGCTGACCGCATGGTGGATCTTATTTCCATCAGGGCGTGGAAGGATCCGGACACCATTGAGCCTATCCCTAAGCCCGGACCGCATTCTTTCCCTCCGTGGACCGCACCCACTGGAGTAAGGGTCCCCCAGTAGATGCCATGATGATGGCTGCAGCCACGAAGAGGGAATTGGCCCAGGAGAGTCCCTCCATGCATCCTCCGGGCAAGGAGTCCCGCTCGATGGATCGCATTGGGAAGCGAGTTTTAGTTCAGCAACCTTCTCCTTGAGAGCTGAACTACATGGCACATGTCATTAGGATGCAGCGGGATCTGATTAAAGAATACGCTGCATCTCCCGGAGTCCATCTCGAGTGAGGATAAACAGGTTTACTCCACCCGAATGGCCACTCTCAGATCAGTTTTCAATACATCTATGCGGCTACTTTCTCATGCTACTGAGGGAGCCGCTAGAGCCAGCGGAGCAGGCCTAGTCATGAGGCGACAGGCCTGGCTCCGCCATTGTGATTTTGCAGAGCCCTTCAAGGCGACCTTCGCGAATGCCCCCTTCGATGGTTCTGCCTTGTTTGGCAAGACTGTTCGAGACATTAGTCCAGAGCGAAAAGGACGAGAAGACGCTGTCTGCCGTCGGAGTCCGCTTCTCAGCTCCCCAGAGGTCCTTCTCTAAGAACCAAAAGGGACAGAAGAAGATGTGGTTCCGGAAGTCGCAGCAGTCCCAACCTGCTCCGGACAACCAGTCCTTCCGTGGCAGAGGAGGACGGGAGGTCGTCGTGCTAGAGGCAGGGGGCTCCTGGCAACTTTGGGTCCAGAGAACCTTTCTCTGATAGACCAGCAGCAGCCCTGAAGGGTTACCCGGCTGTCCGTCTCTGGAGGCAGTCGGGGCGGTTTCGAGGCACCTGACTTCTTGGGAGTCCATAACAACAGACAGTTGGGTGCTTCGAGTCATATCCAGAGGATATTCAATTCCCTATTCAAGGTTCCCAAATCTCGCAGCCTCCCAGATGTTCCACCCGACCAAGGGAGGCGGCAGCTATCAAATCGAACAGCTGCTAGAAAAAAGAGCCATCCAGCGCGTCCCCGAGATCAAACCGGATTAGGGTTTTACTCCAGGTTCTTTTGGTGCCAAAGAAGACGGGGACTTAAGACCAATCTTAGACCTTTCCCAGCTGAACCTGTCAGTAACCAAGCAAAAGTTCCGGATGGTCACCCTGCAATCTATACTTCCCTCTTGAGGGAGAACGACTGGATGTGCTCCATAGACCTCAAGGACGCGTACTACCACATTCGGATGGACAGACGATCCAGGAGGTTTCTTCGCCCGGCTGGGAGCCAGTCATTATCAGTTCAGGGTCCTCCCTTTGGTCTCACCTCAGCCCCCAGGGTGTTTACCAAGGTGCTAGCGGTGGTAGCGGCCCACCTGAGGCTCCAGGGATTACAGGTCTTTCCGTACCTGGACGACTGGCTCCTGACGGCATCATCAAGGCATCTTCTGTGCTCAGCCAGGGATTACTTTCTTCAACTAGCACCAAGGCTGGGCATCACGATCAACTGGGAGAAATCTTTTCTGAACCCCACACAAGTTATAGATTTCATAGGAGGAAGACTAAACACCAGATCAATGCGAGCCTTCCTCACCCCAGACCGTATTGCCAGCCTGAAATGTCATGTGACAGCGATCCTGCAACCATCTCCAACTGCAGCTTCGGTCCTGAGGGCCCTAGGTTCTATGGCGGCAGCTATTCCGCTTCTCATTCATGCCCATTTACGCATGCGGGTTCTTCAATGGACCCTTCAAGTTCAGTGGTCCCCTCTTTGTTCTTCTCTAAACGCTCCGATTGCGGTCAGCAGAGCGTGCAGGGACTCCCTTCTTTGGTGGCTTCTTTCTCCGGAGCCCCTGGCAGGGAGACCTTTTTGCGCTGCATTTCCCCGAGCCACAGTGACCACGGACGCTTCTTGCCTCGGGTGGGGGGGGCATTCTGGGAAAGATTGTCCAAGGCACGTGGAATCCCACAGAGACGTCATTGCATATAAATGTCCTGGAAATGAGGGCGGTGCTCCTAGCGTTGCAAGCACTTCACCACGTTCTTCCTTCAGGGACTATTGCGATTCAGACAGACAACATGTCGGTAGTCTGGTATATCAACAAACAGGGAGGAACCAGGTCTTACCCCCTTTGTCGAGAGGCCATGAGAGTCTGGGAATGGGCAATTTCCACCAAACGCTTTCTGGTAGCAACGCACATTCCGGGGAAGTCCAGCATCCTTGCGGACAAGCTCAGTCGCACCATCCTTTCTCCACACGAGTGGTCTCTCAATCCTCAAGTAGCGAAGAAGATTTTTGCCGTTTGGTGGCAACCCTGTTGCAATCTTTTTGCCTCTCCCTCAAACGCCAAATGCGACAATTTCTTCGCTCTGCTTCCCCCACCAGGGGAGTTCCCGGGATGCTCTGGTGCATGCTTGGCCTCCCGGTCTCCTTTATGCCTACCCTCCACTTCCTCTGATGCAGAGGCTTCTGCAGAAAGCCAACAGTTTGGGGAGCAGAATGATTCTCATTGCCCCATTCTGGCCTCGACAACCTTGGTTCCCCTTCGTATGGTCTCACAAAATCAACCCACCATGGATTCTGGATCCAATTTCGGATCTCATCTCTCACCCTCTGGGAATGTCAGTTCCCAATCTGCAGACCCTGAAGTTGACAGCTTGGCTGCTCCAGTTCCATCCTTAATTAGGACTCCCGGTATCTCATCACCGGTCAAGGCCATTTTAGTGGCAGCTCATAAACCTTCCACCAGGCAGGTTTATCGGAGTAAATGGAAGAGATTCTCTATATGGGCAGTACAGAGAACTTTGGATCCTTTCTCGGCACCTATGTCAGCGGTGCTGGATTTTCTAACAGACCTCTTTCATCAAGGGGCTAGTTCTTCCACGATTAAGGTACAGTTGGCAGCTATCTCGCATTATCACATTGGTCATGACACAGCTCCCCTTATGACGCAAATTATGCAAAACATTTCTCAAAGGAGTTTTTGTTGAGGCCTCCAGTCAAGGAGGTTGTACCACCCTGGGACTTGTCTTTAGTCCTGCAAGCCCTTACTGCTCCTCCCTTCGAGCCTGCAGCTTCTACTGATTTAAAGTACCTTTCCTGGAAGACTGCCTTCCTGGTAGCTATCACTTCAGCCAGAAGAGTGTCTGAGCTTCAGGCTCTAAAGTGCCAAACCGCCTTACCTTTCTTTCTTCCCTGATAGGGTGTGCCTCAGGACCAATCCTTCTTTTCTTCCGAAGGTCTCTTCTGAATCCAATATTAACCAGTCAATCAATTTACCTGTGTTTTTTCCCAAGTACTCAAACAAAGGAGAATACAAATTGCATTCCTTGGATGTTCATAGACAATTACGTTTTTATATTAACAGAACAGCTGGCCACAGGAAATCAGATCAGCTGTTCGTCTCCTTTGCTAAATTTGCCCTGGGTAAAGCAGTATCTAAAGTCACACTATCTAAGTGGATTGCTAATTGTATTCTGCAGGCATATGACACTTCAGGCTGACCTGCTCCTCAGAGGGTTACGGCTCATTCTACTAGGGCAGTTTCCACGTCAGCAGCCTTTAAGTCCCGTGTATCATTGGATGATATCTGCGCGGCAGCTACTTGGGCCTCGCCTCATACTTTTATTTCTCATTACAAGGTGGATGTTGTTTCTAGAGGAAGAGCATCCTTTGGCTCAGCGGTGCTCCGGAACATCCTTCCATGACGGCCGCCCAAGATTCAGGTAGCTAGGGACTCTGTCCCACAGGTTGCAGACGAATGAAGTCTGCCTACTTCAGATTTAGAAGTTATGTACTCACCATAACGTTCCATCTGAGTAGGTGACTTCATTCGATGCAACCATCCTCCATCCCCTGACCTTTATAGAGCGAGTATTTATGCTGTTTTAGTGTACTGTTGTCAGTATTTTGAGGCAAACTCAATCTGAGGTCAGTCAGGGCTTGGCAAGGGGTTATGGGTAAGAGGGAGGAGCTAGGAGCTCGGAGCCTAAGCTTTTGAATTGCCGGCTCGGATCCGAGGTCGGATCCGATACCCACAGGTTGCATCCGAATGAAGTCACCTACTCAGATGGAACGTTATGGTGAGTACATAACTTCTAATTTCTGTTAGCCTGGGAACCCAGGGAAGTGTGAAGAATGATGTAATGGAACCCAGGGAAGTGTAAAGCATGATGTAATGTGAACCAGGAGTGTGATTTTTAAAAACAGAGAGAATCAGAGAGCATTAATCATTTTTGTCTTGACCATCCAACTCATCAGCACTGTCTTGCTCTATATGTAAGTTTATCTTAGACTTGTGTTTTCTCTTAGAAATAGCTAGAAACTAAACTGTTTTTCTGTTATGTCAGAACTGTACTACTGAATTATTTTAAGTATTTCTCTGTGATCTCTGAAATCTTGACTAGCGCTGTGCAGTAAAAAGTATTGACTTGTGTTTTGACTATTTGTAATTAAATATTTTTAAACCCGTTCAACTGTGGCTGCTTTTATAGAGATATTTTAAGCTCTTCAGAGTACTTGCATGCCTTTGGGAAAATTGTACAAAGCCACTCTAATAGCTTTAGCCGTGGGCTATACTACCAATTGGATAATAATATTGCGCAGTAATTATTGAACACCCTTTTAAGGGCCTTTGAGTAGCTGATAAATATCAGTGGGTGGTGGTAGCTGCTACTACCGTATAGTCTGGGAAAAAGGGGCACAGCTGGAGAACCTGTGCCAGCCTTTCCCAGGAGTGTCTGTGTGGTTGTATAAACTCTTCTCAAAGTGTATGTCAGCTACTTGGGCAGGGACATGATGCACTGGTTGGACAGAGAGGGTGCTGGAGGTTTTAGCTTGCTACTAGGCTGTGGTCTGGACCCTATAGCTGTGCCAGTGGGGAGTCTTATTGGGGACCTGGAGAACAAGGGTGCGACCAGCCCCAGACCGACTGTGATCTCTGTGTGCTCTTAAGGGAAATTGCACTTTATTGTGTGTATTTGTTATCCTTTCCTCCTATATGAGATGCCCCTCACTGGTGTTAGTGTTGAGGATTGAGGCTCCTTGATTGCTGGGCCAGTGCACGGACGTCACAGGTATCCCTTCCATCTCAACTGGAGATCCCTACTCCTCAAAAAAAAATCCATCTGCAAATCTTGCTAGACTTGCTACTACAGGTCACAGGGAGTGATCAAACACAGTTCCACCTTCCCAAAGAGGCCAAGACTTTTATTCAGGGGTGCATCTGGTTCCTACAAAGGAAGGCATGTAAAGACTTTTTTTGGACCTTTCAAAGATAAGCACCATTCTTTGGTTGAAAAATGCAGAATACTCACTTTACAAACTTGCTTCCTCTTATTTTTCCCAACATGTTTCTGGTCACTCTAGACCTCAGAAATACATATTTAATACTTTCCATTTCACAAAGAGCACATGTATTACCTGAGATTCTTTTCCTTGGGATTGCACTTCTAGTTGACATCTTTGCCTTTTGGTCTTTCTGCTGCTCCAAGAATATCCACAAAGTCCTTTGCCCTTATCATAGCCATTTTTCCATACTTCAGGGCATTTATATTTTTTGTTCAAGGGTGTTCCTTTTGGCAAAGAGAGAAAATTCTCTGCGACCAGTTCTGGATCTTTGTTTCTTAAACCTGTTTGTGATAGTACTCAAATGCAAAATTATGTCACTTCACAACTTGCTACTGCTTCTTCCTATTTCAAGTTTCCTGGCAACACTAAACATAAATGGTGCTTATCATCACAAGAAAGATGTCTGAGTTCATCCAAATTTCAGGTGTTTCTTAAAGTTTTGTATCAACTCCCTGCCCTACTATTTGGATTCTCCACTGTACCAAGAGTGTTCAGAAAGTATCTAGCTCCAGTTGTAGCTCATTACAGGCTACAAGGCATCCAAACGTTTTCATATTAGATGACTTGCTTATCTTTGCAGTCTTTTTCAAAGTGTTCAGAATCTCCCTGTTGTGTGAGAGATCAGTTACACAAGCAGGGATTCCAAAAGAACATTCAAAAGTCATTTTTGACTCTTTCACACAGGATTGTGTTCCTGGGATGTAAACTAGACACTTCAGTTCAAAGAGCTTTTCTTCCCAGGAAAAAAAGAAATGGATGTGCATCTAGATGTGCTTTTAAGGTTTTTTCACTCAGACTTCAATCACTGTGAGAGAATACCTCAAGATTTTTGGTCTCATGGCATCTGTGAATCTCATGATACACCTGGCAAGATCCACAGGAGAAGGATACAGTTGTATCTGAATTCTCTTTGATCCCAGCAGCAACACTCTTTATCTTTTCAAATCCCAATGCTGGGGTTTGTCAGAAGATAAATTATTTGGTGGAGACAACAGATATCCTTAAATCCAACTCTCCCGTTCTGCTTCCCTGCTTCAAAGAAGCCAGTTACAGCAGACACCTCAAACTTTGCTTGGGGAACAGTTTCAGGAGGGTTAGAAGTGAAAGGGTATGGGACATCGAGGACAGATGCAAGCAGATAAATATCAAGAAGATGCTTGTCATGATCAAGGAGCTCAACTGTCTGAACCATCTTTGTCCCCTGGGACCTGTTCAGGTGGTTACAGGCAATACCACAGGCATGTGGCATACCAATAAGCAAGGGGAACAAAGGTCATACTCCCTTTGCATACCAGCCATGTTAGCTTGGGATGTAGCTCCACAGCACAATCTTGCTCTGCAGGCATCCAGCATTCCATTAGAGTAAAACTGTGTGGCAGACAAGCTGAGCAGGACCATGGCAGACACTCCTAAATGGAAACTAGATTGGGGGTCTTCCAAGATTGGATCCATCTGTGGGGAGTTCTTAAATAGTCTAGTGTCATTAGTTCCCTCAATCTAATAGAGAACATTTGTGAAGGCCAACCCACTTAGATTCTTAACGTTGAATTAACTTCTGTTCCAGCTTTCTCCATTTCCACTTTACTGGAAAAAAAAATTCTAAGCTTGCTTCCCCCCTTTCCTGTGGCAGGTCAGATACGGATTTGCTGTGACAAGGACTGTTTGTGAGCTCCTAAGCCCCACCCCCACTTAACTGGGGTTAAACTATTCCTGGAGCCATAAAGTCTGTTTTTCAAAATTTCCCTTGCAACTAGCCAGCTTTTTAGTTTTAGCACTCATCTGTTTCTTTGATCTCAGCACTTATTCAGAACTCATTGTAAGCACTAAATAAGTTACAAATTACTACAGCACTCAACTTTCCTCACTTGTCTAGAGGAAAACCGTTTTTAGTACTTAATAAATAAGCACCTATTCAGGCATGTCTAAAGGTCAGTTCCCGGTGTTTTCTCCTGTCTACCTGATGAATCTGGGCATCTTGAGACAATGCAGCAATTGCCTCATGTATACAGACAACCCTCTCCTCCTACCACCCAACACTACGACCTGTGAGAGATGCACTTATATAGCCAAACTGGAAGCAAAGCTCTCTTTACCAAAGACAGGCCTAGACAGTCAAGAGGAGAAGGTAAACACTTGCACCACACCACACTCATCACATAGTCCCTCAAAACCTACACCACCAAAACACACACACAGAACCACAAAACACACACCTACATTCGCGAAGGCTCTCTGTACTAATCTGCCCAAACAACAGAGACCTCCAAAGCAGAAATGCAAGCAACCTCCACCCCCCAACACAACCCAAATGACACATAGTCCACATACTCAGTGTGCCACTTAACTACAGCCCATAAGACATAATGTACCCAACACTCTAGTCATAGGTGACTCTATAGTCAGGCACACTGATGTTCCACTCACCAGGCTAAAGAAGGAAAAAGTTACTGTCAGCTGCCTGTCAGGTGCCAGGATCCGCCACATAACGCACGCACTCAGGTCACTCCACAACAAGTACAAATATGACTCTGTCATTGTCCATGTTGGTGTGAATGACCTGAGACATACCTCCCTGGACTACATGAAAAGAGACATGGAGGAGCTCTCTGATCTTGTAGCCCACGCCAGTATGACCCTAGCCCTGAGTAGCATCCTGCCATCACCCAGAATGACACCACAGTACAGGGACAAAATGATTGACTTTAACAATTGTCTAAGCTTCTGGTGTCATTCTAAGGGAATCCAGTATCTGCCTGGGATGACATGATCGACAGACCACGCTGCTTTGCCAGAGATGGCCTGCACCTGTCGCCCTTGGGATTCCGGATACTGGCAAAGGCTCTTACCACCCCTATAGTGCCTTTTTTAGGCAAGGTTCAAATGACAAATTCACCACCGTAACAGGTACAAGCAAGCAGAATCTGAGGGTAATGCTACTCAATGCTAGAAGTCTAAACCTCAAAATGCACTCACTCGAGGCACTCCTTAAAATAGAGAACATTGACATCTGTGTAGTGACAGAGACCTGCTTCAAAGCACCAGAGAGCACCCCTGCATTACCAGGCTATAATTCATACCACACCTTTCGGCCACCAAACCCGGACCGAAACACTAAAGGTGGAGGCGTGTCCATATTCATTAAAGATATCCACACCTCCAAGCTAGTTGCTCAGCATAATGCATCCGAGATTATCCAAGTTCAACTAACTCTGGGCAAAACCGCAATCCAGATTGTACCTTGCTACAGACCCCCCACCATGCCCCAGGATTCCCACTCCTCTTTTCTTGATACACTGGAAAATATTAAGGTACACCCCAACACTCTAATAATGGGCGATTTCAACTACCCTACCATTAACTGGGAAAACTACTCATGTACCAACACTTTTGCTCAACGTTTTCTGGAAATCATCAATTCCAACGCTTTGGATCAACTTATCCACACCCCCACCAGAGGCAGCAATATCCTGGACCTGGTCATCACCAACATGGGTGACCGGTGTTCCACACCAGAGGTCAGCCCCTCGTTGGTCAGATCTGACCACAAGCTAATCACCCTAGACATCCACATCCCGCTCCCACCCCCCATTAGGAAAACAACCGTGAAACATTTCTCCAAGGCCAACTTCACGCTTCTTAAGACAGAAGTGGCAAACATTATGACACCCATGCAGATAGACAATAGAGGTACGACTGCTGAATCCTACACAAATGCACTTTATAAGCACTTACACGAGTGCATGGATCGTGCTATCCCTAACAGAACCAAGATGCTATCCTCCAAAAAAAGGAAGCCAATCTGGTGGTCTTCTGCCATAAACAAACTCTACAACAGAAGAAAGAAACTGTTGCAAAAAAAGAGTAGAATCCCACGATTGGAGGAACTCCCTGGTCAGCCTCAGTAAGAAGCTGAGATCCCTCATAAAATCCTCCAAAGCTAGTTATGAAAACAAAATTGCCACTGATTCTAAAGACAACCACAAAACATTCTATAGCTATGTTAAAAATATCAATGGCAACACTCAGATCTGCTCTGAGTTACAGCACAATGACACTAAATATACAGAACCAACTGATATTGCCAACATCCTGGCAGATAGGTTCAGTGCTAACTTTACCCCCCTCTCACCTCCTAAAGGGCCCATCTTTATACCAATAGAATGCAAAGTTCCTGTAATCACGGCTGCACAGGTAAAAACTTCACTCTCCAAAGCCAAGAACACAGCATCCATGGGACCTGACAACATCCCAGGCTGCCTTCTACATGAACTACAGAATGAACTGGCACCCCACCTTAGTACCATGTTCAATCATAGCCTCACCTCAGGCTTTGTGCCCATTGAATGGCGCACCACAACAGTTGTCCCACTCCACAAAGGGGGGGCCACAACAGACCCCGGGAACTACCGCCCATTAGCTTGATGAGCCTCATCTGCAAGGCCATGGAACGTATCATCATGGAACTCATAAACAAAGACATTGGAGATCTCCAAACCCTGGACCCCACACAGTTTGGGTTTGTAAAAGGTAGATCATGTCTCCTAAACCTGATAGACTTCTTTGAAGTAGTCACCAAGGCCATGGATGAGGGTAAGGTGGTTCACACAGCCTTTCTAGATCTCGCCAAGGCGTTCAACACCATCCCCCACTCTGGAATTATAGAAAAACTCACTAAACTAGGTATAAATCCCTATGTCACAAGATGGGTTGCCAACTGGCTTACTGAAAGAACCCACACTGTGAAAGCAGCAGACTCCAAATCAGACTTCAGACCAGTGACAAGTGGAGTACCACAGGGTTCAGTCTTGGATCCTCTCCTGTTTGGTATCTACTTCTCTGAAGTACAGGCTAACACAGAAGGTCTTTGGCTAATTAAATTCGCAGATGACTGCAAACTAGGAGCCATAATTGAAACTCCTAACGATGCGGACATTCTACAAAAGGGCCTCACAGAGACAGATGCCTGGTGTCAAAGACATGGTCTCAAGCTCAATGCCAAAAAGTGTATTGTCATCCCCTTTGGTAAAAATTCTGTACCCATGAACTACCACATAGGCGGTAGTCTACTTACACCGAAAGTGTGATGAGACCTTGGGACACAAGTGGACAGTAGTCTCTCCTTGGATAGTCACATCGCCAAAGTAGTCAGAAAATCCTTCTACATGGCACACCTCATCACAAAAGGTTTCTCATCAAGAAAAAAAGAGGTAATTGTTCCCCTCTACTCATCACTCATTAGACCCATTATAGAGTACAACGCCCCTTTTGGTATGTACCTCACAAGACATCTACAACAACTGGAAAGGCCGCAAAAATACCTCACAAAGAGGATTACTGGCCTCAAACAGATGCCTTACGCAGACCGTCTCAAAAAACTCCAGCTTTACTCAGTCGCATATCGCCTACTCAGAGGCGATCTCTGCCTAACATACAAAGCTATGTCAAACCCAGAGCTGTTGGACATGCTCCACTTAAAGAAATCACAATCTGAGCTACACGCTCTAGGGACCTAAACCTTGTCACCACAATAAACAGAACATGCCAGAGGGATAGATTCCTGCCCCAGAGACTTACCATACTCTGGAACAGACTACCTATCTATGTCAAACAGAGCTCCTCATTAGCACTCTTCAAGAAAAAGCTTGATGATTGGATGGGTAATAGGAAATTCGCCCCGGGGATCACTTCTGTGGTTCTGCTTGACAGGGGCACAGAAAAATAATTTTCTTGGGTGGCGAAAGCCAGGGTACATTTTTGGCTAGGCTTGTATAGGCCCTAGGGCCAATAGCCTAGTACCTACCTATGAACCTATAATAGACCTTGTTGCCTCCTCAATCACCTGGCAAGAAGGCCTGTAAGACAGAAGCCTTTTATTTTCCTTGGACAAGAATGTTTCTGTATGCTGTTCCACTTTTTCTAGTAGATTCAGAAGGAATTCCCCAAGATAACTGTAGTGACTCCCTTCTGGTCCAGGCAACCATTGTTCTCTCTTCTTTTGGAAATGGCTAGGGCAATTACCACAAGCTTCCCTTGACTGGATATACTCACACAAGAACAGGGATGTTTTATGTACCCCAACATTAATCAACTTCAATTGAATGCCTAAATTATAGGGTCTTGATTCCTTCCAGACACCTATTTACCGAGCATGTGCAACAGGTTCTAATGGAGGCCAGAAAGTCTGCTACTAGAGAATAATATATTAGCAAATGCAAGAGGTTTTCTCTTTGGTGCCAGCGACGTAATCAGCACTGATTCAGGGCTAGTTGTTCTCTGATTTTACAATATTTGTGTGTTACTATCCTATGGCCTTTCTTATTCCTTTATCAAAGCTCAGGGCCATTTCAGCATGTCTGTCCATGATTCCTCCTCTTTCAATAAAGTCTCATGTCAAAATGATTTTAAAAGGGATTTTACACAAGAGACCTTCAAGAAACCAGTAGCTCCTTTTTGGGATCTTACTTTTGTGTTAAAGAAACTTGCTCCAGTTGAGCCAGACAACCTGGCTGACTTAAGTTTCTTATTTAATTTAAGTAAAAGATCTGTACTGCTGTGCTGCTTTTTACACTGTTGCTTATTTAATTTAAGGAAAAAAGCATTTCTGCTTTTTTATTCTGTGTTCTGTTGCACTTCTGTTGGCCGTAGTATAGATTGGAATCAGATCATCTGAATCCTGTTCTGTTTAGCATTGAGCACTAAAAATCAGGACATCTTCTCTTGGACAACCACCCCCCATACCCTCATGGCAGGAGAAGTACAAGGGGATCAAAGGTTTACTGGTTCAGGGCTTAGTTTGAGCTTTTTGCATTAGTTCAGGGCTCCGTTTAAGCTTTTTCATTGGCTCAGGCCTCAGTTTGAGCTTTTTTATTGGTTTCCTTACATTGGCTGCTTTGATCTTGTTTGTGTGTACTGCACTGCCACGTAGGGGTGGGGTACCATTGGCGGCTACAGACACAAACTTCTTGCTTGTTAAATTTCCCTTAGCCCAGTATTAGTGCTCGTTCGGAGGTTTCTCATGGTCCTAGCCCACTGCCGGGTGGAACACTAAGCGCAGCCGCTGAGGTACCATAACAAGTCCCACAGAGTAGTCCCTCCTTACTTAGACCTCTTCTCCTGTTCATCTACCTTACCTGGTCCTTCCTGTCCTCTTCCTGTTCTGACCACATTGATTTACCTTGTACTGTGGACAGACAATTTCCCACAGTTTCTCCAGCCAGCTTGGTCGACATGGGCATCCTGAAGCAGTGCAGCAATAACCTCATGGACACTGGCAACCCTATTTTTCTAGTTCACACAGTTTCAATATGTGAGAGATGCATATATATTAAGAACCTAGAATAATCCAAGCTTTCCCGCACACCAGTTAGTACATCTGATACTGATCAGGTTGTCAGCACACACGCACCTCACCTTCTTCACCTCCCAAACCGACAACACACATACCTACATTTGCAGAGGACCTCATCAGAAACCTACCTAAACATCAGAGACCTTCCAAACACAACCACACTTCACATAATACATCCTCTGCAAAACACAGTAGATGTAATAGCTCATACACCAGTGTCTCACCAGATAAGCCCTTAAGGCAAAACACAAAACTAAACATCTTAATCATAGGCAGCTCCATTGTGAGACACACAAATGCCCACTCACCAGGTTGGATAAGGAAAAGATAACAGTCAGCTCTTTGTCAGGTGCCAGGATCTGCCACATCACACATGCACTCAAGTCTCTCAGCAGCAAGTACTGTTACAATTCAGTAATCCAAAAGTAGGTGCACAAAACCAGAAGACTATCCACAAGTTTAACTGTTACAACTCAGTCATAGTCCACGTTGGTGTGAACGACTTGAGATGTACCTCACTGGACTATATGAAAAGAGACATGATTGAACTCTCTGATTGTGTCCCAGGCAGATATGTCCCTAGCCTTAAGCAGCATTCTACCTTCACCTAGGATTATGCCTCATTACAAACAAAAAATCATTGACTTTAATAATTGGCATAGTTTCTGGTGTCATTCTAAGGGGATCCAGGTACCTGTCAGCCTGGGATGACATGATCGACAGACATCAATGCTTTGCAAAAGATGGTCTTCATCTGTCACCTCTGGGATTTTGGTTACTGGCTAAGGCTCTTGCCACCCCCATTATGGCTTTTTTAGGCAGTGTCACAAGAACAAAGCTCCTAACATAATAAGACCACCTAGAAACAAGCTTAAGATTATGCTGCTCAACACTAGGAGTCTAAATCAGAAACTGCACTCACTAGAAAAGTCCTTACTCTGGAAGATGCTGATATATGTGCAGTCACGGAGACCTAGTTTAAGGCTGCAGAAAGCATACCAGCCGTACTGGGTTACAGTTCCTTCCACCCTTTCAGACCTCATACTGAAGGTGCGAGAACTAAGGGAGGTGGTGTATTAATATTCAGAAAAGACAAATACACCTTCATACTGGTTAAACAGAGCAATACCATGACTTACTCCAGGTACAATTAACTGTTGGTAAGACCCCTTTAAAAATCTTTGCCAGCTGTAGGACTCCCTCCATGAACCAGACACCCACTCAGCATACCGGGATCTACTTGAGTTGATCAAGATACAACCAAACCCCCTGGTTTTAGGTGACTTTAATTACCCATCCATTGACTAGGTTAATTATTATATGTACTAACACTGTCACCCAGAGATTCCTGGACTTTAACTCCAATGCCCTGGACCAGCTGGTCAACACCCCAAGGGGTTCAAACTTTCTGGATCGGGTGCTCACCACATATTGAAACTGTGTGTACCATCCCCAGTGTGTGCTGCTCTCCATGGTGAGGTCTGACCACAAATCAGCCTTGTTTGAGATAACACCAGACACTCTAACAGCAACTACACTAAAAAACGTCAACAAGGCCAATTATGACCTCTTACGTGATGGCATAAATAGTTTCATACCCCCTCCTCCCACTGATGTAGAGGTTACCTGTGCTGGGATATACACAAATGCTTTATACTACCATATATACACTTATATTAACTCTGCAATACTTGATAGGACCAAACCAGGATCCTCAAGGAAGAGCAAACCTGCCTGGTGAACATCAGCCATTAACAGGCTGTACAATAAGAGGAAAAATTTGCTGTCTGAGAGTAGAAAGTTACAGTCTCAAACCTGGAAGCACTCCCACTTCAACTTAGGCAAATAAGACATGTTGTAAAGTCCTCTGAAGCTACTTATGAATCCAAATTAGCATCCCTATCTAAGGACAACCATAAGGCATTCTTTAGTTGCATCTGAAACCTCAAAGGAAAAACCCAAATTTGCATAGAACTTTGTAGTTAATGGTACTACATATACAGTACCAGTGGATAGAGCCAACCTGCTGGCTGATAGGTTCGGTGCAAACTTCACTCCCCTTTCCCCGCCACATATAACACAAAGCATCCCTACCATCTGTCCCCCACCTATTATCTCCAAGGAGCCAGTTTTAAATGCCCTCTCCAAGGCTAAAAACACAGCCTCAGTTGGACCAGACAACATCATAGATTGCATTGTCAATGGATTAAAACAGGAATTAGCAACACTGGTGGGTACCTTGTTCAACCACAGCCTTAGCACGGGTTTCAGCCCTGCTGAATATAGAACAAATACCATCATCGCTTTGCATAAAGGGGGTGCACCCACGGACCCCGGGAACTATATACTCATAAGCCTAACTAGCCTTATCTGCAAGGCCATGGAACGTATCATTATCATGGAGCTTAACAAAGATGTAGATAATCTACAAACATTTGACCCTACCCAGTTTGACTTCATCAAAGGGAGATGGTGCCTGTTAAACTTTGTGGACTTCTTTGAGACAGTCACCAAAGCGTTGATGAAGGTAGAACTGTGCATACAGCTTACCTGAACTTAGCCATCCCCCACTCGGGTATTATTGATAAACTCTGTTTACTTCCATAAGGTCGCGGGTGGTTTGTGCGACGTCTCCTGCGTGAAAGTTCAATGGCAAAACTTCAGAATGTCACTTCACAGACATTCGAATGGTTAAAGTGTGAATGCACTGTGCCATTCAAATGAATAACATCTGTTCGACATCGGGATTCCATGCATTGTGTTTCGACATACTGTCGCAAACACATTCTGAAATTTGGTCCTATCGGTTGATGGAATGCACGATCGCAAAAACTAGCAACAACCATGTGGAGGTAAACTGTTAAACTCACTGAGCTGGGTATCAACCCATATATGGTCAGTTGGGTTGCAGAACCAATTCATATGTGGGTACATAATTTACCACTATTGTCTTTGTTTTAGCTTCATTAATTTTGTATCCCAAAAAGATTTAAAATTGTCTCAGTAATATGTTCCACAGCACTGTAATGTCCCTTTCTGGTTTTGTCAAGTATAAAATAATGTCATCTGAAAATAGCCAGCTTTTCTTGTCTGCCATAACAATTATATCCTTGAATTTCTGAGTCCCTTATTTTCTTTGCCAATGGTTCTAAATATAATGCAAATAACAAAGGGGGGAGGGGACACCCCTGCTTGGTTCCTCTGCTCAAGCTGAGATTGTCGGAGGACTCCACACACTTTAACTTTTGCCTCCAACCCTCTCCTATATCCTCCTAGTCAGCCTTATAATTTTATCAGGGAATGCAAATGCTTCCCATTGCTGTCTTCATAAACTCCCAGCTTACTCTGTCAAATGCTTTCTCTGCATCAAGACCCACCAACAGCAGTGATATTTTCATACATTTTGCTTCCCTCTGGAACATCAGTGTTCTGTTAATGTTGTCACATGTTTGCCTCCCTTCCACAAAACCACATTGATCCATATTTATCAGTTTTGGCATCACTTTCACCATTCTTGTAGCCAAAGTAGTCATAAACACTTTATAATCATGGTCTTGTATTATGAAGTATGAAGCTTGATTTGATGGATCTTTACCCTCTTTAGGTAATACAGCTACCAAACCTTTCTTCCAGGATGTTGGTACTTCTCCTCCTCTTAAAATACTGTTAAACAAAACCTTTCACATCGTTATCAGTTTTTCTCTCCTAGCTTCCAAACTTCCACAGGACTACCATCTATTCCTGGAGGCTTTCCTGTATATTGGTTGTACATCACCATTTTTATCTCATTTATTTATTTTATTTTATTTAACATTTATTTACTCGGAAAGTCCATCTGGGATAGAGCCCATTTTCAGCGAAGACCCGGGGAGAAATGCTCCAGATGCATGTCTTTGGAATAGGAGATGAAACCAGAGTACGTGGAGGAAACCCACACAAATGCAGGGAGGACATGCAGATTCTGCACAGAAGGCACCCCAACCAAGAATGGAACAGGAGAACCTCTTGTTGTGAGGCTACAACTCTAACTGCTACACCACTGCACCGCTCATTTCCTCCTGTCTTAACTGTTAGTAATTGAGCCTCCCCTAACTCTAACCTTGACATATTTAATTCTTCCATACATATTTCCATTTGTATCTTTTTTTGATTTCCATATTTCTGTGCTTTATACAGACTTTCATAGAATTTCCAAAATATTTCTAGTAGTTTTACAGGATCCCTTTTTTATCTTACTTGTTACAGGCTGCCTAAGCTTAGTGACAGCCTATTCTACTCTCTGTTGCCTGAATCATTATGCTAAAAGTTTTTGTGCTGTAGAATTATCGAAAAACAGTTAACAGCAATCTTCCTAAACTCATGCATATTAGTGAGGTAATCCCTTATTTTCGGTTTTGTATTCTGTGGTTGCTTCTCCTTTTGTTCTGAGAGATTCCCCCTGTTTTGCAATGCTTTAACATTTGTCAGTCCCTCTAAATAATTCTTGTTTTTTTCTTCACTATGTCTCCTTTTCTTTTACTTTCATGTTATTTTTAAACTCCTTTACTTTTATCTCACTCCCCGGGTATATTTTCAGAAGAAATTTTTATCTTCTCTAACAGTTCCTGAATAATTTCCACTACCCATTCCTTAAATTCCTATCATTTTAACAGGTAAGTGGGGAAGCACCAGTCTCTCATTTTTATTTCATTACCCTGTGTTTTTATTTTAGTTATTATTGGCACATGATTTGAAATAGTTATTGGGTGCGTATCAAGACTTTCAATTACATGCACATGTTCCTGCGAAATGTAAATTCTGTCCAGCCTAGCCCAGTTTTTGTTACTTAGGGAGTAATTTAAATTCACTCCGAACTATTACTGAATTCATAGCTTCCATGCCAAATATTTTCATAAATGTCTTTAAAAATATACTCTTGTTTGTTATATTTCCCCTCTGAGCCTCCCAGACACATCTTCACTATTGCAAATCAAATTCCAGTCCAGACCTCTAAGCAGTATTCCTTGGTGAAAGCTGATTATTTCTCCCAGAATTTTCTTAAGCTCCATTATAGCAGTTTTTGGTAGAATATAAATACATGCCAGTGTAATCCTCCTCCTCCTCCCTTGCCACTATTTCTTTTATCCTCTTCTATTAGTATTTGAGCTCCTGTTGCAATTAATATAAGTAACATCCTCTTCCTTTTCCCTAGGTAGCCTGCTAAATAACTGTCCTAAACACCTTTCTTTATCAAATTCACATGTTCAGTTCTTTCCAGGTGCGTCTCCTGTAGCATAGCTCTTTGTACTCTATAATTTTAATATAGTTCACTACTCTTTCTTTTTTTATCTGGGAGACCATTAATGTTTAACGACATTAGAGAAAGTGTCATTTTCTTGAGAGATTATTATTCCCACCTTTTATGTATAACAGCTTTTTTTGTTCTTAAATGTCTAGTTTCAACTTTTGTGTTATGTGCATGTATTGTTTGGCAGGTTAATCTTTTATACATTTGTTTCTTGTCATCACAGTTTAAGCCTGTCTCGTGTTACAGAACTTTGTTTTACTAAAAACTCTCAAGCAAAAATACACACACACACACACACACACACAAAATACCCCATTAGAACCTATTAACTTAATATTAACAAACAAAAATGTCTACATCTTCAGATATTGAAATTTTACCCTCCTAATGGGAACACAATTTTGCAAACTGATAGCCAAATACATAGACTCAAGCTAACCTAAAAGAAAGGTTATCCATGCTAAGATGCACAGTATAGCCTGTGGTTCTATTAAGTGCTGTCTGGTTTTGACATATCTTTAGAACTCTCTCAACTGGGAATCACTTGAATGTGTTTAGAAAACATTTTCCTTCAAGCGACTTCTGTTTACTAGAAAGCAAACCTTGTAATTTTCAGTATTCTTTTTCATTTACTTGCTTTCTATTAAGACTTGCCACTAGTTTAAACTAATGGCCTTAACCCAGTCATTCCCTATGCAAGAATGAGAAAAAACACCCTAATTTTTTTGGTCATATTCTTTTAACTATATATATATATATATATATATATATATATATATATATATATATGCGTTGCAGTGCCTACAGTTCTTAAAACTGAAGAAAGGAGAAAGAGAGAGGAAAGGAGAAAGAAACAAAAAGAAGAATACAAGCACCTATTTACTTTAGTATCCCCATCACAATTAAAAGTAACTGAAAAACCTTATCTTATAACATGCAAAGAAAGTCATGCACCATTTAAATAGTACTATTAAGAAAACATTGTTTTACTTACAGTTAACTTTCTCTCTCCTCTTCCCCTCTCCTGAGTATTTTTCCAGACATTAATGACTTGAAATAGGGCAGATGCTTTAGAGTCCAAAAAGTCCAATGTTTCCAGATTTTCTTGTTCTGTTGTTTTACAAATATAATTATTGCTTTGTAGTCCCACATTTGTCAATTTCCAAGTTACTGGTTTTATTCTCTAAACATTAATGCCATGATGTAGGGAATATGCGTCATTGTCCTCTACAAGTTTAACAGAGTCCAAGAAAGTCCAATATTTCTGGATTTTCTTGTTCTATTCCTGTTCATCTGCTTCTCCTAAACACTGTCTCTTCTTTATTTCCAACATACTCTTGAGTCTTCTAGTCAACTCTCATGCTTTTTTTTCCTGCTCTCAAGCATTTTCCATTGAAATACTAGGAAAGTTTTCACTGCCACAGTCTGCTTGTGGTCCTCATTAACAGAAAATCAATAAGCAGAATATCCTTCTGTTTCACAGCTCACACTTGGACAAACTTTCATATTTGTTCCTTAACATGTACTTCATCAAAAATTATTTTATTCCTCCAGGAAAAAATATTTTCAAGATAGCTGGGTACTGCAGTTTGAATCTCACACTTGCTTCTAGACATTTCCTGAATAATGGGATAATTTTACTTTTCTTCTGCCTGGTGTAAAATGAGTAGTCATTCTCTGCTGTCTTCCACTTTTAGTATTCTGTACTTCTCCCACAGTTTTGTCTGAATCAACTCCTTCAGCTGGTAAGATTGCATTTTTATTAAAGGTATAGGTTGTTTTTTCATAGCCAGGTTTGGTGCTTACACACAATGTGCCCTTTCAATTAACAACACTGCTGTAGAATGCCAGTACAGTTGCTTATTTGTACTTTCATAAAATGAATACAGTCTGTTCCTTCCAGCTTCTCAGGTACAGCAGAAAATGTCAAGTTCTCCCTATGTGCTCTGTCCTCTAATTCTATTTTTTTTTGAAACATCTAATGTTAAGTTGTCTATCTTGCCTTCATTCTTGCTGGTTGGGCTCGGAGCTGATCCTCGGCTCCGACTCTGCCAGCTTCTAAAGCTCGAGAGCTGTTTACTGGCTCGAGGCCTTCCCATATCCCATGATGCCTGTCGCTAGATACCCAGATCTCATTTGCCGCTTCTGCTGCGAGGTTGTCTTACTGGCTCAGGTCGTATATTTTGTAATTATTATCTGTTTTTGGAAAAAAAATAGTAGGTTTAGTGTAGCTTGTTAATTGTAGTATACTATCTTTCTTGGGATATCTTTAAGTGTATATCTTTTCCTTACCTGTATTTCCCTTCCCTTCAGAAAACTCGTTTTAGTTAGAGAGTCCCCCCCCCCCTTTTCTGAAGTAGCCGTTTAAGTTAGAGGCTAACCTATTTTTCTTTTAAAAAAATATATATATAGTTAGTATTTACTTAGTTTAGTCTATTTGTTGTTGTTAGACTTTTGTGTGTATCCTTGACTGTTTTTGGGTGTGGTAAATTTGTGTGTGTTATAGTTATTATACTCAAATTGTTATAGTTGTGTATTGTGTTTGGTATTCCCTTCTTTAGGTATGTCCAAGGATACCAAGGTGTCCGGATTCAAGAAGTGTGATTCATGCTGTCAAAAGATGTCTCTGACAGATGGTCACACTTCTTGTGTCTATTGTCTCAGCACCATGCACCTGCAGGACTCTTGTTCGGTTTGCCATGCTTTCAGTCCAAGAGTCCTGCAGGAGTGTAGGAATAAGTTAATCCTATGGGGTTTGCTTAAATGGAGGAGTCACCTGCTAAGGCTCAGCCTGTGAAGTCCTCCAAGCCACCTAAACCTTCGACTCCCAGTTCGGAGCTGTCATTAGGTGAAGCTACTACCTCTGCCTCGGTTCCGGCCAAAACCGATGTGCCTGCCTCTCAGTCGGTTCCGACATGCACTTTGGAGCCAGCAGGGAGTCGAACGAGATCTAGGTCTCCCTCCCTGGAGTTGATACGCTTGGCTCCGAGGTCTCCTCTGCTCCAATCGGAGCAAAGTCATCGGCCCTCCCACTCTTCTCGGTCATCAAGATTGTCAGATCACGACTTGGAGAGAGTGGTCAGCAGGCTTTTGAAATCGCAGGCCCTAGCAAAAATGTTGCCCAGCCCCCATCAACAGGGTTTGGCTCCGTCCTTGTCTGCAGTCATTCCTCCTCCGACTCCTCCCTTGAGTTCGGAGCTGGAGTTCGTTGGGGTTCGAATCGTGGAACCGTCGGCACCAATACCTTCTCCTTCAGTTCCGTCGTCGGCTCCGATCAATTCCTTGGTACCTTCTTTGGTGGGATCTGGGCGCCGAGACTCCATCGTTGGTTACAAGGGGGTGAGTGGCATCAGACCCTTGTCCAACCCCATTCTCCCCCTCGGAGCTTCGGCACAGTTGAGCTCGGCTCCTACATCGGCTTCGGAGCTGTCCCCCTTGGTGTGTAGAGGGATTCCGGTCTCTTCGGAACCAGAGCCTTCTCGGCATCCGAGCAGGGATGCCTTCGAGATCATGAGGAGTGTACTGGCCCCTGAGTCAGCCCCACGATCATCCCCTTAGGCTCCTCCCACTATGGTGCCTGTGCCTGCCTCTGCCCCTCCTCCAGACCCCAAGCATGGGGAACCAACGCTCCAGGGCACCCCTTTGGGTATATCTTCCTCTTCCAAGGCCTCCCCTGATCATTCAGAGGAGCCACCTCGTAAGAGGAAATGCAGGAGGAAGCATGTTGACTCCCCTGAGTCTGTCACATCAGATACCAACTTAGAGGATTCGGAAGGGTCCCCGAGGTCCCACTCTGAAGATGTCTCATTCTCAGACATCCTTGTGATGCTTAGGCAGAGGGGGAACTGGTCTACCCTTAGCCCTTCCGAGAATGAGTCAGTATTCCTGGATGTGTTTGGATCCTGACCTTCCACCTCCTGGGTGTCTCCGCCTTTTGACCCACTCATGTCTGTGGTGGCTCGGAAGGCATGTTCAGCTCCAGACACAGTGAAACCGACCCCTAGAAGCCCTGCAAAATTCAAAACTGCACCACAAGACAAACAGTTTTTGACCAAAGGTGTTCCCGTTGATGCCATGGTGGTGGCGGCCACAAAGAAGGAGTTGGCTGAAACTTCTTCATCTGTCCATCCCCCTAACAAGGAGTCCAGGACGATGGACAGATATGGGAAGCAGATGTTCTCTTTAGCGACTTTCTCCATGAAGTCTCTGAATTATTTGTGCCACTTTACCCATCTTCAAAGGGATCTCCTTAAAGAGCTTGGAGATACCCTCCAAGATCCATCAGCTGTGGGGGCCCAGACTAAGGCAGCCTCCCAGCTGGTGACTCTTAATTCAGTGGTGAACTCCTCCATGAGGGTAATTTCTTATGCAGCTGATGGTGCGAGTAGAGCCGCAGGCACAGGCGTCGCCCTAAGGAGGCACGCTTGGATGCAGCTTTGTAACTTTGCGGAACCTTTCAGAGCGTCTTTCACCAACACCCCCTTTGATGATTCCTCTCTCTTTGGATCACAGGTGAAGGACACCCTTACCAGGTGTGAGCAGGAAGGCAAGACTCTCTCTGCCATGGGAGTCTGTTTTTCACTCATTCCAGACCATATCCCAAGGGTCAGAAGAGTGGAAAGATGTGGTTCCAGAAATCCCAGGGAGCTTTGCCGGACACACGTGGTGAGTTCCCATCCAGGGGCAGAGGAGGGAACAATAACAGACACCGCCCTTGTGGCAGAGGGGGCCCACAAAACCAAGGCAGAAGAGAATCCTTCTCTGAGAAGCCCTTCTCTGAGAAGCCCTTCCAGCATCCCTGAAGGGTTGCCTGGCTGCCCACCTCTGGAGGCAGTCAGGGGAAGATTATCTCTGTACCCAAGAGACTGGCAAGACATAACACAAGACAGTTGGGTACAGTCTGTTATATCCGGAGGCTACAGAATTCCCTTTGTTTGCAATGCCTTGTTGTCAAACAAGTCCCTTCCAGATGTTTCACCCAATCTAAGGGATCAAGCAGTTCAAGAAGTTTCAAAACTGCTAAGAAAAAGGGCCATCCAGCAAGTCCCAGCAGACCAGCAAGGATCCGGAATTTACTCAGGGTTCTTTTTGGTACCAAAAAAGACAGGAGACTGGAGACACATTATCGATCTCAGCAGACTGAACAGGTCTTTTCAAAGAATGAAGTTTCAGATGTTCACGCTACAGTCCATTTTACCCTTTCTGGGTCAGGACAATTGGATGTGCTCCATAGATCTTCAGGATGTCTACTACCACATCAAAATGGAACGGCGCTCCAAAAGATTCCTTTGCTTCCGGCTGGGAGCCAGCCATTATCATTTCAGAGCTGTGCCCTTTGGTCTCACCACAGCCCCCAGGGTGTTCACCAAATGTATGGCAGTAGTTATCGCTCACCTGAGACGGCAAGGATTCCAGGTGTTTCCATATCTAGATGACTGGCTCCTCACTGCTATCACCAGGCATCACCGTCTGAGAGCCAGAGACTACACTATCCAGACTTGCTCCAGACTAGGTATCACAATAAATTTAGAAAAATCTTCATTGTCACCCTGTCAGTCTATCACCTTTATAGGTGGAAATTTAAATACAAAACACAGGTCAGCCAGCCTTCCACCAGACAGGGTGTTAGTCATTCGTCGACATGTGCAGGTCTTGTTAGGATGCAAGAGAATTCAAGCCAGGTTCATCCTCCAAACCCTGGGTGTCATGGCAGCAGCGATCATACTTGTCCCTCTGGCTCGTTTTCACATGAGGATCCTCCAGTGGCTTCTTTTCACCCAATGGTCCTTCCAGCAGCTTCCCATGTCTCACATGATTGTTATCACAGAAGCATGCAAAAAGCACCTTGCGTGGTGGATGGTCTCCACATCAGTGCCCCAGGGCAGACCATTTGTACTTCCCCCTCCAGTTGCTACGGTGACCACGGATGCCTCCCTGATTGGGAGGGGGGGCATTATCAGGGCAGAACAGTCCAGGGCACCTGGCAACCTCAAGAGTACCATCTGCACATAAACGTCTTGGAGATGAGGGCCGTGCTTTTAGCGTTGCAAGCTCTTCAGGACTCTCTTCCTACCAGGACCATTGCAATTCAAACGGACAATATGTCAGTCGTGTGGTACATCAACAAGCAGGCGGAACCAGGTCCTACCCCCTATGTCAAGAAGCACTCAGACTCTGGCAGTGGGCGATCTCTTCCCAGCAGTTTCTGACCACAACGCACATCCCTGGAAGATCCAACGTCATAGCAGACAGGCTGAGCCGAGCAATTCTCATGCCTTACAACTGGTCTCTGAATCAGGTAGTGACGGACCAAATCTTCCACAAATGGGGACAACCTTGCTGTGACCTCTTTGCCACCCCTTCAACAGCAAGTGCAGCAATTTCTTCTCTTTCCTTCCACTTCTGGGACATACCTCCAGAGATGCTGTAGTCCACGATTGGCCTCAGGGACTTCTGTATGCATTCCCTCCCTTTCCCCTAATCCCCAAGCTGATAGAGAAAGCTACCGTATTGGGCTGCAAAATTATCCTCATTGCTCCTTACTGGCCTCGACAAATATGGTTCCCGTTCCTGCATCATCATCTTCTTGAGCAGCCTTGGATTCTGGACCTAGTTCCAGACCTTCCGATCCATCAATCGGGTGGGCTGCACCATTCCCTACAATCTCTCCAGCTCACTGCTTAGTTGCTCCACTTCCAACCTTAGCCAGGCTTCCTGATATCTCCCACTCTGTGCGTGAAATCATTTTATCATCGCACAAATCTACCACTAGAAAAACTTACGCTAGTAAGTGGAAACGTTTTTCTTCCTGGGCAGAGGGTAAGAGTATAGACCCCTTTTCAGCCCCTGTACATCACATATTGGAATTTCTTGCAGAACTCTTTCATGCTGGGTCCTCTTCCGCTACAATTAGAGTTCAGTTAGCTGCAATTTCAAATTTTCACATTGGCCTGTTGGAAAGTAATATAATGTCTCATAAGCTTTCCAAAGCTTTTCTCAAAGGGACCACTCTGCTCAGGCCCCCAGTGACAGATCCTCCACCTCCATGGGATATGAATTTGACTTTAGCTTCTCTAATTTTGCCCCCCTTTGAACCTGCAGCTTCCTGTTCTTTGAAGTTATTATCTTGGAAAACCCTCTTTCTGGTAGCGATTACTTCAGCCAGAAGAGTTTCGGAACTCCAGGCTCTTTGTATCCGTCCTCTGTACCTAGTGTTCCCCAATGACAGGGTTGCTCTCAGGACTAATCCTTCCTTCCTTCTTAAGGTCTCTTCTGAGAATAACTTGAATCAGTCCATTGACCTTGCTGTGTTTTTTCCCAACCACTCCAACAGGGCGGAATATAAGTTGCATCAGTTAGATGTTCACAGGCAACTGCACTTTTATTTGCATAGGACTAAGGACATCAGAAAATCGGACCAGCTTCTCCTTTCTTATGCTGAGGGTAAACAAGGTCTACCAGTCTTAAAAGTAACCTTATCCAGGTAGTTGACTTCTATCATCACATTTATCTATCAGCTAAGGAATAAAGAATTGCCTGTTAAACCAAAAGGTCACTCCACCAGAGCTTTAGCCACTTCTGTGGCTTTTCAGGCTAGGTTGCCCATGGAATCTGTTTGTGCAGCAGCCACGTGGGCCAACCCTTATACTATCATTTCGCATTATAAGTTGGACGTGGTTTCCAGGGGCAGAGCTGATTTTGGTTCCACTGTTCTGAAGAGTTTGTTCCAATGAGCCACCCAGGATTTTAGGTGCTAGGGACGCTGTCCCAACCAGCAAGAATGAAGGCGAGATAGACAACTTAACATAAAGAAGTTATGTACCTACCATAACTTTCCATGTTAGTTGTCTCCTCTCGCCTTCTTTCTTGCGTCCCACCCTACATCCCCCTATCCTAGTAGACCGAGAAGAGTTCTCTATGGTTTATCACTGGCTGAGTCTTTTCTGGCTATTCCTCTCTACCTGGTAGTCTCTATGGTAGGGTTTATGTATTATAGGATAGGATTCTTTCCTTTTTATGTCTGCAGTTAGACTTACCAAAGGAGATCTGGGTATCTAGCACCAGGCATCATGGGATATGGGGAGGCCTCGAGCCAATAAACAGCTCTCGAGCTTTAGAAGATGGCTGAGTCGGAGCCGAGGATCCGCTCCGAGCCCAACCAGCAAGAAAGAAGGCGAGAGGAGACAACTAACATGGAACGTTATGGTAGGTATATAACTTCTTTTTTTTGTGTAGTCTCATATTCGGCCAGCCTTTTCTTCATTTTGACCTCTGAATTTTTTTTTTGTTTTATCACCTTTTCTGAGTATGTGTTTAAAGCTTTTTCCATTTTTTCCAGCTTTTTATTATTTGAGTTGATGTACTCCATCAGTGTTTCATTTATTTTAGTCAGGTCAGTGTGCAATTGTCTTATACTTTCCTCTAGTTTACTGGAAGTCATGTCTGGAGCTTGTACTGCTTTTTGCTGAACAGCTATAGTAGTTTTCCCAGTCAGTGTTTTTTTTTTGTCACCTTTTGTAGCTGATTTTCCTTCAGGTCCTCTGTATTTCTTTCTTCCTGGCATCCAGGCAGTGTAGTTACTAGCCAGTTATTGAAATTTACTCAGAAATCTAGATCCACTTACCTTTTCTGCTAAGTTTCTGTTTTCACACACTGGGAGAGCTAGATTTAACCTGTTATATGCAGACACCATGGAAGTCGTCCTTTTATCCATCTTGACAAAGTTAAATACAGACATCAATGATTCACTGTGTGTGTTGTCTGATTTCTCTGTAGTTGTGCAATTGTGAAGTTAGTATATTTAAGTAAGGGTGTGTGTATGGGGGGGTGCTGGATGGATCCCCTCAAAACCATTTCTTTTTTTAAAATATGTTAGATAAAATTGTCAGTAAAAACGTGTCGATAAATTGTGTTTAGATAAAATGTGCATTTTATATACAGTGGATATAAAAAGTGTACACATCCCTGTTAAAATGCCAGGTTTTTGTGATATAAAAAATGAGACTACAATAAATCATTTCAAAACTTTTCCCACCTTTAATGTGACCTATAATCTGTATGATTCAGTTGAAAAACAAACAAATCTGTTAGGGGAAACATGAAAAATAAAAAACGTACAATAAGCTGGTTGTATAAGTGTACACACCCTTAAACTAATACTTTGTTGAAGCATCTGTACAAATGCTCTCATCTGCAAGGACTCTGACTGTTAGTAGGAAACCTACAGCCCTGTTAGATAGTATAGCTTATATTGGTGTTAGGATGTATTTTTCAAAAAATCACATATAGAAATGATATTCGGGTCACCATGAATGAAAAGATTTTTTTGGGTAAATAGCTACATGGAAAAAATGTCCCATTTTAAAAAATGGAAATGTGTAGAGCATCCATGCCTAGTTTGAGCATACATGTTCAGACAGAATGGCCTGCATTAGTCAAGAATCAGGGAAGATAATTTTTTGCAGCAGATATTTTGTAATATTTTACAAATACTAGCCAGGATTTTTGCCAAGTCGAAAATTTAACATTTCACAGATGGCGATATTTGATGCATCTCTGATGGTTGTTAATGCTATTGGCATTAATAATATTTTTATTGGAAAATTTGCTACATTTTCACAAGATTGATGCTGTTATTGTTTGTGAAACATGGTTTAAGAACAATGATTGGAAACCAGTTCTGTGAGGTATAAATGTTTTTACTGTAACAGACATTCTAACAAAAAACTCAGGTGGAGGTGTTATGATGGGGATTAAAGATAGTTATGAGACCTGTAATTATTACATGTTCAGTGATAACACCAATACTATAGATTGTGTAATGGTGACAATAAAGACAACTCTGGAACATATAACAATTGTTAGTGTATAGACCACCAAAATCAATTGCTGATGACCTAGAGGAATTCATACATTTCTTGCATGAAACACAGGACGGAAGAATAATATTAGCTGGGGACTTGAATTTACCAGAAACATATTAGAATAATATTGATTCAACAACATTAGTAAGGAAATTACTCGCATCGTATGTTCAGGATCAACAATTGCTTCAGATTGTAAAAAAAAACTACCAGGGAACGGAACATACAACATATTGTTTTTGTTTCTAAATAAATAAATCACTGTTACATCAAGTCAAGGTTTACCACCACTGATGTCCAGTGGTCATGGGGTATAAACGTTAACTTGTTGCTAGATTATTCTGCCAGACTGAAATCTAAACAAGCAAAACTGTCACTATGCAAAACTAACTGGAGTGATGTTTTCAGTGGAAAAACTGGAGATGGAATGAGGAAAAATTTGAAAGAGAAATTGAGTGCAAAAAATAACAAAAAATGTGTAACATCAAGATCTAGGCATACAACGTAAGGGGGATATATTTCCATAAGAACAAGATACCTGATTAAGGTGAGAGACAAAAAATATAAGACATTGAAGAGAGGTTGAACTACAACTTTGAAAACTGAAGTAAACTAGCTGGACAAACAAATTAAGCATAGTATGAGGCAAGATATAAAAATAAAAAACCTGAAGAAAATATATATAAAAATATATTGAGCATAAAAGAAACCTTTTCATAGATACATAAGGTGTGGAAGGAGTAAAGATAAACAAACTGATAAACTGTGTAGATTCTAAAATTTGTTCTCAGACACAACAGATTATAGGTATATTTACAAAATCTTATGCAAAACAGCCTGGCTGCACAAAGGGAGTGTTAAGTTGTCTTAGTGACATCCAGGTAATTGCAGAAACTGGAATCAAATTAGATTATATTGAAAATGAACTGTGCAAACTGATCCAAACAAAGCACAGGGAGGAGAAGGAATTAGTAATAATGACAGAACACTTTAAGAACTTACAGTGCCGTTATATCTATTATTTACTAGGTGATGTAAATATTGGGAGATTCCTCACGATTGGAGACAAGCGCTTATTAAACCTGTCTTTAAGGAAGAGGGGAGTAGGACAAACTCAGTCATATAGACCCTTAAGTCTACTTTTCATGTTGTGGAAAAAATAATGGAGAAGGTAATAAAATGGATAAGTTATTGTCAGAATTGGATAGGTTGGGACATGAAACCATATATCAGCATGCATATGTTGAAAGTAGGTCTATTACCACCTGTAACATGATGTTCTATAACAATGTAATAACAACTAACAATGAAAAATTGTGCTGTGGTGTAATGTATATAGATTTAACTTCATTTGACAGGGTCTTACACAAAACACTGATCAATAAATTAGAAAAACTAGGTATCAATGTAGTCTTGATAAGATATATAGCTGTATGGCTTACAAGCAGGACATGGCAAGTATCATACAACAATTGGACAGGCGAAATTCCTGTTTAACAGGGTGTCCCACAGGGCTTAGTCCTGGGCCCTTACTTTAGATTGTATCTTTCAGACCTAACTTTTTCATCTGAGGTGTTCCACAGTCGTATGCAGATGACCTGAAATTGGGTAAACTGATCATATGTGTTAACAGATAAGGCATGTCTGCAAAAGAACTTGGCTAAAATGACCATTTGGGCACAGGAGAATAATATACTCATCATCATCTTCTTTCGGCTGATTCACGTTAGGGGTCGCCACAGCAGAACACCTGTTTCCATTTCTTCCTGACCTCTGCATCTTGCTCTGTCACACCAACCATGTGCATGTCCTCTCTCACCACATCCTCCATAAACCTTATCTTAGGCCTTCCTCTTTTCCTGTTACCTTGTAGCTTCATCCTTAGCATCTTTTTCCCAATATACTCAGCATCCCTCCTCAGCACATGTCCAAACCAACGTAATCGTGCCTCTCTGGCTTTTTCTCCAAACCTTCCAACTTGGGCTGACCCTCTAATATACTTATTCCTAATCCTCTCCACCCTCGTCACACCCAGTGCAAATCTTAACATCTTTAATTCTGCCACATCCAGTTCAAACTCAAGCCTTTTTGTTAATGCCACTGTCTCCAACCCATATAACATAGCTGGTCTCACTACCCTCTTGTAGACCTTCCCTTTCACTCTTACAGGTACTCGTCTGTCACAAATCACTCCTGACACTCTTCTCCACCCACTCCATCCTGCCTGTACTCTCTTCTTCAACTCTCTTCTACACTCACCGTTACTCTGAACTATTGACCCCAAGTATTTAAACTCATTCACCTTTGCCACCTCTACTCCTTGCATCCTCACCATTCCTCTATCCTCCCTCTCATTCACACACATATATTCGGTCTTAGTCCTGCTGACCTTCATTCCTGTTCTCTCTAGAGCATATCTCCATCTCTCCAGGGTCTCCTCCACCTGTTCCCTACTCTCACTACAGATCACAATGTCATCTGCAAACATCATAGTCCATGGGGACTCCTTTCTGATCTCGTCTGTCAACCTGTCTATCACCATTGCAAATAAGAAAGGGCTCAGAGCTGATCCTTGGTCTAACCCCACCTCCACCTTAAACGCATCCATCACTCCCACTGCAGACCTTACCGCTGTCACATTATCCTCGTACATATCCTGTACCACTCTTACATACTTTTCTGACACTCCTGACTTCCTCATACAATACCAAAACTCCTCTCTAGGCACCCTGTCGTATGCTTTCTCTAAGTCTACAAACACACAATGCAACTCCTTCTGACATTCTCTGTACTTCTCCATCAACACTCTCAGAGCAAAGATCCCATCCATAGTGCTCTTTCCCGGCATGAAACCGTACTGCTGATCACTAATCATCACGTCCCTTCTTAACCTTGCTTCCACTACTCTTTCCCATAACTTCATGCTGTGACTGATCAATTTAATCCCTCTGTAGTTACTACAGCTCTGCACATCACCCTTATTCTTAAAAATCGGTACCAAAACACTTTTTCTCCATTCCTCAGGCATCCTCTCACTTTCCAAGATTTCATTAAACAATCTGGTTAAAAACTCCACTGCCATTTCACCTAAACACCTCCATGCTTCCACAGGTATGTCATCTGGGCCAACAGCCTTTCCATTCTTCATTCTCTTCATAGCTATCCTTACATCCTCCTTGCTAATCCATTGCACTTCATGATTCACTATCCCTACATCATCCAACCTTCTCTCCCTCTCATTCTCTTCATTCATCAACCCCTCAAAGTACTCATTCCATCTCCTCAACACACACTCCTTGCTTGTGAGTAGGTTTCCCTCATTATCCTTTATCATCTTTACCTGCTGCATATCTTTCCTAGGTCGGTCCCTCTGGCTAGCCAATTGGTACAGGTCCTTTTCTCCCTCCTTAGTGTCCAACCTTTCATACAACTCTTCATATGCCTTATCCTTAGCCTTCGCCACCTCTCTCTTTGCCATGCACCTCATCTCCTTATACTCCTGTCTACTTTCTTCATCTCTCTGACAATCCCACTTCTTCTTTGCCAACCTCTTTCTTTGTATATTCTCCTGTACTTCCTCATTCCACCACCATGTCTCCTTGTTGTCCTTCCTCTGTCCAAATGTGATACCAAGCACCTTTCTAGCCGTCTCCCTTACTAGTTCTGCTGTAGTTACCCAGCTATTTGGTAACTCTTCACTGCCACCCAGTGCCTGCCTTAACTCATCCCTGAACTCCACCTCACAATTACCCTTTTTCAATTTCCACCATTTGATCCTTGGTGCTTCCCTCACACTCCTCCTCCTCTTCTTGATCACCAACTTCATCCTACAAACCACCATCCTATGCTGCCTAACTACACTTTCTCCGGTCACCACTTTACAGTCTCCAATCTCCTTCAAACTGGCCCTCCTACACAGACCTCCCAACCGTTCCGAATTACTCGTTTTTTACCGAGTTTTGGGGTCCAAATGAAGGGGTGCTATGATTCCCGAGTGGCACCCTTCATTTCTGATTTTTTTTTTCCTTTTTTTAAATTTTCGCACTGTCGGAGCTGACGTCATCACGTGCGCAATGATGTCAGCTCCGTCAGGCTACCAGCCAGTCGGAATTGAGCTCAAGGAGCTCACATCATCATTTCCGGCTGGCTGAATTGAATTGCAAGCTTGTGGGAATGGGGAACTGCTAGAACAGCACTGAAACAGCAGTTTGCCGAGCAGGCAGAGTTTGTGAGCAGGGATTAAGCCGGGAACTACTCAGGGCAGAGTTATTAATGGCAGCAACGACGGAGGAAGAACGGGAACTACTCTGTGAGTCAGTGTACACTTTAGGCTGTGGATGTAACAGTGTGAAGTGGTACATACAGCAGACGAAAGTAATGGATGTGATGTGATGTCTGGAATAAATACTCAATTAGTAATTGCATTGTTCAGGTTTTTTTTTTTTTTTTATTTACAGCTTAACTCAGATTGGCTATACTTCTAGAGCTTGTTGTTTCCTTGTGATAGTCCACCAGGCAGAAAAGGAGAGGCACACCTTGACGTATAAAAAATGTGTAGTCTGTGTATCTCCAAATTCTCCATAAAAGCATAAAATTTAATGTTCTAAGTCCTGAACTCTGTAAATGATCCTGTCCTCTATCTGTCCAAAAACAAATGTCTTACATTTACTTTATTTTCACTTTTTGTTTTATGTTATTTTGGTCTTTTACGATTACTCAGTTCTAAGCATTTCTTTCATTCATATAGTCCGTGTATTTTTGTGTACTCTTCACATATTACTTTGCCTAATCATCTAGAGTCCACTTGTTGTTATCTTTTAATGACTGTCTACTGCATTTTTTGTAATCACGTCTATTATATCTTTTTCTCTTCATTTTTTTTAAATAATTGAGATTTGTCTGTTGCTTTTTGCTGTAAGCAGATCTTTTCCCCTTAGTCCTCCACTAACAGTGGGCCATGATAAGAGGATGTTTAAAATTGCAAGACTCCTAGGACAAGTGTGGAATAATACTGACACAATGCTGTAGTGAATGTGTGCTAACAGTTGAAAGTTATGTTCTGAGCTTTGTCCAGATTTTTTTTGTACTAAGTGTTGAGAGCTATGATGAGAAGTAAGAACATTTCTTTTGTGCTAAGAGTTTAGAGCTATGATAAGAAGTGGAGCACACAATTTGTATTCCCCCATTATTGTTTTTGTGCTAACAGTTCAGAGATATGGTGAGTGAGAAGTGAGAACTGAATTTGAATTCCCCCATTATTGGTTTTGTTGTTTGTCCATGTTTTTTGTGTTGAGGTCAAGAGCTATGTTGAGAAGTGAGAAATTAATTCACTAAATTATGGATATTAAGAGTCTTCCTATTCTTCAGGCAGCTGCTGATTGGGTTCAAAACCTGCCAGTGAAATGCATGATGGTAACACAACATTTTATTCTAGCGACTTTACAAAATTATACAAGCAATCTTTAAAATGTGTCCCTGGTTTTTGACCTTTTGTCCCCCCCCCCCCCCTAAAAAAATGAAATTGAAAATAAGTGCGAGACACTGTGCAAGATGCTTATGGCTTACACTACTGTCATTCTATTTATAGTGTGGGTGTGGAAACAGACTTTTATGATGGAAAAGTTCTGAATTGGGAAATTTTGTCATTATTGGTTCATGTGTTTTTGTTTCATTGCCTACAGTACAGATTACTGGTAAAATGTTCAAACAATAAATTTAAAATGTGTTCTAACATGTGTGTTGTATTATACAACGAATATAATTTAATAAAGTCAGGAAGGTGTATAAAGAAAAGAACACATGCGTGTTTCTTGTTTTGTGTGCAAGGGGCCAATGATTTGAAAACAGCCCAAAGGTAATCTTTATCCACCACTGGCCAGATGCATTTTCTTTGGATGTGGTGTGGGTTTCAATGCTGTTTCAATGAATGTGAGTTTCAAGGGAAAGAAGTTTTAATGTCAAGCCTGTTTTCATTGTGAGACAGTAACAGTATTGCTTTGTTTACCAGATGATGTCTTTTAGTGTTTCTGCATTGTTGTGCTGTAAAATGTAAAAATAAAATCCAAATCATTGTAGAAGTAAAGCAGTATGCATACATTAGTGTTTATGGTAAATGGGGCGAAATAGCCAGGTAACGGGACATTGGAATGGCTGCAGGGGGACTCTGGTGCCATGTTTTGGTTGTCTGTTCTTCAGTTTGCGTTTGAAAGTTGTTATCCCACAATTCCATTGGAGTGGGTGGGGTTACATAATTATGTATGCAAATTAGATGTTAATCAGCATATAGATTTGTACCTATTTTTATGGGCCTTGTCCAGATTTTTGATGTTTCCAGGTTGAGAGGTATGCTCCTACATAAGATATAATCCACCTGTGTGCATCTTCCTCCACTCTTGTATGTCACCCTATGCTCCTCTCTCTTGTTAAAATACGTATTCAACACAGCCATGTCCATCCTTTTCGCAAAATCCACTACCATCTGACCTTCTGTATTCCTTTGTTTAACACCATACCTACCCATCACTTTCTCATCCCCTCTGTTCCCTTCACCAGCATGCCCATTGAAATTTGCTCCAATCACCACTCTCTCACCCTTGGGTGCAGTCATCACCACTTCATCCAATTCACTCCAACATTTTTCTTTCTCATCCATTGCACACCCAACTTGTGGAGCATATGCACTAACAACATTCATCATTACACCATCAATTTCCATCTTCATAAACATCACTCTATCTGACACTCTTTTCACCTCCAAAACACTTTTCGCATACTGTTCCTTCAGAATAACTCCTACGCCATTTCTCCTCCCATCCACACCATGATAGAACAATTTGAACCCACCGCCGATACACCTAGCCATACTCCCCTTCCATCTGGTCTCTTGCACACACAAGATACCAACCTTCCTTCTGTCCATCATATCAGCTAGCTCTCTCCCTATACCAGTCATACTACCAACATTCAAAGTTCCGACCCTCACTACCACAGTCCTAGACTTTCTTCTCTGTTCCTGCCTTCGGCCATGCCTTCCGCCTCTTCTCCTCCTTCGGCCAACAGTAGCCCAGGAGAATAATATACTGATAAATACAAAAAAACTAAGCATATGAGATTTGGGAGTCATAAATTGAAAGGTGAGTATTTAATACAGCACACAGTGATTGAAACTGTAGCTTCATGTAAGGATCTAGGAATATGGGTAGATCCAACATTGAGTTTTTCTAATCATATCAACCAATTGGTTAATGATAGTTATAGAACTATAGGTTGTATAAAAAGATTTATAAACTCAAGGAAATCAGAAATGATGAAGTCATTGTTTGCTAGTTACATTAGACCCAAACTTGAGTATGGAATAACAATATGGAAACCTTATAAGAAAACAAGTATGAGTAAACTGAAAAGAGTACAGTGGAAATATACCAAGGGCATCCATGGATGTGAAAATTAAAAAATTTTAATTATTATGAAAGACTGAAATCTCTGAACTTGTACAGTGTCTCTTGTAGATGTCTAAGAGGAGATCTTATTTGGGTATATAGTACATTTAGAGACCACTGTCTCTGGGAATGCTTGGGTTTATCGAAAAGTACTGGAGAATCAAAAGAAAAACTATGTAAAAGATTCTATAGGAATAAGAAATGTACTAATTGGTTCTCTGAGAGAGCAGCTTGCATGGAACAGACTACCAAATTACATTAAAGCAAGTACTTTTTTTTAGATATTTTTAAGATCAGCCTGGACACTTATGGGAACAAGTGCTCTGGTATATTGGCAGGTAGAAGGGCATTGATGCCCATGCTTGAAATATTTGTATGTACGTACTGCTGCCTGTCATCCCCAGGAATCTTGCATTTTTTTTCTGGCTAAACCATGGAACAAACCTACTGGTTCCCTGGTTCTATCTTCTTCTGGACACAAAAAGAAGAAAAGGAATAATCAGCCTTTGTCACGAAAGCAGATTGCTAAAGTGTCTCAGACACAGATGGGTGACTGTGCTGTGCCCACTTCTGTTTCAGCAGACCATTTATATTTCTCCTTGACTTTCTCTGGTGTAGTTCCTACAGCCACCCTGGGCAAGGTTTAGACATGTCCTCGGTGGCTGTTGGTCCTGGGAGAAATGGCAGGTAATAATACTCAGCCTAGCCAGATTTCTATGTCTTTCCCTAGGAAGGTTTTTCCTGACAAAGTGTATTTGCTGCTTCAGAAGTTCATGTCAAAAAAATCAAAAACCTATACATAGATCTTATCTAGCCTTAGTTACTTCAGACATGAGTGATTTGTCAGACTCAGCTCAGGGTTTAGTTCAGGCTCTTGACCCTGTTAGTTTACCTGTTTCTGGTAAAAGAAAACAGGATTTTTTATTTTCTGAACAGGTTCACGTTTTTTAGTAATGATGACTGTGGAAGGACAAATTCAATTTTTCTCCTCAGGTTTTCGAATCAGATTCTAAGGAGAGTGTGGCTTCTGCCAGTACCTTTGAAGGATTTTCTTTCAACTATTTCCAGTTGTTTCACTGAGAGCATAATGCCATTTCACTGTCCCTTGAAGAAGTACCATGATTTAGTTCAACTGGATTTTCCAGAAATCATTTAGTTACTTTCTGTTGTGTTGGGAGGGTGTCTCACAATGGATAATTGGCTAGACTTAAAATGGCTTGCAAGGGCAGTTAGCTTAGTACTACTAATCTAATCTAATCTATAAGCATTACAGGATGTTTTTGTCACAGCCTGTAACTTGTCTAACAGACAGCCTCCTGCCCCCAAGAAAGCAAATATATTGTATAAAGTTCCTAAGTTTTTTAAGTTCAATCCCAGATAAGACCCAGCAGCTATGCCTTTTGTGAACCCAGCTGCTACTAAACACATGGATAAATAACCTGAAAAGGATGGGAAAACTTTTCATGGATTGTAGAAACGGGTGTATTCTTCTTCAACACTTATTTTCAGAATTCTCATCTGTCAGGCTCATATGCTGAAGTTTATTCTTGCCTCTTTTGGGAACAGGAAGAAGGTTGACATCTCTTTATTTATCTGAGGGAAATACTTTTTTGTATAAGCTAATTGCTTCTGTGTTTCAAGTGGCTACCCACCATTTCAAATGTGCTTATGATTCTGCTGATCCACTTCTAGGGCTGCTGCCACTGTAATTGTCATGAGGAGGTTTGCTTATCTGTGTTCTCAAAACCTTTCAAAAGATGTCAAAACTGAAAAAATGAATTATCCTGGATAGAGAATTAGATTTTGGAGCATCTGCTGCAGAGGTCCTGTAAAATTGTGATGAGAGAGATAAGCTGGTTCAAGGACTCTCTTGGATTTTTCAGCCTTCCTTCTCAGAGTTAGGGGTTTAATGCTACCACCACATCCTACAAAAATAAACAAACAAGCAAACATGGCAAGATGCTGGTAAGCAAATGTTTTAAAAAGAAAGGAGGCTCCCCCAGAACAAAAGACTTGCCTCCCCTTCCCATTCTTTCGAACCCTTTGTCAGTACAGAAAGTCTGAAGCGCCATTGCTCTCTTTCTATTGGCAACAGATAGATGTTTTTCATGTTTCACTGTTGCAGTCATATTTGGGTAATCTGCTGGCAAATTGCCCTCAGTTGGCCTGATTAACAAGGGTCCTGTGTCGGTTGCTGTCCCTTCTTCCATGATGTCAGGTCGTCAGGGGTATGCATGCAGCCGATGCCATTGCATCAGTCTTTCTTGCCCTGCGGTGCCCGAAGCAGAAGCAGTTCGCAAATGCCGGTCGGCCGACTCCTGAAATTTTTGTTTTCAAGTTTCAAAATCAAAGTCTTCAACTTAAAGCTAAGTACCCCGTTGGGGAAACTTTTTCTTGCTCCTTACTGATGTCAGTAAAAGTTAATAACTGCATTACTTGTGGAAAGCAAATACCTCATAAGGATTTTCATCTGTACTGCATTCCTTGCCTAGGCCCTGACCACGACGTACCTTGCTGTCGGTTTTGTGCTTTATTTAATCAGCACACTATCTGTCGTCGGTACATTTTTGCCTCTAAATATTTCGGATCTCGGTTTAATTATCCAGAAATGACGTCGGTTAGCCATCTGACTACCAGAATTCTGAAAAAACGCAAAGAAAAAGACAGAGACAGGCCGTCGAGGTCCAAAACTGCCGATGACGCTTCTCCTAAGCCAGTCACCAGTTCGCCGTTACTTAGTGAGGCGCTTTCGCAGCCCCTGATACCCGCTACTTCTGACTCGCAGGACTCTACTGAGACCCATTCGGAGTCCGGTATGCTGCAAGATGCTTCGCCTGTGGAACCCGCGGGTCTCTCTACCTTGGATGGGTCCGGAGCTGCTATGCAGGCACCGGCTTCTGAGGGTGTATTCAGGCTTACAGACTTGCATAGTAAACCGACTCCACCTGCTATACTAATGCCTAAATCTCGATCTATGTCTAAAAAAAACCAACGCGCAGGCCACATGTTCAGGCCCCTATGCCTTAAAAACAAATGATCAAAATGGCTGAAGCTCTTATTACTCTAACCAGGGGTAGTCAACCCCCCCCCCCCCTTTTAAGAGGCTTAGGGCTGAACTTAACTATGTATCTTCTGATCAGGACTCTGTTTCTTCTGATTCTTCTAATGACCTGGATTTGTCCATCCCTACTTATGAGGATTCTGATGCAGAGGATTCCATTCCCTCTGCTTCCCCCCCTGAGGACTTTTCTTTTGAGGAAACTTTACATACCTTAAGGGAGTATTTCCACTGGGAAAGTCAGGAATTTTCTGAATCAAAAAAGAGGCTTAGGGATTTCCTTCTCTCACCTCAGCATAGGCCTTTGGCTATACTTCCTGTACTAGATATAGTTGATGTGTTTTCGGAATCCAGTATGGCCCCTGATTTCCTGCCTCTGGCTCCTAGTAAACCTGGCAGATACTACAGGGTCCCTGAGTCACACATGTTCCTTTTCAAAAATCCTATTGCAGATCCAGAAACCATTTCTCAGGGGCCCAAGGGCATTAAGGCTTCTACTGCTAAAAATCCTACCCCTTCTGATAGAGACTCCAGGGCGCTGGATAAATGGGGTAAAAAGGTTTATACTTCTGCAACCTTGGCAATCAGGGCTTTAAACTGCCAATTTCATATGTTAAAATATCAACAGCATATTACTAGACTGCTTAAACAGAAAATTATGTGGATTTCTGACTGTGTGGAAAATAAATATTTATAGGATTTATTACATTCTGCTGAACAAGTTGGAAAACAAACTTTGCAATGTGGTTTTGATTCCTTAGAGGCCTCTTGCAGGGCTGCTGTGACTGGGTCTGTGCTTAGAAGGCATGCTTGGCTTAAGGAGCAATCTCTGCCTGGTCATGTTAAAGCGGAATTGTTGGATGCGCCTTTAAATCAGGACCGCCTGTTTGGTAATAAGGCTGAAGAAGTTCTAAAAAAGATGGAAGATAAAGCTAAATCTATGCAAACTGTAAAATATTTCTTACAAGTGCAGCCTCCAAGATTTAGTAGGCACTGACCTACTAAGAATTGGTCCTTTCCAGCTCCTTCCAGATCCTCTCAAACCAAACTCAGACACACCAAAAGTTCCAAGTTTCAGTCCCAGGTGACTCTCCGAACTAAGCAATGGGGTTCCTCCTCCTCCAAATCTGGAAATAACAAGACCCCCCCCCCCCATTGTAAACAGTCTGAATGACTTTTGTTTAAAATTACCAAGCAATTACCTTTTAGCTTTCGCTTTGGGGGGGGGGGAAATTGCTCTTCATGCAAAAAACTGGGAACTCATAACCCAGGACAAATGGGTTTTAAATATAGTGTCCCAGGGATACAGATTTCATTTCCACATGTTGCCAATACCAAACGGATGACCAGACCTGCGCCCATACCAGTGGGCAGAGGCTCAAAAACAAGTACTTTCCCTCTTAAACATGGGGGCTATTCAGCCAGAAGAGGAAAAGGGACAAGGTTTCTATTCCAAGCTTTTCCTGGTACCTAGAAAAGACAAATCATGGCATCCAATTCTGGACTTGTCTACTCTAAACACCTTTCTGGACATTTCAAAATTCAAGATGCTGACTCTTCACCAGTTACTTGCTAGACAAAGATGCGTGGTTGGCAACTGTAGATTTAAAAGAAGCTTACCTGCATATCCCAATCAGGGAATCTTGCAGAAGATACCTATGCTTCAAAGCAGGCTACTTGCATTATCAGTTCTCTGCACTGCCCTTTGGCTTGTCTACTGCACCCAGGGTATTCACAGAGTGCCTGGCTCCAGTAACTGCATTTTGCAGGCAAAGAAATATTCAAATATATCCATACCTGGACGGTTGTCTAATTCAGGCAGAAAACCAGGCCATACTTCTAAATAATCTGGCGTTTGTAAAAAGGGTTCTAACTTCTCTGGGGTACACCATAAATGAAAAAAATCACAACTGATACCCTCTCAACAGATTACATTCCTGGGTGTAAGCTTGAATACAACTGCCCAGATGGCTTTCCCCACGCCAGAAAAGCAAATTCATTTGGTAACTTACTTCAAACAAGTGGCCACAAAAACCCTGCTTTCTGCAAGAAAATACTGCAAGCCTTGGGGTTCATGGCCTCCTGCATTCTTCTAATTTCATATGCAAGACTGCATATGAGGAAACTTCAGTGGTACTTAAAAAGTCCATGGAGTCAACATTGTCACAGTCTGGAAACAGTGATTCCTATCCTACCTTGCCTACACCTGGAGTTCCTATGGTGGGCAGAGGCCTGCCACCAAACCAAGGGACTTCCATTCACAGTACCCCATGCTGCTCAAACCCTAACTACAGACGCATCAGACTATGCATGGGGACGCTCACCTGGCAGGGAAGTGCATTCAGGGCAAATGGAACCCAAACCAAATGCACCTACATATCAATCATAAAGAAATGTTAGCTGTACAGAGTTCTCGGACAGCTTTCAAGGACTACTTTCTTCCAGGACAACTAATGGTAAAGACGGACAACACCACAGTTATGTGGTACATAAACAAGCAGGGGGGTACACATTTCTACCCCCTCTGCAGACTAGCCAGGGCATTGTGGAACACGGCCTTGAGCTACCAAGTGCACCTACAAGCTCAATTCCTGCCAGGAAAATTGAATACACTGGCAGACGGACTAAGCAGAAATCTCATGGACCCACATGAGTGGAAACTGGAACCATGGATTTTCAACATGTTGACAAGCAAATGGGGGAGCCCAGACATTGATCTATTTGCCTCCCCCCAGAACTACCAGTTTGACAAATTTTGCACAAAGACTCCCCACAAAAAAGCCTGGAAAGTGGATGCTCTGTCCTTCAGCTGGAAAAACTCCCCATCTGCCTCTGCTCTCCAAAGTTCTGCTAAAAGTCAAACAGGACAAACCAAGAATGATTTTGATTGCTTCAGACTGGCCACGCCAACAGTACCCACTCCTGCGCAGTGTGTCACAAATATCTCCCTGGCACCTGCCTCTGACACCTTCCTTGCTGTCTCAGCAGGAGAACCAAATTCTGCACCCTCAGCTCCCAACATTGAACCTTGCAGCTTGGCTAATAACTTAAATTCACCCTTAGCATCCCTCAGCAAACTGTGATGGATGTCATCTTGGAGGCGAGAAGACCAAGTATTAGAAAATCTTATGCTGACAAATAGAAAAGATTCTGTGCCTGGAACCAATCTTTAGGGACGAGCACAGCAGCGCCCAATTTATCTCAGATTTTGCAATACTTAACTGAGATGCTTCACAAGGGCATGTCTTTTTTCCTCTATTAAAATCCGCGCTTCAGCTATTTCAGCTCACTATAACACAGAACCACCCCTCTTTTCTCATCCCCGGCACAAGCAGTATCTCAGTGGGCAAAGAACTTGAGACCACCCAGGAGAGCTCCTATCCTGCCTGGGACCTTAATTTTGTTTTGGAGAAGCTCACTCTACCTCCTTTTGAGCGAGCTGCTACTGCAGACTTAAAATTTCTTTCTTGGAAAACAACCTTCCTTTTAGCAATCACTTCAGCTAGAAGGATATCTGAATTACAGGCCCTTATGGCAGTGGAGCCTTTCATCATCTTTCATGCGGACAGTGTATCTCTGAGGATCAATCCATCCTTCATGCCCAAGGTGGTTTCCAGTGTGGCTCTTAATCAGTCCATTCATTTGCCAACCTTCTATCCCAGTCCACAGAACAAAGTGAACAGATTCTGCATTCCTTGGATGTGCACAGACAACTTAGATTCTACTTGGACAGAACTAAACTTCGAAGAAAATCTGAACAATTGCTAGTAGCATTTGCTGCTGGGGCAGAGGGGAAGACTATTTCAAAACAGACCATTTCTAAATGGATAAGCCATTGCATTCATTTCTGCTGTAAGCACCATGGAAAACCTATCCCCCAGGGGATCAGATCTCATTCCACTAGGGCTGCATCTACTTCTGCAGCCTTTCTCAGAGGTGTTCCTACCAGGGATATTCTAGAAGCTGCTACTTGGAGTTCTGTACATACTTTCACCAAGCATTATCATTTACCAATTTTCTCTAAATCCACAGCTGGCTTTGCCACTGCTGTCTTGCAGGGTCTTATAGCTGGTCCTAATGCTGTATAATTTCCTCCTCCCAACCATAGCTTTGGGAATCTATCCAAATGTAATGACTGCAACAGTGAAACACAAAGAACATAGTACAGTTGTGTACACTTACCATAAATGTAGATGTTCATAGGTTCATAGATTCATAGGTAGGCACTAGGCTATTGGCCCTAGGGCCTATATAAGCCTAACCAAAGGTACCCTGGGCCACCCAAGAAAATTATTTTCCTGTGCCACTGTCGAGCAGAGCCACAGAAGTGATCCCCGGGGTGAATTTCCTATCTCCCATCCAATCATCAAGATTTTTCTTGAACGGTGCTAATGAGGAGCTTTGTTTGATATAGATAGGTAGTTTGTTCCAGAGTATGGGAAGTCTCTGGGGCAGGAATCTATCCTTCCAGCATGTTCTGTTTATTGTGGTGACTATGTTCTGTTTATTGTGGTGACTAGGTTTAGGTCCCTAGAGCATGTAGCTCGTAGGGATTGGGATTTCTTTAAGTGGAGCATGTCTAAAAGCTCTGGGTTTGACATAGCTTTGTGTGTTAGGCAGAGATCACCTCTGAGTAGGCGATATGCAATGGAGTAAAGCTGCAGTTTTTTGAGACGGTCTGCATAGGGCATCTCTTTGAAGCTGGTAATCCTCTTTGTGAGTTATTTCTGTGGCCTTTCCAGTTGTTGTAGATGTCTTATGAGGTACATACCAAAAGTGGCATTGTACTCTATAATGGGTCTAATGAGTGATGAGTAGAGGGGAACAATTACCTCTTTTTTCCTGGATGAGAAACCTTTTGTGATGAGGTGTGCCACATAGAAGGATTTCCTGACTACTGTGGTGATGTGATTATCAAAGGAGAGACTACTGTCCACCTGTGTCCCAAGGTCTCTTATCACACTTTCGGTGTTAAGTGGACTACCACCTATGTGGTAGTTCATGGGTACTGAGTTTTTACCAAAAGGAATGACAATGCACTTTTTGGCATTGAGTTTGAGGCCATGGCTTTGACACCAAGCATCTGTCTCAGCAAGGCCCTTTTGTAGGATGTCCACATCTTTTGGAGTTTTGATTATGGCTCCTAGTTTGCAGTCATTTGCGAACTTTGTTAGCCAAAGACCTTCTGTGTTGGCCTGTACTTCAGAGAAGTAGATACCAAACAGGAGAGGACCCAGGACTGAACCCTGTGGTACTCCACTTGTCACTGGTCTGAAGCTGGATTTGGAATCTGCTACTTTCACAGTGTGGGTTCTGTCAGTGAGCCAGTTGGCAACCCATCTTGTGACATAGGGATTTATACCTAGTTTAGTGAGTTTATCTATAATTCCAGAGTAGGGGATGGTGTCAAAAGCCCTGGCGAGATCTAGATAGGCTGTGTGAACCACCTTACCCTCATCTATGGCTTTGGTGACTGCTTCAAAGAAGTCTATCAGGTTTAGGAGACATGATCTGCCTTTTACAAGCCCGAACTGGGTGGGGTCCTGAGTTTGGAGATTACCAGTGTCATTGTTTATAAGTTCCATGATGATATGCTCCATAGCCTTGCAGACCAGGCTCTTTAGGCTAATGGGGCGGTAGTTTCTGGGGTCTGTGGTGGCTCCCCCTTTGTGGAGTGGGATAACTGTCTCTGTGCGCCATTCAGTGGGCTCATAGCCTGAGGTGAGGCTATGATTGAACAGTGTATTCACTGTTGCAGTCCTGGTTACCTCCCTCCAGCCCCGTTTTTCTCTGGCTATAACTCTACTTTCTTTTACTATGCTTAACAGCCTTTTTGGTGTATTTGCTTTTGGTTGGAGGTATATTTTTGTGTTTTTAATTTTATTTGCTCCCCATTTGAGGGGCACCTGACATCTGGGGCAAGAAAAACTGATGTAATGGCATTGGCTGCATGCTTTATACCCCTGACATCATGGAAGAAGGGACAGCAACTGACGCAGGACCCAAGACTTTGTTAATCAGGCCGACTGAGGGCAACCTGCCAGCAGATTTCCTAAATGTAATGACTGCAACAGTGAATACACTTGAACATCTACATTTATGATTAAGTGTACACAACTGTACTTTTCAGACTGATGGATACTGAATGTAATCCCTCTAGGTTACAGATGGCAGTCGGAGTCTCTCTCTCATTTCTGAGCTGAGGGATTCCCTCTCATCTGCCAGATCAAACTCCTCTTTTATCTTTAGTCATTCAGTGTTTGTTGTTTCAGGAGTTGATAGAAGCTGTCTCTCTCCTCTGGAGAAGGGTTTTATTCAAGAATGTATCTAGTGCCAAAGAAAGATTTATGGTGATCAGATCTGGATCTTTTGCCTTTTAAACACAGTTTGGCAGTATTCAGGTTCAAAATGTTATCCCTTCATAACTTGGTATCTCTAATTCCCCTTTTGAGTTTTCTGGTGACCTTAGATTTAAACGAGGCATATCATCACATTCTTTTAAATACAGGTTTTAGATGTTTCTTAATGTTTTCTGTGTATGTATCACATTATCAGTTCTCTGCATTGCCTCATAGCCTTTGCACTCCTCCAAGGTTATTCACAAAGTGTCTAGCTCATGTGACCGCTTATTGCAGACTGCATGGTATTCACATTTTTACTTATTTGGACAACTTGCTTATCTTTGCAGTCTTTTTCAAAGTGTGCTCTCACTTGGTTGAGGGATTTACTACACAGACTGGGGTTTCAGGAAAACATATAAAAGTCTTGTTTGACTCCTTCCTGTGATGTCTCCTAGATGCCACAGTTCAAGGCATTCTTCTTCCATAGGAAAAAGTGATCTGTATCTAGATCTGAGTTTTTACACTCAAACTATTGTCTCATCCATTGAATTTCTTAGGATTCTGGGTTTTATGACTTCTTTGATTCTCGAGATTTCCCTAGCAAGATTGCACATGAGAAAAATGCAGTAGTACCTAAAATTTGTGTTGTCTCAGCATCATAATTCCATTCTATGCAAAATTAATACCTACCCTCAAATCCCTTCCAGATGCTCCAGTCTAACAAAGAAGAGCCACAGCCCATGAAATTTCCTGGCTGCTAGAAAAAAATGAATCGACTAGGGGGTCCCACCAGATCACAGAGGATCTGAAATTTACTTAAGGTTCTTTTTTAATTTCAAAAAAGAACAAGAACCCAAGACCCATTTTGGACCTCAGCAATCTGAAGACAATGTTCTGGATGATAATGGGGTGAGACATTCTTCCTTGTTTTGGGAAGAGGGACTAGATGTGCTATGTAGATCTTCAGGATGCCTGTTATCACACCAGTCCAGAAGATACCTGTCATTCTGGCTGGGGGGCAGACACAGTCGTTTCAGGGCCTTGGCCACTTGGTCTTACCACATATCCCCAGGAGTTCTCAAAATGCATGGCACTGGTGGCAGTACACCTCAGGCTGCAATAGTTCCAGGTGTTCCTTTAGTTAGGCAATTGGATTATCACTGCAAGAACAAAAGTGTCAATCCAAGCAAGATATTTTTTGCTTCATTGTGTCAGTGTTTGAGAATTTCCACGTACTATTAAAATCAACCTTACTTGCCCGCTCAGTCTTTGGGCTTCATAATTTGTCATATAGACACAGTATCACAAACTGCCAAACCACTGCTGGGAAGGCTGACTTCCTTTAGTCTGCAGGCACAAAAGGTCATCACTACTCCAACCTCATCAACATATTTAAATCTTTGCTTACTGGGCTGCATGGCTGTTTCCATCACAATGGTACATTGTCATTCCAATGATTGCTGTTAACACCTTCTGTTCATCATTCAGTCAGGCTATGCTTGCTCCGTCATTGCCACATCTTTTGGTGGATAAGCTCCCCTGTCATAACACATTGACATCCGTTTGTCCTTCCTCTTTCCATGGGCATGGTGACCACAGATGCCTCCCCATTGGGATGGTTGTGGAGGAGGACGTATTTTGACAGGATGAGTGTTTATGGTACGTGGATCAGTCAGGAAGCCCATCTTCACAGTATTCTGGAGATGGAGGCAGTCCTCCTAGCATTGCAGGCACTTCAGGGCTTTGTTCCCTAGTGTATGATCTCTCTCCAGGCAGCCAACTTTGGTGGTCTAGTACAATAGTAAACGGGGGCGGGGGGTAATTCAGTATGTCAAGAGAACATGACAGTATTGCAGTGGGTAGTGTCTTCCTCAGTGCTTTTTCATAGTTACCCATATTGTAGGTCGATCCAGTGTTCTAGTAGATAGGCTGAGTCACTCCATTCTCATACCTCCTGAGTCCCTCAATGATAGTGACAGTGGAGATTTTCATATGCTGGGGCCAGCCTTGCTTCCCCCACCAGTGTGATGTGCAGCAGCTACTTTGCATTCATCCCTCAACAAGGACAGCCATCAATGAATGCTGTCAACCATACATAGCAAGCTGATTTTCTTTGTGCTTACCCACCTAGAGAAACCTTCCACGATCAAGGCAAAAATAATCCTCATTGCCTCATTCTGTCCTCATCATGTGTGGTTTCCTCACCTATGGCCTTATCTTCTACAACCATCTTGAAACCTGCATCCCCTGCTGGATCTTTTGTCTCAGCCATCTGGCAAGCCTTATCTGGACATTAAGTCTGTCAAACTAACTTCATGGTTTCTGCAGTTCTAAAGATGGCCAAAGATCCTTCTCTGAGTAGTGGTATGTCTTTCAGCCACTTATCAGAAACCTTTCACTAGAAAGATTTACAATACCAAATGGAAAAGATTTTCAATATGGGTAGTGGCAAGTTGGCTTGACCCATTTTTGTCCCCCTTTCTTCCATTCTGGACTTTTTGGCTGGTCTCTTTTACTCTGGGGCCAGCTATTGTACTACTAAGGTTCAGTTAACAGCTATTGCCAATTTTCACATTGGAACAAATCACTCATCTGTAACATTTCTGAAAGTCTCTGAAGCCTTTCTAAAGAGCACCCTTATTAAAGATCCAACTCCTCTTTAGGATATTACCTTGATGTTGCAAGTTCTCGTGCAGCATCCCATTGAGACTGCCTCTTCTGTAACAATGAAAGGCCTCTTAGATCATCAAGCAAACTACTACTAGAAGTCACAAACAGCTACAATAGCTTTGGAGATGCACAATATAGTAGTTCAGTGGCTAAAAAATTGAACTCTGTCCCCACTAGCATTCAAAACGCATCATTCCAAGCCTCCTTTAAAGACCTCATCAGGCAACATCTCAAGCAAAGTTGGCAGTGCCATGATTGCTCCCCAGGCTAGTGAAAGCGGATAAGGTACACATACTAAACCTAGAGTACTTGATAATAGTTTTCAGTCTTATGCACAAACACTGGCTAATTTGCAATGTATGTACTGTACCTGTGTACTATGTATGTATTCTCCCTATGTTCCAAATTTCAGCTGTACACCACAAATCTATTAATTACCTTTATTTTTAAATTAATATTTTTTTTTGTTTGTTCTCTCCACTGTAACTGTTGATGTGCTGCGTACCACTGTAAAAATATGACTTTTGTAATTTGTGTGTATACTGATCATGTCTAAATAACTAAATGTATCTGTAATTTTTCTATGTGGAGTTTTTCTCCCCGGGCCTCTGCTGAAAAAGGGCCTTATCGACTCAGACACCCCTGGCTAACAAATGTAAAATAAAATAAATAAATAAATATTAAATAAATTGGAGTTTCTTCCTTGGAAAACATTTTTAGTGGCTGTAACTTTGGATATACGAAGTTCTGAAATTCAGGCCTTGTCATATAAACATCCTTAGTTGATGTTTTACAAAGACAGTCTGCAACAGTGATTTATTTGAACATCTTCTGTTGTGGTAAATTTACTTGCACAACTGTATTATGTTCATTGTGGTGTTCAGTGTTTTTAGTTCTCACTCCTGGGATATTCTGCCTTGCAGGTAGTCTGTATCCTTTCATTCTTCCAAAGCTATTCCCTTCCCTAGGGCTTTGGCTGGTGTCCCCCTCCAGCGCAGGGACATTGGTAGTATAAAAGGTACATCGGCTGACACCATCATCATGTCACTTTTGGCTAGCAGCTCTACTGATTGCTTTTATTGATGTGTGTGCAGTCCCATCAGTCAGCCAGAAAAAGTGTTTCAGAGAATTTTTTTTTCTTTTATTGTTTATTGTCTAACAGTGCATTTAATAGCTAATGTCTGTCTTTGAATTTAATTCAGAGGTGTTTTGGTCTAAGGGTAATAATTGTTTAGTTTGTGGTAAGCCAATACAGTGCAAGGTTTGTTACATTGTGTCTTTGTGCCTCAGACCAGAGTACTCTATAGATTTTTGTCCCCACTGCTTATTATATTACTGAGGGGCAGTCTGTCATTGACAGATATTCTTCCAGAAGTTGACTGCCTAAAAAGGAGGCATGATTCATGTTCAAGGCCGCTCAGTGCCTTTCTCCGAAAATGAAACATTCTGAGAAGGGGGAGAATTGCAAGGAAGCTGAGGACATGATCCGTGAATCTGTTTCTGCTGTCCACTGATTCTGTACTTGATGAGGTACCTCCACAGCCCCAGCTACAGAATCTGTTTTATCAATGTCTCTGTGGGTACTGCTGTACAGGTGCTTGCACCTTAGTTTCTATAATGTTCTCCAAGATGAACACCTCTGAGATACCTTCAACAGCTGGCAATCCTTCTGAAGCTGAGACATATGTTTTGATTTTAGAAGGGGAATATGGTATCCCCGGAATACTTGTGTACAAGGAGGTTCCTGATGACTGTATTGAGGATGTCCTTCAAGAATGCAACTGTAGTCATAACATATGGGTTGTCCTGCCTCAGGCAGCCCTCGGTCGGCCGGATTCCAAAGTCTGGGTCCGACGTCGGCTGATGTCGCATTTCTCTCCGACGTCAGAGCGGCTGGAGTACATAAGCATCAGCCGACACCATTTTCTTCAGTCTTTCTTGCCGCGCGGTGCCCGAAGCAGAAGCAGTTCGCAAGTGCCGGTCGGTCAGCTCCTGTATTCTTCGATTCCGAAGTCATCAAAAAAGCTAAGTACCCCGTTGGGGACCTTTTCTTGCCTCAGCCGATGTCAGAAATTACTGAAAAAGTTAACAATTGTCTTTCTTGTGGTAAACAAATACCTCATAAGGATTTCCACTCTTACTGTCTTCCTTGCCTTGGCCCGGACCACAACGTCTCGGCCTGTGTCGCCTGTGCTCACTTCAATAAGCGCACTCTTAGGCGCCGGGCGGAGTTCGCTGAAGATTTTTTCGGCAAAAAATTTGCTTATACAATGCCGTCGGAACTTCCGACATCGCAAACTCCCAAGAAACGAAAAGACCGGGACCGACATCCTCGGCCCGCGTCTACCTCCGACTCCATGCCAAAACCTACCGCAAGTGCTCCGGTTCCTCCTGAGACGGTTATTCCACCGCTCCAAACCGAAGACACTGCATTACCGACGACTCCGATTCTGGATACCACTCCGACGCCAGTTATAGATTTTCCTCCTGATACTGAAACCGAGGAAATGCCCGAGACCATTGCTGTAGATAAGGTCTCTCCTGCACGTGGAGCTGCCAGGCCTCCTATGGCCATGTCTATTAAGGCCTACACTCGGGCTAAGGCAGCCAGCAAGACCAAGCACCTTACTGCTAAACCCTTACCTCAGCCTACTCCAGAGACACAAATCATGACTATGGCCGCAGACTTAATTTCTATGATTAGAGGTTCACAGGCCCATCCTGAGAGAGGATCCCAGCCTCCTTCTGATAAGAGGCCCCGGGTTGAACCCTCTGACCCCATTCCTTCAGATGAAGATTCTGAGGACTCTGTCCACTCTGATGGCCAGGAAGAGCTCTTCCAGACCTATGAGGACTCGGATGCAGAGGATTCCATCGCCTCGGCCTCCCCTCCTGAGGATATTTCTTTTGGGGAAGTTCTGCATACCATGAGGGAACATTTCAAGTGGCAAGGCCAGGAATATTCTGATTCCAGAAAGCGCCTTAGAACTTTCCTTAAAAAGCCCCAGCACAGGCCCTTCACTATCCCTCCTGTGCTTGATGTTTTGGATGATTTATATTCTGACTCCAGTGTTACCCCTGATTCTCTTCCTCCTGCTCCAGCCAAGCCAGACAGGTATTACAGGGTCCCAGAAACACATTCCCATTTATTCAGGGCCCATACTGTTGATTTGGAAACTATTTCTCAGGGACCTAAAGGTGTTTCAGCTTCCACCTCTAAAAACCCCTTGCCTTCCAACAGGGAAGCTAGGTCATTAGAGAGATGGGGGAAAAAGGTCTACACCTCCACTACTTTATCTATGAGAGCTTTGAATTGCCTTTTTCATATGTTACAATATCAGGATTTCCTGTTAGAAGATTTACAGAAAACATTGGCCTCTCCTGATCCTTTAGACAGGAAGTCTTTGCAGGAAGCTGTACATAATTCTCAGCAAGTCAGCAATCACTTCCTGCAGTGTGGATATGATGCACTGGAAGCTTCATGTAGGGCAGCTATGACAGGGGCAGTCATTCGTAGACATGCATGTTTAAAAGAACAACCTCTACCAGATCATGTTAAGGCAAAACTTCTGGATGCACCCTTGGCAAAGAACAAGCTTTTTGGTGCTAATGCTAAAGATGTGTTAAAGTCCATCGAGGAAAAAGCAAAATCAGTTCAGACGGTTAAAGATTTCCTCCAGGTTCAGCCCCCCAGATTCAGTAGGAATTGGCCTTCAAAAAACTGGTCCTTTCCTAATCCTGAAAAATTTCAAAGGGGTAAAAACAGACGTGGCCGAGGAAGAGGACAATACAGAGGTCCTTACAGGGGCGACAATGGCAGCCAGCAAACCAAAGAAGTGACACAGGGTTTCCCCTGCCCCACAGCCACAATCTCAATGACTTTCCTCTACTTCCACCTACCAAGGAACAAATAGAAGCTCCCTTGGGTGGAAAATTATCTCTGTTTTCAGACAATTGGCACAGATTGACAAAGGACAAATGGATTTTAGACATTATAGACCAAGGTTACAGGTTCCATTTTCATACCTTACCAAGAAAACAAGGCATGCCAAACCTACCACAAAACCAGAGGGCAGAGGCTATCAAGCAAATTTCTCTGCTGGCTCGGATAAAAGCAATCGAAAGAGTTCCACAACAAGAACAAGGCCAGGGGTTTTACTCAAGACTGTTCCTTGTTCCAAGAAAAGAAACTCAATGGAGACCAATACTGGATTTGTCCGCATTAAACACCTTTCTCATAGTACCAGAGTTCAAAATGCTGACTCTACAGCAACTCCTTCCCATGCTGGGCAAGGGGTCTTGGCTGATTACTCTGGACCTCAAAGAGGCATACCTGCATGTCTCTATCAGACACAGTTGCAGAAGATACCTCAGATTTCTTGCAGGGCCAGAGCATTATCAATTCTCAGCATTGCCATTTGGCTTATCTACTGCGCCCAGAGTATTCACAAAATGCCTGGCTTCAGTAATTGCTCATTGCAGGCTCCAGGGGATCCAAATTTACCCGTACCTGGACGACTGCCTCATACAAGCGGACGACAAATTGATGTTGACAAAAAACTTGAACTATGTCATACGATTACTTCAGGCTCTGGGATACACAGTCAACTTCCAAAAGTCAAGACTTCAACCATCCCAGCAAATAACCTTCTTAGGAGCCAAACTAGACACAGCCTCTCAAATGGCTTACCTGACAGAAGACAAGCAAGAGAAGTTAACTCATTATTTCAAAGGTTTGTCAAAACTCACCCAGATGACTGCAAGGAGATTCCTACAGGCCCTGGGTTACATGGCATCCTGCATTCTCCTGGTTCCATTAGCAAGACTACACATGATAAAGCTTCAATGGTACCTAAAAAGCCTATGGTCTCAGCACAGCAGCAACTTAGAGACAACCATACCGCTCATTCCATGCCTACAAAAGGAATTCCTATGGTGGGCCTCGGTAAGCCAGGCAAACACAGGTATGTCATTCAAAAAACCACAGATAACACAGACCATGACCACAGATGCCTCAGACCTTGGATGGGGGGCGCACATGGAAGGCAGATGTATACAAGGACAATGGTCTCCAAAGGAAACACATCTGCATATAAACCAAAAGGAAATGCTGGCAGTAATGCATGCCATCGAGGCCTTTCAACAACAACTTCAGCAAGGCCATTTACTGATACGGACAGACAACACCACTGTGATGTGGTATATAAACAAGCAAGGGGGCACCCATTCTTACCCCCTTTGCAGACTGACAATGAATCTTTGGGAAAAATCACCGAGCCTAAACATACAGTTACAATCCCAGTTTGTTCCAGGCAAAGACAATGTGCTGGCGGACAGCCTAAGCAGGAATTTCACAGATCCACACGAGTGGAGGTTACATCCAAAGATCTTCACACAACTCACTTCGACATGGGGCAGGCCAGAAGTAGACCTATTTGCCTCTCACCTCAACCATCATCTACAAAAATTCTGCTCAAGGACATACCATCCACAAGCTTGGAAAATAGATGCTCTCTCATTCAACTGGAACTTCCTAAAAATCTATGCATTCCCACCTCTGCCAGTGATGACCTCAGCATTACTAAAGATCAAAGCAGAGAGACCCAAGGGGATCCTAATAGCTCCAGACTGGCCAAGACAACACTGGTATCCACTACTACGGAGCATATGTCACACCAAGAAGTGGGCCCTGCCCCAATGGCCCCTACGTTTGACTCAACACAACTTCAAAACAGTGCATCCAAACCTTCAAACACTGCAGCTAACAGCTTGGGAGATCCCATGAATAACCTCAATCTATCTCTCTCCAAGGAAGTTCAGTGGATATTAACAGAGGCTCGAAGACCATCCACCAGAAAGGTTTACTTAGCAAAATGGAAGAGATTCAGCATTTGGAATACTAGCAAGGGACATGATGCATCATTATTGAACATCCCACTCATCCTGGAATATTTGACAGATATGCTACAGAATGGACTCTCATATTCTTCCATAAAGATACATGCTTCAGCTATTTCAGCTAGATATAACACTGATCCGCCTGTCTTTTCACATCCTTTGCTAAGGCAATTCCTCAGGGGAATCAAGAACATTAAGCCACCAAGAAAGGCTCCAGTGCCAGCCTGGGACCTCAACTTTGTTCTAGAAAAACTGACTCTCCCTCCATTTGAGCCAGCAGCTTCAGTCGACTTACAATGTCTCTCATGGAAGACAGCTTTCCTGTTGGCAATTACCTCAGCAAGAAGGGTTTCGGAACTACAGGCCCTAATGGCAATACCACCGTTCATAATCTTTCACAGGGACAGGGTCTCATTAAGGACCAACCCTACCTTTATGCCAAAGGTGGTATCTAGGGATGTTCTTCGTTTTCCATTGCTGCAGTCCTTACTATTGGGTATAGTCCGCATCCAGTCGGCCCGAATACCAGAGTATAAGGCTGACGTCGGTCAGGGCGCATTAGACTGACGTCAGTACGTCAGGGTACTAATGCGCATGACCGGCGTCATATCCTCAGTCTTTTTTGCCGCGTGGTCCGATGCAGAAGCAGTTTTGCGAGTGCAGGTTGGCGTTCTGAGATATTTCCGAAACCGGAGTTTCAGACCGAATCAGAGTTGGCTAAGTACCCCGTTGGGGAACATTTTGGTTTTTTCTTGCCTCAGTATTCAACCGGATGTCAGAAAAAGTGAATAACTGTATTTCTTGTGGGAAACAGATACCGCATAAGGATTTCCATACTTTGTGTATACCTTGTTTAGGGCCTGAGCACGACGTTGTTGGTTGCCGCTCTTGTGCTCGGTTTAACAAACGCACTATTAAGAGGAGGTTAGACTGTGCCAGGTTAGTGTTTGGGAAACGTTGCAATTATAAAATGCCGTCGGATGCTCCGGCGCCCAAGAAGCGCAAGGACAAAACAGCGAAGCCTAGGGTTGAAGAACCGGCAGTCCCGGACGTCGGTTCTTTAGGAGGCTCAGTGGAGCCAGAAGTTTTGCCAGGAGTTTCTATGGAGTCTCCGGCAGAAACTTTACTGTTACAGGATGTCCCATCTCAGGAGGCAGGCCAGGCTGAGGGGGCTTCTCAGGTACCTATTCTTCCCTCTCTTCCCAAAGTAGTTAGAGCCTCTCCTTCTGTTGCTAAAGCTTCTTTTAGGGGTAGGCCGATTTCAGCTTCAGTGGGGGCTTCTCCTAGCTTTTCGGGTTCTGTACCTAAGAAACATATGCTTAAAATGGCAGAAGATTTGATTACTATGATTAGAGGTTCTATGGGCCCTCCTGATAAGAGGCCTAGGGTGGAACCAGAGTTTGCCAGTTTTGAACAGGGTTCAGAGGCTTCTGAGTCTTCTGCAGATGATTTGCAGGAGTATCCTCCTTATTCTGATTCTGATGTGGATGATGCCACTCCTTCGGCTTCTCCTCCTGAGGATTTTTCATTTTCAGAGACTCTGCATTCCATGAGGGAGCACTTTAAATGGGAAGGCCAGGATTACTCTGATTCCAGGAAGAGGCTTAGGGAATTCTTGTTTTTACCCCAGCATAGGCCCTTAGCTATACCTCCTGTGTTGACTGTGGTAGAAGATGTTTTTGCAGAGGCTTCCCTGAACCCTGATTCTTTGCCTCCTGCTCCTGTTAAACCTGATAGGTACTATAGGGTGCCCGAAGCTCATAAGTATTTGTTTAAGAGTCCCAGGGCGGACCCAGAAACTGTTTCTCAGGGGCCTAAAGGTGTTAAAGCCTCTGTGATTAGAAATCCTGTTCCCACTGACAAAGAGGCGAGGGCTTTGGATAGGTGGGGTAAGAAACTGTATACTTCTTCCACTCTAGCCATGAGAGCATTGAATTGTCAGTTTCACATGCTGAAATATCAAAATTATCTCCTTTCACAATTGAAATCTAAGGTGGATGCTTTGGCGGAAGGTATTGAGTGTAAAGAGTTGCTGGATTTGGTTTATGTGTCTGAACAAGTGGGCAAGCATTCTTTGCAATGTGGCTTTGATGCTGTGCAGGCCTCCTCGAGGGTGGCTGCCACTAGTTCTGTTCTTCGCAGGCATGCCTGGTTGAGGGATCAGAATTTGGCTGAGCATGTTAAGACTAGGATTTTGGATGCACCTTTACAGTCTGATGTGTTGTTTGGTTCGCCTGTGGAAGCAGTTTTAAAGAAAATGGAGGACAAAGCTAAGTCTATGCAAACTGTTAAGGATTTTTTGCAGGTACAGCCACCGAAGTTTAGTAGAAATTGGCCTGCTAAGGGGTGGACATATCCTGCTTATGACTCCCAGTCTAGGGGTAGGTCTAGACGTGGTAGGGGCAGGGCTCAAGGTTCTTTTAGGTCTAGAACAGGGAGTTCACCTGCTCAGACTTCTGGTGAGGGCAGGGGTCAGTCCTTTCGTAGGCAGACCCAATGACCTGCCTTTTCAGCTGCCAGTAGATTCTCGTCTGGCAGCCCCTTTGGGAGGACGACTGTCTCTTTTCAAAGAAAATTGGGATTTCATTACTCAAGACAGATGGGTGTTGGACATTATTCACCACGGTTACAGGTTTTATTTCCATACTATGCCCCCTTTCAAAGGCATGCCAGACGTTCCTCCTCCACAAAGAAAAGAGGCTCACAAGCAAGTTTCTCAGTTACTCCAAATGGGGCAATTCAGCCAGTCCCTGTATCAGAAAGGGGCCTAGGATTTTATTCCGCATGTTCCTAGTACCAAAGAAGGGGAACACGTGGAGACCAATTTTGGATTTATCTCTCCTCAACACTTATCTGGACATTCCCAAGTTCAAGATGTTGACGTTACAACAGCTTTTACCTCTGCTGGGCAAAGATCACTGGATGGTAACTTTAGATCTCAAGGAAGCTTACCTTCATGTGCCTATCAGGCTAAGTTGCAGGAAGTATCTGCGGTTTCGAGCTGGAGATTCTCATTATCAGTTCTCTGCATTGCCCTTTGGCTTATCTACTGCACCCAGAGTATTCACAAAGGTTCTGGCTCCAGTGATAGCTTACTTCAGGCTACAAGGAATTCAAATCTATCCTTACTTGGACGACTGCCTGATTCTGGCTCAAGAAAAAGAAGACCTTCTACAGCATCTAGAATATGTTATAGCAGTGCTAAGATGCCTAGGGTATTCTGTGAACGAAATAAAGTCCAGTCTAGTACCCTCCCAAGACATGTGCTTTCTGGGTGTGAGACTGAATACAGCAGCCCAGATGGCCTTTTTAACCCCGGACAAACAAATGAGTCTATCACTTTACTTCCATCAACTATCTCATCAGTCCGTGCTGACTGCAGGGACAGTCCTTCAAGCATTAGGGTTCATGGCATCTTGTATTCTGGTGCTTCCCAATGCCAAACTGCATATGAGGAAGTTACAATGGTATCTCAAAAATGTATGGACACAGCACTGCCAGGATTTAGACACTGTCATTCCCATAATACCTTGCCTTCAAAGGGAATTTTTGTGGTGGGCTCAGGAATGTCACCTAAACAAGGGACTCTCTGTGACCCGGCCAGAGGCGAGTCAGATTTTAACGACAGATGCCTCGGACATTGCTTGGGGAGCTCATCTAAATGGAAAGTGGATACAAGACACGTGGCCTGCCAGACTACTGCATCTACATATCAATATGAAGGAGATGTTAGCAGTCCAGTTCGCATTACTGGCTTTCAAGGAGTTACTTCTTCCAGGACAGGTGTTGATTCTAACAGACAACACAACTGTCATGTGGTACATCAACAAGCAAGGGGGAACACATTCTTATCCTCTATGCAGGCAAGCAATGATTTTATGGGAGACTGCGCTAAGCTTGCAACTAACTCTTCAGGCAAGGTTTCTGCCAGGAGCACAGAACTCCTTAGCAGATGTGTTAAGCAGACAAATCATGGATCCCCACGAGTGGAAACTGGATCTTCATGTATTTCAGACATTGACAGTGTCATGGGGAACTCCAGACATAGATCTGTTCGCTTCTCCACTAAACCACCAGCTGCCACAGTATTGCACAAAGGGGTTTCATCACACAGCTTGGAAAGTGGATGCTCTGTCTTTCAGTTGGGAAAATCTTCATGTGTATGCCTTTCCACCTCTGCCTCTTCTTCCAAAGGTACTTTTAAAGGTCAGACAAGACAGGCCAAGGATGATTTTGATAGCTCCAGATTGGCCTCGGCAACACTGGTACCCACTACTACGGAGTCTGGTAAAGAAGCCTCCATGGCCTTTACCTCTGATTCCTCATCTGTTATCTCAGAAGGACGGTCATCTGCTCAATGTCAAGCTTCACTCTCTTCATCTAACAGCCTGGCATATTCTGTGTTGAAACACAGCAGGTCTCAACTTCCTCAACAAGTTTTGAATGTGATTATGGAAGCTAGACGACCTAGTACAAGGAGAGTGTACGCAGCAAAATGGAAGAGATTTTTATTTTGGAGTACAGCAAAGAATTTGGAGGTTTCTGAGCCTAATTTGGGTGTGGCTCTTCAATATCTTACCGAGTTATTGGACAAAGGGTTGTCCTTCTCTTCTATTAAGATTCATGCTGCAGCAATTTCAGCTCACTATGATTGTGACCCACCTTTGTTTTCGCATCCTTTGTTCAAGCAGTTTCTTAGAGGGCCAAAGAATATAAGACCCCCACGTAGAGCTCCTACTCCTGCTTGGGATCTCAATTTTGTGTTGGAAAAACTTACTCTACAACCTTTTGAGCCTGCGGCTACTGCTGAATTGAAATATTTGTCATGGAAGACTGCTTTTTTTGTTGGCTATTACTTCTGCAAGAAGGGTGTCTGAGTTGCAGGCCCTTATGGCAGTCGAGCCCTTTTGATTTTCCATAAGGATAGGGTATCATTACGTACTAATCCTTCCTTTATGCCTAAGGTGGTTTCTAGTGTGGCTTTAAACCAAACTATTCATTTGCCTACTTTTTATGCAGACCCCCAAAATAAAGGGGAAAAGATTTTGCATACTTTAGATGTACACAGGCAATTGCGTTATTACTTAAGCAGGACTAAGGATTTTAGGCAGTCTCAGCAGTTGTTTGTTTCTTTTGCTTTGAGTTAGCTTGAGGGCAAGCCTGTGTCAAAACAAACTATTTCTAGGTGGATTGGCTTTTGCATTGCATTTTGTTATTCCCATCATGGCAAGGAGGTTCCAGCTGGGATTAGGCCTCATTCCACTAGGGCTACTGCCACTTCTACAGCATTTCTACGGGGGGTGGCAACTAAGGATATTTTGGAAGCAGCTACTTGGAGTTCAGTGCATACTTTCTCTAAGCATTATCACCTTCCTATCTACTCTAAGTCTAGGGCTGGTTTTGCCACAGCTGTTTTGCAAGGCATGTTGTCAGCTCCTGCTTCTTTATGATTTGCCAGCCTCCCTTACCTCTGCTTTGGGATTCTACCCAATAGTAAGGACTGCAGCAATGGAAAACGAAGAACATAGTACAGTTTTGTACCTACCATAAATGTAGATGTTCGAGGATTCCATTGCTGCAGTCCAATTTACCCTCCCTCCTTCCCCTCTGTGTTTAGGGGTGGTAGTGTAGGTGAGTTTACCTGCTTATATTTTTGTATATATTGTGCATATTTTGGTGCAGGTATTTTGGGCCTTGTCTTTTTAGGGTCTTCTGACATCTGGGGCAAGAAAAGACTGAGGATATGACGCCGGTCATGCGCATTAGTACCCTGACGTACTGACGTCAGTCTAATGCGCCCTGACCGACGTCAGCCTTATACTCTGGTATTCGGGCCGACTGGATGCGGACTATACCCAATAGTAAGGACTGCAGCAATGGAATCCTCGAACATCTACATTTATGGTAGGTACAAAACTGTACTTTTCTTTAAATCAAGCTATTCATCTGCCTGCTTTCTTCCCCAATCCTGAGAACAAAGGGGAAAGACTGTTACATACCTTGGACATTCACAGACAACTTCGATACTACCTGGACAGAACCAAGACCAGTAGGAAGTCTGAACAACTTTTTGTAGCTTACGCCCCTGCAGTCCAAGGAAAAGTAATTTCAAAACAGACTATTTCAAAATGGATTGGACATTGCATCAGATTCTGTTATTCCTTTCATGGGAAGACTGTTCCTGCCAATGTCAGACCACATTCCACCAGAGCTACAGCCACCGCTACAGCATTTTTAAGAGGGGTGCCTACAAAGGACATTCTAGAAGCTGCTACATGGAGCTCTGTGCATACATTCTCCAAACACTACAATCTCCCTCTATACTCCAGATCCAGAGCAGGCTTTGCTTCGGCAGTCCTGCAGGGTTTGATTGCCACACCATCTTTTTCCTAGATCATTCCTCCTCCCCCAGCTAAGCTATGGTATTCTACCCATATGTTATGACTGCAGTTGCATTCTTGAAGGACATAGTACAGTTTTGTACCTACCATAAATGTAGATGTCCGATAGATATGCAACTGCAGTCGGATTTTCCCTCCCTCCATACCCCTCTATGCCTAGGGTCCACTCCTATCCCTGTTTCTCTTAGCTGGGGATATCTGTTATGGTGTATCTGTTTATTGCTTACTTATTTGTCTGGAATCCTGTTTTTGTCTTCCAATTTGATTACAGCCTTCCTTGGAGGGCACCTGGCATCTGGGGCAAGAAACACTGAAGAAAATGGCGTCGGCTGATGCTTATGTACTCCAGCCACTCTGACGTCGGAGAGAAATGCGACATCAGCCGACGTCGGACCCAGACTTTGGAATCCGGCCGACCGAGGGCTGCCTGAGGCAGGACAACCCATATGTTATGACTGCAGTTGCATATCTATCGGACATCTACATTTATGGTAGGTACAAAACTGTACTTTTTGGGTCCCTACCTGAAACCCAAGACCTCAAAGGCAATGTCTGAACTTAGTAGGTACAAGGTGCCAAAAGCCAAGCAGGTGTAGCTCAGCTTGCCTCAGCATAGGTGGCCATTTACTCTGCCTAACTTCTTGTCCTGGCTTCAGCTTTGAATACTGTGGTTCAGCTGTCTGAAACTCTTATATCTTATTTGAAATCTTAAGCATCAAGAGCCATGTATGCCATCTGTGTCAGGAGTCTCTTCTAAGAAAAGAAGAGTGAAATCCCTCTGAGGTCAGTTTCAACCTCTCTGACTCTGTGGCAGATGAACTAGCCTATGTAGGCTGGTTTCCATCAGTTAAAACTCCAGACTAGGGCACTCAGGGTACCCTGTCCTGTGCTTCACCACCAGAGGAGTTTTGCTTTGGGGATACTCTGCAAAGAATGAAAACATCCTCTTAGTGGGATTCCATTGAGTACTGTGAAGCACAGTGTAGATATAGGGTTTTCATGGGATTTCCTAAACCTAGGCCATTGCCAGCAAAAAGTACAGAAAGTTCTTAAGATTCACAGCGAGAGGGAGACTGTTATCAGTTTATTGCCTTGCCCTTAGGGCTTGTCCACTGCACCCTGAGTTTGCAGCAAATGTATGGCTCCAGTGATTAGTTTCTGCAGGAGAAAGGTCATTCAGATATTTCCTTACCTAAATGATACCCTTTCAAGACTCTCTTAAAATAAGCTAATTTTGAATGCCATGAACGTCATTCCAAGGTGCTTTAGGAAATTAGGCTTGACAGCAAAGAGAAGTCCACTCATTCTCTCTCAGAAAATTACATTTCTGGAAGAAAGTCAGGACACTACCAAGTGCAGAGCCGTCCTCCCTCAGGACAAACTGGAGATCTTGGCACATTTTCTTACCAACTCTTCTCAAAAGAAAAAGATCACAGCTAGAAAGTATATGAGGCTGCTTGGTACATGACAACATGCATATTGATTGTGTACTTTCATAGTTTTATAGGAACTTAATAGGCTAATGGTAGAAGAGTCTTTACAACCCTAGCCAATACAACCAGATTTACCAGATATATGTCCACTGGGGGCAGGAGGTAGGCATGGGTTTATGCTTATGGCTTTCACATTTTTACAGTTTCCCCCTATCCATAAGGGATATAGCCACCACCCCAAATGTGAATTTACGGTCCCCTATCCATTGATCCAGATTGGCCTTGAAGAGGGCAAGGGAAGGACTCTGCTTCATGTGAATATGAAGCCTATTCCAAAGAATTAGCAATCACCTGGACATACAGCTGTCACTCCAGCATGTTCTGTTTGACACACTGACTAGGTTCATATCCCTGAAATGGGTGAGCCTCATGCTGTTTGTCTTGCATATATGCATCAGCTCCATCAGGGCTGGATTTGTGAGTACCTTGTAGGTCAGACACAGGTTGCCCCTTAATAGTTGATAAGAGACAGAGTAAAGGGCAAAGGCCTTCAGTTTATACACATAGAACGTATTACTTACACCTTATATTTTCTTTGTGAGGAACCTTTAAGTTTGTTGCAGCTGTTGAAGGTGTCTGGTCAAGTACATTCCAAATGTCACATTGTACTCAATTATTTTTTAATAAAGGCTGTGTACAGTAGGACTGTACTCTTCCCAAGATCTGGATTCCGTACCTTTACTTTAGTCATGTCACATAAAATGACTTCCTTACTACTGTGGATACGTGACAGTCGAAATTCAGGCTACTGTCAACCTGGGTACCCAAATCCCTTATCTCTGAGTCTACTCTCAGGGGTGTGTTGTTAATGCTGTAGTTAGCAGGGGTATTTGTTTTCACAAAGGGTATGATAATGCAATTCTTCACTTTTAGTTTCAGGCCATGGTTCTGACATTAATCATTTGTCTTGTTTAGACCTTCCTGAAGGATGTCTATGTCATTGAAGGATTAAGTGATTGCTCTCGGCTTGCAGTCGTCCACAGACATTTTCATCCAGAGGCCCTCCACATTGGCTTTGGCATCTACAAAGTTAATTCCAAGCTCTGAGCCTTGTGGCACACCACTAGTAGCCGACCTCTTGCTGGAGCTAGAATCACCCACTTTGACCATATATGTCCTGTCCTTCAACCAGCTGGCTATCCATCTGGTGATGTAGGGATGTGTGCCCAGTTGTGTCTGATGCCTTGGCTACGTCGAGGTAGGCCGTATGCACAAGTTTACCCTATCCATGGCCTTAGTGACCTTCTCAAAAAAGCTCACAAGGTTTAGCAGGCAATGACCTACCCTTAATGAAGCCGAATTGGGTCAAGTCCTGTGTTTGGAGGTTTTCTGTGTCTTTGTTTGCCAGGTCCATGATTATTCTTTCAGTGACCTTACAAACAAGACTAGTCAAACTTATGGGTCTGTAATTTCCTGCGTCAGTTGATGGTCAACCCTTATGCAGGTGTATGATTGTAACTTCTCAACTCTGTCGCAACAAAGCCTATGCAGATATTATGGTTAAGTAGCAATCCTGTAGGCCCTGACAGGTCACTATTCAAATTATTTAAGAGGCAACCTAGTATATCGCCAGGCCTTACTTATGCCATGTTTTTAGCTTTGGAGAGTACTGTGGCTACATATTCTTTAGTGATAATTAGTGGAGGGATGGTGGAGGGTATTTCTTGGGGGAGAACAGGGGGTGATGGCGGAGTGAAGTTTGAGGCAAATTTATCATCTAGCAGATTAGTTATGTCTGCTGGCTGGGTGTAGGAGATGCCTTTGATAACTAATTCTGCACAGTATTGGGTGTTGGCCTTATGATTGTGGGCATAGCTGAAAATTGCCTTATGGTTATCTTTAGCTTTGGAGGCTATTTTTACCTCAGAATCTTTACTAGTTCCCTGATCCACTTGTTTGAGCTAATGATGGATTTATTTCTCTATTGTAAAACACAGAAGTTCTACTTTTAGAATGACAGCTGTTTGAGAGTCTAATAATGTTTTTAGCACTTTCACTGTTTTATTTAAACTTAGAACTTCATCAGATATGTTTTGAAATACTCACATAGTGAATTTACAACCCAGATAATGAATCGTGTGACACAATCCAACTAATCAACAACACATCAATTTATGGATGAATTTGAACCTCTTAAAGTCCCATAAGTATTAAAAACAAAGTGCATCAAAGTTCAATGATGAATAAAATTGTTTTAAAATGTCCTTTAAAAATATTTCAACTTACAAATGAATAAATTAAATATATTTTAAAATTATATTTCATTTTAAAATTACATTTTATATCGTTTGTGGTAGCAAAACAACATTTTAAATTAATATGTTCATTTAAACCAGGTTTTTTTTTTTGTCTGAGGCTAACCGAATTTGCCATTTGGCTTCAAGGCACTCTAACATAACACTGTGATTCCCAGTAATGTTAACCAAATCCACACTAATGCAAAAAACTTAAACTTCCAAAAATCTTTACAAAAAATGGCATGTTTGGCAAGTGCATTATTAAAATCTTTTTCCTTATAGCTAGACTATGCTCGTATATCCTTCTAGCAAGCTTTTCTTATGGTCTTCTCTGTGAAATAACAAGAGCATGTTTTGTGTTGGCAAAGATAAACCACACCACAACAATTACAGTTAAAGGGATTATTAGCAATGATCGTTTTATTAACTGCTGCAATATGAATGTTAGAACAGTTACTATACTGACAATATTTGCATCTGACACATTTGAATGTCCCGCAAATAATGCCACTAACTGTTCTGGAAGACTTAGAACTCTCAAACATGTTCTTAAAATAGTTTTTTTGTATGTGAATAAAGGTTCCATACCTAGGATTTCAGTGATTTCTTTATTTCCTAAAATAATCTTCCAGATGTTTTTTAAAATACTCCAAATGGCATTCATATCAGTGGTAATAGGCAAAGGGAAGACACTTGTATACTTGACATTGGATATAGTAGTTGCATTACTACTTATGCCTGATTTGTTATCTTGATCTATTAAACTATTTATTATGGAAAGGCTTAAAATAGGTTTTGCTTTATTTTTTCTAAGGATAAATACTTCATTAATTATGCTTGACAGCAGACTCTGACTATAGCCTCTATGGTGGATCAGGGCTTTAAGGTGTTCTACCTCTTCCATAAAAATTGTATCTTCACTTGTGAGCCTGCTGAGTCAAATGAACTGCCCTTTAATAACTTCCTTCTTCATATGAAATGGGTGCAGGTTCCTCTGTTGTAAATATTTAACAAATGTATCCTTTCTGAAGATTTTACTAGATAACTTACCACTAGGTTCATCGACCTTAATTGTAATATCAAGGAAGTTAATTTCTTTACCTGATCCACTTATGATAAATTTCAAAAAAGATGTACTGTTGTTGCAATTCTAAGTCTCATTCTATGTTGCGCAACTTGGGATGTCCACAGAGGTTGTTCAATAAAAGAATACAGGGCATAAGTAAAATTTCCTATTCAGACCACCTCATGGCCCTATCCCGGTATTCTGTCTCCTACAGGCTTTTGAAGAGATATTTATGCCTGGCATACAGGGCATTGTCAGACCCCACTCTGATGGACCTCCTGCATATTCGCAAAATAAACAGCACCAGAATTACCCATTCTATAGACTTAAACCTTGCCTGTGATATAAGTAGGACTTGCTGGAGATATAGGTATGTATCCCAGAGACTACCCTGTCTATGGGACAGGCTCCCCATCCATGTGAAGCAGAGTTCCTCCCTAAACCAATTTAAGTGCATCTTGGACAATTGAATGGGAAACTGGAAATTCATCCCTGGTTTGGTTCCTATGTCTCTAATGTAACCTGTGACGATGGAGATGATTTTTGAGCTATGATACAGAATCAGAATTGCCTAGACATGGTAAGGCCTTGCTGTGTCTAATGATGGCTGCCCGAAAAAGCAAGTACTAAAATATGGAAATCAAAGTCTAAACCAACTACACTAGAAGTAATATAGTATCAGAGGTAAACAAATTGGAATTGAGATCTTTAGAAAAAGGTAGGAGCAAACTACATAGGAAAAAATGGGAATTGTAGGAACAATACATACAGGGGAGGAATGATGATTAAAATAAGACAGGACTTAAATGTTTGACTGAAAATGACTGAGTAAGTTGTAAGTGATGTATAATGTTTGCAAGTGGAAGTGTGTCAGTATGGTTTGTTATGTAAAACGCTTACAACTAAGATTGTGTCAGTGTGGATTGTTTTCATTTATATAAATGTATGATTGCCTATGTCGTAAGTGATGGTTTAATAAAGATGTTTCTTTTTCCAAAAAAAAAAAAAGGGCAGGAAATGAATTTATGTAATGTTGCTTAGGCTATATGATATTTAACAATATAAGTGAAGTATAATGTTTGTAAACGTGAACTTGTTAATGCAGTTTGATTGCTTTTATATAAATCCAGATTTACCTGTGTCACAACTGATAATTCAATAAAGGTGTTTAAAAAAAAAAAGAAATTGTTTCACCTCAAACCTAGAGGCCTGAAGAGGAGTTAATGGCAGACAGGCAGAAAAAGCTGAAAGGTCAGCTTTCAGAAAGAGCCTTGGGAGGAAACAGGGAAGCAAGCATAGGGCTGGTCTGGAGCCTGCAACCGAGAAACATGTGAGCCTGAGAAAGAACCAGGACTGATTTCTAAAAGTTTATTGTAAACCCCAGGCTTTGCAAGAGATAAACATTACAGTGGAAGTGCTGAAGCAAGGTCTTTGGGGAGGAAGCCTGAATGAAGAAGTTGTCCAGATAAGAAAAAATCTGAACTCCTCTCATCCCGCAAAAAGCAATCACAGGAGCAAGGTATTCAGTGAAAACCGCCGGGGCAGTGGAAAGGCCAAAGGAAAAAGCAAAGAACTGAAAATGCAAAGAAGAAAGGAGAAATACAAAAACTTCCTGAAAAATGGGATAAATTGGGATGTGAAGTTAAGCATCCTTGAGATCCTGGGTTATCAGGAAATCCTGAGGAAGAAGAAGAGGAAACAGGGTCTGAAGGGATAACATCCAAAAGTAATGGATCTTCAGAAAGGTGTTGAGTTGAGAGAGGTCCAGAATGGGTCTCCAGGTGCCTTTTTTTCTGGGAACCAAGAAACATTCTGGAATAAAACCTCTTTCCCTCCAGGGAAGGGAGCACAGGTTGAATGATACCTTGTGCCAAAAGGCCCTGAAGTAGTTCTGAGAAGAAAAGAAGCCCTTCCTGAGGAGGTTGAAGGATGCCCAGAAAAGGAAATAGGGATTTCCATATCATGAAGTATCCCTGAAGGATGACGGACAGAACCCAAGAGTCTTGAATGATCCTCAACCAATTGGGACGGGAAAGACGAAGAGATATAGGAGCCTGACTTGGGATCGAGGGAAGGAGATAGTCGGACAGAACCTGGCTTGTCTTGAAAAGGTTTCTAAGAAGTGGGAGTCTGAGTAGACTTAGCAGGAGGAACCCACCTAGAACTCTTCTTACCTTTGGGAGAAGAGTGAGGTTGTCTGCAGACAAAAGCAGATTTAGATGGTTAATTCCTCTGGGACTTAGGAATAGGAGAAAAAAAATGTTTCAGTTCTTGCAATGCCTTACCTTTATCCTGCAGAGACTTAAATAGCTCAGCAGCTGCAGAAGCAAGCAGGTTCTTGTTAACAAGAGGAGCATCCAACAGTTTAGCCTTAATATCATCAAGCAAAGGTTGGAGACAAAGCCAAGAGTAACGTCTCAAAACAGAACCAAAAGCAGCAGCTCTAGAGGAAGCATCAGTTGCATCATAACTACATTTAATAGAATGCCAGGCTGCTTGAGAAGTACAGCCCAGTAAAGAGAGGGTTGAGGCCTTCCCTTCAGAATCCGGAAAGTCTCAGATGGCTTGGGAAGCCTGGACATACCTGGTCATAACAGTCTGGTAATTAATACCCCAAAAGGCCAAGGTGGCAGCAGCATATACCTTCTTGCTTAGCTTTTCCATAGCTCTACTGTCCTTGTCAGAAGGAAGTAGTTTAGTGGAAGGCAAACGCTTACAGGATTTGTCAGAAGAGAAAGACACTACAGAAGGGTCATCAGAAGAACATTTATAAAGACACTAACATTCATCACGCACCCTGTAAACTCTGTCATGTTTCTTAGGGGCTGTTCCATTTAAAAAAATTCTATTATACAAGAGATGGTATCCCCACAGGAGAGTTCTTCAAAGGGCCAGTGTTTGAGTTAATAGAGTCTTTCTCCTAAGAGCCATAATCCAAGGGAGAACAGATCTGAGGGGAATATGCCAAAGACTCTTCCCCAGAATCCAATTCTTGAGAAGAATCCTTTTCTCTGGGCCTCTTGTGTGGGGTATAGGACCAAGGGGCAGTAGGTACACAGACCCCTTGGGGAGAGTTTCAAGGCCATCAGTGTATTAAATAACCTGTGGGTAAAATCCTGCCATTCATGCTGGGGGTCTTTAGAAGCTGGTCAAACATCTGTATAGAAAAAGTATAGTACCAAGACACATATGGAACAACCAGTATTCACAAGAAGCTGCTATTACAGGAACAAATTCCACAAACGATCCTTAAGATGAAGCAAACAGTTTATTGGAAATAAAAATGAGCGCTTTCGCGTGGTCCATCCACGCTTCTTCAGATGAATCATTTAGACTTAGGTGAAGATTATATATACAACCGCTCAAGGCGGGAAAGTCTGCTCATTAATCAATTAATTAACATTTAATCACACTGGAACCTTTAAAACTAAGCAGTAAAAATTTTAACCATTTGAGTGCTCTTACGAAATCACAACTCAAGCTATTGTATACAGTTGTGTTGCAAGAAGCACATTTATACTGTTATATACACGATTAAAAAATATATAATGAATCTATAAATAAGAAACATATATACAAATATCATCTTAATTTATATATATAATTCATAACATTCATAAAATTTATAAATTTATAATATATACATACTTGATAGAGATGCTTATATGGTTCTGCTAGCTAAAGCATATCAAATATATCAATAAACTTAACATTAATAACTATAAGTTTGTTCAGTTCCATCATTATTAACCATGTGTAGAAACGAAATCATTATATAAAATATAAAATATACTATTTGAGTTTAAACCATATATATAGTTATCTATGATAATATTATACTTCCATAGCAGCACATATAATATGACAATTGATGTATGTGCATCATGCAAAATCAAAAAATAAAAAATGCTTAAAAGATATGTATTTGATTTTAATTTCTACTATCATTATGCATTTTTGTAAATCCATTGTATGTACAATGACTAAATATGTATGTATATATAATAAAACTAAAGAATAAAAAATATATAAAGGATATTTATTTTAATTCTGTCAAAGGTGTAAGGACCTAACATTCATTTCCTAGATATTAATAGTGGTTTAATGGACACCTGGGTATTGAGTCCCTGGTCAAACATGCTTGTTTTTTTTTTTTTTTTCATTTGAGGGATGTTTACCCTAAACACCCTAGGAGGTTCAGACCCTTGCCTACACTCAACTAATGTAGTAGGAATCTCCTCCCAAACAAGTATCTGTGGAATCCCCCTTGATCCCTATGAAATAAACAGCCGAGGTTCCTCCTCAACATCTGGAGCCGATGTCTGCAGAGCATCCGAAGATCTGCAAGAAGTCAGATCCATACCAGTCTGAGAAGGTCATGGCAGAGGAATCTTACGTAACAATCGGGCAATTCTCTGGGCTTTCACCAGCCTTGAGAGAGACATCTAGGAGAGGTAGAACAGCAGCCGAATCAGACGAGAGACTCTTGGTCTTTTTCATGGTAGGTGGCTCTTCGGGATGGGAAGATTCCACCATAGCATCATAGGTTCATAGGTATGTACTAGGCTAATGGCCTTTACAAGCCTAGCCCATAGAAGTACCCTGGTATCGTGCCGCCCAATGTTAGATCCCAGTGCCTCTATCAAGTAGAGCCACTGGAGTGATCCCCGGGGTGAATTTTCTGTTTTCCCATCCACTCATCAAGATTTCTGTTTGAGGGCCAGTGAGGTGCTCTACTTGACATGTATGGGAAGTCTATTCCAGAGCATGGGCAGTCTCTGGGTTATGAACCTGTCCTTCCAGCATGTTCTGTTGATGGTGATAATGAGGTTGAGGTCTCTGGAGTGTGTATTGCAGAGGGATTGGGATTTCTTTAGATGTAGCATTTCTAACAGGTCTGGGTCAGACATGGCTTTGTAAGTCAAGCAGAGATCGTCTCTTAGTAGACGATGTGAGACAAAGAATAGCTGGAGTTTTTTGAGTCTGTCTATTTAGGACATGTGTTTAACACCTAGGATCCTTTTTGTGAGGTACTTATGTGGCCTCTCCAGCTGTTGCAGGTATTTAGTGAGGAACCTACCAAGGGGAGAAAACACTGAGAGAAGAAAAGGAGCCACTTTTGTGATTTTAAGTATTTTCTTCTGATTTTTTGTTAAGTTTTACTGCTTTGCCACCTACTTTTTGGCATTTTCCGGCTTGCTAAAGTTCATATCTGTAACAGTAACAGTACTTTGAACACATCTAGATCCTGTTTACTGCATTTTCTGTGTTGCACTTAATTTAAAATCATTTTTTTCTCTAAAAACTGCATGTTACCTGATTTTGGCCTAGCACTGAAGTGTGGGGTCATTTATTGCACTGTTGTGAATATTTTGCTGCTTGTGTATCTCTGCTACCTTTAAACTACAACAAAAAAGAAAAAAAAAACAAAAATCTTGCTTTTTTCCCACTTTCTGAAAGTTAAGAAAGTTCAGTTACAGATTTGCTGTTCTGAACTGTTTGGAAGTTTCTAGAAGGCCAGTGCTTGCTTGGGCTAAATGGAAGTCTCTGTGTTCACCAGTGGCAGTGGTTAACACTGAACAGCCTGCCTTTCCCTGGAGGAGTGGTTACTGCCTAGAAGCTGTAGTTTTATTGGCCATTTTGGGTCAATTCTAAACTCCTTGATCTCTCTCTCTCTGTCTCTCTTAAAACCCCACAACTCTCTTTTTGCACGGTTTTGCGCACTGAGCAGCGTCAGGTAGCGCCACCTAAACAGGTTTAAACTATTCCAGGCTCCACAAAGTCTGCTCTTCACTTTTTCCCTTTTCCCTTAGAACTGTTCAAACTCTCAAAGTAATCACTGTATTCTCTTTCTTAAGCCCTGCACTTGCTCAGCTCTTATACGGAAACACTAACTAACTAAAGCACTACACCCTCCTTGACGTCTCATAAGTATTAGGCTCCCGATTGGTCCTTCCTGATCAAGTGAAAAATCAGTTCTGTTCCCTAATCTGATCAGTAAAAAAACAGTTCCCTATACTAATCTGGTATGTCCAAGGGTCAGTTTCAGGGTTACTCTCCAGTGCAGCTGGTGAACCTGGGAATTTTGAGGCAATGTTACAATTGCCTTATGTACACAGACAACCCTCTTCTCCTTCCAACAAACTATAATACATGTGAGAGATGCAGTTACACAGCCAAACTGGAGGCAGAGTTCTCTCAACCCAAGACTGGCACAGTCAGTCAGGAGGAAAAGGTAACCACCCGCACCACAAATCCAGTCTCACACAGACCTATTGCATCTGCATACCCAACACATAAACACACAAAAACATACTTGGAGGCTCTAAATAAAAATCTGCCTAAACAGCAAAGACCTCCTAAGCAGACATCCAAGCAACAGCCACCCTTCAACAATACCCACAAATCACATATCTCACAAAATCAGTGTGCCTCACAGTCACAGCCCTAAAGGCCAAACAACACACCAAATACACTTGTTATAGGGGGCTCAATTGTCGGCACACTGACGTCCCGCTCACCAGACTGAACAAGGAGAAGGTCACTGTAAGCTGCCTGTCGGGTGCCAGGATCCACCACATAATGCAAGCACTCGGGTCACTCCAAAGCAAGTACAAGTATGACTCCGTCATTGTCCATGCTGGTGTGAATGACCTGAGACGTACCTCCCTGGACTACATGAAAAGAGACATAGAGGAGCTCTCTGATTATGTAGCCCAGGCTGGTATGACCCTGACCTTGAGTAGCATCTTGCCCTCACCAAGAATGATGCCACAGTATAAAGACAAAATGATCAGTTTCAACAATTGGCTAAAGTATTGGTGTCATTCAAAGGGGATCCAGTGTCTGTCAGCCTGGGATGACATGCTCGACAAGCCACGTTGCTTCGCTAGGGACGGCTTGCACCTGTCACCCTTAGGCTTTCGTATACTGGCCAAGGCTCTTGCCACCCCCATAGTGCCTTTTTTAGGCAAGGCTCAAAGGACAAACCCACCACCATAGACAACCCAAGGATAAAAAAACTAAAGGTAATGCTACTCATTGCCAGAAGTCTAAACCTCAAGATGCACACACTCGAGGCTCTCCTCAGTATAGAGAAAATCGATGTCTGCTCAGTAACAGAAACCTGGTTCAAGGCTCCTGAGAGCACCCCAGCACTACCAGGTTATAACTTATACCATGCGTTTCGGCCCCAAAACTCAGACCGAAGCACAAAAGGAGGGGGAGTATCTATATTCTTCAAAGATACCTACACCTTCAGGTTAGTGGCACTGCACGAAGCATCGGAAACCATCCATGTGCAACTAACAGCGGGAAAAACTGCCTTTCAGTTTGTAGCCTGCTACAGAATACCCTCCCTATTACAGGAACCCCACTTGGCATTCCCGAGAACACTGGAGAATATGAATATCTCTCCAAACACTATGTTATTGGGTGATTTCAACTACCCAAACATTGACTGGGAAAACTACTCAAGCCCAAACGCCCTCGCCCAACTGTTCCTTGAATTTATAAACTCTAATGCGATGGAACAACTGGTCACCACTCCCACAAGAGGGAGCAACATATTGGACCTGGTCATCACCAACATGGGGACTCTTCCACACCAGAGGTAAACCCCACATTGGTAAGATCAGACCATAAACAAATTTCCTTGGACATCCATATTCCTTCCCCACCCCCAGCCAAGGAAATCACGGTAAAGAATTTCTCAAAAGCCAACTTTGCACTTCTCAAGACTAAGGTGGAATCCTTCAAAGCCCCCGGGCCAGAGGATAATACAGCCCATTCCACAGAATCCTTTACAAATGCATTCTATGAGCACTTGCAGGAATGCATGGATCGTGCTATCCCAAATAAAACCAAGACTCACTCCTCCAAAAACAGAAGACCTGTCTGGTGGACCCCGGCCATAAATAAGCTATACAACAGAAGAAGGAAGCTACTACATGACAGAGCAAAATCCCAAAAAGGGAAGGCATCTCTGATCAGTATTAACAAGAAACTTCGATCCCTCATAAAATCATCAAAGGCCAGTTTCTAAAGAAAAATTGCCCTAGACACTAATATAATCACAAGGCCTTCTTTAGTTATGTCAGGAATATGGGTGGAAACTCCCAGATATGCTCTGAATTGTTGCATAACGGTACAAAATATACAGAACTTATAGACATAGCCAACATCCTGGCAGACAGATTCAGCGCAAACTTCTCCCCCCCTTCACCCCCAAAGGAGCAAATGCCTATCCCAACTGAATGTAACCTCCCTGACATCACAGATGCACAGGTGAAAGCTGCCCTCTCCAAAGCAAAAAACACAGCATCTATGGGACTGGACGATGTCCCAGGCTGTGTCTTACATGAGCTCCAAGAAGAACGTAACCCTCACATTAAGTCACTGTTCAAACTTAGCCTTAATACAGGATATGTACCCAAAGAATGGCGTACAGCTGCAGTGGTCCCACTCCACAAAGGTGGTGCCACAATGGACCCCGGGAACTGTCGCCCCATAAGCCTGACTAGTCTGGTCTGTAAAGCTATGGAGTGTATTATCATGGAACTCATAAACAAAGACACTGGACCCTACCCAATTCGGCTTTGTTAAGGGCAGATCTTGCCTCTTAAACCTAGTTGAGTTCTTTGAAACAGTTACCAAAGCCATAGATGAGGGCAAGGTAGTCCACACAGCCTACCTGGATCTCGCAAAAGCCTTCGACACAATACCCCACTCGGGCATCATAAATAAGCTTACCAGCTTAAATATCAACCCCTATATCACATGAAGTGTTGCAAACTGGCTCAGGGATAGAACCCACATGGTCAGAATCGCAAGTGCCATGTCCGAATCCAAACCAGTTACAAGTGGCATCCCACAGGGCTCAGTTCTGGGACCTCTCTTGTTCGGTATATACTTCTCTGAGGTTCAGGCTAACACGGGGGGATTATGGCTGACAAAGTTTGCAGATGACTGCAAACTGGGGGCCATAATCGAATCGCCAGCCGACACAAGCATCCTCCAAAAGGGTCTCACAGAGACGGATGCTTGGTGCCAGAGCCACGGCCTCAAGCTAAATGCTAAAAAGTGCATAGTCATCCCCATTGGGAAAAACAAGGTGCCCACAAATTACCACATAGGTGGTAATCCATTAAGTACGGAAGAAGTAATTAGAGATTTAGGGACCAACGTAGATAGTAATCTCTCCTTTGATAATCACGTTGCCAAAGTGGTTAGAAAGACCTTCTATATTGCCCACCTTATCACGAAAGGGTTCGCATCTAGATCGAGTGGTCATTGTGCCCCTCTACTCGTCACTCATCAGGCCCATAATTGAATACAATGCCCCATTTGGGATGTACCTTACCCGACACCTGCAGCAACTGGAGAGACCCCAAAAGTACCTCACCAAGAGGATCATGGGCTACAAACAGATGTCCTATGCAGCTCGACTAAAGAAACTCCAGCTCTACTCAGTTGCTTACCGCCTACTCAGAGGTGATCTATGCCTGACGTACAAAGCCATGTCAAACCCAGAATTAATGGACATGCTCCACCTCAAAAAATCCAAGTCCCTTAGAGCTACACGCTCCAGGGACTTAAACCTCAGCACAAAAATAAATAGGACATGCTGGAGGAACAGATTCATTTCCCAGTGGCTCCCCTTACTCTGGAATAGAATCCCAATTCATGTTAGACATAGCCCCTCGCTGACCCTCTTCAAGCGAAATCTGGACGTATGGATGGGAAATCGCAAATTCACCCCTGGGACACAGAAGAGATCCCAGGGGTGAATCGCAAATTCACCCCTGGGATCTCTTCTGTGTCCCTGCTAGACAGAGGCACAGTAAACTAATCTTAAAGGGTACCTTCTGTGACCTACTTTACAGAGGCACAGTAGGCTAATCTAATAGGGAGGCAGAAGCCAAATACACTCTGGCTAGGCTTATAAATGCCCTAGGGCAGATAGCCTAGTATCTACCTATGAACATGCCAAATGGGGCATTATACTCAATGATTAGTCTAATGAGGGAAGAGTAGAGAGAGATGATGACCTCTTTCTTCCTGGATGCAGACCCTTGGTAATGAGATGTGCCACATAGACGGACTTTCTGACCACAGTGGCAATATGTTGGTTGAAGGAGCGTTTACTGTCAACCTGTGTCCCCAGATCTCTTATAACGCCTTCAGTGTTTACTGGGCTCCCATCAATGCGGTAATTAGGAACTGAGTTTTTCCCAAAGGGGATGATGATGATGCATTTTCTGGCATTAAGCTTAAGGCTATGGTTTTAACACCAGTCATTGGTCTCAGTGAGGCCTTTCTGTAGGATGTCTGCATCACTTGGGGAGTTAATAATGGCTCCCAGCTTGCAGTCATCTGCAAACTTGGTCAGCCAGCGTCCTTCTGTGTTGGCCTGGACGTCTGAGAAGTAGATGCCAAACAGGAGAGGACCCAGGACCAAACCCTGTGGGACTCCACTCGTGACTAGTCAGCAGTCTAACTTGGAGTCCACTACTTTCACACTGTGGGTTCTGTCTGTGAGCCAATTTGCAACTCAGCTAGTGATATAGGGGTTGATGCCTAGTTTGTTGAGTTTGTCAATGATTCCTAAGCGAGGAATGGTATCAAAGGCCTTGGCCAGATCGAGGTAGGCTGTATGAACGGCCTTACCCTCATCCTGTATTGGAGCTGCTCTTGCAATTAAAGTAAGCACTCCTGTTTTCCTTTGCCCCAAATATTCCGCTGAATAACCATCCTGAAAACCTTTTTTTACCAAATTCACATGTTCAGTTCTTTCCAGGTGTGTCTCCTGTAGCATAGCTATTTGCACTCTACATTTTTAATATAGTTCACTATTCTTTCTTTTTTATATTTATCTGCAAGACCATTTAGATTCAAAGACATTACAGAAAGCATCATTTTCTTATATAGTTATTATTACCACCTCTTATATATAACTGCTCTTTTGCTAAATGTTTAATTCCAACTTTTATGTTGCATGTGTATACTGTTTGGCAGGTTGGCCTTTTATACAGTTGTTTCATGTCATATCCATTTACGCCTATGTCACATCTTACATAACTTTTTGGGTTTTTTTTGAAAGCCCTCAAACAGAACAAACTACTCCCCAAAAACCCCTCCTAAAACCTATGAACTTTATAATAACACACAAAACTATATACATCTTCAAATATTGAAGTATTTGCTTCCTAGTAAGAACATAAATTCTAAGCTGATAGGAACACAGACAGGCTAAAATTAACCAAAAAGAAAGGTTAGTCATGCTAAAATGCATGGTACAGCCCGTGCTATTAGTAAATGCTATTTAATTTTTTATATCTATATTCCTCTTATAGTTGAGAAAACACTTGAATGCTTTCAGTAAGCAATTTCTCCAAGCCATTTTTCTTTATCAAATTGTCTTCTAGTGACATGCAAACCAGACATAAAACTGCTAAGGGTACCTTGTTTATCAGAAAGAAAGACAGTATTCAATATTCTTTTTCATTTACATTCTTTACCCAGTCATTTCCCTATGCAAGCATGGGAAAAAGCACATTGATTTTTATTCTGTCATACTGTCTTAACCAGACCCTTGTGCTCTCCCCATCTCCTCCCCTCCTTATACTTTTTTCATTGCAGTGCCTACATTTTTCAAAACTGCACAAAGAAAAAAGGAGAAGGGTGAACAATAATACATTCGTATTCCCATTGCATAGAACTTTACTTCACGTCTGTGGTTTTATATTATCTTTAAAGCTGTCACACCTGGGAAAACCCCTGATTGTTTTATGGAAGATTATGTCTTAGCCAGTTTCTCTGTTCTTTTTTTTCTTTTCCCTTTGCTAATCCCCTTCCACCAGAGTGTCCTCAATTTCTCGTTATCATATTGTCTCCATGGAGACATGCTGCAGAAATGCTACTTAGTATGCATATTTGCAAGTGCTAGAAAAACAACCTTATAATATTAAATATTTTATTTCATTTACCTGCTCTCTGTTTTAAAACAAAGGTCCTTAATCAGTCCTTTCCCATGCAAGAATGAAAATAGTACATCCGTTTGAACTGTCATGCCCCCTTAACCAGGCTCCCTTTTTTTTTTGTTAATCATTACATTGCCTGTGTTTCTCAAAACTGCACAAGAAGAAAAAGAAAAGAGGGGAGAAAAATAAAAACACCTGTTTACAATCCCCTTTACACCCAGAAACAGCATGCAAAGAAAACCATGCAACAGAGATACAATACTAAGAAAAGAAGGTGTTTTCTTTACTTACAGTTAGCATTCTACCCTATCTTCCCCTCCCCAAAGCATTTTTCCAAACATTAATAACATGAAGTAGGGCATATACTTGAGTCCCCCACTCAGCAAACAAATTTTGAAGAAGTCCAATGTTTCCAGATTTTCTTTTGCTATCATATTTCACAAATATAATTAATGCTTTGTAATCCCACATTAAGTTACTGATTATATTACTGTTCTTCTCCATCACCCAGATCCTGCCTCTGCTTCACTTCCAGCGTACTCTCGATTCTTTTGGTCAACTCTCATGCTGTCTTCCTTCTCTCCAACATTTTCCGTTGAAATACTGGAAAAGCTTTCACAGATGCAGTCTCTCTGTGGTCTTTATTACCAGAGGAATGAAAAGCCGAATCTCCTTCTGTTTCACAGCTCAATTTTTGTTGGACAAACTTCTGTATTACCTCCTTAGCATGCACTTCTTCAAAAAATTATTTTGTCCCTCCATGGAAGAATACCTTGAAGACAGCTGGATATAGCAGTTTGAATCTCACACCTGCGTCTCGGCATTCTCTGAATAGAGGAATGAATTTACTTCTCTTTTGCCTGGTGTGCAATGAGTAATCATTGTCCACAAACACTCTGCTGTCACCTACTTTTAGTATTTTGTCCTTCTGCCACAGTTTTGACAAAATCAATTCTTTCTGCTGATAGGATTGCACCCTTACTATTAAAGGTCTAGGTTGCTTTCCTATCACTAGATTTGGAGCATATACATGATGTACCCATTCAACTAATAAATCCTGATTTGGAATACCAGTACAGTTGCTTTTTTGTGCTTTCATAAATTTAATGCAGTCTGTTCTTTCCAGCTTCTCTGGTATAGCTGAAAATCTCAAGATTTCCCTACGTGCTCTGTCCTCTTAATTCTATTATTTTTTAAAACATCTCTTACTGAGCAGTCTCATATTCAGCCAGCCAGTTCTTCATTTTGACCTCTGACGTTTGCAGCTTTATCATCTCATCTGAATACCTGTTTAAAGCTTCTTTCATTTGTTCCTTTTGTTGTTTGTGTTAATATACTCTATCAGTGTTTCATTTATTTTAACCAGCTCTGTACGCAGTTGTCTTGTATCATCCTAGAGGTTATTGGAAGCAGCTGCAGAATTCTCCCTAGTTAGTGTTTCTTCCTCACTTTTTGTAGCTGATTTTTTTTCCATGTCTTCTGTATTTCTTTATTTTTGGCATCCAGGCAGTGTAATTACTAGCCAGTTACTAAAATTCACTGATGAACACACATCTACTGGCCTTCTCTTCTAAGTTTCTGTTTTCACATTGGGAGAGATAAGAACAAGCTGTTATTCAGTGTGCAGCCATCTTGGAACCCATTACAGTATAGGCTTATACAAAATCAAGCATTCACATGTGGCCCTGTCCATTAGGTACATAACTGCCAAAATTGGGATAAATTTGCGATTTCTTATCCATTGGTCCAAGTTACATTTTAATAGGGTTAGGGATGAGCTTTGCTTCACATGGAAGGGAGCCCTGTTCCAGAGAAGGGGTAATCTATGAGACACACATAGCTGTCCCTCCAGCATGTCATATTTATGTCACAGATGAGGTTTAGGTCTTTAGAACAGGTATTTCTGATGCTGTTTTTGCAGATGTGCAGCAAATCCATCAGTGTAGGATCACAGGACGTTTTTTAGGCTTGACATAGATTGAAGCTCAGCAGTCTGTAGGAGATCAAGTATAGGGAAAGGCTTTGTGATGGCCAGTATAGGACTTGTTCATTTCCTGTATTATTTTTGTGTGGAATGTCTGTGGTCATTCAAGCTGTTTCAAGTGCCTGGTCAGGTACATGCCGAAGGGTGCTTTATACTCAATGACTGGTCTGATAAGAGCATAGTACAGTGGAACAATGGCCTCCTTGGACCTGGATTGTGCAAATTAGAATGATTTTCTTACCACAGTAGACACTTGGTGGTCAAAGGTTACTGTCAACATGCGTTCCCAGATCTCTGACCATTAGACCTACTTTTAGGGGTGTATTATCAGTGTGGTAATTTCCAGAGTTTGCCATCTTTACAAAGGGTAATATTATGCATTTTTTTCACACTGAGTTTTAGCTTGTGATTCTGGCACCAGTTGTCTGTGTGTGTCAGGCCCTCTTGAAGGGTATCTTTTTCCTTAAAAGATTCAGTAACAATGCCTAGTTTGCAGTAGTCTGCAAAACTGGTCAACTAGAGGTCCTTGATATTTGCCTTGAATTCAGAGAAGTACATGCCAAAAAGGAGAGGCCCCAATACCAGTCTGTGTGGCACTCCTTTAATGACTGGCCACTTTGTGGGAGTGGTTTCCCCTATCCTAACTTCTTGTGCCCTGTCAGTGAGCCAACTTACCTACATTGCCCGAGTGACTAATTCTGTTGAACACCTTGACCAGGTCGAGGTAGGTAGGGTGCACTGTTTTGCCCTTATCCATACTTTAGTGATTTTTGAAGATGTCCACCAAATTAAATAGGCATGATCTGCTTTTGACAAAATCAAACTGGATACAGTGCAATGTCTGTAGTTTTCCTGAGACACTGTTTATCAGAGCCATGATGATTCTTTCCATGGTCTTCCATAAGAGACTTGTTATACATATGGGTGTGTAGTTCACCTTTATGTAGAGGGTTAACCATTGCAGTCCTCCATTTATTTAACATGAGCCTGTCTGGGGGCTGTGGTTAAAGAGATTCTAGCAGGCCTGATAAGTCATGTTTCATGCTGTTCAGAAGGCATCCTGGGAAATTATCAGGGCCCATCGAAGCAGTGATATTGGCCTTGGAGAGCACAGTGGGGACATGCTGTCCAGTAATAGTAGAGAAATGGTTTAGGGTATTTCCTGTTGGGGGGGAATGACTGGAGGTGATCGTGGAGTAAAGTTGAAGCTAAATTTATTAGCCAGCAGATTTTGTTACATCATCTGGTTCTATATGGATGGCTCCATTCACCATTAGTTCAGTGTATTGTTGGGTATTGCCTATAAGGTTGAGGACACAACTGAACAAAAAGCCTTATGGTTGTCCTTGGGTTAGGAGGCCATTTTTATTTCAAATTTGGCTTTGGTCGATTTGATTAGTCCCCTGAGTTGCCTGTTCAGATACATAGGGGAGTTTTTACCTTGCTGGGCAGTGCTCTTCCTGTTTTATTGTTGCAGTCCATCCTTCCTCCTACCACCCCCTTGTCATGTCTTGATTGCTCTAGGACCCTTTGGGGTTATGGTGGCAATCCATTCCTCTCCCCCTACACATTTGTTGCTACCATACTATGCTTTCCATCCTGTTATGTTGGTCTTCTTTTTTTTGAGTTTTGGGATTGGAGTACTTTGCGGGGTGGACCTTAACCAATGCTGAAGTTCTCATTTGGTGCACTATATTCAGTGGCTGCAGATTTCTCCCCTGCTTTTGCCAGGGCAAGAAAGATACGATGATGGTGTTGGCTGTTGTACCTTTTATATTTCTGAAGTCTCGACTCTGGGAAAGAGGACATTGGTGGAAGCCTTGAGGAGGAAATAAATTTAGAAGAGTGGTTAGCTATTAGTTTTCAGCATGGCAGAATATTCCCAGAGTGACGACTGCATCAGTGAAACTACTTGAACATCTACATTTACAGGAAGTTCTTAACACAGCTGTACTGTTTTAAGGTTTGCCTGTCAACGTTTCTCCATTGTTGACTAAAACCAATATATTTATTTATTTTTTTTGCTATTTCCACTTTCTTCAACCTATAGACATACACTTAGGAATATTAGTTTGCTACTTAAATAATTAGTTGTTTAAAATCATGAGAGAAGTACATGCTAACACAGAAGGTCTTTGGCTAACCAAATTCGCAGATGACTGCAAACTAGGAGCCATAATCGAAACTCTTAACAATGTGGACATCCTACAAAAGGGCCTCACTGAGACAGATGCCTGGTGTCAAAGCCATGGCCTCAAGCTCAATGCCAGAAAGTGTATTGTCATCCCCTTTGGTAAAAACTCTGTTCCCATGAACTACCACATAGGCGGTAGTCTACTTAACACCAAAAGTGTAATAAGAGACCTTGGGACACAGGTAGACAGTAGTCTATCCTTTGATGATCACATCACCACAGTGGTCAGGAAATCCTTCTATGTGGCACACCTCATCACAAAAGGTTTCTCATCCAGAAAAAGAGGTCATTGTTCCCCTCTACTCATCACTCATTAGACCCGTTATAGAGTACAACACCCCTTTTGGTGTGTACTTCACAAGACATCTACAACAACTGGAAAGGCCGCTAAAATACCTCACAAAGAGGATTACTGGCCTCAAACAGATGCCTTACGCAGACTGTCTAAAAAAACTCCAGCTTTACTCCTTCGCATATCTTCTACTCCGAGGCGATCTCTGCGTAACATACAAAGCTATGTCAAACCCAGAGCTGTTGGACATGCTCCACTTAAAGAAATCCCAATCCCTCCGAGCTACACGCTCTAGGGACTTAACCTTGTCACCACAATAAACAGAACATGCTGGAGGGATAGATTCCTGTCCCAGAGACTTCCCATACTCTGGAACAGACTACCTACCTATGTCAAACAGAGCTCCTCATTAGCACTCTTCCAGAAAAATCTTGATGATTGGATGGGTAATAGGAAATTCACCCCGGGAATCACTTCTGTGTTACTTCTTGACAGGGGCACAGGAAAATAATTTTATTGGGTGGCGAAAGTCAGGGTACCTTTTTGGCTAGGCTTGTATAGGCCCTAGGGCAAATAGCCTAGTACCTACCTATGAAGATGTTACCTAGCACATCACTCAGAAATCATGTGTATTTATATGCCACATCACAACTGCTACATCAGGAAGCCCCTCCGCATTCATATTTGCTGTAGTCAAATTATAAGGGTTTGTATTAGATTGTCGAAACTCTGTTTATGCGAATACAAAATCATTGACACGTATTGCACGAAATACGTAATCGTCAAACGTGCAAAACCACGAAATTCAAAATGTTGAAGTGTTTTGGTTGGCCCGTCTGTGGTTTAGCTCCGTAAGGTAAGTGTGCGAGAGTTACGGACCTTAGGGTTAGGGTGCGGGTTAAGGTAAGTGCATAGATAGGTAATGTGTGTAAGATTTTGTGTAGTGTTAGAAGTAGGGTTTTGTTAAATGTATTTATGTGTATTTATTTTGTTTGGGTATATCTGTGTGGTAGTTACGGACCTTAGGGTTAGGGAGGGGTTAAGGATAGTGCATAGATAGTTGTGTATGTGGGGTTTAGTGTAGGGTTAGAAGTTGAGTTTTGGTGCTTTACTTTAGGTTTAGGAGTTAGGGTTTGGTTAGTGTATCTGTGTGGTTTATTTATTTTGTTTGGGTAGGTAGTATGTAGCGGGTGGTGGGGTTGGCTGTCTGTGAAAGTCTGATATTTTAAATTTTGCGGTTTAGTGCATTCGGTATTTTTGCGGTTCGAGTAATACGTGTCGCTGTTTTGGTATTCGATGTAATGGATTTTCATTGATTTAATATAGACCCAAGTTATAATATCTTGATATTTAGTCTGCAGTCATCCATGATGTTGGAAGTGAAAAGGCCAGCTACATGGCTCTCTACCGCTGTATTTGAAGCAATGGATAAGATGAACCATCTGAATATTACACTAAATAATTACCCATAGTTGACAGACATACTAACAAAAATTTCTTCACACTACTACAGAAGCAAAAACATAAGGATTTCTTCACACGAATTCACCATGGGACAACTAATAACATTTTCTAGAAAAAAAGAACGTCAACCCCCTTTTTTAGATTTTTACATGGAGTCATGATGTTAGAAGGTACAATTGTGTAAATTCTTACCATAACAGTAGATGCCCTTCTCTTCACTGTTGCAGTATTCATAACATTAGGGAACTCCCACCCAAGGCAGCATGATATTCGGCCAGTATACCAAAGCCTAATGATCTTGTATGCGTCATATGTTACACATATGCTACCTGCACAGAACATAGGTTAGAAAAGTGACATATAAACACAGTTACTCAGAACTGAATTGCCCCAGAATAGAACAGTCTCCATAGGACAAAGGCATCCAAGCACATCCAGAAGGAAAAAATGCAGAAGAAAAAGAGGAACCTTCAGCTGGAAGGGAATCCGAAACAAGAACTAGAGAGAGTTGGAGAGAGGGTGCAAATTCTACAACAGTTAAGAGAGGGACATCTTCTGTTATGGTAAGATGTTACACAGCTGTACTATGTCGTTCTGTATCACTGTTACAGTATTCTTAATGTAAGGGAAAGCAAGAAAGCTCAAGAAACAGAATGGGAGGTAGAAGGCTGAAAAGATCCCTTAACAAACCTATATAAAAAGGTTCTAGTAAAACTTGTTCTGGCCCTAGAAACCATATCCAACTTGTAATGCTTAGTAAAGGTATGCACTGAAGACCAAGTAGCAGCTTCAAGGATGGAATTGGTGTCCAACCCCTTGAAGAAAGTACCAGAAGAGACAACAGCCCTAGTGGAATGAGCTCTAAAAGAAGTAGACAAAGATTTACCATGAAAAGTTTAACAAAAAGAAATGTCCTTAGATATCCAGGAGGAGGAGATGGTTTGCTTAGAAAAAGGCAAATCCAGTGTCCTGGGATGAAAGGAAACAAAAAGCTGGCTGATCAGACTTAACAAGTGTTCTTAGTTTTATCTAAATAGTACCTGAGCTGTCTGTGCAAATCCAAGGTATGCAAGACCCTCTCACTGGCAGACTGAAGAGAAAGGAAAAAGGAAGGAATTTGTACCAACAGATTCAAGGGCAACTCATTCACTACCTTGGGCATAAAAGAAGGATTAGTATGAAAGGACACACTGTCCTTCTGAAAAAACAAAAAGAAGGGATGGCCATAAGGGTCTGGAGCTCAGAAACCCACCGAGCAGAAGTAAGAGCCAGCAACAAAATAGTCTTCCAGGTATAGTGTTGCAAAGAAGCAGACTGCAGGCTTAAAAAGACCCTGAGTCAATTTTTTCAAAAGAAAATTAAGATCCCAAGGAGGAAGAATATGTTTCCTTGGAGGTCTAATATGCAGGATGCATTTAAGAAATTGTTTGACCTCAAAATAAAAAGCTAAAGGAGGATCCAGGGGCAGACAAATTGAAATGGCTAACAAATGGTCCTTCACAGAAGAATAGGTCAGGCCAGACTGGAGCAATGCACACACATAAAAGAGGACCAAAGGGACCTGGTTGCAAACATGAAGCCAGACCGAAAATCTTTTCCATTTGGACATACAGGATTTTCTGGTTGAGGGTTTCCTTGCCTCCTGTAAAACCCTGAGCACGTTCTCAGAAAAAAGATACCTGAAAGGGATCAAAACCCCATCACCCACAATGTCACTTGAAGAATGTGCAAGTGAGGATGGATGAGAGACCCCTTGTCTTGTGTGAGGAGGTCCAGCTGGTGAGGTGACTTGTGGTGATTGCCTCTGGCCATATGCATTAAGAGGGGGAACAAGTACTGTCTTGTCCAAAATGGAGTCACTAGTAAGATTTGTGGGAAGTCCCCCTAAATCTTCTGCAGGACTCTTGGAAGCAGTGGAAAAGGAGAGAAAGCATAAAGAAACATCCTCTTCCTAGGAAAAGAAAGGGTGTCTGTCTTCCATACCAGATAACATGGCACTCTGGGACAGAAGAGAGGGAGCTGCCTGTTAATAGGGGAGGCAATAAGATCTACCTGAGGAATACCCCACCAATGGACAATGTCCAGAAACACGTCTTGGCGAAGCATCCATTTGTGAACCTGTGTTTTGGACCTGTTCAGACAGTCTGCCACTAGATTGTGCTCTGAAGGAATGTATACTGCTTGAAGAGTTAATTGATGACTGAGAGCCACCTTCCAACCCTGAAGAGCCATCCTGTTGAGGAGATAAGATTTTGTTGACATACCACATCACTATAGTATTGTCTGTGTACACCTTCAACGGATTTGGAGAGAACATGGGATGAAAAGCTTGAAGGGACAGAATCAGAGCTCTCTTTTTCTTGATGTTGATATGGTTTGACTTCCAATAGAGGAGCAGATACCCTGAACTTTCAGATGACCAAATAAAGCCCCCCACCCCATGTCTGAGGCATCTGTGAACAGTTCTTCAGAAGGGACTGGAGGCTGAAAGGGTAGGCCTGGGTTGATGTTGATATGGTTTGACTTATGATGGAGGAGCAGATACTCCGAACTTTCAGGTGACCAAATAAAGCCCCCCACCCCATGTCTGAGGCATCTGTGAACAGTTCTTCAGAAGGGACTGGAGGCTGAAAGGGTAGGCCTGGGTTGAGAGCAAATTCTTGAATCCACCACTCAAATTCCTTCTTCAGACAAGGAAGGAGAGGTACACCACATTCGAGAGGGTGTTAATGCTGCAGCCAAACTGACATGAGGTGCCATTGAAACTTCTGCATATGTAGTCTAGCAAGAGGGAGCACTGGAATAGAAGAGGCCATGTTTCCCAGAGCTCGACGAAACTCTTTGGCTGACCTGGCATTTAGAGGAAGAAGAGATTGAAAGAAGGCTGTCATTGACAAAACATTTGGAGGTGGAAGATGCCAACATTTGCACTGTGAATTCAGCATCTCAGATACACATGATCCTGAGAAGGAGTCAGGACAGACTTCTGGAAGTTGATAGTGAACCCCAGTCTAAGAAGAAGAGAGATGGTGAACTCCACATCCTGTAACAGGTGACTGGGAGAAGGCACCTGAAGCAACGGGTTATGTAGATAAGGAAAAATCTGAATGCCTTGGAGACTGCAGAAAGCAGTCACAGGAGTTAGGCATTTTGTGAATACCCTTGATGTAGCAGAGAGACCAAAGGCAAAGCAGAGAAGTGAAAATGAAAGAAAGAAGCAGAAAAATGTAAAAACTTCCTGAAAAGAGGGTGAATAGGAGTATGAAGGTTATTATCCTCCAGTTCTAAGGACACCAGAAAAGCCTGGGGTAGTAAAAGAGGAAACAAGGTTTGAACAGTGAGCATCCAAAAAGAAGGGACCTCTAGAAATGTGTTGAGTAGGGAGAGATCCAGAATAGGTCTCCCAAGTGCCATCCTTTCGAGGAACCAGGAACATCCTGGAATAAAAACCCTTTCCCATTTGAGAAGCGGGACAGGTGGAATTGCTACTTGACACAACAGGGACCCTAGGATCTCTGGAAAATGAAGTTGCTCTAGAGGTGGCTGAGGAATCTGTAAAAAAGGAGGGAAGAGACTTCCATACTATGAAGTAACCCTGATTGATGACAAAAAGAACCCAAGAGTCTGAAGTGATGAGAAGCCAATTTGGAGCACAAAAGGAAAGTCGAAGGGACAAAGGAAGCTGATCTAAGAGAAGGGGAGCAAATTGTTAAAGAAAAGCAGGCTTATCAGGTAAAGGATGCTTCTGTGCCACATAAATGTAAGAAGCCGTAGCAGAGGGGGCCCACCTAACACCTTTCCTGCCCTTGGAGGCCTGGCAGGCTTTGAACAAAAGCAGAACTATAAGGATAATTTCTCTGGAACTTGGGGATAGGAGAGACAAAAATATGTTTATGGTCCTGCAAGTGTTTGCCTTTCTCTTGAAGCAGCAGCAGTCCTAAAAAGATGTTTATTAGCTACAGGAGCATCCAGCAACCTGGCCTTAATATCCTTAGGTAAAGACTGGGGACAGAGTCAAGAATAACGCCTCATGACGGACCCAAAAAACACAGCCCTGGAAGAGGCATCAGTAGCATCAAATTTACACTTAATAGAGTGGTGAGCCACTTGAGAAGCAGAATCTAAAATATATAAGGCAGAGGAATTGCTTTCAGATTCAGAGAGGTCAGAAATAAACTGACAAGCCTGAGCAATCAAGGTGAGACCATACCTGGTCTTGTGGGTCTGGTAATTAGCCCTAAAGGCCAATGTCGAAGCAGTGTAAACTTTCTTAACAATCCTCTCCATTGCCTTACTAGCCTTAGAAGGCAAATGTTTGGAAGAGGGGAGGAGCTTGGGTTTGTCAGAAGAGATTGACACCACAGCAAGATCAGCAGAAGGACATTTAAATAAAAACTAACAACCCTCAGGAACCTTACAGAACCTATCAAGTTTCTTAGGAGCAGGAGGCTGAAAATCGGGAGACTTGGAAGCAGTAGTGAATGTGTCTAACAAGGCAGCCATCAAAGGAGGCAGATAGTTTAGGAGTATTCACCTGAAGCAACTCATAATGTCTTCTCTGAATATCAGACACTTGGGAAGAATCCCACTTAAAGTTTTCCATCATCCTAGCAATTGTGTCCCCAAAGGACAATTCCACAAAATGAGACTCAGGGCTAACAAACTCCTCCTCATCACAACCATAAGGCAATGGTATTTGTGAAGAACAGGATAAAGATCACTTATCAAACACTGAATCCTGATGTGAGGAATCTGATTCCCTAAGCTATTTAAAAGGGGTAGAGGTTCAAGGAGCAAGCACGAAAATCCATTGAGGAGGCTTCAGGGCCATCAAGGCAGAAAATAAGCCCTGATTAATCTCTTGCCATTCTCTTTGAGGATTCTTTGGATGGACCAAAACATGCTTCATTTTTTGTCCTTTCTTCAAAGGAATATAAGAAGTAATAAATACCAGAGGTTCCCACCCTTGGCAAGATTCAGTAAGAGAACACAGAACCTCCTCCCTGACCAATATCTCCAGAATCCATCTTGGACCCTCAAAGACAATCAACCGTGGCTCCCCCTCAATGTCCAGAGCAGATGCCTGCAAAGCCTCAGGGGAAGTGAGAAAAGACAGATTGATGACGGCCTCCAACAGGGTCATGGTTGCTGAACAGTCTACAAATGATATTGCCCGCTTCTAGAGGGACATTTCATTGAGGTTGGACAGCTAAAAGAATTCAGCTGATACTTCTTAGCCGCCTTCTTACCTAATGGGATTATCTCTGGGTTAAAGGATTCTTCCATGTTACCCTTGGCTAATTGTTTAAGCTGTTGGTTTTCAAGATAAATGGCCAGGGAAGACAAACAGCTTCTGAGTGTCTTTAGGCATAAATGCCTTACAGATGCTACAAGAAGTATGGTCCCAGGAAGCACCCGGGCAAAAAAAGACACTGTTCATGATGATCCTTGTATGGAATCTGCCTCCCACACTGTCATTTTTCCTTCTTGGATGACATGAACTCTAGATAAGAAAAATAAAATACAAGACCACTATAAAATAAAAAAAAAAACAACAGGCCCCTTATCTAATGGCAAGTATTCAGCACAACACCAAGGCATTTAGATCAATGAACAATAATGGCATTCCGACTATTGGCAAAGAAGTTCTGAAGTGTCTGTATGTCACTTTTATGCCATACATTCTGTGTGGGGAGCATATATGTGGTGTACAATGCATGCAAAATTATTAGGCTTTAGTATACTGGCCGAACATCAGGTTGCTCTGGGCAGGAGATCCCTAAAATTAAAAATACAGTGGTGTTCAAGGACATCAACTGTCGGCACCTCCCTCAAGTCGGAGCTTCTCTCCTAGTTTCTTCAGTAATCATGCTGGATTGTTGCAGGTCTTCTCTCAAGGAATCCTTCTCTTGCCTGGATGTTCTTGTCCTCTTGCATACTTCCTAGCTCAACCAAATCTGGTTTACCAAATTGTTTTCTGCTTTTCTGTGCATATGGCTGTACCACTGTAATCTGTTATCCTTCTCTGCCATTGTGGCTTCTGCTGTGATATCCTTATTTCTTTTTATATCCCTCAGTATGCATCCTGCTGCTTGTCTTATGCATTTTTTTTCATCACTTCCGGCATCCTCAATTAAACTAATGCATTTGTATCTCTTATGATGCTCATCGTGTTACCCTGCTGCAGTCATCACACTTGGGTTATCCTGCCATCAGGCGGTCCCGCAGTCGGCCCGAATTCCAAAGTCTTGGTCCAGCATCGGTTGCTGTCGCTTCTTCCCTGATGTCAGTGCACCAGGGGTATATAAGAGGCATCCGACGCCATTTTCTTCAGTCTTTATTGCCACGCGGTGCCCGAAGCAGAAGCAGTTCGCAAGTGCCGGTCGGCCGACACCTGAGATTTTCGATTTGAATTTCAGTCTGAAGTCTTCAATAAAGCTAAGTACCCCATTGGGGAACATTTTCTTGCCTCAGTCCAATGTCAGAAAAAGTTAACAATTGCATTTCTTCTGGGAAGCAAATACCTCATAAGGACTTCCATTCTTATTGTATTCCTTGCCTAGGCCCAGACCACGACGTCACAGGTTGTCGGTTTTGCACTAGGTTTAATAAACGAACTATCAAATGCCGTTTTGACTTCGCACAGCATTACTTTGGTTGGAAATTTAATTATATCATGCCGTTGGAGCAGCCGACGACCGCCATTCATAAAAAACGCAAGGATAAGGACAGGCAGCCTAGGAATAAGCCAGACACCGAGGCCTCAGCTGGGCCTGTCGCTGGTTCTCCGGTTTTTAGTGAGGCGCCTACGCAGCCCCTGATGACCGCAGAGGTGGAACCCCAGACAGCTGCAGATTCCCATGCGGAGTCTACTAGGCCGACGCAGCCATCTACCGACACCGGAGCAGAACTAGACACCGGTGCAACAGAAACACCTTCGGTTACAGAAGGTGTCTTCAGACCGACAACACTTACCATTAAATCTTATGCTAAACTTAAAACTCCTTTAAAACCAAAGAAAACTGTACATCAGTCTACAGTTCAAGGCCCCATGCCTAAGAAACTGATGCTTAAGATAGCTGAAGATTTGATTACCCTTATCAGGGGTTCCCATCCCCCTCCTGATAAAAGACCAAGACAAGAGGAGGATTATGCATCCTCTGACCAGGTTTCTCTCTCCTCAGATTCTTCTGAGGAACAGGATTACACTTTTCCACCTTATGAAGATTCTGATGCTGAAGACTCTATTCCCTCAGCATCTCCCCCTGAAGACTACTCCTTTGGGGAAACTTTACATACCTTGAGGGAACATTTCCACTGGGAAGGCCAGGATTACACAGATTCTAAGAAAAGGCTACAAGAGTTCCTATTACTACCCCAGCACAGACCTCTTGCTATCCCTCCTGTTCTAGATATTGTGGATGACGTTTACTTGGAGTCTAGCTTAAATCCAGACTCTCTTCCTCCTGCTCCAGCCAAACCAGACAGATACTACAGAGTACCTGACTCACAAAAATTCCTTTATAAAAGCTCTGTAGCTGACCCAGAAACAATTTCCCAGGGTCCAAAGGGAGCAAAAGCTGCTATAGATAAAAATCCTGTGCCCTCTGAAAGGGATTCCAGAGCCCTAGATAGATGGTGAAAGAAAATATACACCTCAGCTACTCTGGCTATGAGAGCATTAAATTGCCAGTTTCACATGTTGAAATATCAACAATTCCTAATATCTCAGTTAAACCAAAGAATGAGCACACATTCAGAACTGCCTGAATTCCAGGAAATGCAGGATCTGTTGCATGCAGCTGAACAGGTGGGCAAACATACTTTACAATGCGGATTTGATTAATTGGAAGCTTCTTGTAGAGCAGCTGTTACTGGCTTTGTCATACGTAGACATGCTTGGTTAAAAGAACAAACCCTCCCTGACCATGTTAAAGCAAAATTATTGGATGCACCTTTACAGCAGGATGTATTATTTGGTGTCAAAGCAGAAGAGGTTTTAAAGAAAATGGAGGATAAGGCAAAGTCTATGCAAACGGTCAGGGATTTTTTGCAGGTACAACCCCCTCGTTTCAGCAGAAATTGGCCAACAAAAAACTGGTCCATTCCAGCTTCAGACAGATCACAGAGGGACAAATACAGATGCCCAAGGGGCAGAGGTCAGTCACAGGGCCCTTACAAACCTCGCCAATGGGGTTCTGCTACCCAGAAAGGAGGAGAAGACAGGCCCCAAGCTAGCAGAAGACAAGCACAATGACTCTATCCTCAAACTACCAAGCAAATCTCTCCTGGCAACTCCCTTGGGAGGAAAACTAGCATTTTTTGCAGACAACTGGCACATCATCACAAAAGACAAATGGGTTCTAAATATTGTCTCTCAAGGATACAGATTCCACTTTCATACCTTACCAAGGATCAAAGGAATGCCAAACCTGCCACCAAATCAATGGGCAGAGGCACAAAAACAAATTACAGCTCTCATGAACATGAGAGCCATTCAACAGGTACCTACACAGGAGCAAGGACAAGGATTTTACTCAAGGCTCTTCCTAGTCCCAAGAAAGGACAAAGCATGGAGACCGATTCTGGATCTTTCAATTCTGAACACCTATCTGCAAGTACCAAAATTCAAGATGCTAACACTACAGCAGCTTCTTCCCATGCTGGGCAAGAATGCTTGGCTAGTCACTTTGGACCTCAAGGAGGCATACCTGCATGTCCCTATCAGACAAAATTGCAGAAGATACCTCCGCTTCATTGCAGGTTCAACGCATTATCAATTCTCTGCACTGACCTTTGGCTTATCTACTGCACCCAGGGTTTTCACAAAATGCCTGGAACCAGTAATTGCATACTGCAGACAAAGAGGAATTCAAATATACCCATACCTGGACGACTGCCTTATTCAAGCAGAAAGCAAAGACATTCTTTTAAAGCATCTGGCATTTGTCAAACACCTTCTAAGTTGCCCTAGAGTACACAGTAAATGAAAATAAATCAAAACTAGTGCCCTCACAAAACATAATATTCCTGGGTGCCAGCTTGAATACAACGGCCCAGATGGCTTATCTCACGCCAGACAAGCAACGACAGCTGTTTCAATATTTCAAAATAATGGCAACAAAGACCCAACTCCCTGCAAGAAAAATTATGCAGGCCTTGGGATTCATGGCATCTTGCATACTACTAATACCATTTGCAAAACTGCATATGAGGAAATTACAATGGTACCTGAAAAGTGTATGGACTCAGCATAGCCACAGCTTGGAAACAATGATACCACTCATTCCCTGCCTTCAACAGGAGTTTCTACGGTGGGCACAGGCATGTCACCTCAACAAGGGTCAGCCTTTCACCTTACCCACAGCCAGGCAAACTATGACAACAGATGCATCGGACTATGCCTGGGGAGCACACATGGCAGGGCAGTGCATTCAGGGCAAATGGACTACAGATCAGAGGCAACTGCATATCAATCAAAAAGAAATGCTAGCAGTACAGAATGCCCTAACAGCTTTCAAGGACCTTCTATACCCAGGACAACTAATAATAAAGATGGACAATACCAAAGTCATGTGGTACATAAACAAGCAAGGGGGCACACATTCCTACCCTCTATGCAGGCAAGCAATGACCTTGTGGAACACTGCACTGTCTTACCAGGTTCAATTACAAGCACAATTCCTGCCAGGAAAAAAAAAACACATTGGCAGATGACCTAAGCAGAAACATCATGGATCCACACAAATGGAAACTAGATCCACAAGTATTTGCAATGATAGCTCAAAAATGGGGACGCCCAGACATAGATTTGTTTGCAAGCCCCCACAACCACCAACTTCAAAAATTTTGTACAAGGACCTTCCATACACTAGCTTGGAAAGTGGACGCCCTCTCATTCAGTTGGAAAACATTAACAGTGCATGCCTTCCCTCTACTACCTCTTCTAGCAAAGGTACTGCTGAAAGTCAGATGAGAGGCCACAAATGATACTTGTTGCCAGCATTGGTACCCAATTTTAAGGAACATGGCCCACGGCCCACCATGGATTTTGCCACAAATTCCTCACCTGCTCACCCAGGAAGACCATCAGAATCTACACAGCCAGCTCAAGACTTTAAACCTGGCTGCATGGCAAATTACCTAAACAACCAGCCAACACCTTTATCCAAAGCTGTTATGGATGTCATTCTGGAGGCCAGGAGGCCCAGCACCAGGAAAACCTATTCAGACAAATGGAAAAGATTTTGCGCCTGGAACCAGGCTGAAGGCCTAAACCCCCTTGATCCAAACATCCCTCAGATTCTACAATATTTAACTGAGATGTTACACAAAGGACTTTCCTTTTCATCTATTAAGATCCACGCCTCAGCAATTTCAGCTCATTACAGCACGGATCCTCCTTTATTCTCACATCCACTCCTAAGACAGTTCCTCAGAGGGGCTAAGAACTTAAGACCGCCAAGGAGAGCTCCAACACCTACGTGGGATCTCAACTTTGTTCTGGAAAAGATTACACTGCCGCCCTTTGAACCAGATTTTTCAGCTGACTTAAAATTTCTTTCATGGAAAACTGCCCTACTACTAGCAATAACCTCAGCTAGAAGAGTCTCAGAGCTACAGGCACTAATGGCAGTGGAACCTTTCATCATTTTTCATCAAGACAGAGTCTCTCTATGAACTAATCCTTCCTTTATGCCAAAGGTGGTATCCAGTGTGGCCCTAAACCAAACCATTCACTTGCCCACCTTCTTCCCAAATCCTCAAAACAAAGGAGAAAGACTCATCACCATAACAGGTACAAGCAAGCAAAATCTGAGGGTATTGCTACTCAATGCTAGAAGTCTAAACCTCACAATGCACTCGCTCCAGAGAGCACCCCTACATTACCAGGCTATAATTCATACCACACTTTTTGGCCACCTAACCTGGACCGAAACACTAAAGGTGGAGTTGTGTCCATATTCATTAAGGGTATCCACACCTCCAGGCTAGTTGCTCAGCATAATGCATCTGAGATTATCCAAGTGCAACTAATTATGGGCAAGACCGCAATCCAAATTGTAGCTTGCTACAGATCCCCCACCATGCCCAAGGATTCCCACTCCTCATTTCTTGATACACTGGAAAATATTAGGGTACAACCCAACACCCTAATAATGGGCAATTTCAACTACCCCACCATTAACTGGGAAAACTACTCATGTTCCAACTCTTTTGCTCAACTTTTTCTGGAATTCATAAATTCCACCGCCTTGGATCAACTTATCCACACCCCCACCAGGGGCAGCAATATCCTAGACCTGGTCATTACCAACATGGGTGACTGATGTTCCACACCAAAGGTCAATTCCTCGTTGGTTAGATCCGACCACAAGCTAATCACCCTAGACATCCACATCCCACCCCCACTAAGGAAACTACTGTAAAAAAATTCTCCAAAGCCAACTTCATGCTTGTTAAGACAGAAGTGGCAAACTTCGCGACACCCATACAGATGGACAATAGAGGTACGACTGCTGAATCCTACACAAATGCACTTTATAAGCACTTACATGAGTGCAGGGATCATACTATCCCTAACAAAACTAAGATGCTTTTCTCCAAAAAAAATGAAGCCAATTTGGTGGTCCCCTGCAATAAACAAACTCTACAACAGAAGAAAGACACTGTTGCAAAAAAGAGTAAAATACCATGATTGGAGCAACTCCCTGGTCAGCCTCAGTAAGAAGCTGAGATCCCTCATAAAATCCTCCAAAGCTAGCTATGAAAACAAAATCGCCACTGCTTCTAAAGACAAACACAAAGCATTCTATAGCTATGTCAATCATCTCAGTGGCAGCACTCAAATCTGCTCTGAGTTACAGCACAATGGCACTAAATATATAGAACCAACTGATATTGCCAACATCCTGGCAGATAGGTTCAGGGCTAACTTTACCCCCTCTCATCCCTTAAAGGACCCATCTCTATACCGGAAGAATGCAAAGTTCCTGTAATCACGGCTGCCCAGGTAAAAAAAACACTCTCCAAAGCCAAGAACACAGCATCCATGGGACCTGACAACATCCCAGGCTGCGTTCTACATGAACTACAGAATGAACTGGCATCCCACCTAAGTACCATGTTTAATCATAACTTCACCTCAGGCTTTGTGCCCACTGAATGGCGCACGGCGACGGTTATCCCACTCCAGAAAGGGGGAACTACCACCCCATTAGCTGATGGGACCTAGGGACCCAAGTTGACAGTAACCTCTCATTTGACACTCACATTGCCAAGGTGGTTAGGAAGACCTTCTGTATTGCCCACCTTATCATGAAGGGATTCACATCTAGATCAAGAGAGGTCATTGTGCCCCTGTACTCTTCCCTTATCAGGCCCATGATTGAGTACAATGCCCCATTTGGGATGTATCTTACCCGACACCTGCAGCAGTTGGAAAGACCCCAAAAGTTCCTCACCAAGAGGATAAAGGGTCTCAAACATATGTCATATGCTGCCCGGCTGAAGAAACTCCAGCTCTATTCAGTCACATACTGCCTACTCAGAGGTGATCTATGCCTGACGTACAAAGCCATGTCCAATCCGGAATTAATGGACATGCTCCACCTCAGAAAATCCAAATCCATCAGAGCCACGAGAGCAAGAGATTTGAACCTCAACAGAGAAATAAATAGGACGTGCTGGAGGGACAGATTCATAACCCAGAGGCTCCCTACACTCTGGAACAGAATCACAGTCCATGTTAGGCAGAGCCCCTCACTAACTCTCTTCAAGAGAAATCTTGATGAGTGGATGGGAGATCGTAGGTTTACCCTGAGGGTCATCTCTGTGTCACTACTAGACAGAGGCACAGTAAACTAAACCCTAAATGAGCGTAGTATTCTCATCCCAAGGGGTGGCGAAAGCCACACACACTCTGGCTAGGCTTATAAATGCCCTAGGGCAGATAGCCTAGTATGAACCTATGAACCTATGAGCCTGGTCTGCAAGGCTATGGAACGTATCATCATGGAACTTATAAACAAAGACATTGGTAATCTTCAAACTCTGGACCCTACCGCGATTGGATTTATAAAAGGCAGATCATGTCTCCTAAACCTGATAGACTTCTTTGAAGCAGTCACCAAAGCTGTAGACAAGGGTAAGGTGGATCACACAGCCTATCTAGATCTCGCCAAGGCTTTCAACACCATCTCCCACTCTGGAATTATAGATAAACTCACTAAACTAGGTATAAATCCCTATGTCACAAGATGGGTTGCCAACTGGCTCACTGACAGAACCCACACTGTGAATGTAGCAGACTCCAAATCCGACTTCAGACCATTGACAAGTGGAGTACAACAGGGTTCAGTCCTGGGTCCTCTCCTGTTATCCTGTACTTCAGAGAAGTAGATACCAAACACAGAATGTCTTGGCTAACAAAGTTCACAGATGACTGCAAACTAGGAGCCATAATCGAAACTGCTAACGATGTGGACATCCTACAGAAGGGCCTCACTGAGACAGATGCCTGGTGTCAAAGCCATAGCCTCAAGCTTAATGCCAAAAAGTGCATTGTCATCCCCTTTGGTAAAAACTCTGTACCCATGAACTACCAGATAGGCAGTAGTCTACTTAACACCGAAAGTATGATAAGAGACCTTGGGACACAGGTGGACAGTAGTCTCTCCTTTGATAATCACATCGCCACAGTAGTCAGGAAATCCTTCTACATGGCACACCTCATCACAAAAGGATGTTCATCGTGTTTCACTGTTGCAGTCATTACACTTAGGTTATCCTGCTGGCAGGCGACCCACAGTCGGCCCTAGTTCCAAAGTCCTGGTTCGGCGTCGGTTGCTGTCGCCTCCTTCCTGACGTCAGTGCGCCAGGGGTATAAAAGTTGCAACCAACGCCATTTTCTTCAGTCTTTCTTGCCGCGCGGTGCCCGAAGCAAAAGCAGTTTGCAAGTGCCGGTCGGCCGACTCCTGTGATTTTCAAAATTGAGTTTCAAAACTGAAGTCTTCAATAAAGCTAAGTACCCCGTTGGGGAAACTTTTTCTTACTCCAGACCGAACCGATGTCAGTAAAAGTTAATAATTGTATTTCTTGTGGGAAGCAAATACCTCATAAGGACTTTAACGCTTACTGTATTCCTTGCCTAGGCCCTGACCACGATGTTACTAGTTGTCGATTTTGTGCTAGATTCAATAAACGCACTATTAAACGTCGGTTTGATTTTGCTTTGCTTTATTTTGGCCGAAGGTTTAATTACATAATGCCATCGGAACAACCGACGACTGGAATTTATAAAAAATGCAGACAAAGAAAAGGACAGGCATCCAAGGTCCAAAACCGACGACGAAGCCTCTTCTAGGCCAGTCGCCGGTTCTCAGTGAGGTGCTTTTGCAGCCCCTGACACCTGCTACCTCAGAGCCACAGGCCGTAACCGACAGCCACGTGGAGACACCGAGGCCTGTGGAAACTCAAGGTATTGGGCCTACGGAAACTATACCCTCAGATGGGTCCGGAGCCAATGAGCAGGCATCGGCTTCTGAGGGTGTTTTCAGACCTTCACAGCTTACAATTAAGCCCACTGCAACAACAAAGGCAAAGTCAAAAACACTATTAAAGACAAGGAAACAAGTACAGCATTCTCCAGAACAGTCATCCATGCCAAAGACACAGATGCTTAAAATGGCCGAAGACCTAATTACTTTAATCAGGGGTTCCCATCCCTTTCCTGACAAAAGGCCTAGGCAAGACACTGATTATGATTCCTCTGACCAGGTTTCCATTTCCTCTGATTCCTCTTCTGATCAGGGATATTCTCTCCCTCCCTATGAGAACTCTGATGCAGAAGACTCCATACCTTCAGCCTCTCCGCCTGAGGATTATTCTTTTGGGGAAACCCTGCACACCATGAGGGAGCATTTCCATTGGGAAAGCCAGGATTATTCAGAATCCAAGAAAAGGCTCAGAAACTTCCTTTTATTGCCTCAGCACAGGCCCCTGGCTATCCCCCCTGTGCTTGATATTGTTGATGATGTCTTTTCTGAATCCAGTCTGTCTCTTGATTCTTTACCCCCTGCACCAGTCAAGCCAGACAGGTACTACAGGGTCCCTGACTCTCAGAAATTTATTTACAAAAACCCCTCTGCAGACCCAAAAACAATTTCTCAGGGTCCTAAAGGGGTTAAGGCTTCCACTGCTAAAAATCCTGTCCCCTCGGATAGGGATTCCAGAGCTCTGGACAGATGGGGGGAAAAAGTTTAAACTTCTGCTACTTTAGCTGTAAGAGCTTTAAACTGTCAGTTTCACATGCTTAAATATCAACAGTACCTCATGTCACTGTTAAAACAGAAAATGGTTTCAAATACAGAAAGTCCTGACAGTAAGGAAATGCAGGATTTATTGCATGCAGTTGAACAAATGGGAAAGCATACTCTGCAATGTGGTTTTGATTCATTAGAGGCTTCTTGTAGAGCCACAGTTACAGGCTCTGTTATTTGAAGGCATGCTTGGTTTACCTGACCATGTTAAAGTAAAACTATTGGATGCTCCATTACAGCATGATACTTTGTTTGGTGTTAAGGCAGAAGAGGTGTTAAAGAAAATGGAGGATAAAGCAAAGTCAATGCAGACAGTGAAAGATTTCTTACAGGTTCAACCACCTAGATTTAGCAGAAACTGGCCTTCAAAAAATTGTTCCTTTCCAGTGTCAGACGGCAGATACAGACACCCAAGAGGCAGATCTCAGCCTCAAGGCTCCTACAGACCTAAACAATGGGGTGCTTCAGCCCCCAAAGCAGGGGAAGACAAATCACAACCTTATAGGAAACAGTCCCAATGACTTCCCTCTGCAAATGCCAAGCACTTACCTTTTGACAGCACCCCTGGTGGAAAGCTAGCACTTTTCTCAAAAAATTGGCACATGATCACCCAGGACCAATGGGTGCTGAATATTGTTTCTCAGGGTTACAGGTTCCACTTCCACACGCTTCCAAAACCAAAAGGTATGCCAGACCTGCCACAAAACCAATGGGCAGAGGCACAAAAACAGATTGCTGCTCCTATGTTCATGGGAGCTATTCAAAAAGTTCCACAGCAAGAACAGGGACAAGGATTTTACTCAAGACTTTTCTTAGTACCCAGAAAGGACAAAGCCTGAAGACCAATACTGGACCTGTCAATCCTAAATACTTTCCTGGATGTTCCAAAATTCAAAATGTTAACACTACAGCAACTTCTGCCCATGCTGGGCAAGAAGGCTTGGCTAGTTACTTTGGACCTCAAGGAGGCATACCTGCATGTCCCAATCAGACAATCTTGCAGAAGATCAAATCCACAAACCACAAGTCCTATAGCAGGTCAAAATTCACCAACAAACAACACAGGAAGCCAGTGCCAAGCCAACGTTTATTGCGATCTGGTACCTCGGCCTTTCGCCTTCAAATGGATCACAAATACATTGTGCTGTTAACCACTATTTATACAAACAATTTTAGTTAATCAGCACCAATTACTCAATTAACATTTTAAAGTGCTCTACCATTCTTTAGTATCTTTTAAAAAAAGACAAAATATTAACAGTCTCAGTTTAAGTATTACATTATTATATTTCATATACATTTTATTTCAACATTATTATAGAAATGTGAAAAAGAATATTATCAAAAAGCTTTCAAGTAGTAAGGAAAAAGAATCAAAATATACTAAGACATAAATATAACAGTAACAACTTCTATATATTATCATAATATGTATAAATAACTATATGATTTCTATTATGCTACCTTCTAAGAATATCACATATTTATCAAAATTTTATATTTCAATGTATATTTTGACAAATAATATCATGAAATAATAATTAATAGTTTGTTTTACAAACAATCCAGTAATAACAGCTCCTATACCCCAAGATAGTTCATGTGTGGTTTACTATGTCTTGAATTTAAGAATCATCCTGGTCTCCAGTTCAAGTAATTTTTGGAAATTGTAAAAATAAAATTCTTGGAATCACAGACTACTTTGGATATGAAGAAGGAGTCCATTTGAGACAGGAGAGACGCAGTTCATCTGCTAGGAAAACCACTAACAAGATTATGTCTAGGGTTAGAAACACAGATATTTCAAAAACTAGTGAGTCCAAATTATTCTTTGTCACGAAATACTCTCCCATATCCATGGAAGTTAGCAATATCATTAGAAAGTATTGGTACCTTATTTGTGAAGATGAGAACATTGGTGACATTTTTCCCAAACAGATAATGTTCTCATACAAAAGGGGAAAAAATCTAAAGGAGTTATTAAATTATAACTTTAGTGAGAAATCTAATGTGGGTACTAATAAGAACATTGTAGGTACTTTCTCCTGTGGACAGTGTAGTGTATGCAATAGGGTTTTAAATGTAACCAACATCAATGGTATACCTTTTGTAGCTAGACACTTTTTTAATTGTAAATCTACAGGAGTGGTATACTTGTTGGGATGTTCGTGTTCCAATTTATGGTATATAGGTCAGACAAAAAGAATGGTTCGTGTTCGAGTTTTGGAACATTTAAAAGATATTAGGAATAAAAATGATTATAGTCCAGTGGCCAAACATTTTTTGGAAAAACATAAGTGTGATGCTAATAGTCTAATTTTTTGTGTATTGGGTCAACCTTTTAGTTTTGGTAATGGGGGATCAATTGTCCAAAAATTACTTGAACTGGAGACCAGGATGATTCTTAAATTCAAGACATTGAAACCACATGGACTTAATTTAGAACTAAGTATGTAACATTATTGCATATAAAATATTTATAATGATAATAAACACACATCTTTGGTATAATAATAATATATACTTTATAGTAAACCACACATGAACTATCTTGGGGTATAGGAGCTGTTATTACTGGATTGTTTGTAAAACAAACTATTAATTATTATTTCATGATATTATTTGTCAAAATATACATTGAAATATAAAATTTTGATAAATATGTGATATTCTTAGAAGGTAGCATAATAGAAATCATATAGTTATTTATACATATTATGATAATATATAGAAGTTGTTACTGTTATATTTATGTCTTAGTATATTTTGATTCTTTTTCCTTACTACTTGAAAGCTTTTTGATAATATTCTTTTTCACATTTCTATAATAATGTTGAAATAAAATGTATATGAAATATAATAATGTAATACTTAAACTGAGACTGTTAATATTTTGTCTTTTTTTAAAAGATACTAAAGAATGGTAGAGCACTTTAAAATGTTAATTGAGTAATTGGTGCTGATTAACTAAAATTGTTTGTATAAATAGTGGTTAACAGCACAATGTATTTGTGATCCATTTGAAGGCGAAAGGCCGAGGTACCAGATCGCAATAAACGTTGGCTTGGCACTGGCTTCCTGTGTTGTTTGTTGGTGAATTTTGACCTGCTATAGGACTTGTGGTTTGTGGATTTAATCTTGCAGAAGATACCTCAGATTCATAGCAGGCTCAATGCATTACCAATTCAATGCACTGACCTTTGGCTTATCTACTGCGCCCAGGATCTTCACAAAATGCCTGGCACCAGTAATTGCATTTTGCAGACAAAAGGAATTCAAATATATCCCTACTTGGACAACTGCCTTATTCAAGCAGAGAGCAAGGACATTCTTCTAAAGCATCTGTCGTTTGTAAAAAAATTGCTAATTTGCCTAGGGTACACAGTAAACGAAAATAAATCAAAACTAGTGCCCTCTCAAGAGATAATATTCCTGGGTGCAAGCTTAAATACAACTGCTCAGATGGCTTATCTCATGCCAGACAAACAAAGGCAACTGACTCATTACTTTCAAATGATGGCAGCAAAAACTCAGCTCCCTGCTAGAAAACTTCTGCAGGCCCTGGGCTTCATGGCATCCTGCATTCTACTAATTCCATATGCAAAACTGAATATGAGGAAACTACAATGGTATCTAAAAAGTGTTTGGACTTAGCATTGTCACAGGCTGGAGACAATCATAACTTTAATTCCCTGCCTACAACAGGAGTTTCGATGGTGGTCCCAGGCCTGTCACCACAACAAGGGACAGTCTTTTACCTTACCCACAGCCAGGCAGACAATAACAACGGATGCATCAGATTATGCCTGGGGGGACACATATGGCAGGAAAATGTATTCAGGTACGTGGCCCAAGGAACAAATGCATCTTCACATCAATCAAAAAGAGATGCTAGCTGTACAGAATGCCCTGACAGCTTTCAAGGACCTAATACATCCAGGGCAACTATTAATAAAGACGGACAATACCACAGTTATGTGGTACATAAACAAGCAAGGGGGCACACATTCCTACCCCCTATGCAGACAAGCCATGACTTTGTGGAACACAGCACTGACCTGTCAAATACATCTGCAGGCACAATTCCTGCCAGGAACAAAAAATACACTGGCAGATGAACTAAGCAGAAATCTCATGGATCCTAATGAATGGAAGCTAAATCCACAAGTGTTCAGCATGATAATGAGGAAATGGGGACGCCCAGACATAGATCTATTTGCCTCCCCCCACAATTACCAAATACAGAAATTTTGCACAATAACTTATCACTCTCAAGCATGGAAAGTGGATGCTCTATCATTCAGCTGGAAAGGCCTGACAGTCTATGCCTTCCTTCTGATGCCTCTTCTCACCAAGGTGCTGCTAAAAGTCAGACAAGAAAGGTCAAAAATGATCCTGATTGCACCAGACTGGCCACGCCAGCACTGGTACCCAGTACTAAAGAGTTTGTCTCAAGGCCTAGCTTGGCCTCTATCTCAAATTCCTCATCTTCTGACACAACAAAACAATCAGATTCTGCACAGTCAACTCTGAACCTTAAACCTGGCAGCATGGCAGATAATGTAGCCACGCAGACTGCACCTCTCTCTAAAGCTGTTATGGATGTCATTTTAGAAGCCAGGAGGCCCAGCACTAGGAAATCTTATGCAGAAAAATGGAAGAGATTCTGTGCTTGGAGCCAGGCACAAGGGCTCGAACCACTTGTCCCTAATATACCTCAGATTTTATAATACCTAACTGAGATGCTGGACAAAGGCTTATCTTTCTCATCTATTAAAATCCATGCCTCTGCCATTTCAGCTCATTACAATACGGAACCTCCTATTTTTTCACATCCTCTACTACGACAGTACCTCAGAGGGGCAAAAAATATAAGACCCCCAAGGAGAGCACCAGTACCTACTTGGGACCTCAATTTTGTTTTAGAAAAACTCACACTGCCTCCTTTTGAACCAGCCAGCACAGCTGATCTAAAATTCTTGTCATGGAAAACTGCTCTGCACCTAACAATAACTTCAGCAAGAAGAGTCTCAGAGTTACAGGCATTAATGGCTGTGGAACCTTTCCTCATTTTTCATCAGGACAGGGTTTCTCTTAGGACAAATCCAACATTCATGCCAAAAGTGGTCTTACCTACTTTTTACCCAGATCCCCAGAATAAAGGGGAGAGACTTCTGCACGCTTTGGATATACACAGACAGCTACGATTCTACTTGGACAAAACAAAAACTTTCAGAAAAACTGAGCAACTGTTTGTAGCATATGCTGTAGGATCACAAGGAAAGCCTATTACAAAGCAGACAATCTTGAAATGGGTAGGACACTGCATCCGCTTCTGTTATGCACAACATGGCAAATCAGTGCCTGAGGGCATTAGGCCTCATTCTACCAGAGCAGCAGCCACTTCAGCAGCTTTCCACAGAGGAGTACCAACCAAAGACATTTTAGAAGCTGCAACCTGGAGCTCAGTACACACTTTCACCAAGCACTACCACTTACCTCTCTACTCTAAATCCAGACACTGCAGTTCTGCAGGGCTTGTTAGCCTCTCCAAATCCCATTTAGACCCAGCCACCCAACCTCAGCTTTGGGATTCTACCCAAGTGTAATGACTGCAACAGTGAAACATGATGAACATAGTAAGTTGGGTACCTACCATAAATGTAGATGTTCGAGTGTATTCACTGTTGCAGTGCAGGTTACCCACCCACCATCCCCATTTTTTCATTGCTGGGTCTTTTCTGTACTTCTCATCTCTATACTACCTATGGTGGTGTATTTGCTTGTAGATGAAGGAAATGTTTATAGTAATATATGCATGTTTTTGGCATAATTTTATCTTTCCAGCCATCCTATCTGGGGGCACCTGACATCTGGGGCAAGAAAAACTGAAGAAAATGGCGTTGGTTGCAACTTTTATACCCCTGGCGCACTGACGTCCGGGAAGAGGCGACAGCAACTGACACAGGACCAGGACTTTGGAACTCGGGCCGACTGTGGGTCACCTGCCAGCAGGATAACCTAAGTGTAATGACTGCAACAGTGAATACACTTGAACATCTACATTTATGGTAGGTACACAACTGTACTTTTCTCATCCAGGATAAAAGAGGTCATTGTTCCCCTCTACTCGTCACTCATTAGACCCATTATAGAGTACAATGCCCCTTTTGGTATGTACCTCACAAGACATCTACAACAACTGGAAAGGCCGCAGAAATACCTCACAAAGATGATTACCAGCCTCAAACAGATGCCCTACGCAGATAGTCTCAAAAAAACTCCAGCTTTACTCCATCGCATATCGCCTACTCAGAACCGATCTCTGCCTAACATACAAAGCTATGTCAAACCCAGAGGTGTTGGACATGCTCCACTTAAAGAAATCCCAATCTCTCTGAGCTACATGCTCTAGGGACCTAAACCTGGTCACCACAATAAAAAGAACGTGCTGGAGGGATAGATTCCTGTCCCAGAGACTCTCCATACTCTGGAACAAACTACCTATCTATATCAAACAAAGCTCCACATTAACACTCTTCAAGAAAAATCTTGATAATTGGATGTGAAATTGGAAATTCGCCCCGGGGATCATTTCTGTGGCTCTGCTTGACATTGGCACAGGAAAATAATTTTCTTGGATGGCGAAAGCTAGGGTACCTTTTTGGCTAGGCTTATATAGGCCCTAGTGCCAATAGCCTATTACCTACCTATGAACCTATGATTGCAACCAAAGGTAAAGTCCTAAGAACCTGGTCTTGACGATGCATGTTTTGTCACGTGTTCCATTTTTGAAGGCTTCACTAAGAAATTAAAAAAAAATGGCCTATTGTCCTCAGTAGCAATATTTTGAAAGAGGTTTTGGGTTACTTCTCATACACCTCTTACAGAAAGTCCTCCAGTCTGATGGACTGTCTAAACCATTCCTGATTGTATCCTGACCAAGAACTCAGTTGTTTGCAAAGGATATTCTGTTTGATCCTATAGGGATACCAGCACTCAGCTAGAAGTTAATGGCCACACTTTTTTCAGAGTTATGGTATCGTAATTTTTTTACTGCATTGTTGTTCTAGCCTTGATTTGTATTTTTCATTTGTCTGAGATATTTCAGGAAAAAGATACTTGGTTTATATTGTGTATGGCACCGCACAACCATTTGGCCTTAGTAATGAAATTAAGATCTGATGTTGTCAATCTTCACTCTACCTTGTTTGTGGGCTTGGGTCTAAGCCTCGGAATTGACTCAGCCATTATTCCAGCTCGCGCCTTCCAAAAACTCTTTGAGTTAATTTGTACCTATAATGCTCCTCACAAGATTACCTCAGATCTCGTTTGCCACTTCGTAGTGTTACGTTCTCTCCTCTAGCTCTCGAGCATCAGGAATAACTTTTAAAAAAACTGTAAATTTAATTATTTTTGTTTATTAATAAGTTCTCTTTTTTTACTCTTTTTTTTCTACCATCTCCTCTTGTTGACAGTTGTGTGTGTGTGTGTGTGTGTGTGTGTGTGTGTGTGTGTGTGTGTGTGTGTGTGTGTGTGTGTGTGTGTGTGAGATTGCTTTCATTTATATACCATCTTTCTTAATCTTTCACATACCACTGTTGGTACTTCTCCCTCCTTACTGTACGTACCATTGTGGTATTCCATTTCTGACTTAAATTATTGACTTCTTTAATAAAAAAAAAAAAAAAAAAAAAAAAAATTCTCTATAGTTTTTTCCGAGTTCTCAGTATCTTGGTGTGTGTGTGTGTGTGTGTGTGTGACTGTTCTGTTTTTCTGGTCATGGCTGACAAATCTGCTAAAAGGACTTCAGGTTTAAAAGGTGCAAGAAATGCAACAGAAAGCTACCTAACTCTGATGGACATACTTTGTGTTTATTGTATAGGAGTTGTTAATTTGCAGGAAAACTGTGCAATAAACCTCTGTTTTAGCCATAGAGCTTTAATTGACAGAAGAAATAAACTTATTCTGAAAGGTCTTTTCAAATCAGACTTTGACGAGACCTTATCTGTGTCCAAAATGGAGACAAGTTCACCTTCTTCTTCTACTTCGTCATCATCTTCTAAATCAAAGACAAGAAGCCAGTCAGTTCCGACATGCTCATCGGAACCGCCTACTAAACTGGCTAGGACCTCCATGGTTCCTAGAGTCTCCTCGGAACCGATGGCTCAGCCAGCTCAATCCTCGGTACCGTTGGTACCCATTTCAGAACCAACTACTTCAGTGCCAATGCCTTCACCTCCTGTTCCTGCATCAACCACTTCAACTCCGATGTCAGTAACATAACAGAATCACCAAAGGAATTTTCTTTCAAAACTTTGCCACGAACTAGATATTCACCTTCAGTGGATCCCTTTGTGGATCATCCTCCCAGTCCTTTCTTGGAGAGATATCCACCCAGATCTTCCTCAGTACCTTCAGTCCGATCCACCAAGAGTCTACCGGAATCCAATGTTATGAGACTAGAGCATCACCCCTTGTGGTGAGGGGGTTGCCCCCTTCCATGATTCCAAGCATTGTTAGCTCTGGAACCTTACCTTCTTCCACACCTATACCTATTTCTGACAGCAACCCTGAGCTCCTACAGTTTGTTGGAATCAGAGACCTCCTGGGGTCAAGGCTTCGTTATTGGTTCTGAGGGACAGGGTTCGACTTCGATACTTTCAGAGCCCTCCATGCCCCTCAGTGCTTTGGCATATGTAAGTTCGACACTGGCTTCGCCTTCAGTGGTGGCCATCTAGGTACAGGTTAGGACCATGGTTCCCAAGGAGTCTATTTTGGTTCCGGGCTCCCATCCCTCTACTCGGGGCTTGCCTTCCAAGCCACAGAGAGGGCTTTGTCCATGGTGGACAAACAGTCTATGACATCCCTGTCAGGCCAAACATGTTGTTCATCCCCTTGGCCAGAGCTTCCATCAGTCTTTTCCCTGGGACAGAGGGCACAAAATTCTCACTGTCAAGCCACATTGGTTATGTCATATTTGGATACCTCTCTGGAGCACCCCACCGAAGAGGTACCTTTGAAGAAAAAGTGCAAGAGGAAGCACTTGGACTCCCCTGAGCAGTCCTAAACTGAAGATACAGATTTTGATGAAGGGAAAGGTTCCTCTAAGTCACCCCCTGAAGATGTTTTCTTCAGGGACATTCTAGAAATCCTGAAACAGAGGGGTGGCTGGACTACCCTCCAACCTTCTTCAGAGGAATCAGTATACCTAGATGCTTTTCATGCCCAAACCTCTCTACCTCTTGGATCTCTCCACCCACTGATGATCTTAAGTTGATTGCTCAACAGGCATGGAAGATGCCTGACTCTATTGAGCTGATCCCTAAGAAACCTGATCATATTCTCTATGCTCCAAAAGATGAGCAACACTAAGCCAAAGGTATTCCTGTAGATGCCATGGTGGTAGTGGCAGCCACCAGGATGGAACTTGCTGATGAAAGTCCTATGATCCATCCTCCTAATAAGGAGTCTAAGACTATAGGATAGATTTGGGAAACACGTATACACCTACTTTTGCTCTCAGGTCCATGAACTATATGGCACATTTTCCCAGGCTACAAAGAGATCTGATTCAAGAGCTTTCAAATACTGTTTCAAGAACAGTAGCTGAGGAGGGTTTGAGACAAAGAGACTTCTCAGCTTGCCATCATTGAATCTCTTTCCAATTCTTCCATGTGGCTAATTGCTTATGCTGCCGAAGAGATGACTGGAGCATTTGGCTCAGGCATAGCCATCAGGAGACACGCTTGGATGCACTTATGTGAGTTTGCAGAGCTATTTAAGTCTTCTTTCATCAATGCTCCATTTGGCAGATCCAGCCAGATGTGAGAAAAATGGGAAGACCCTTTCTGCCGTGGGTATATGCTTCTCCACTCTATTCCAGGAACCAGAGAAGTGGTAGACTATGGTTCAAAAAGTCCCAAGGACCTTTCCAGAACTCACATGGAAATGACTTCCCTCAGGGCAGAGGGGGAAGTAATAGTGGAAGATGCCATCCAAGAGGCAGAAGTGGCCTTCAGAATCAGGGTTCTAGGGACTCCTTCCCTGGTAACTCCTATCAATGTGGCTGAATGGAGCCCCAATTGCCTTCCTCTGGAGGCAGTCAGGGGACGATTATCTCTGCACCAATCTGCCTGGCTAGGAATAACAAGAGACAAATGGGTACAGAGGATCATTATCAGAGGTTACAAAATTCCCCCGATAGAAGAACCAAAGAATCCAAGAAGAATCCCAGACCTTCCACCCAGTCACAGGGAGGCAGCAGTCTTCGAAATCTAAAAACTGTTCGACAAAAGAGTTTTCTAGGCAGTCCCACCAGACCAGAAATGATCCGGAATTTACTCAAGATTTTTTTAGTGCCAAAGAAAACAGGGAACTGGAGACCGATCTTGGATCTCAGTCCGTTGAACAAATCAGTTCAACAAACCAAATTCTGGATGGTCTCAGTTCAGTTGATACTTCCATTCTTGAAAAAAGAAGATTGGATGTGTTCAGTAGATCTTTGGGATGCGTATTACCACATAAAAATGGACAAGTGCTCCAGAAGACTCTTGCGCTTCCGGCTGGAAGCCAGTCATTATCAGTTCAGAGCACTGCCCTTTGATCTCACCACAGCCCCCCCCCCCCCCCCAGGGTGTTCACCAAATGTGTGGCAGTAGTAGAGTGCTAGGAATCTGACTGTTTCCATATCTAGATGACTGTCTCCTTGCCACTCCCACCAGGCGTCAACTCATAAAAGCATAAAATTACACTCTTCTTCTTTGTTCCAGCTTAGGAATCACCATAAACTATGAAAATTTTCATCTGGAACCATCTCAACAGCTGGATTTTTGTGGCGCTATGCTTGACACAGTCACCAGCTTTGTGTCACTTCCCTTAGAAAGACTACAAAGGATCAGATCACAAATTAGTCTGATCATTCGCAGCAAGAAAGTAAAAACAAGACTCATCCTATAAGCCCTAGGGTCAATGGCAGCCTGTATCACCCAAGTTCCCCTGGCCAGATACCACATGAAAATTCTTCAGTAGCTTCTGGCCTCCTAATGGTCCTCTCTTTGTAATTTCTCCAAATCTTTTGGGTTCCTAATACCATGACAGGAATGGACTCCATTCCGAAGTCAAAGTACATTTAAAGTTTGTGAAATTAGTATTGTTTCAATCCTTGATGTCAGCTAAAATTGCTCTTCACAGCACCTGTAATGTGCCCAGCAATGACTCCTTCTGCAGTTTGTACAGAGTTACATGTATTGGTAGCGTACCTCAATATGATTGTCCTTATTCAAAGGTAATTAGGATAATAAGAGTCTCACCCTTTTTAATTTCTCCGAATCTTTTAGGTTTCTAATACTATGGCGGGAATGCCCCCATTCTTAAATTAAAGTATGATTAAAGTTCATGAAATTAGTATTGTTTCACTGTTTGATGTCAGCCAAAAGTGTTCTTCGCAGCACCCACAATGTGCCCAGTAATGACTCCTCCTTTAATTTGTATGATGTCCCGTGTATTGGTAACATATCTAAATATGATTTTAGACTATTTTTATATAACCCTTTGCTCCTACTACTATTGAAACTATTTGGGTATCTTTCTTCCACATTTCTCTCGTTTCTGCTTGCACATCCTGATATTTTATAACTTTGTGTGTCTCTATGTGCAGGACACTGTAGTCACTGGGTGTGGCAATTTCAATGATCAATGCTACTTTTGTCTTTTTTCCTTGGATCACTGCAGCTGTGCTTTCAGTTCCTCATCTGATGAAATCATCAACAAAGAGATGATGAGAAGTCTTTAGATTTTGTTGTTTTCTAGTAGTCAAATTATAGTCACAGTCTAAACTGTTAAGTAAGCAGCTTAATGGGGTAAGGGCAAGGCAGAACAGCAACAGTGACAGTGAGTCACCCTGGAATATCCTCCCTTTGTATTTTTCTCCCTGGGATAATAATTTGTCCTTTATCATGGCTTAATTGCAAAGTGGTCTGCCATTGTTTCATGGTCACTGTAATGTAGTCGATCAGTATAGACTGTATCTTATACATTTTTAAGCATTCTTTTATCCATGAATGAGGGATACTATCAAATGTTTTTTTGTAGTCATTCCATGCCATACTTCGATTCTTCCACTTTTTGCAGTTCTCCACTATGACTTTATTGAACAACAAATGATCCTGTGTTCCATATGACTTTCTTTTACTGCTGAAATTGAGTATTCTTGTAAATGACTATAAACTCTGTCAGCATCAGTTCCCTTGTATAGTAATTTTTGGGGTAGTTTGCAGGTTCACTCTTAAGTAGGAGCATTGTTTTACTTGTTGTTAGCCAGGTTAGTGTCTGTTTGGGGTGCGCATATAAAAAGTTCTTACTCATGGCTTAATCTTCGTGCAAAGATGTTAATACTTTTAACCAAAAGCTAGGTATTGCATCTGGGCCTGTGGTTTCCATTTAGAGGCTTTTCTTAACTTTGTTTCAATCTCTCTGGCTGTTCATACCATTTCATATCCTGTACCTTTAAACTTCTTATTCTTTCTTTTACTTCTTTCATCCATTTAGCATCTTTGTTATGTTCCACAGGATCTTCATAGATACTTCTCCAAAATGCATCTATTTCTTCTTTTTTTGACGGTCTTTCAATTCCTTTTACCTTGTTTCCCAATTCTCTATAAAACTTTTTAGGGTCATCAATAAATTGCTTAGTTTGTACTTTTCCTTTATATTTCTCTGTGTATCTTCTAAGTTTTTCTGCCTGTGCTGAAGTGTTTAGTTTGTTATTTGCAATAGTGCGTGATAGATCCTGGTCTGTTATAATAATGTGCATTGCTTTTATCACATCTATCTTTCTTAGTATTTTTGTTCATAGGTACTAGGCTAATGTCCCTGGAGCCTTTACAAGCCTAGCCCATAGAAGTGCCCTGCCACCCAACGTTGATTCCCAGTGCCTGTATCAAGTAGAGCCACTGGAGTGATCCCCAGGGTGAGCTTTCTATTACCCATCCACCCATCAAGATATCTCTGTAGCATTTCTAACAGAGCTGGGTCAGACATTGCTTTGTAAATCAGGCAAAAATTGCCTCTAAGTAGGCGATATGAGATAGAAAATAGCTGGAGTCTTTTGCATCTGTCCATGTAGGCCATGTATTTAATGCGTAGGATCCTCTTCATGAGGTACTTCTGTGGTCTCTCCAGCTGTTGCAGGTGTCTAGTGAGGTACATGCCAAATGGGGCATTAAACTCAATGATTGATCTAATGAGGGAAGAGTAGAGAGAGACGATGACCTCTTTCTTCCTGGATGCAAAACCCTTGGTTATGAGATGTGCCACATAGAAGGACTTCTGACCACAGTGGCAATGTGGTAGTCGAAGGAGAGGTTGCTGTCAGCCTGCGTACCCAGATCTCTTACAACACCTTCAGTGTGCGCTCCCATTGATGTGGTAATTAGTGGGAACTGAGTTTTTACCAAAGGGGATGACACATTTTTTGGCATTAAGCTTAAGGCCATGGTTTCAACACCAGTCACTGGTATCAGTGAGGCCTTTCTGTAGGATGTCTGCATCACTTGGGGAGTTAATAATGGCTCCTAGCTTGCAGTTGTCTGTGAACTTGGTCAGCCAGAGTCCCTTTCTGTTGGCCTGGACTTCTGAGAAGTAGATGCCGAACAGGAGAGGACCCAGGACCCAGGACTGATCCCTGTGGGACTCCACTCATGACTGGTCTGTAGTCTGACTTGGAGTCGACTACTTTCACACTGTGTGTTCTGTGAGCCAATTTGCAACCCAGCTAGTGATATAGGGTTTGATGCATAGTTTGATGAGTTTATTAATAATTCCTGAGTGGGGTGGCCACGGTGGTGCAGTGGTTAGCGTTGCCACCTCACAGCAAGAGGTTCTCTGGTTCGATCTTCGGCTGCGGTGCCTTCTGTGTGGAATCTGCATGTCCTCTCTGTGGTCACGTGGGTTTTGTCAGGGTGCTCCGCTTTCCTCCCACATTCCAAAGACATGCTGTAGGTGGATTAGACACTCTAAATTGGCCCTAGGTGTGAGTGCATGCATGTGTGTGCCTTCTGTGGAAGGTTGGGCGCCGGGATGGCAACTCGACACCATAAAACTCCACTGCCAATCATGTGCAGACAGGTGATCCACTGTGGCGACTCCTAACTGGGAAAAGCCGAAAGAAGAAGAAGAAGATCAATAATCCCCGAGTGAGGAATGGTATCAAAGGCCTTGACCAGATTGAGGTAGGCTGTATGCACTTCCTTACCTTCATCCACAGCTCTCGTGACTAACTCAAAGAAGTCAACCAGCTTGAGCAGGCATAATCTCCCTTTCACAAAGCCAAATTGCGTGGGGTCTAAAGTTGGGAGATTTCCTATATCTTTGTTAATCAGGTCCATGACAATGTGCTCCATAGCTTTACATATCAGACTCGTCAGGCTAATGGGTTGATAATTCTCAGGGTCTGTAGTTGCTCCCCATTTATGGAGAGGGATGACTGTAGCAGTGCGCCATTCGGTAGGGACAATCCCTGAGGTGAGGCTGTGACTGAACAGGGCACACAGATGTGGTGCCAGTTAGCTTTGTTGTTGTTGCGCAGTTGATCTATTCCCTCTTCTATAGTCATCTAACAGTGATACATTTTGTCTTAATTGCTTTATAGTTTTCTCTATTCGATATTTCCGTGATGGTATTTGATTTCTCCCCTTCCGTTCCCTCACTAGCCTGTATTCTTGTGGTAGAACTTTATTAGTTGCACAGTAATATATTCTATTTAATTCTGTTATATCGCATGGATCTCATTGGACAGTCCTAATTACTTTTTTCATTTGTTTTATCAGGCGTCTGACTTTTGGGGTTTTATTGACCTTCAGTAGTCTATTATTTTCATTGATCTTAATATATCTATGGTCCATTAAATCAAGAAACTCTTCCCTTATTTCATTTTCTTCCAGACTGAGGAGCATATCCTTTGTTTTCCTTTTCCTGCTGGCATTCTATAGAAAGTTCTATAGCATCTTCATGTGGTACCTTCTGTGACGCCTGTGCCCTGGCCAGCAATCAATGAGCCTCAATTCTCACCACTAACACCAGTGAGGGGCGTCTCATATAGGAGGAAAGGATAACAAATATACACAGTAAAGTGCAGTTTCCCTTAAGAGCACACAGAGATCACAGTCAGTCCGGGGTTGGTCGCTGCCTTGCTCTCCAGGTCCCCAATAAGACTCCCCACTGGCACAGCTCTAGGGTCCAGATCTCAGCCTAGTGGGCAAGTTAAAACCTCCAGCACCCTCACTGTCCAACCAGTGCTTTGTGTCCCTGCCCTATTAGCTCACACACACACACACACACACACACACACACACACACACACACACACACACACACACACACACACACACACACACACACCTTGAGAAGAGTTTATACAACCACACACACACTCCTGGGGAAGGCTGGCACAGGTTCTCCAGCTGTACCCCTTTTTCCCAGACTATACGGTAGTACCAGCTGCCACCACCACTAATATTTATCAGCTACTCAAAGGCCCTTAAAAGGGTGTCCAATTATTACTGTTCAATATTATTATCCAATTGGTAGTATAGCCCGGGGCTAAAGCTATTGAAGTGGCATTGTACAATTTTAGCAAAGGCATGCAAGTACTCTAAAGAGCTTAAATTATCTCTACAAAAACAGCCACAGTTGGAAGGGTTTAAAAATATTTTTAATAACAGTCAAAACACAAAACAAATACTTTGTACTACACAGTGCTAGTCAAGAGTTCAGAGATCACCGAGAAATACTTAAAATAATTCAGTAGTGCAGTTCTGACATCACTTAGTCTAATCTTGCTAGTTTCTAGTTATTTCTAAGAGAAAACACAAGTCCAGGATAAACTTACATATAGAGCAAGACAGTCCTGGTGAGTTGGATGGTCAAGACAAAAATGCTTCATGCTCTCTGATTCCCTCTGTTTTTAAAATCACAATTCTGATTTGCATTACATCATTCTTCATACTTCCCTGGGTTCCCAGGCTAACAGAAACTACATTTGCTTTCTTCACCTCTGGGCAGAAACCAGAGCAATAAAGGACATTTATGCATGCAAATTCTGGCCATTAACTCTGGCCTTAAAACAATAAGCAGGATGCCTCACTCTAGACTTGCTGGCTCCAAGTTGTAATATCAAATGGTCACAACATGCTTTACTTGGTCAGTAGAGTGCACTGTTACATTTTTTCCATTTCCACATGTAGCACTATTTTTACCATTTAAGACAACAAGCCTGTGGTTTACATTAATGTTTACAGATGACAGAATTATCTCCAAAATTCTATCTGGCTAGGCTGCCAGCCTTCATCTGTCTTCGCCCGATCTTCACATATCCCCCCCCCCCAGAGAACTCAAGCTAGTTTTTCAAGCGACCCTTGAGAAACGCTGCTTGAGGGAGTTAGGTCTGAGTATACCTTACCCCATTCCCTGTCTTGAGAGCCCATCTGCATTGGCATTGCTAATCCCACTGCAGTGCTGCGTGGACATATATGCTTACAACCCCAGGCTCATCTTAGTAACTTGGCATTTTGCTGGCTGGCTCTGTTTAACCATGTTAGGGGGGGTTGTGATCTGTCATAAGAGTGAATTTTCTTCCATACAGATAAGGCTGAAGTTTCTGCAGTGCCCACACTATGGCTAGACATTCCTTTTCTACAGCTGCATAGCATTCCTTCCTGGATTGGAGCCTATGACTGAGATAAACCACTGGGTGCTCTTCCCCCTCTGAAGAAATCTGGCTAAGTACAGCCCCCACCCCATGGTTCGAAGCATCCACCTGCACAACAAATTCTTTGCTGTAATCTGGACTGGCTAACATAGGGGGTCCTCCCAAAGCTTCTTTAAGCTTCTGGAATGCTTGCTCACATGCTGGGGTCCACACTACCTTACCTGGCCTGTTCTTCCTTGTCAGGTCTGTGAGGGGAGCAGCTATGGTACTATAACTGTGGACGAACTTTCTGTAGTGCCCTGCTGTCCCTAAAAATGCCCTTACCTGCTTTTAAGTAACAGGTGCAGGTAATAGTTGCAGGCCATGCCCGAATGGCTTCCACTTTGGCAGGTTCTGGCCTTATCTTACCACTCCCCACTCTGTGTCCTAGGTAGGAGACCTCTGCCATACCCACCTGACATTTGCTTGGCTTAATGGTCAACCTTGTCCTCTGTCATCTGCCCAGCACCTCCCTGACATGTTGAAGGTGCTCTTGTCAGGAATGGCTGTAGACCGCAATATCATCTAGGTAAGCAAGGGCAAACCTTCCTGCTCCTGCAAGAATATGATCTACCAGCCTCTGGAAAGTTGTTGGGGCATTCTTCATCCCAAAAGGCATCTTTGTGAACTCATACAAGCCAAAAGGAGTCACAAAGGCTGACTTCTGTCTAGCACTGGGAGTCAAGGGCACCTGCTAGTAACCCTTGGTAAGATTGATAGTTGTAAGATACTTAGCACCACCCAGCTACTCTGGGGCCTCATCTGTCTTAGGCATGGGGTAAGCATCTGAATGTGTGACTATTTAATTTCCTCTAGTCCACACAGAATCTGGTGCTGCCATCCATCTTTGGCACCAGCACCACTGGGGAGGCCCAGGGACTGTTGGACTCTTGAATTACCCTTAGTTCCAACATCTCCTTTACCTCCTCCCTCAGAGTCTGTTTGACTCTTACAGGCACTCTATAAGGGGCCTGCCTAATAGGCATTTGGGATCCTATATCTACCTGGTTCTGCCCCAGGTGGGTACACCCTGGTTTCCCAGTGGACATGTCCCCAAATTCCTGTAACACTGCTCAGATTTCTCGAACCTGGAAAGGAGATAGCTGCTGGGACATTGCTACCCATTCCACTAAGGTGTCAGCCCGAGCCTCACTGAGGAGATCAGTCACCAGATCTCCCTCAGACTCCTCCTGCAATCCACTGCAAATGCTCAATACAAGGGCCTCCCTGTCATGGTAAGGTTTCATCATGTTAACATGGTACAGTTTGTGCCCCTGCCTTCTGCCTAGCAGTTCCACAATGTAGTTAACAAAACTTACCTTTTTTACCACCTTGTAGGGTCCCTCCCAAGCTGCTTGCAGCTTGTTGTGTATGACAGAAATGAGAACCATTACCTGTTTCCCCCCAGCATACTCTCTAGCTGGAGCATTCCTGTCATACTACATCTTTTTCTGTTGTTGGGCTTCTGCCATGTTCTCCTGGGTCAACTTGTCCTGAGGTTTAGGATGTATGCCACAAAAGACTCCTTGTGAGACTCGCACTCACCTTCCCACTCATCTCAAATTAAATCTAGAGGTCCCCTCACCCTATGCCCATACAGCAACTCAAAGGGTGAAAAACCTGTGGATTCTTGGGGAACCTTTCTGTAAGCAAACAACATTTGGGGCAAATATTTGTCCCACTCCCTGTTAAACTGATCTGCAAATGCCTGTAGCATGGACTTGAGTGTAGAGTTTAACCTCTCAACAAGACCATTAGTCTGGGGATGGTAGGGGGTGGTCTTCATGTGCTTCACCCCACAGGACTTCCACATACAAGCCAGCAGGTCTGACATGAAATTTGCACCTCTGTCAGTCAGTATTTCTTTTGGGAAACCTACCCTGCTGAAAATCTCTAACAACGCATTTGCCACCTTCTCTGCCTCAATGGAGGACAAAGCCACCGCCTCAGGGTATCGTGTAGCATAATCCACTACCACTAGGATATACTTTTTCCCTGAGGAACTTGGGGTACTCAGAGGACCCACAATATCCAAAGCTACCTTCTGAAATGGCTCTTCAATCACAGGCAAAGGTAACAAAGGAGCTCTCACCTTGTCTCCTTCCTTGCCTACCTTTTGACACTGCTCACAGGTCCTGCAGTACCTTGTTACATCTCTGGAAATTCCAGGGCAATAGAAGTTCTGCATAATATACCTCTTTGTACGTTTTATACCCATATGACCTCCATGGGCTATGGCTAGAAGTGCCAGATGGTAGGCTTTAAGCACTACCAACTGCTGTATTCTCTCACCTTCTAGCCCTCCCATAGGGGTCCACTATCTGTACAGTAGCCCTTTGTTCCAGTATACATATTTCCCCTTTCCTTGAGAATCATGTGCCTCCCTAGCTACCTGCCTCAGGCCTTGCAATGTAGGGTCTGAGAGTTGAGCCTGTCTCAACTCTCTCCTTGTAACCCTTCCCAGCTCCCCTTCCACAGGAAGTCTGGCATCCTGGGACAGTCGTGCCTCACTGTCAGCCTGGGTACTACTACTCACCTCTACCTTTGCAGTCACTCTGTTCAAGGGACCATCAGTACCCCCAAGCAGCTGTGGCTCACCTTCAGTCTCACTGCTACAGCGTAGCTTCCTCCCTGAAGTAACCACCTCATCAGTCCTGGCTGCAAGTATGCAGTCTGTCTGGGTCTCCCCAGGCTACCAGACCCACAAGCTTGTCTCTAAGTCTGACCGCGTGTAACTGCATAAGCACATGGTACTGCCTCATCCAAATCCTTCCTATCAGGACATCTGCAGGATGGTAGTTTAGTACCCCTGTTGTCTCAAGGCAACCTACTGTTGGCATTTTGTCTTTCCCACTTACTGGCTCCCTCACCTTTGGTTTCCCACCTTGCCTCCATGGACACCTGTATGCCACATGGCCCCACTGGTTGCATTGAAAACATTCAACCCTAGCTCCTGGACATGTACCTGGACTAGTGGCTTCCCCTGCTACTGGCAGATTCTGTTGTGGCAGTCTGTGCTGCCCACCATGGATTCCTTTAGACCTATGAGCAGTACTGGCGGTCCCCTTCCTGTGCACAGCTGCCTTGCTGTCCAGGTATAGGTCTCCCTTCTTCCCCAACTCCTTTGAAGTAGCACATTGTCTGTCAGCTAACCAGATCCTCTTGCCTTCAGGCAAAGTGCTAAGGGCTTGTTCCCCCACATAAAGGTCTGCCAGCCCTTCAAAAGTGGTGACTTGACATCCACTCACCCAGCTATGAAAATAAGTGCTCAGTTCAGCAACATATTCAGACACACTTTCATCTGCCTTGCGTCTTTGCTCACTAAACTTTTTTCTATACATTTCAGGTGTTAGTTTCAAACATTCTAAAAGACATTTTTTACAGTAGTATAATGAAAACAGACAGCATCAGGCATTTTTGACAAAAAAGTTGCAGCTTTCCCATGGAGTAAGGGGGTCAGGAACCTTACCCAGAGCCTTTGGTCAACACTATACCATTTGCATACCCTCTCAAACATATGAATGAAACTATCAACATTATCCCCCTCCTTAAATTATGGAAAAAATTTACTGACCTGTTGCGCTTCTAGGGTCCAGTTACTCCCTTCCCTATTACCTCCATGACTCTGGCAAATACTCAGCATTTCCCTCTCATGTCTTCTCTGATGCTCCTTTTCTTCAGCATCTATCTCCAAACACCTGGCCTCCAACTCAAGTCTCTTTAGGTCCAGCTAGATTTTTAAGTACACTACAGAAAGGTTGATCTGTCCATTCTCCAAGGATATTGTATCTCTATTGCCAGTCTGATGGTCCTTCGCAGAAAGGTTGAGCTGTCCATTCTCCGAGGATATTGTATCTCCACTGTCAGTCTGATTGTCCTCCTGGATGTGGTTTTCTAATGCAGCTGTATCCAAGGTTGCAATCAGGTCTGCCTTAGTCAGGTTTCCATGCACCAGGCCCCTAGCCTGACACATCTCCACCAGTTGGCTCCTTGCCAGCTTTCCATACTCCTCTGCTGACATGCTTTTTGCTCACCCTAACTGACTAAGCTAACAAAAGAAATAAAACAATTGTGATCTGAACTCTTGAGTATTCACTGCATGGCTGTTTTAGAGTACAAAACACCTTCAGAGATCACTGTACATAAGCTACAGGATTCACTCTACCCACACCACTACAAGCCAATTAGTATTTGCCAGCTAATTAATATGTGATGTGGATATTCCACTAATGTCCACCAATTAGTATGTGAAGTGGATCCCACTACTGAAAACCAATTAATATGCGAGGTGGATAACCCAACCACTGCCACCATTTACTGTGTGAGGTGGATATCCCAACCACTGCCACCAATTAATATGTGAGGATATCCCAACCACTGCCACCAATTAATATGTGATGCCCGTGCCCTGGCCTAGCAATCAACACTAACACCATAGAAGGCATCTCATATATGAGGAAAGGATAACAAATACACACAGCAAAGTGCAATTTCACTTAAGAGCACACAGAGATCACAGTCAATCTGGGGCTGGTTGCTCCCTTGCTCTCCAGGTCCCCAATAAGACTCCCCGCTGGCACAGCTATAGGGTCCAGATCTCAGCCTAGCTGACAAGCTAACCCTCCAGTACCCTCTCTGTCCAACCAGTATTTCGTGTCCCTGTCCAAGTAGCTGACACACACACAGACACACACACACACTCTGAGATAAGTATTTATACAACTTCACATACACTCCTGGGAAAGGCTGACACAGATTCTCCAGCTGTGCCCCTATAACCAGACTATACGGTAGTAATTACTACCACCACCAGCTAATAATTATCAGCTACCCAAAGGACCTTAAAAGGGTGTCCAATTATTACTGTGCAATATTATCATCCAGCAGTAGTGTAACTTAAGCAATCAAGGCTTATTGGAAGGGCTTAGTCCAGGATTACTTATAAGTATACAGTGTACTCTAAAGCTTAATTTATCCCTAGATAAACCAGCCACAGTTGAAAAGGGGTTAAAAATATTTAATAATAAATACTAAAAACACAAGACAATACTACTACACCACAGTGCTATTCAAGAGTTCAGAGATCACACAGAAACTTAAAATAATTCAGTAGTACAGTTCTGACATAACAGAAAAACACTTATTCTAATCTTTTTCTAATTCCTAGCTATTGCTACAAGAAAACATACTTCTAACATGCTACTTACATAAAGAGAGCATAAGGCAGTGCTGAGTTAGATAGACAGAGATCAAAGTGCTTAATAATCTCTGGTTCTCACTGTTTAAATTGAAGCTGCAGTTCTGCTAAACATTGCATCATCTTTTGCACCTTTCTGGTTCCCTGGCCACATAGAAACTGCATTTACATTATTTTACACTTAGAGCAATAAATGACATTCTACATGTAAATTCTAGTAATTATTCCTTAAGTTAAAACAATAGAAAGAATTGTGCTAGCTCAGACAGACTGACTCCGAGCTCTACAGATCAAAGGATAGATTTGAAATAATTTAAACTGCAAAAGAAAGATTTGAAATGCTTCCTTACAGCAGGTGGCAATGTTGCCACATTGTTTTAAGTTCAACATTTCACATTTACAAATGATAGAATTATCTGCACAATTCTATCTGTCTAGGCTGGCAGCCTTCACCCTTCTCTACCAGTCTTCACACTGACATCACAAAAAAACACAGTCTAATCTTTCTAGTTTCTTATAGGTTCATAGGTTCATACTAGGCTATCTGCACTGGGGCAATTATAAGCCTAGCCCGATTCTGTATGGCTTACGCCACCCCTTGATTTGAGTATACTGTGCCCTTTTTTAAGGTTTAGTTTACTGTGCCTCTGTCTAATAGTGACACGGGAGTAATCCCTGGGACAAACCTACGATCCCCCATCCACCCATCGAGATTCTTCTTGAAGAGATTCAGTGAGGTGCTCTGCCTCACATGAACTGGAATTCTATTCCAGAGCGAAGGGAGCCTCTGGGTTATGAACCTGTCCCTCCAGCAAGTTCTATTTATTTCTGTGCTGAGGTTCAAGTCCCTCGAGCATGTGGCTCTAAGGGATTTAGATTTACTGAGGTGGAGCATGTCCATTAATTCTGGATTTGACATAGCTTTGTATGTCAGGCATAGATCGCCTCAAAGTAGGCGGTATGCAACTGAGTAGAGCTGGAGTTTTTTTAACCGAGCAGTATATGGCATCTGTTTGAGACCCTTGATCCTCTTGGTGAGATACTTTTGGGGTCTTTCTAATTGCTGCAGGTGTCGGGTAAGGTACATCCCAAAAGGGGCATTGTATTCTATGATGGGCCTGATGAGGGATGAATAAAGGGGCACGATTACCTCTCTTGATCTAGATGTGAAACCCTTCGTGATGAGGTGGGCTATGTAGAAGTTCTTTCTAACCACTTTGGCAATGTGGTTTTCAAAGGAGAGATTGCTATCAACTTGGGTCCCCAGGTCCCTAATAACTTTCTCTGTACTTAATGGGTTTCCGTCTATGTGGTAATTTGTGGGCACATTGTTTTTGCCAAAGGTATGACTATACATTTTTTGGCATTTAGCTTTAAACCATGGCGCTGGCACCAGTTATCTGTCTCTGTGAGACCTTTTTGAAGGATGTTTGTGTCAGCTGGAGAGTTGATTATGGCACCCAGTTTGCAGTCGTCTGCGAACTTGGTGAGCCATAGTCGTCCCACGTTTGCCTGTACCTCGGAAAAGTATATACCGAACAAGAGTGATCCCAGGACAGAACCCTGTGGGACGCCACTTGTTATCGGTTTCGAGTCTGACATGGCTCCAGCAACTCTCACTCTGTGGGTTCTGTCTTTGAGCCAGTTTGCGACCCATCTTGTGACATAGGGGTTTATATTTAAGCTGGATAGCTTATCTATGATGCCCGAGTGGGGTATTGTGTCAAATGCCTTTGCAAGGTCCAGATAGGCTGTGTGGACTACCTTCCCTTCATCTATGGCTTTGGTGACTGTTTCAAAGAAGTCAACCAGGTTCAAAAGGCAGGATCTGCCCTTGACAAAGCCGAACTGGGTAGGATCTAGTGTCTGTAGGTCCCCAATGTCTTTGTTTATGAGCTCCATGATTATCCTCTCCATAGCCTTGCAGACTAAGCTAGTCAGGCTTATGGGGCGATAGTTTCCAGGGTCCATAGATGCTCCACCTTTGTGGAGTGGGACCACTGTTGCTGTACGCCATTCTGTGGACACATATCCTGTAGTGAGGCTGAGATTTGTATAGCTGTTTTATTTGAGGGATTAGTTCCTCTTGTAGTTCATGTAGGACGCAACCTGGGATGCCATCTGGTCCCATGGAAGCAGTGTTTTTTGCTTTGGAGGGGGCAGCCTTCACCTGAGCATCTGAGATGTTTGGGAGGCAGCCCTCTGCCGGGATAGATATTTGCTCTTTTGGGGGGGGGAGGGGGTGGAGAAGTTGGCACTGAACCTGTCTGCCAGGATATTGGCGATGTCTGTGGGTTCAGTGTATTTTTTGTCGTTTAGAATCAACTCAGAACAAGTCTGGGAGTTGCATCCCAGGTTTCTAACATAACTGAAAAAAGCCTTATGATAGTCTTTGGTGTCCTGTGCAATTTTTCTCTCGAAGCTGGCCTTGGAGGATTTTATGAGGGATCGTAATTTTGTGCTAGTACTGATCAGAGATGCCTTGCCTATTAGGGATTTTGCTCTATCATGTAGTAGCTTCCTCCTTCTGTTGTACAGTTTATTTATGGCAGGGGTCCACCAGACTGGACGCCTGCCTTTGGATGATTGGGTCTTGGTTTTGTTTGGGATAGCATGATCCATGCATTCCTGGAGATGTCCGTAGAATGCATTTATATAGGATTCTGCAGTTTGGGCTGTAGTTTCCACTGGCCCTGGGGCCTTGAAGGATTCCACTTCGGTTTTGAGAAGTGAGAAGTTCGCTTTTGAGAAGTTTTTCACTGTGGTTTTCTGGGCTGGGGGTGGGGTCGGGATGTGGACATCCAGAGAAATTAATTTATGGTCTGATCTTACCAATGAGGGATATACTTCTGGTGTGGAGCATAGAGTCCACATGTTGGTAATGATCAGGTCTAGTATGTTGTCCCCTCTTGTGGGAGTGGTGACTAGTTGTTCCATAGCATTTGAGTTTATAATTTCCAAGAATCTTTGGGCTAAGGTACTGGGGCTTGAGTAGTGCTTCCAGTCAATGTTTGGGTAGTTGAAGTCGCCCAATATAATGGTGTTCGGAGAGATCTTCATGTTCTCCAATGTTTTCAGGAAAGCCGAATGGGATTCCTGACTTTGAGAGGGTGGTCTGTAGGATGCTATAAACTGAAAAGCAGTCTTGCCCACTGTTAGTTGCACATGGATGGTCTCCGATACTTCGTGCAATGCCACTAACCTGGAGGTGTGGATAACCTTGATAAATATGGAAACTCCCCCTACTTTTGTGGTTCGGTCCAGGTTTTGGGGCCGAAAAGCATGATATGAGGTATAGCCTGGTAGTGCTGGGGTGCTCTCTGGAGCCTTGAACCAGGTTTCTGTCACTGCACAGATATCGATGTTCTCCATACTGAAGAGAGCTTTGAGTGCGTGCATCTTGAGATTAAGACTTCTGGCGTTTAGCAGCATTACCCTTAGTTTCTTGTTCCTTGTGCTGTCTATGGGGGTGGGTTTGACTTTTGAGCCTTGCCTAAAAGGCACTATGGGGGTGGCAAGAGCCTTTGCCAATATCCGAAAGCCCAGTGGTGACAGGTGCAAGCCATCCCTAGCGAAGCAACGTTGGTTGTCGAGCATGTCATCCCAGGCTGACAGACACTGGATCCCCTTTGAATGACACCAAAATTTTAGCCAGTTGTTAAAATCGATCATTTTGTCTTTGTACTGTGGCATCATTCTAGGTGAGGGTAAGATGCTGCTCAAGGTCAGGGTCATACCAGCCTGGGCTACATGATCAGAGAGCTCCTCTATGTCTCTTTTCATGTAGTCCAGGGAGGTACGTCTCAGGTCATTCACACCAGCATGTACAATGACTGAGTCTTATTTGTATTTGCTTTGGAGTGACCTGAGTGCTTGCATTATGTGGCGGATCCTAGCACCCGACAGGCAGCTCACTGTGACCTTCTCTTTATTCAGCCTGGTGAGCGGGACATCAGTGTGTCTGACAATAGAGTCACCTATAACAAGAGTATCAGGTGTGTTATTCAACCTTAAGGACTGTGGCTGCTTGGCACACTGACTTTGTGGGTTATGTGTTGTGTGTGTTTTGTTTTGAGGTAGCGTTTGCTTGGATGTCTGCTTTGGAGGTCTCTGTTGCTTAGGTAGATTTTTATTTAGAGCCTCCGAGTATGTTTTTGTGTATTTATGTGCTTGGTTCGCTGATGTGGTGGGACTATGTGATACTGGAATTGTGGAGTGTGAGGTTACCTTCTCCTCCTGACTGGTTACACCAGTTTTGAGATGAGAGAGCTCAGCCTCCAGTTTGGCTAAATAGTTGCATCTCTCACATATATTTGAACCTGTTTGGAGGAGGAGAGGGTTGTCCATGTACATGAGACAGTTGTAACATTGCCTCAAAATTCCCAGATTCACCAGCTGGACTGGAGAGGAAACCATTGACTGACCTTTGGACATGCTAGAGTAATAGGGAAACTGAATTTAAGACGGACCAATAGAGGACAAGGGTAATCATAGAGAGTATAAGAGTAAGTAGTGCTTATGGTTTAATAGTGCTAACTTGTAGGATTACTTAATTGGACCAGTGAAGGGCCTTAGAATTCTAGTTATTTCTAAGAGAAAACACAAGTCTAAGATAAACTTACATATAGAACAAGACAGTGCTGGTGAGTTGGATGGTCAAGACAACAATGCTTCATGCTCTCTGATACTCTCTGTTTTTAAAATCACATTTCTGGATCACATTACATCATTCTTCAGACTTCCCTGGGTTCCCAGGCTAACAGAAACTACATTTATATTCTTTACCTCTGGACAGAAACCAGAGCAATAAAGGATGTTTATGCATGCAAATTCTGGCCATTAAACCTGGCCTTAAAACAATAGGCAGGATGCCTCACGCTAGACATACTTTCTCTGAGTTTTAACAACAAAGGGTCACAACATGTTTTACTTGGTCAGTAGAGTGCACTGTTGTTACATTTTTCCAGTTCCACATGTAACACTATTTTTAAAACAACAAACCTGTGGTTTACATTAATATTTACAGATGACAGAATTATCTCCAAAATTCTATCTGGCTAGGCTGGCAGCCTTCATCTGTCTTCACCCAATCTTCACCTTCTCTTAAATTTCATCCTGTGCCATCTGTTGCTCTGTCATATGGAAAGTCACTGGCCTATCACTCCTCAACATTGACTGCATCAGAATCTCCACAGTTTCCTGATGTTCATCGTGTTTCACTGTTGCAGTCATGACTGTAGGGTTCTCCCCTGCCGGCAGGCAGTCCTCGGTCGGCCAGAATCCCAAAGTCTGGGTCCGGCGTCGGCTGCTCAGCCATGCTCCCTGACGTCAGAGCGTCAGGAGTATAAAACTGACAGCCGACGCCATGTTCTCCAGTCTTTCTTGCCGTGCGGTGATAGCATTTTGCAAGTGCCTGTCGGCTGACTCCTGACAATTTTTTATAAACGTTCTTCAGTCCAAAGACTTTATTCTCCTACTCAAAGCTAAGTACCCCGTTGGGGGAACTTTTTTCTTGCTCCAGTCCGATGTCAGAAAAAGTTAATAATTGTATTTCATGTGGGAAGCAAATACCTCATAAGGATTTTCATTCTTACTGTATTCCTTGCTTAGGCCCTGACCACGACGTAGCTAGTTGTCAGTTTTGTGATAGATTCAATCAACGTACGATTAAACGAAGGTACAATTTTGCATTTCATTACTTCGGTAGGCGTTTTAATTACAAAATGTCGTCTGATACGGTTCCGGCTACCAGAGTTCACAAACGACGCAAGGATAAAGACAGGCCTCCGAGGTCCAAATCAGACGATGTTGTACAAGCAGAGCAAGCTTCAGGTTCGGCCGTCGTCAGTGAGGCGCTTTTGCAGCCCCTGTCGTCGGCCATTTCTGAACCAATAGCCAAAACGGACTCCCACGAGGAGCCAACTAGGCCTTTGAATATTTCTGTTGCAGGACCTTTGGACAATGCTCCTTCAGATGGGTCCGGAGCCGCTGTGCAGGTACCGGCTTCCGAAGGGGTTTTCAGGCCTACTCAACTTCTAATAAAGGCAAAGCCAAAGGCAAAGACTCCTTCCAAATCAAAGACTGCAGCCCAGGCCTCTTCTGATCCGGCACCCAAGTCTCAGAAACAGTTACTTAAGATGGCGGAGGACTTACTTACTATGATTAGGGGTTCACATCCCCCTCCAGATAAAAGGCCAAGGCAGGAAGTGTATTATGACTCCTCTGATCAGGCTTCTGTTTCTTCAGTTTCTTCTTCTGACCAGGAATATTCTTTCCCTCCTTATGAGGATTCTGATGCTGAGGAATCCATTCCTTCAGCTTCTCCCCCTGAGGATTTCTCCTTTGGGGAAACTTTGCATGAAATGAGGGAACATTTTCACTGGGAAGGACAGGAGTACTCGGAATATAAGAAAAGACTAAGGGATTTTCTTCTTCTTCCCCAACATAGACCCCTGGCTATTCCTCCTATTTTGGATATTGTGGATGATGCTTTTTCGGAGGCTAACTTAACTCCTGACTCTTTTCCTCCAGCTCCTGTTAAGCCAGACAGATATTATAGGGTTCCTGATTCCCACCAGTTTTTATACAAGAACCCTACTGCTGATCCTGAAACCATTTCTCAGGGCCCCAAGGGGGTTAAGGCCGCTTCTGCTAAAAACCCCATTCCCACTGAGAAGGATTCCAGATCTTTAGAAAGATGGGGCAAAAAAGTGTACACTTCAGCTACTTTATCTATTAGGGCTTTAAACTGTCAATTTCATATGCTGAAATACCAGCAATTCCTTCTGTCTGTTTTGAAACAAAAGCTAACTTCCAATGTTAAGTTGTCAATCTCGCCTTCATTCTTGCTTGATGGGTTCGGAGCCGATCCTCGGCTCCGACTCGGCACTTGCTTTAGCTCGAGAACTCCTTTTACCAGCTCGAGGCAGCCCCATATCCCATGATGCAAGGCAGTAAGTACCCAGATCTCGTTTGCCGCTTCGCTTGGGAGGTCTTCTCTTTACCAGCTCCTGGTAAGTAGTTCACATTTGTGATTTTTCAAGCCCCTTTTTAGTCTAAAACTATTTTTTTGATAGTTTAAAATTAATTCTATCCTTTTCTGACAGAAATTCCCTGTCTCTTTTAATTTTTTGTTAGTGAATTTTCCCTATCCCATCCCCCCCCCTGTTAGGGTGTGTGTGTTGGTGTTTTTATACAATACCTCTTGGTATTTTGTTAATTATTTTTGACTGGTGTGTCTGTGTGTGTTGTGTTTCGGCACCATGTCAAAGGAGAGGGTTTCAGGTTTTAAGAAGTGTGACTCGTGCTGTCAGAAGATGTCTCTGACAGACGGTCACACTTCTTGCCTGTATTGTTTGGGCCCTCTTCACCTGCAGGACTCCTGTGCTATTTGTCACTCCTTCAGCCAGAGAGTCCTGCAGGAGAGACGTAACAAGTTGATTCTCAGGGGCCTTCTTGCCGGAGGGCTCTCCGCTAAGTTGGCTCCACAAAATCAACAAAACCTGCCAAGGCCCAGGCTTCTGTATCTAAGCCTGCGGCCTCGGCCCGACTGCATTGAGTCGAGATCGGCTCCGGCTGGAGCCGATTCTGGCTTGATAAAGTTTTCGGCACCGATGGCTATCGGTGCCGAATCTGTATTGTCCACTTCGATGTCGGCTCTGATCGGTTCCGACACCCATGTGGCACAGGCATCGATGTCGGCTCCGATCGGCTCCGACACCGTTACTTTGGTGGCTGTATCGGCTCCGGCTGGAGCCGATACATCGAGACGTTCTGTCGGCTCCGAGAAGTCGGCGCCGACAGGATCTGTAGTATCGGCTCCGATGGCTCATTCCAGGAAGAGGTCGAGGTCTCCTTCCTTGGAGCCAATACTTTCGGCTCCGGCTTCGCCTCTTCTATCGGAACGGAGCCATCGGAGCCGATCTTCAAGGTCATCCAGGTTGTCAGATCATGACCTAGAGAGAGTGGTCAGTAGATTACTCAAGTCACAGGTACTGGCCCAAATGCTACACAGTCCGTCTCAGCAGACGACTGTTGGTCCACACCCCGTTACAGTTCCTCCTTCAACTCTACCCCAGAGCTTGGAGTTGGAGTCTTCGGACATGGTTACTGCTACGGCTGGAGGACGGATACCGCGTTCTGTTCCTTCAGCCCCTACTCTTATCTCCTCTTTCTTAGAGGGATTCGTGGTCGGGCTTCCATGGTCTCCTCCGAGGGGTGAGTGGCATCGGACCCTTGTCCGAGCCCGCTCTTCCCTTGGAGCCTCGGCCTTGGTGAGCTCGGCTCCGACATCTGCCTCGGAGACTTCCCTTTCGGTGGTCCCTGGAGTTCCTAGCTCTTCGGAGCGGGTTCTCTCGGACCTGCCTGGGAGGGGAGCATTCGAGGTGATGAAGAGTGTACTGGCCACTGGTATCAGTCAGCAGTCTGTTCCCGTAGCTCCTCCCTCTATGGTACCTGTTGACATCTCTGCCACTTCTCTTGCTACAGGACCCAGAGATCCTCCGCCTCAGGTTTCCCCATTGGGAATTTCCCCTCTTCCGAGGATTCTCCTGATGTTTCGGGAGATCCTCCTAGGAAGAGGACTTGTAAGAGGAAGCATGTAGACTCCCCCGAGTCTGTCACTTAGGATACTGACTTTGATGAGTCAGAGGGATCCCCTAGATCCCCCTCTGAGGATGTCTCCTTCTCAGACATCCTAGAACTTCTGAAACAGAGGGGAAACTGGCCCACCAACAATCCCTCTGAGGATGAGTCAGTATACCTAGAGGCGTTTGGATCTCGGCCCTCCACCTCCTGGGTGTCTCCGCCTTCGACCCCTTATGCAGGTTATTGCACGAAGGCGTGGACAGCTCCTGACTCTGTAGAGCCAGTCCCTAGGAGGCCTTCTAAATTTATCACTGCCCCTAGTGACAAACAATTCCTTACCAAGGGTGTCCCCGCTGATGACATGGTGGTGGCTGCGGCCACCAAAAAGGAACTTGCAGATCCTTCCGTGCCCGTCCATCCTCCTAATAAGGACTCTAGGACCATGGATAGGTACGGCAAGCGGATGTTTTCCTCAGCGACCTTTGCTATGCGTTTGCTGAATTATCTTTGTCACTTCACCAGACTCCAGAGAGATATCCTGAAGGAGCTGGGAGAAGTAGTTCAGGATCCTACAGCTGCAGGGGCTCAAGAAAAGATTGCTTCGCAGCTAGGAACCCTCAATTCCATTGCTAACTCCTCCATGCGGCTAATATCTTATGCTGCGGATGGAGCGAGTAGAGCCACAGGCACAGGTCTGGCTCTTAGACGCCAAGCCTGGATGCGGCTATGTGATTTTTATGGATCCCTTTAAGGCGTCCTTCACAAATTCTCCCTTTGATGGGTCAGCTTTGTTTGGCCCTCAGGTGAAGGAGACCTTGACCAGGTGTGAGCAGGACGGCAAGACTCTTTCTGCTGTTGGAGTCCGTTTTCCACCCCTTCTAGGCCTTATCCCAAAGGACAGAAGGGTGGGAAGATGTGGTTCCGTAAATCCCAAGGAGTCACGCCGGATTCACGTGGTCAGTTTACCCCTAGAGGCAGAGGGGTAACAACAACAGACGCTCTAGAGGCAGAGGGGTCCAAGAACCAGGGAAACAGGGAGCCTCTCTCTGATAAGCCCTTTCAGCATCCCTGAGGTGTTGCCCGGCTGTCCCTCCTTGGAGGCAGTCGGGAAGATTATCACTGTACCCAGAAGCCTGGCATTCCCTCACTCAAGACAGATGGGTACAGTCGATCATATCCAAGGGTTACATAATTCCTTTCGAGGAAAGTCCCTTCCCTCAAGTTCCCTTCCAGATGTACCACCCGGTCTAAGGGAGATTGCAGAGTTAGAAATCGCAAAACTACTGCAAAAGAGCCATTCAGCCAGTTACAATAGACCATTCAGAGCCGGAATCTACTCAAGGTTCTTTTGGTCCCCAAAAGACGGGAGACTGGAGACCAATATTGGATCTCAGCAGACTCAACAAGTCTGTCAGGAAGACAAGATTCGAATGGTCACTCTTCAGTCAATTCTGCCCTTCTTACAGAAGGACAACTGGATGTGCTCAATAGATCTTCAGGATGCGTACTATCACATCAAAATTCACAGACGCTCCAGGAGATTTCTCCGCTTTCGGCTGGGGTCCAGTCACTTCCAGTTCAGAGCCCTGCCCTTTGGTCTCACTACAGCCCCCAGAGTGTTCACCAAATGCATGGCAGTGGTCACGGCTCACCTGAGACGTCAAGGATTCCAGGTGTTTCCGTATCTCGACGACTGGCTCCTGTCAGCCACCACCAGGCATCAGCTTATACAAGCCAGGGATTACACAATAGACCTTTGTTCTCATTTGGGCATCTCAGTCAACTTCGAAAAGTCATCCTTATCGCCCTGCCAGTCTATTACCTTCATAGGCGCAAACTTAAACACTGTTCGGATGTCAGCTACCCTTACAGAACAAAGAGTTTCAGACATTCAGACTCATGTCAGGATCATTCTGGCCAGCAAGAAAGTACAGGCCAGAATGGTTCTAAAGGTATTAGGTCTCATGGCTGCGGCCATTACTCTTCTTCCCCTGGCCCGATTCTACATGCGCCTCCTTCAGTGGATGCTGTTCACACAGTGGTCATACCAGCAACTCCCAATGCGTCACCAGATTCTGGTGACACAAACATGCAAAGAACATCTTGCTTGGTGGATCACATCGCCTCAGATTCACCAAGGCAGGTGCTTTGTACCTCCGTCCCCGATAGCCACTGTCACCACGGATGCCTCCCTGATCGGGTGGGGGGGTCATTATCAGGGCAGGATGGTTCATGGGACGTGGCAACCGTTCGAGTACCATCTGCACATAAATGTCCTGGAGATGAGAGCAGTGCTTTTAACGTTGCAAGCCCTCAACGACTTTCTTCCCGTAGGGACAATTGCAGTCCACACAGACAACATGTCTGTAGTTTGGTATATCAACAAGCAGGGCGGAACCAAGTCCTACCCCTTGTGTCGAGAAGCGCTCAGACTATGGCAATGGGCGATCTCCTCTCATCGGTTTCTGGTAGCAACGCATATCCCTGGGAAAACCAACATTATAGCGGACAGATTGAGCAGAGCTATTCTCATGCCTCACGAGTGGTCTCTCAAGCAATCCATAGCGGAAGAGATTTTTCTGGAATGGGGTCATCCATGTTGCGATCTTTTTGCTACTCCCCAAAACAGCAAATGTCCAGACTTCTTCAGCCTCTTCCTCTATCAGGCCATCCCCCCAGAGATGCTCTGACCCAGGATTGGCCCCAGGGACTTCTTTATGCCTTCCCTCCATTTCCTCTGATCCCTCAGGTGATCCAGAAAGCTACCGTTTTGAGAGCCAAATTGATTCTCATTGCCCCTTACTGGCCTCGACAAGTTTGGTTCCCGTTCCTCCATCATCACCTTTTGGTGCAGCCGTGGCATCTGGACCCAGTGCCAGATCTACTGATTCACCAATCCGGTCAGCTGCACCGGTCAATCCCTTCTCTCAACCTCACAGCATGGTTGCTCCATTTCTTTCCTTAGCCAGGCTTCCCTTGATCTCTAACCCAGTTAGAGATATCATAGTAGCTTCACTAAAATCCTCTACCAGGAGGATTTACACAAGCAAATGGAAACGTTTCTCTTATTGGGCTAAGGCCCAAAATATTGATCCTTTTACTGCCCCTGTTCAGGCAGTTCTGGACTTCTTAGCAGAGATTTTTCATGCAGGCTCCTCTTCTTTCACAGTCAGAGTTCAGTTGGCTGCTATTTCTAATTTTCATGTCGGGATAGCAGATCATAATATTATGTCCCATAGGCTCTGCAGGGCCTTCTTGAAAGGAATTTTCCTACTAAAGCCTCCAATCAGGAATCCTCCTCCTCAGTGGGATCTAAATTTAGTGCTGACATCCTTGATTCTTCCCTCCTTCGAGCCAGCTGTTTCTTGTTCCCTGAAATATCTTTCTTGGAAAACTTTATTCCTAGTGGCTATTACATCTGCCAGGAGGGTGTCTGAACTTCATGCTCTTTCGGTTCGACCCCCCCTATTTGGTTTTTCACAAAGACAGAGTATCTTTGAGAACTAATCCATCCTTTTTACCTAAGGTCGCTTCAAAAAACAATCTGAATCAATCCATTGATCTCCCTGTATTTTTTCCTAACTATTCAGATAGAGCTGAACAAAAGCTACATTATCTTGACGTCCACCGTCAGCTTAGATATTATTTGGACAGAACAAAAAATTTAGAAAATCTGATCAACTTTTTGTTTCCTATGCGGATAATAAAAAAGGCCTTCCTGTTTCTAAAGTGACTTTGTCCAGATGGCTTTCTTCGGTCATCACTGAAATTTATACGATCAGGGGAAAACAGCTGTGCTCAAAACCTAAAGCACATTCAACTAGGAGTTTAGCTACTTCTACAGCTTTTCAAGCTAGACTGCCTTTGGACACTATTTGTGCAGCGCCACTTGGGCCACTCCTCACACTTTTGTTTCCCATTACAAATTGGACTTGGCCTCCAGGGACAGAGCCAGTTTTGGCTCTACAGTCCTCAAGAGTTTGTTCCATTGAGCCACCCAGGATAGAGGTGCTAGGGACGGTCCCATCAAGCAAGAATGAAGGCGAGATTGACAACTTAACATTAAGAAGTTATGTACCTACCATAACGTTCCATGTTAGTTGTCTTCTCTCGCCTTCTTTCTTGCGACCCTCCCTCCTTCCCCCTGGCCTGGACAGACCTTGTATAAGAAACTATTATGCTAAAGACCATTCAGACCTGGTCCTTTTTCCATCTGTAAGTTTCTTCTTCCTTTGGGAAGTATTTTATGCTTGGTGTTATTGCCCTTTGTCAACAAACGAGATCTGGGTACTTACTGCCTTGCATCATGGGATATGGGGCTGCCTCGAGCTGGTAAAAGGAGTTCTCGAGCTAAAGCAAGTGCCGAGTTGGAGCCGAGAATCGGCTCCGAACCCATCAAGCAAGAAAGAAGGCGAGAGAAGACAACTAACATGGAACGTTATGGTAGGTACATAACTTCTTATTTCCGCCTGTGCAGATGATAAGGAATTACATGACTTAATGCATGCCACTGAACAAGTTGGGAAGCATGGTTTACACTGTGGATTTGATGCCTTAGAGGCTTCTTGTAGGGCTGCTGCCTCTGGTACAGTCATTAGAAGGCATGCTTGGTTAAAGGAACAAAACTTGCCAGATCAAGTAAAAGCTAAGTTATTGGATGCTCCTGTTCAGCATAATGTTTTGTTTGGATCTAAGGCTGAAGAGGTGATAAAGAAGATGGAGGACAAGGCAAAATCCATGCAAATGGTTAAGGATTTCTTACAAGTACAGCCACCCAGATTTAGTAGGAATTGGCCTACTAAAAATTGGTCCTTTCCCAATTCAGACAGGCCTCTGAGGGGCAGATACAAATGCTCCCGAGGAAGGCCTCAAACGCAAACCTCTTATAAGCCAAGACAGTGGACTGCTTCCACCCCTAGGGGAGGAGAGGACAGGCCGCAAGCTCTTAGAAAACAGGCTCAATGACTCCCTCTGTTGGGCTGCAGGAACTTCTTGCCTGGAAGCCCCTCTCGGAGGAAAACTTTCTCTTTTTCACCTAAATTGGACTCATATAACCCAAGACAAGTGGGTTCTGGATGTGGTTTCCAGAGGTTACAAATTCCATTTTCATACCCTACCAAGACCAAGCGGATGGCCAGATCTACCAAAACATCAATGGTTAGAGGCCTTAAACCAGGTGGAAGCCCTCTTGGCTATGAAAGCCATAGAACTGGTTCCACTTTCCGAAATGGGACAGGGTTTTTACTCAAAGCTCTTTCTAGTCCCCAGAAAGCAAAATTCATGGAGACCCATTCTGGATCTGTCAGTCTTAAACACTTTTCTTGAAATACCAAAATTCAAGATGCTTACTCTACAGCAGCTACTCCCAATGCTGACCAAAAACACATGGATGGTAACTTTGGATTTAAAGGAGGCTTATTTACACATTCCCATCAGGCAAGAGTGCAGAAAATACCTCAGGTTCAAGGCCGGATCGAGGCATTATCAATTCTCTGCGCTGCCCTTCGGATTGTCTACTGCGCCCAGGGTCTTCACCAAGTGCCTGGCTCCAGTAGTAGCTTATTGCAGACTCAAGGGAATTCAAATTTACCCTTATCTGGACGATTGTCTTATTCAGGCAGACAGCAAGGATGTCTTACTCCAGCATCTAGAATTTGTTCAGAAATTTCTCAAGTTCCTGGGATTCACTGTCAACATAAAAAAGTCAAATTTGACACCCTCGCAACAGATAACTTTTCTGGGTGCTCTTCTAAACACAACAACCCAGATGGCATTTCTGACATACGAAAAACAATTACAGCTGGCTTCAACTTTCAAAACCTTGGCAACATTAACTCAGCTATCTGCAAGGAAATTCCTGCAGGCTTTGGGTTACATGGCCTCCTGCATCCTTCTCGTACCATATGCAAGACTACATATGAGGAAAATACAGTGGTACCTAAAAAGTGTATGGTCTCAGCATTGCCACAGTTTAGACATACAGATCACCATCCTGCCTTGTCTTCAAAAGGAATTCCTTTGGTGGTCCAAGGCATGTACTCTAAACAAAGGAAAACCCTTCAGTCTGCCTCCAGCCAGTCAGACACTAACCACGAATGCCTCAGATTATGCATGGGGAGCCCATTTGCAGGGCAACTGTCTGCAGGGCCTTTGGACAAAGGATCAGAAGCACCTGCATATCAATTTAAAGGAAATGCTAGCCATTCAGAAAGCTGTATTGGCCTTCAGGAATCTTCTACAACCAGGGCAACTACTGATATGGACAGACAACACCACAGTTATGTGGTACATAAACAAGCAAGGGGTTCACATTCCTATCCCCTTTGCAGACTAGCCATGAATCTATGGAACACAGCTCTAGCTTGCAAATTGGAACTTCAAGCTCAGTTTCTACCAGACAAGCAAAACTTCCTGGCAGACAGTCTGAGCAGAAACCTGTCGGACCCACACAAATGGATGCTGGACACCGAAATATTCAAGATGATTACAGCAGTATGGGGATGTCCTCACATAGACCTCTTTGTATCCCACCTCAATCATCAACTACAGATTTTTTGCACCAGGACATTCCACGAACTAGCTTGGAAAGTGGATGCACTATCATTCAGTTGGAGAAACCTCTCAGGGTATGCCTTCCCGCCTCTACCCCTTCTTCTATGGGTGTTATTAAAGATCAAACAGGACAAGCCCAAGATGATAATTTTGCTGGCCCCAAATTGGCCTCGACAGTTTTGGTTCCCAGCACTGAAAAACCTTTCTCTGGAGCCCCCTTGGGTTTTACCACAGTCTCCGAACCTTCTGTCCCAACACCAGGGTCAGGTTCTGCACTCCCATGTCAAAACTCTCAACCTGGCGGCCTGGTTAATCCAGGGTCTGTGATTCATTCTCTCCTTCCCAAGCAGGTTATGGATGTCATTTTAGAAACCAGACGGCCTAGCACTAGAAAATCTTATGCAGGAAAATGGAAAAGATTTTGCACCTGGATGCAGCCTCAGGATTCGGACCCTCTTATTCCTGACATTCCTCTGATTTTACTATACCTGACAGACCTCTTACATAAGGGTCTCTCTTTTTCTTCCATAAAGATGCATGCCTCTGCTATTTCTGCTCATTATAATACAGACCCTCCAATCTTTTCCCACCAGCTCATGAGACAGTTTCTCAGAGGAGCTAAGAACTTAAGCCCCCCTAGATCTCTTCCCATTCCTGCCTGGGATCTCAACTATGTTCTGGAAAAACTCACCTTACCTCCCTTTGAGCCTGCTGCCACATCTGACGTCAAGTTTTTATCTTGGAAGACAGCCATCCTGTTAGCTCTGACCTCTGCCAGGAGAGTTTCGGAGTTGCAAGCTCTCATGGCTGTGGAATCATATATTATTTTTCAACAAGATAGGGTGTCTTTAAGGACTAATCCTACTTTCATGCCTAAGGTGGTTTCCAAAGTGGCTTTAAATCAAACTATTCACTTGCCAACTTTTTTCCCCAGTCCTCAAAATAAGGGGGAAAGGATCTTGCATTCCTTGGATGTACACAGACAACTACGTTTTTACCTGGACAGAACCAAGGACATCAGGAAATCAGAACAATTGTTTATTTCTTATGCTTCAAGTTCCCAAGGCAAAGCCATTTCTAAACAGACCATTTCAAAATGGATTGCTCATGGAATCAGATTTTGTTATTCACACCATGGAAAGCAAATCCCAGGGAGTATAAGGACTCACTCTACCAGAGCTGCTGTCACTTCAGCTGCCTTCCTCAGGGGAGTTCCTACCAAAGACATTTTGGAAGCTGCAACTTGGAGTTCAGTGCATACTTTTTCTAAGCACTACAATCTACCTCTCTACTCTAAGTCTAGGGCAGGCTTTGCTTCTGCAGTCTTGCAGGGCCTTTTAGCCGCCCCCTCTACTTTATGACCACCTCCCTTTTATTATTTTATTTCGGATTCAACCCTACAGTCATGACTGCAACAGTGAAACACGATGAACATAGTACAGTTGTGTACACTTACCATAAATGTAGATGTTCAAGTGTCTTCACTGTTGCAGTCTGGGTTTCCCTCCCTCCTGTCACCTCTTATTTTTTCTTTTGTGTGGCTCCCTTCTTCACCCTTCTTCTGAGGTGTATTTGCAAAGGGTATGGGATCTTACTCATTTTGGAACTCCTGACATCTGGGGCAAGAAAAACTTGAGAACATGGCATCGGCTGTCAGTTTTATACTCCTGGCGCTCTGATGTCAGGGAGCATGACTGAGCAGCCGACGCCGGACCCAGACTTTGGGATTCTGGCCGACCGAGGACTGCCTGCCGGCAGGGGAGAACCCTACAGTCATGACTGCAACAGTGAAGACACTCGAACATCTACATTTATGGTAAGTGTACACAACCGTACTTTCCTTCCCTTGTTGTCTAGCTTCAAATGAATATTTATGCTGGTTTCTTGTGGAAAGTTCAAAAATACCTTTATGAGGCACCTGACCAGTTGCTTCCTGTTTCACTGGTTTCTCTTTCATTTGGATATCCATTGCTTTATCCTGTTGTGGTGCTTTCTGTATTAGATTTTCTACACTGAATCCCTCACTTTGCATGTTCTCCATAAACTCAGTTTCTATTTCTTTGACTTCTCCTTTACTGATCTGTTTTTCTACTTTTCCTGTTAGTCTGCTTATTTTTTCTATTGTAAAGTTTTCCTTATCTGGATTCCTTTGCCTGTATTTCTCTTTAAATATATTTGGTTCTGCTCTTTTTGTATTGGTTAGTTTTACTTTCTCCTTTGCATAAATATTACACCATATTAAACTCTATTCCTTTCCCATGTCCATATTTCTTCTTCAGAGGTCTCCTGATCTTCCTGCTTCTACTTATTCTGGCGACTCTCTCCTTCATGCTGTGATGTAGTCTATGTTAGTCCTTCTACATTAAACCCTTCACTTCGCAGGCACTCCATAACTTCACCTTCTATTTCTTTAACTTCTGCTTTACTAAACTTCTTTTCCACATTCCATCTTTGTGATATTAATTTTTCTATTGTGAAGTTTTCCATACCTGGATGTCTTTGTCTGTATTTCTCTTCATATATCTTTGGGGCTGCCTTCTGTATATTAATTAACTTGACTTTCTCCTTTGCATAAATATTGCACCATATCAAATATCTCTTTCTTTCCCATGTCCATATTTCTTTTTTATACTTTTCATAAATATCTAGGTTTTGTTGTTTACATTTCCTCATTTCCTCAGATGCTTCTTTTTCCAAACAAATCAAAGTTTCTTGATCTATATACTGTTTTATAAAAATCTGTTGTATTAATGAACGCAATTTTTATATGAAGCTTTTGAGAGTTTTTCCTGTGAAAGTATTTTTCTTTCCTCTAATTTATCGCTTAATCTCTTTGCATATCTTCTGCCTGGAAGTTTTGGGCTTTTTGCATAATAGTAACAATACATAATTTCTTTCTTAACCTCCACTGTGTCATCTTTATGGCTTTTCTTTGGCCTATCAGTTTTTGTGATTTTTGTGGGCTGCTACTTCGTTCTACAGCAGGGGGGCCATCCTCTCCCTGGGCCTGGCCTGGCCCAATTGTAGAAATGTTTTCAGATTTTGAGGATTCTACAAGGTCATTTTTTCCAGTCCTGGCACCAGTGCGCCTACCAGGATTGAGCACTTTTTCATCCCGGATCTTGTGCACCCAGCTATCTTTTTTTGTTTTTGACTTATTTCTGTCCATGATATATGCTATATAAATACAGTCTATATATCAGTGTCACCTTGGTGGGATTTTCTGAAAAACAGGATCCACCTTGCGAAGATACTCACCAAAACTTGAGGATGAAGTCAATTTCAGCACTGCTACTCTCCTTTGCTTGCTGACTTTTCATCTCTCCACTATGACCCCTAATAATGGTCTTGCCCTTTCTAATTTCTCCAAATCTTTTGGGTTTCTAATACCATGACAGGAATGGACCCCATTCCTAAGTCAAAGTACGATTAAAGTTCATGAAATTAGCATTGCTTCAGTCTTTGATGTCAGCCAAAAGTGCAGCACCCGCAATGTGCCCAGTAATGACTCCTTCTGCAATTCGTACTGAAACATATCTAAACATGATTGCAGATTCTTTTTTATAAGACCTTTTGCTCCTACTACTATTGGAACTGTCTGGGTATCTTTCTTCCACATTGCTGTCATTTCTGCCTGCAGATTCTGGTATTTTATGACTTTGTCTCTCTCTCTCTGTAAGCAAGACAACTGTAGTCACTGGGTGTGTTGATTTCAGTGATCAATGCTACTTTTGTCTTCTTTTCTTGGACCACTATATCTGGTTTTCTAGCATCTGTCTTTTGAACTGTTGGTAATGGGTGATCCCATGTGATAGAAACTTCATAATTTTCTATGATGCTTTATGGCTCATGTTTCCAGTGTTTTTCAGCCACTTCGATACCATAATATTTGCGCAATCCCCAGAGCAAGAGTTTCACCACATTATTATGTCTTTCAGTATACAGTCCTCCTGCCATTCGTGTGTCGCAACCAGCAACAAGGTGTGTAACTGTTTCCAATTTGGTTTTGCAAAACTTACATTTGTCTGTTTCTCCCACATGTTCAATGGACTTTGTAAACCAGCATGTACATAGCCCATTATCTTGGGCTGCCAATATTAACCTTTCATTTCTTGGTTTGAATTTCCCTCTCCTTAACCATTCCTGCATTCCTTCCTGATCAGCATGAGGTTCTTCCAGAAGTTTTCTATACTTGCAACTATATTTATGCTTTTTCTACAATTTCTGCCTTCTCATCTGGTTCTTCACCTTATGTTCTTTCTTTTGTTTTTTTAGCACATTCAGTTGCTGCCTGGTTTGTATCTACTTCTGGTTTAATTTCCATTCCTGCTTGATGTAGATATGCTTCTGCTAAATTAAGTAGAGAAGTCATCTTAGATTTATTCTCCTCATGTTTCAAAACTTTCATTACATTTGGATCTTCTGAGGTCATTAGATGTGTGGAGTCCCATGATTGCAGATCTCTACATGTAATCAGTTTCAAGGAGGCCAATCCCTCCTTCCGAACGGGGAATATATAATCTTGTTATGTACAGATTTTTATAAATCATTTGGTGAGCATGAGGCATTCTTCTTCTTTTAATATCTAATCTATCCAACATCCAATCACTCCAAAACTGTAAGTTAGGACATGAAGAGCAATTTGGTTTATAGCTTGAATCTTGTTCCTAGATGTCAGTGCTGTTCTCAGAATTAATTTAAGTCTTCTAAAGTGTTCCTTACTGAGTTTTATTTGCATTTGTTCATGTTTTATTGCTGATCCTTCATCAATTCCCAAGTATTTATACACTCCCTCTTGCTCAAGTTCTTTTATATCACATTCTTGTCCCAAACTGATGTTTTCCTGGTGCTGCAGTTTTCCTGCTTTAAAAGTTGCTTTTTCACATTTATCAAGACCAAATGACATTCTAATATCATCTGAAAAAGTTTTGACAACATGCAGCTGTGCTTTCAGTTCCTCATCTGATGAGCTATACAGTTTTAAATTGTCAACAAAGAGAAGATAAGTCATTAGACTTTGTCATTTTCTAGGAGCCAAATTGTAGCCATGGCCTAAGCTGTTAAGTAAACAGCTTAACGGGTTAATGGCAAGACAGAATAGCAGCAGTGACAAGTAGTCACCCTGCAATATTCCTCTTTGAAATTTTATCCCTGGGAATAATAAATCTGTCCTTTATCATGGCTTAATTGCAAAGTGGTCTGCCATTGTTTCATGGTTACTGTAATGTAGTCAGTCAGTGTAGGGTATATCTTATATATTTTTAAGCATTCTTTTAACCATGAATGTGGGATACTATCAAATGCTTTTTTGTAGTTAATCCATGCCATACTTAGATTCTTCCCCTTTTTACAGTTCTCCACTATAACTTTATTTAACAACAAATTATCCTTTGTTCCATATGACTTTCTTTTATTGCCCTTTTGTTCTACATAATTGAGTTTTCTTCTAAATGACTATAAACTCTGGCAGCATCAATTCCCGTGTATAGTTTATACATCGTCGGAAGGCAAGTTATTGGTCAATAATTTTTAGGGTAGCTTTTAGGTTCACTCTTAAGTAAGAGCATTGTTTTGCCTGTTGTTATCCAGATTGGTATCTTTTTGGGGTGCGCACATAAATCTTACTCCTGGCTAAATTCTCATGCAAAGATGTTAATACTTTTAACCAAAAGTTAGGTACTGCACCTAGGCCTGGGGTTTTCCAGTTAAAGGCTTTTCTTGACTTTGTTTCAGTCTCTCTGGCTGTTATTTCATCCCATTTCATATCCTGTACCTTTACACTTCTTATTCTTTATTTTACTTCTTCTATCCATTTAGCATCTTTATGTTCCACAGGATCTTCATAGATACTTCTCCAAAATGTATCTACTTCCTCTTTTTTTGGTGGTCTTTCAGTTCCTTTTACCTTATTTCCCAATGCTCTATAAATTTTTTTTGGTCATCAATAAATTGCTTATTTCATACTTTCCTCTTATATTTATCTGTGTATCTTCTAAGTTTTTTTTTTCGCCTGTGCTGAAATTTTTAATTTTTTATTTGCGATAGTGCATGATAGATCCTGGTCTGTTCTAATACTGTGCATTGCTTTAATCACATCTATCTTTCTTAGTATTTTTGTTGAGCTACTCCCTCTTCTATAATCTTCTAACCGTGACACTTCTTGTCTTAACTGCTTTATAATTTTCTCTATTCGATATTTCCATGATGGTATTCAATTTTTCCCATTCCTTTTTCTCACTACCTTGTGTTCTTGTGGTAGAACTTTATCAGTTATTAATTTAGCAGCACAGTAATATATCCCCTTTACTTCTGTTATGTCACATGGATCTCTATGGAAAGTCTTAATTACTGCATTTATTTATCAGACTTCTTATTTTTTGGGTTTTATTGACCTTCTGCAGTCTTTTTCTCTCATTGATCTTAATATATCTCTCCATGTCCATTAAATCAAGCAACTCTTCTCTTAGCTCATTTTCTTCCAAACTGAGGGCACATCCCTTGTTTTCTGTTTCGTGCGGGCATTAAATAGAATGTTGTATAGCATCTTCCTGTGGCACCTTCTCTTCAATTTCATCCTGTCATCTGTTGCTCTATCATATGGGAACTCACTGGCCTATCACTCCTCAACACTGACTGCATCAAGAGTTTCCTGTTCCTTTCCTTGCTGTCTAGCTGTAAGTGAACATTTATACTGATTTCCTGTGGAAGGCTCCAAAATATCTTGATATGGCACCTGACCATTTGCTTCCTGTTCCACTGGTTTCCCCTTAATTTGGATATCCATTGCTTTATCCTGTTGTGGTGCTTTCTGTATTGGATTTTCTACACTGAATACTTCTCTTTGCAGGTGCTTCATAACCTCAATTTCTGTTTTTTTGGCTTCTCCATTACTGATCTCTTTTTCTACTTTGCTTCTTAGTCTTCTTATTTTTTGTATTGTAAAGTTTTCCATGTCCAGATTCCTTTGCCTGTATTTGTCTTCAAATCTCTTTGGTGGTGCTCTTTTTGTATTAGTTAATCTTTTATTTTACCGTGTCCATGTTCCCTTATCTTCTTGCTTTTCCTTATTCTGGGGATTCACTCCATCATGCTGTGATGTAGTCTGCGTTAGACCTTCCACATTGAATCCTTCACTTCGTAGGCACTTTAACTTCAACTTCTATTTCTTTAACTTCTACTTTACTAATCTTTTTTTCCAAATTCCATCTTTGTGATATTCATTTTTTTATTGTGAAATTTTCCATATCTGGTGCCTTTGGCTGTATTTCTCTTAGAATATCTTTGGGGCTGCCTTCTCTATATTAATTAACTTGCCTTTCTCCTATGCATAAATATTGTACCATATCAAATCACTCATTCTTTCCCATCTTCATGTATTTTTTTTTAATTTTCAAATATCTCTAGGTTTTGTTGTTTATATTTTCGCAGTTCCTCAGATGCCTTCATGAGGATGAATTCAATTTCAGCACTACTACTCTCCTTTGCTAACTGACTTTTCATCTCTCCATTAGGAGTCCTTATTGGAGTAACCAATGTCCCATCAGATACTGATCACTAATCGATGCAGAGAAGATCTAAGTTGATGACTCCACTCCAACAACATATTGCTGGGTAGCCCCTTTGTCCCTCCTCAACCCCAAGCCATAGTGACTACGGACACGTCCCAGGTGGGGGTGGGGTGGCATTATCTGGGAAAAACAGTCCAAGGCACTTAGTCCCACCTGGAAACCAACTTGCATATCAGTGTTCTGGAGATAATTGCGGAGCTCTTAGCATTACAGGCATTTCAAGATGCCCTCCCCTTCGGAATGATTGCAATTCAAACAGACAATATGTCGGTACTTTGTTATAGCAACAAACAAGGGGGAACCAGATCTTACCTTCTTTGTCGAGAAGCTCTCAGAATTTGGCAATGGGTTATTTCTTCCAACCACTTTCTAATGGCAATGCACATTCCGGGGAGCTCAATGTGATTGCTGACAGATTGAGCAGAACCATCCTCATGCTTCATGGTTGGTCTCTCAATCCAGCAGTGGCGGACAAGATTTTCTGCCACTGGGGCCAACCTTGCTGTGACCTGTTTGCATCCCCTCTGAACAACAAGTGCAGCAGTTACTTTGCCCTAATCCCCCCACCGGGGAGTCACCCAGAGATGCTGTCCTTCACGATTGCCCCCCCTGTCTACTGTACGCCCCCCCATTTCCAATAATATGTCAGTTTCTAAAGAAAGCCAACAGGTCGAAGAACAGAATAATCAATCCTCATTGCATCATTCTGACTTCGACAGGTCTGGTTTCTCTTCCTATGGCCTTTGGAAACCCTGGATACTGCAGCCAGCTCCAGACCTATTGTCCCACCCAGAGGGACTGGTTTATCTGAATCTTCAACGTCTGAACATCACTGCATGGCTTCTCCAGTTCCCATGATTGCCAGGCATCCCTCCCTCACTTCCCTGCTCCAGCACATCATTCTGGCCCACCACGAACCTTCGACTAGAAAATTGTACCATAGCGAATGGCTAAAGTTTGCTCACTTGACCATAATCTTGACCTCTATGCATCACCCGTACACAAAAGTTTTAGACTTTTTAGCCTAACTCTTTGAGGCATTCTCATCAGCTTCTACTCTTCGAGTGCAACTTGCTGCAATATCAAACTTCCATACTGGTTTCAATAGTTCATCACTTATGTCACATAAACTTGGCAAAGCCTTTTTGAAAGGAATCTTAATGCTCAGACCTCCATATAAAGAACCCTCTGCATCTTGGGATTTGAACCTGGTTCTTCAGTCATTGATCTCTTCCCCCTTTTAACATTGAACAAGTTGTGACTTAAAGTTCTTGTCCTGGAAAACCTTATTTTTAATAGCTATCACTTCTGCCAGAAGAATACCTGAAATTCAAGCCTTGTCCTGTAAACCCCCTACTTAATCTTTCATAAGGACAGAGTCTCCCTTCGGACAAATCTTTCCTTCTTGCCAAAGTTGTTTCCGAGTCGAATAAAAATCACACTTTAAATCTCCCAGTCTTTTTTCCCAATTTTTTCCAATAAAGAAGAATACTTACATTTACTAGATGTACACAGACAACTACGTTTCTGTCTTCACAGAACAAAGGATATCAGAAAATCTGAGCAGCTATTCATAGCCTTTTCTTTAGTCTCTTTAGGCAGTCCAGTATCTAAAGTTACCATGTTAAAATGGCTTAAGGACTTGTATCACCTTTCTTTACAACAAAAAAGGTCTTCACTCATCAGGGCCTGTAAAGCCACATTCAACAAGAGCTATAGCAGCCTCTGCAGTTTTTCATGCCAGAGCTTCCTTAGATGATATTTGTGCAGCAGCAGCAGCAGTATGGGCATCTCCTCATACTTTTATTACTCATTACAAACTGGAACAAGTCTCTAGGACACGTGCATCATTCGGCTCGATGGTGCTCAGGAATATTCTTCTGTGAGACCTCCAAGATTCGGATAGCTAGGGAATCTGTCACACAGTCAAGGACTGAGTGAAGAGTGACAATATTAGATAAAGAAGTTATAACTTGCCATAATGTTCTATCCTGGACATTCCCACCCTCCTTCCCCCTACCTTTAGGCCTCTTGGTGGATCAAACCTCTCCAAAGCTTGGATTTCTATATAGATATACAGATATGGCCTCTGATCTATTATTCCATGCTTGTCACTGTTGTTTGCAAACTCGATCTGAGGTAATCTTGTGAGGAGCATTATGGGTAGAGCTTAGCTCAAGAGTTTTTGGAAGGTGTGAGCTGGAATAACAGCCGAGTCGGTTCTGAGGCTCGGAACCGAGCCCACAGTCAAGAATAAGTGAATACTGACAACACAGATGGAATGTTATGGTAGACATAACTTCTTTTTTTTCACTGTGATTTATTAACTGTTTACTTATGCTTGGTGTTGATATTATTTATGCCTTTATTTAAAAGTATGTATATGCACATCATTAGCCAAGTTTGAAATGTTGAAGGAGTTATTTAGGTGCATATATTTATATAACTGTTTATTCATATGTCTCTCTTCTATTTCTATATTTTGAAATGGGTTTTATCACTAATTCATTTTCAGCTGTGGGACTTTTGAAACTGTTATTTCCTCAAACACAATTTTCTTTTGGTTAGAGTAGGGCTATAGCTTCTATTTAAGATGTTTCTTTTAATAATTTTTATACTATAAGCCTTATTGCCAAGGAACTAGTTGCTCATGTTTGTGTGAAGATTAATAAAGTGAACTGTTTATGCAAGTGGCCTTCTATGATGTGTAGTAAAATAAGCACTAGAATTACCTATGAGCAGCACTGGATATGATATTCACCCAAAAGTTGATGGATAAGTTTCCAGATTTTTTTCGTGTTTCACTGTTGCAGTCATCACATTTGGGTTATCCCTGCCAGGGTAGCCCTCGGCCAGCCCAAATACCAGAGGCTTAGTATTTCTGCATCAGTTGCTGTCACTTCAGGACTGACATCAGGTCATCATTAGTATAAAGTAAGGCAGCCGACGCAATTACGTCAGTCTTTCTTGCTGAGGAGCCCAAAGCAGAAGCAGTTTGCACGAGTGCCGGTCGGCCGCTACCTAGTTTCGTCTTCTGAATTGAAGTTGAAGTCTTCTAAAGCTAAGTACCCCATTGGAGATCCTTTTTTCTTGCACTAATCGATGTCAGAAAAAGTTAACAATTGTCTCGCCTGTGGAAAGCAAATACAACACCGAAACTTTCATTCTTACTGAATCACTTGCTTAGGCCCAGACCACGATGTTCTGCACTGTTGCTTTTGTGCTTTGTTTAACGCCAGAACTATACGTCGTTGGGCCCTTATTGTAGCTAGATATTTTTGCTTACAGTCCTCAAATTCCAGTATGGCTTCAGTAAGCCGTCTGACAGCAGATCTTCTGAAAAAACATAAGTATAAAGACAGAGACAGACCGCAGGTCCAAACCTACCGACAACGCTTCCGTTAAGCTAGTCGTCAGTTCTCCTGTCCTCAGTGAGGTGCTTTCGCAGCCCCTGATGCCCACTTCTGTGGATTCGCAGGCTGCTATTGAGAAACTTTCGGAATCCGCTATGCCGCAAAGCTCTTCTTTTGACTAAGGATCCTGCGGTTGTCTTTCCCTTGAATGGGTCTGGACCCACTGAGCAGGCACCGGCTTCTGAGGAATACTTCGCATTACCAATTCTCAACACAAACCGACGACTTCTTTCGCATCTACCGTTCTTTCAAAAACTACAGAGTTTCTAAGGCCCAGGGTATGAACCAAACCCAAGAAACCGACGACCCAGTCTCAAGCACCTGCTTCCTTGCCTCAGTCTCAAATGCTTAAAATGGCAGAAGACCTTATCATGCTGATCAGGGGAAGCCAAGCTACCCCTTTCAAAAGAAAGAGATCTGTCCCCAGTAGTTTTGTCCGAACAGGAGTCTGATGACTCTGATGCATCTGAATATGAAGACATGCAACCCCTCCCTGCTTATGAGGATTCTGATGCAGAGGATTCCACTCCTTCAGCCTCTCCACCCGAGGACTTTTCCTTTGGGGAAACCCTTCATACCTTAAGGGAGCATTTACAATGGGAATGTCAGGACTACCCTCAGTATAAAAAGAGACTCAGAGAATTCTTAGATCTTCCACAGCCTAGAACCCTGGTCATTCCCCCAGTCATACCTTAAGGGAGCATTTACAATGGGAATATCAGGACTACCCTCAGTATAAAAAGAGACTCAGAGAATTCTTAGATCTTCCACAGCCTAGAACCCTGGCCATTCCCCCAGTCATGGATATTGTGGATGATGTTTTCCTGAAATCGAGTCTGACTCCTGACACCCACCCTCCTACACCCAGAAAACCTGACAGGTATTACAGAGTCCCTGACTTACACAAATTTCTTTTCAAAAATCCTACTGCTGACCCTGAGGTGGCTTCTCAAGGGCCTAAAGGAATTAAAGCAGCCTCTGCTAAGAATCCCACCCCCTCAGATAGGGATTCCGAAGCACTAGACAGATGGGGTAAAAAAGTATACACCTCTGCTACGCTTGCTATCAGAGCACTAAATTGCCAGTTCCATATCCTAAAATTTCAGCAACATACCATGGAACTCCTCAAACAAAAAGTGTCTTCCTTTCCTGTGTGTGCAGAATCTAGAGAGTTACAAGAGTTAATGCATTCTGCAAGTCAAGTGACTAAGCACACCTTACACTGTGGTTTTGATGCCCTAGAAGCTTCTTGCAGGGCAGCAGTCACTGGTTCTGTCCTTACAAGACATGCATGGCTCAAGGAACAGCCCTTGCCAGACCATGTTAAATCTAAAATGTTAAGTTGTCAATCTCGCCATCATTCTTGCTGGATGGGTTCGGAGCCGACCCTCGGCTCCGACTCGGCCTATACTAAAGCTCGAGAGCTATTTATACCAGCTCGAGGCTACCCTATGTCCCACAATGCTAGGCACTAACTACCCAGATCTCATTTGCCGCTTACAGCTGCGAGGTGCATTTATTACCGGCTCTACAGGTTAGATATTATAATTCTTAAATTTCTATCTTTTAGTCAGATTTTCAGTTAGTTTTTAGTTAGCGACCATCCCATTAGCTTCCCTTCATAGCTAATCCCCCTTCCGGTCCCTTTTAATCCCATCTTCGATTCCTCCTCCGACTCTTCCTCTGAGTCGGAGCCAAAGCCGTCGACATGTCAGAGCCTATACCTCACCTTTTGGCTCCGTCGTCGGCGTCGGTCTCTTCCATGGTCCCATTCTTGGAGGGATCCGGGCGCATGGACTTCCTCGTCAGCTCCGAGGGGGCGAGTGGCATTGGACCCTTGTCCGACCCCGTTCTCCCTCTCGGAGCTTCGGCGCTGGTATGTTCGGCCCTGACATCGGCTTCGGAGCCGTCCCTCTTGGTGCCAGGAGGGGCCCTTATCTCTTCGGAGCGGGGACCTTCTACCCTGCCTGATAGGGGTGCCTTCGAAGTCATGAGGAGCGTGCTGGCCCCTGTGCCTCCTCCACAGTCGGCTCCCTCAGCTCCTCCCTCTGTAGTGCCTGCTGCGGTCTCTACCCAGCCTCTCATTCCTGACCGTAGAGATCCAACACCTCAGGTTTCCCCATTGGGAATATCCTCCTCTTCCGAGGTTTCCCCTGATCCATCAGGGGAACCCCCTAGGAAGAGGAAATGTAAGAGGAAGCATGTGGACTCCGCTGAGTCCATTACATCGGATACCAACTTTGATGAGTCGGAAGGGTCCCCACGGTCCCCCTCTGAGGATGTCTCCTTTTCAGACATCCTTGAGATCCTGAAGCAGAGGGGGAACTGGTCTACCATTAATCCTTCCGAGGATGAGTTGGTTTACCTAGAGGCATTTGGCTCTCGCCCTTCCACCTCCTGGGTGTCTCCGCCCTTTGACCCCCTCATGGAAGTGGTGGCGGGGAAGCCGTGGACGGCCCCTGATACGATGGAACCTACCCCATGGAGGCCTTCCAAATTCATAACAGCCCCTTCGGACAAACAGTTTTTAGCCAAGGGTGTCCGGGTTGACACCATGGTGGTGGCTGCAGCCACTAAGAAGGAACTGGCTGATCCTTCAGTACCTGTCCATCCTCCTAACAAGGAATCTAGGACTATGGATAGGTACGGCAAGCGGATGTTTTCTTCAGCGACCTTTGTCATGCGGTCGCTGAATTATCTGTGCCACTTCACCCGCCTTCAAAGAGACATGCTCAAAGAAGTGGGTGAGGTTTTACAGGATCCAACAGCTGCGGGGTCTCAGGACAAAATAAACTCCCAGCTGGCAACCCTGAATTCCATTGTCAACTCCTCCATGCGGCTTATTTCCTATGCGGCCGATGGGGCGTGTAGGGCTGCAGGCACAGGCGTTGCCTTAAGGCGTCACGCCTGGATGCGGCTTTGTAACTTTGCAGACCCCTTTAAGGCGTCCTTCACTAACTCCCCCTTTGATGTTTCAGCTTTGTTTGAACCTCAGGTGAAGGATACTTTGACCCGATGCGAGCAAGAAGGCAAGACTCTGTCTGCCGTGGGAGTCCATTTTTCCACCCCATCTAGACCATACCCTAAGGGTCAGAAGGGTGGGAAGATGTGGTTCCGTAAACCACAAGAGGTCGCGCCTGACGCAAGAGGTCAGTTCTCCTCTAGAGGCAGGGGGGGAACAATAACAGACGCCGCCCTAGAGGCAGAGGAGGTCCGCAAAATCAGGGTAGCAGAGAGTCTCTTTCTGACAAACCCTTCCAGCATCCCTGAGAAACTGCTCGACTGTCCGCCTTCGGAGGCAGTCGGGGGAAGGTTATCACTGTACCCAGAAGCCTGGCTTTCACTCACCCAAGACAATCGATCATATCCGAGGGTTACAAAATTCCTTTTATCCACACCCCAACTCAGCCAAAAGGACCCCTCCCAGACATTCCACCCAGTCTAAGGGAACAAGCAGTACTAGAAATATCAAAACTGCTAACAAAAAGAGCCATCCAGCCAGTCCCAGCAGACCAACAAGGATCCGGAATCTACTCCAAGTTCTTTTTGGTACCAAAAAAGACAGGGGACTGGAGACCAATATTGGATCTCAGCAGACTAAACAAGTCTGTAAGAAGAACGAAGTTCCGGATGGTCACGCTACAGTCCATTCTACCCTTTCTGGGTCAGGACGATTGGATGTGCTCAGTAGACCTTCAGGATGCGTACTACCACATCAAGATGCACAGGTGCTCCAGGAGGTTTCTCCGCTTCCGGCTGGGAGCCAGTCACTATCAGTTCAGAGCCCTGCCCTTTGGTCTCACTACAGCCCCCCGAGTGTTCACCAAATGCATGGCAGCGGTTACGGCTCATCTGAGGCGTCAAGGATTCCAGGTGTTTCCATACCTAGACGACTGGCTCATCACTGCCACCACCAGGCATCAACTTTTCCTCTCCAGAGATTACACCATTCAAGCTTGCAAAGGGCTAGGTATCTCCATAAATTTTGAAAAGTCTGCCTTGTCAGTCTATTACCTTCATAGGCGCCACCTTGGACACAGTCTGGCTTTCTGCAAAACTAACCGAGCAAAGAGTTCTAGATATTCGCAGGCATGTTCACATCCTTCTTCAGAACAAAAAAATCCAAGCCAGGTTTGTCCTGAAGGTATTAGGTCTCATGGCGGCAGCCATTACTCTACTTCCCCTAGCTCGCTTTCATATGCGGATCCTTCAATGGATGCTTTTTACCCAGTGGTCCTTTCAACAACTTCCAGTGTCACACAACATTTTAATAACCCTGTCTTGCAAGAAACACCTTTCTTGGTGGATGGTCTCCCCTCAAGTCCTTCAGGACAGACAATTTGTTCCTTCTCGCCCGGTCGCCATGGTGACAACGGATGCCTCCCTGATCGGGTGGGGGGGACATTTTCAGGGCAGGACGGTCCAGGGCACATGGCAACCATTCGAGTGTCACCTGCACATAAATGTCTTGGAAATGAGAGCAGTACTTTTAGTGTTGCAAGCCCTTCAGGACTCTCTTCCTATCGGGACTGTTGCAGTTCAGATGGACAATATGTTCCTAGTGTGGTACATCAACAAGCAGGGCGGAACCAAGTCCTATCCCTTATGTCGAGAGGCTCTCAGACTTTGGCAGTGGGCGATCTCCTCTCAGCGGTTTCTGATAGCAACGCACATCCCCAGGAAGTCCAATATCATAGCGGACAGGTTTAGCAGAGCCATTCTCATGCCACACGAGTGGTCTCTCAAACAAGCAGTAGTGGAGAGAATTTTTTCAGAGATGGGGTCGCCCTTGCTGCGACCTTTTTGCAACACCTCAAAACAGCAAGTGCCACAAATTCTTCACTCTCTTCCCGGCCACTCCCCCAGAGACGCTCTAGTCCACGATTGGCCCCGGGGACTTCTGTATGCCTTTCCCCCCTTTCCATTAATCACTCAATTGATTAAGAAAGCTACCGCCGTGAGAGCCACCATGATTCTCATTGCTCCTTACTGGCCTAGTCAGATATGGTTTCCGTTCCTGCATCATTACCTCTTGGGGTACCCCTGGCATCTGGACCCAGTGCCAGATCTCTTGACCCATCAGTCGGGACAGCTGCACCAATCCCTCCAATCTCTCAACCTCACAGCTTGGTTGCTCCAATTCCAACCCTAGCCAGGCTTCCCCTTATTTCCCATTCTGTGCGTGACATACTTATAGCTTCCTTAAAGTCATCCACCAGGAGGATTTATGCCAGCAAGTGGAAGCGTTTTTCCTTCTGGGCAGGAGCTAGAAATATAGATCCTTTTACTGCCCCTATCCAATCAGTCCTAGACTTCCTAGCCGAATTGTTTCACTCAGAGTCTTCTTCCTCCACCATCAGAGTACAGTTAGCAGCTATTTTGAACTTTCATGCAGGCTTTTTGGACTCCAGTATCATGTCCCATAAGCTTTGTAAAACCTTTCTTAAAAGTATCTTTTTGCTTAAGCCCCCAAACAGGGACCCCCCACTGCAGTGGGACTTAAATTTGGTTCTAACCTCCTTGATTCTTCCCCCCTTTGAACCTGCGGCTTCCTGCTCCTTGAAATTGCTATCTTGGAAAACTCTTTTTCTGGTCGCCATAACATCTGCAAGAAGAGTATCAGAACTTCAGGCCCTTTGCATTCGTCCACCTTATCTAGTTTTCCATAGACAGTGTCCCTCAGGACTAATCTGTCCTTTTTACCCAAGGTTTCTTCTGAGGTGAATCTAAACCAGACTATCGATCTTCCAGTTTTCTTCCCCAACTACTCCAACAGAGCGGAACAAAAGCTGCATTTTCTGGATGTTCATCGTCAACTCCGTTACTATCTGGATAGAACCAAGCAAGCCAGGAAATCTGAGCAGCTCTTCCTATCTTATGCGGCAGGGAAGAAAGGCCTTCCAGTTTCCAAAGTAACCCTTTCTAGATCGCTGGCCGCTGTGATTACTTTCATCTATCAGCTCAGATGCCAAAAGCTACTGTCAAGGCCCAGGACTCACTCAACTAGAGCATTAGCCACCTCAATAGCTTTTCAGGCTAGATTACCAATAGATTCGATTTGTGCGGCAGCCACTTGGGCCTCTCCTCATACCTTTATCTCTCATTACAAATTAGACACGGCCTCCCGAAGCCGGGCTATGTTTGGTTCCACCATTCTCAAGAGTCTGTTCCGATGAGCCACCCAGGGTGAAGGTGCTAGGGACGCGGTCCCATCCTGCAAGAATGAAGGCGAGATTGACAACTTAACATTGAGAAGTTATGTACCTACCATAACGTTCCATGTTAGTTGTCTTCTTCTCGCCTTCTTTCTTGCGTCCCACTCCCCATCCCCCTAGCCTGGACAGACCTAAGGATCCTTGGGGATCTTCTTCTTGCCTCAGTTTTGCACCCTAGGCTATCCCTACTGGTAGCTATAGGTCTAGGTGACTTTCGAGTGAGGTTTCCTCTCCTCCTTTTGTTGGAGAGCAGAACTGCTATGGTTTCAGCTGTCAAACGAGATCTGGGTAGTTAGCATCTAGCATTGTGGGACATAGGGTAGCCTTGAGCCGGTATAAATAGCTCTCGATCTTTAGTATAGGCCGAGTCAGAGCCGAGGGTCGGCTCCGAACCCATCCAGCAAGAAAGAAGGCGAGAAGAAGACAACTAACATGGAACGTTATGGTAGGTACATAACTTCTCATTATTGGATGCACCCTTGCACAAAGGCAACTTATTTAGCACTAAGGCAGAGGAGGTCTTAAAAAAGATTGAAGAAAAAGCTAAATCTATGTAGACAGTTAAGGATTTCCTACAGGTCCAGTCACCCAGGTTCAGCAGCCATTGCCCCTCTAAGCACTGGTCATTTCCTGCTCCCATGAGGTCATTTCAGCCCAGACCCCGGGGAAGCAAGACACCCCAGACAGCAGCCACAGGGAATGCAGAGATCAAAACAGTGGAATTCCTCCACTTCCAAACCAGGGAGTTCTGAGCCACCCCCTCATGGTAAGAACTCACAATGACTGTCCTCCCCATCCCCTCCCTCTGCCCACCTGCACTTACCCCTAGGAGGAAAACTCTCCTTTCACACAAGCACCTGGGCCACCATTACCAACAACTGCTGGGTCCTCAACATTGTGTCCCAGGGATACAAATTTTCTTTCCACACTCTTCCAACCCCCAAAGGGTTCCCAGATTTACCTCAAAACCACTGGGCAGAGCCGAAAATGCAAGTAATTTCCCTGCTGTCTATGAGGGCAATAGAGCATGTTCCTGCAGAACAGATAGGCCAAGGTTTCTACTCCAGACTTTTTCTGGTATCCAGAAAAGATAGCAGCTGGTGCCCCATCCTCGATCTATCCATTCTAAACATCTTCCTGTTGATACCAAAATTTAAAATGCTCACCCTCCAGCAACTGCTACCCATGCTCTCCAAGGATGCTTGGCTAGCCACCCTAGACCTAAAAGAGCCCTACCTCCACATTCTTATCAGGGAATCATGCAGGAAATATCTACGTTTCAGGGCAGGATCTCAACACTTTCAGTTCTCTGTACTTCCCTTTGGCTTATCTACTGCTTCCAGAGTTTTCACAAAATTTCTGGCTCCTGACATTGCCTTTTGCAGACAAAGGAATATCCAAATTACCCATACTTAGATGACTGCCTAATTCAGGCAGACAGTCAGGAAAGGCTGCTCAAGCACCTGGCCTTTGTAAAGTCCCTACTGACCTCTACCCACCCAAAGAATTGTATTCCTGGGAGCAAGCCTTGACACAGCATCCCAGATGGCATTCCTTACACCAGAAAAGCAAACTTACCTGACAGCCTACTTCTCTCAACTAGCCACGAGACCCCAGTTATCTGCAAGGAAAATCCTGCAAGCTCTGGGGTTCATGGCATCTTTCATTCTACTCATTCCATATGCTAGACTGCATATGAGGAAACTTCAATGGTACCTAAAAAGCCTTTGGTGTCAGCACTGTCAAGACCTGGAAACTCTTATACCGATGATACCTTACCTAAGGAAAGATTTTCTTTGGCGGGCAGCAGCATGCTCCCACAACAAAGGACTACCTTTCTCACCCCCGCCACCCAGACCCTCACCACAGACACATCAGACTATGCCAGGGGTGCACAGCTGGATGGCAGGTGCATACAGGTCCATTGGAGCTCACAGCAAGTCCATGTGCACATCAACCAAAAAGAGATGCTAGCTGTCCAGCACGCATTGACAGCTTTCAGGCCCTTTCTCTCCCCAGTGGCTCTACTGATCAAAACAGACAACACCACTGTGATGTGGTATATCAACAATCAGGGAGGGACTCACTCCTACCCTCTATGCAGGCTGGCCATGACCATTTGGCACACAGCCTCTGCCATGCAACTCAACCTGTTAGCACAATTCCTGCCACTTTCTCTAAACTCTCTGGCAGACCACTTAAGCAGAAATCTTCTGGAACCACACGAGTGGCAGCTAGATAAAGAACCTTCACCCTAATAACTCAAAAATGGGTCACCCCGTAGGTCGACCTCTTTGCCTCCCACACCAACCATCAGCTCAGCAGGTTCTACACCAGGGAGCATCATGCATGGCTTGGAAAGTGGATGCCCTATCCTTCCCCTGGTCAGTCTATCAGTCTAAGAATTTTCTCCACTACCTCTCATCTCCAGGGTACTGCTCAAAAATAAGGGAGGAAAAACCAAGGACAATTCCTATTACTCCAGACTGGCCTCACCAGTACTGGTACCCACTGCTGCACAGCCTGTCCCCACTGCCACCATGGCATCTCATTCAGACCCCAACCATCCTGATCCGGAGGGAAGGAGAATTCATGCATCCACAATTGCAGACCCTCAGTTTGGCAGCCTGGCTTATTCCCTGACCACTGATCAATCTGCCAACCTCAGTAACCATGTTCTAGATGTTATATGTGAGGCCAGATGCCCCAGCACTAGAAAGTCTTATGCTGACAAATGGAAAAGGTTCTGCACCTTGATTCAGGCTAAGGGAGCTCATACGGCACAGCCCTCCCTACCTCTCATCCTGGATTACCTAGCTGACCTGCTACACAGTGGTCTCTCTTTTTCCTCTATTAAAATTCATGCCTCTGCTATCTGTGCTCATTTCCACACTGAGCAGCCCCTTTTCTCACACCCTCTGATCACAGAATTCCTCAGAGGGGCTAGCAACTTGAGGCCACCCAGAAGGGCACCTACCCCAGCTTGGGATCTTAACTTTGTGTTGGAAAAGCTCACCCTGCCTCCATTTGAACCAGCATATTCAGCAGAGTTAAAATTTCCCTCCTGAAAGACCGCTTTTCTTCTGGCCATTGCTTCAGCCAGTAGAGTCTCTGAGCTACAAGCACTCATGGCTGTGGAGCCCTTCATCATCTTCCATGCTGACAGGGTTTCCCTCAGGACTAACCCATCCTTCATGCCCAAAGTGGTGTCCAGTGTGGCTCTCAACCAATCCATTCATTTGCCCACCATTTTTCCTAACCGACAAAACAAGGGGGAAAAGATCCTGCACTCTCTAGATGTGCACAGACAGCTCAGATTCTATCTAGACAGGACTAAATCATTCAGAAAGTCTGATCAGTTACTGGTTAGCTTTGCTGTAGGGGCAGAGGGCAAAGCCATCTCCAAGCAAACACTTTCCAAATAGATAGCACACTGCATCCATTTCTGTTACAAGCAACACAGAAAACCTCCCCCTAAGGGGGTCAAGACTCACTCCACCAGAGCAACATCCACCTCTGCAGCTTTCCTCAGAGGAGTCCCCACCAGGGACATCCTGGAGGCTGCCACCTGGACATCTGTTCACACTTTCACCAAGCATTACCACCTGCATATCTTCTCCAAATCCAGGGCAGGCTTTGCCACTGCAGTCTTGCAGGGCATCCTAGCCAGCCTCTTGTCTCCTTGACTGCCTCCACCCTTTTCCTCAGCTTTAGGAATCAACCCAAATGTGATGGCTGCAACAGTGAAACATGAAGAACATAGTACAGCTTTGTACACTTAACATAAATGTAGATGTTCGACTGTATTCACTGTTGCAGCTCTGGTTTCCCTCCCTCCATCCCCCTCTTCTTTCTCTGGCTGTCTTTACAAGGAACTTTTTGGTATTTATTTTCCACTGGTGAGTTTCTTCCACCATAACCTGGCTACCACTTGGGTGCTCCTGACAGTTAGGGCAAGAAAAACTGATGTAATTGCGTTGGCTGCCTTACTTTATACTACTAACGACCTGACGTCAGTCCTGAAGCGACAGCAACTGACACAGAAATACTAAGCCTCTGGTATTTGGGCCGGCCGAGGGCTACCCTGGCAGGGATAATCCAAATGTGATGACACCAACAGTGAATACACTTGAACATCTACATTTATGGTAAATGCACAGTACACAAGTCTCCCGACTTAAAGCCTCAGAATGTAAACTGTTTGCAAAACCAGTCTATAATTTGCTGTTTTCGTGACAAACTTGTGCTTTTGTTGTACTAATATACAAGTCACAACATTGTTGCTTGTATTTACTTAACGGTCACACTGCAGTTTAGAAAACAAGTTACATTTAAGTATAACATCATTGGCAGCTGATAGCAGTGTAAAACTATGTGCAAGCACATGCAAGCTGCATGTTGCAGAGGGACATTTTCCCAGGCTCAGTTAGCATGGCTATCAGCAGGAGCTGGCTAGGTGATGGGGAGTGAGCAGCCAAGGTCAGGTAGCCCATTACAGGTAAAAGGAAGTAGTTTAGACTTGCTTCCTGTTTGCTACCTGGTGGGGTTGTTTAGCAATGGAAGCAGCAAGATAGACATCAGGCTTGTTTAGCAGAAAACAGCAATGTAACTGGAAATGGTGTGCCGCGTGCCTCTCTGTCTGTCTCTTAGAGGGAGCAATTGTACATGCATGCTAGACTGTGTTGTCATAGTGTACCAATTAGAAGACATAAACATGAAAGAAAAGTTAAAAAAACAAACCCCCCCCCCCTAAATCCATGGAATGTATGCATGTATGACTGCATAGTTATGGGGAGTTGCACATTAATCTTAGAGGACCAATTTTAGTAACATCCTAAATGAGGTCAGGGGTAAATAACGGGGGGAGGGGGTAAAGGGTTGCTTGAGTGCTGTGGAGATGGAGTTGGAAACACAGTAAAACAAAGAAGCTGTGTATGCACATGTAAACATCACTGACTGAACGTTAGCATTTCTGTATTTCAGAAATGTTTCACTAAAACAGAGTGTACAACATCAGTTGAGGTTAACTAATGGTAACAACCAGAGCAAAGTCTCTGAGCTTTTACAGAATGAGTTTTCTGTAAAATTGTTTGCTGCTGTTATCTGCAGCTTTAACAAATGAAATCTTTGGACAATAAATTTCTTTTCCCTGTAGCTACACATTTAAATTGTACAAGTGCATTTGTCTGTGTATCTCAGTTTATAATAAGCATTTAGTAACTGCATTTAAATTTATCTTAAAAAGTCACCTACCTCAAAACAGCAAGTCTTGTGTACATTTAAAACCACTTGCCATCCTTTTTATGAATTTATATCAACTTGCCAGCTTTTTTTCTCTACCTGTGGTAGAAATTTACCGCAGCTGTTTTTCCCGAATGCTCCTTCTTACAGCTCAAGTTGCATGTCCATTATATTTGTGCTACCCAACTGCATATAAAGTTTTAATTTGTGCATTACCACAGAATCATTCTGAAGTTGCAGAACATTTGCATTTGATTTTGTGGACAGCTAGAAATCACAGAGTTACATATTCACAACTCCTGCAGCAGGTGGCACTCTACTACACTGTTTTATCAAACTTCCATCTAAGTCATCCTGTAAACAAGGTAAAAACAATAGTCTATGACTGGGGCGTAAACCCAGATTGAGCAATATTTACTTGCATAGCTGTATTAAAAACACATTTTCCATAGGCATCATATGGAGTTACTTTTGCTACAATGGGCAAATTTTCCTGGTGAAATGTGACTTTGACTGCAGCAAATCTTCCCCATAGACAGTACCCTGTCTAGTCACAGATGAAGTAGATCTTTCAGGGTTATAATATAACATGTAAATACTGCCTCCAGGCTAGCAAACGTGTCATCCTTTTATTTACTTCATATGGCCAAACCCATGTTATCATCTTCATTTTCTTTCACCCTGTTATGTCTTGTAATTACACATGGGCACAGCAAAAGAGACTGCGTTTTACTCCACACACCCACAAACTGGTTTGTGTGTGTGTGTGTATATATATATATATATATATATATATATGTGTGTGTGTGTGTGTGTGTGTATATGTATATATGTGTATATATATGTATATATGTGTGTATATATATGTGTGTATATATATATATATATATATATATATATATATATATATATATATACACACACACTGCTCATGTCTATCCCCTACCCAGCCAAGCCCCTCAGCTTCCCAGGTCACCAGTGTCACTGGCTATTGCTCTACCGGTCTGCCAAGTGGCTGGTTGGTTGCTTGAAGTTTTAGTGCTGAATAGGTTCATAGTTATTTGCTAGGCTAATGACTACAAGGGCCCTTTGAAGCCTAGCCACGCATCCCAAAGGAAAATCTATCCTTGAAAGTGACTGCTCTTTAGGGCAATGCCGCTCTAAAAAAATTTTACACAGTTTATGACAAGTCATTTTGTGTATACATTGCGTAATGTTAAACTTGCATAACTTAACAAATGTCATTTTACTTTCTCATTGCAGAACTTCAGAATTGCACAACTTATGACAAGCATTTTTCATTGCACTATTTAGAACAGCAAAGCTAAACACAAATTATTTTATTTAGTCAGTGCTGTATATATGGAGTATTTTATTACTCATTACTACCTTTAAGGCCATAGCATTTAAATGCACGTGTTTTGCTGCCTGATCTGTACACAGTATATTCCCCTTTTTTCACCTAAATTCCACTGCTAACCCTTTAGACTACTAGTTTCAATTTTGTATGACATTGTTCCACTCTTTTAGATGTTATCTGAGGGTCAGCCATCACCCTGTCATGTTGTTATATCATTTAACAATATCTCTTTTTCATAGGTGTGCTCAGTGCCTGTATTTTGATCTTTCTTTTTCTTTATTTGGACATCAGTATTTGAATTTATTAAGGCCTCAACTAAATTTCTATCAAGATGTTTCCCTTTGCACTTGTTTTTATTGTATTTATCTAAGCAGTACTATAGGTGATGATTAGTGATCAGCAGTATGGTTTCATGCAAGGAAAGAGCACTACAGTTGCGATGTTTGCTCTGAGAGTGTTAGTGGAGAAATACAGAGAAGGTCAGAAGGAGTTGCATTGTGTCTTTGTGGACTTAGAGAAAGCATATGACAGGGTGCCTAGAGAGGAGTTGTGGTATTGTATGAGGAAGTCAGGAGTGTCAGAGAAGTATGTAAGAGTGGTACAGGATATGCACATGGGTAGTGTGACAGCGGTGAGGTCTGTGGTGGGAGTGATGGAAGCATTTAAGGTAGAGGTGGGATTACATCAAGGATCAGCTCTGAGCCCTTTCTTATTTGCAATGGTGATGGATAGGTTGACAGACGAGATCAGACAGTAGTCCCCGTGGACTATTATGTTTGCAGATGACATTGTGATCTGTAGTGAGAGTAGGGAACAGGTGGAGAAGACCCTGGAGAGATGGAGATATGCTTTAGAGAGAAGAGGAATGAAGGTCAGCAGGACTAAGACAAAATATATGTTTGTAAATGAGAGGGAGGATAGAGGAATGGTGAGGATGCAGAGAGCAGAGGTGGCGAAGGTGGATGAGTTTAAATACTTGGGATCAGCAGTTCAGAGTAATGGTGAGTGTGGAAGAGAGGTGAAGAAGAGAGTACAGGCAGGATGGAGTGGGTGGAGAAGAGTGTAAGGAGTGATTTGTGACAGACAAATAGCTGTAAGAGTGAAAGGGAAGGTCTACAAGAGGGTAGTAAGACCAGCTATATTGTATGGGTTGGAGACAGCAACATTAACAAAAAGGCAGGAATCAGAGCTGGACGTGGCAGAGTTAAAAATGATAGATTTGCACTGGGTGTGTTGAGGGTGGACAAGAATAGGAATAAGTACATTAGAGGGTCAACCCAGGTTGGAAGGTTTGGAAGCAAAGCCAGAGAGACAAGATTACGTTGGTTTGGACATGTGCTGAGGAGGGATGCTGAGTATATTGGGAAAAAGTTGCTATGGATGAAGCTGCCAGGTAACAGGAAAAGCGGAAGGCCTAAGATGAGGTTTGTGGATGTGGTGAGAGAGGACATGCAGGTGGTTGGTGTGACAGTGCAAGATGCAGAGGACAGGAAGAAATGGAAACATATGATCCACTGTGGCGACCCCTAACGGGAGCAGCTGAAAGAAGAAGATGATTTAAGCAGTACTAAAATATAGTTTTTTCTTTTATTTTTTACATTTTTCTCCATGTAATTTTACTTCAGCAAATGTTTCCCTTTTGAGTGTTTGACTCTTCTGATGACAATACTTTTTACCAGAAGTGACTTGTGTTTAAGGGAGTCTTTATTTTTCAAGAGAATCCTTTTGAGCACCCCCCCCCCAAAAAAAAATGTTCTCTCATCAGCCTCTTTTTTTTTTTTTTAATCTCTCTTCTTTCTGCTCCATGTGTGCTGACCATTGAGACTATCTCCATCAGTCTTGAGTCCATGAACCCATTTGTTCCTCCTTCATCAGCATCTTAGCCATGAGGGGGTTTCATTGAGGCCATAACCCCTTCTCTGCTTGCTAACATGATAACTTGCATCATTGCAGGGAGTTCTGTCATCTCCCCATGTTTGTGCTTGCTTCCATCCCTATACTTGTAAGAGCTACCATCACTGGTTTGGGATTGCTAAGGTCACTATCCTTTGTCCTGGTCTTTCTGGTGTTGTATAAGCCTCTGTATGGTGGCAACTGGCTGACTGAAGTCATCACTTTCTCCTCTCAGGATGGATGAGTTTGCACAAACCACTCTCTCTTTCAGCCTCCCCCACATGGATTTTCCCGAGCTTGAGCTGCTGTTCATACTTGGTTTCTAGGTCATAGTGAAGGCTTTATCAATGTATATTACAGCTTTTCATAGACCTCTTTTTTTTACACAGTATTTCAGCCCAGTTAGGATAGCATTTCTTTCTTCCAGTACTCCAGCTGTACCACTTGGGAACACCTCACAGCTCAGGGACATAGCATGATGTTTAGCATATTGATCACTGCTGCCGTAGCCCTGTATGGGTTTTATCCTGTCAAGGATATAACAGCCCACCACCTTCAAGGCATCTTCCACATACCCAAACTGTTAGTCAGTTCTAGCTAAGCTGACTAAAAAATGATGTCATGGCTCTTTTCAATGTTAGCTTTGGTCTTCTGAAGTATTCCTTACTGAGTTTTATTTGTATTTGTTCTGCTTTATTGTCAGTCTTTCATCAATTCCCAAATGTTTATACGCTCCCTCCTGCTCAAGTTCTTTTTATATCACATTCTTGCACCAGACTGATATTTTCCTGCTACTGCAACTTTCCTGCTTTAAATGTTGCTTTTGCACATTTATCAAGACCAAATGACATTTTTATATCATCTGAGAAATTTTTAAACACTTGCAGTTGTGCTCTCAACTCCTCATCTGTTGATCTGCACCATTTTTGTCATCCACAAAAGTAGGTTAGAAGTCTTTAAATAAGGTTGTTTTCTGGGAGTCAAATTGCAACCATAGCCTAATCTATAAAATAAACACCTTAATGGATTAAGGGCAAGACAAACTAGCAGAGGTGACAAAGAATCACTCTGGAATATCCCCTTTTTGAATTTTTAACCCTAGAATAACAATGCACCCTTTTTCATGGCTTAGCTGAAAAGTGGTTTGTCACTGTTTTCATGGTCACTGTAATGTAACTGATCAGTGCTGGATGCATCTTAAACATTTGTAAGTACACCTTTATCCTTGAATGTGGGATTCTGTCAGATGCTTTTTTTTATAATCTATCCATGCCACACTGAGGTTTATCCCCTTTTTTACAATTGCCTATTATGGCTTTACTTAGCAACAAATGATCCTTTGTACTGCTTGGGAACACCCCACAGCTCAGGGACATAACATGATGTTTAGCATATTGATCACTGCTGCAGGAGCCCTGTATGGGTTTTATCCCGTCAAGGATATAACAGGCCACTAGCTTCAAAGCATCTTCTAGATATCCAAATTGTTAGCTCAAGGTGAGCTGACTAAAAAAGACAGAATTTTCCGGCAGCCAAAGAATATACTTCTCTGAGGCTTTCAAAGATCGACGGTCAGCTTGTGTTGCTCCTTTTCTGGACAGATAAGTTCCCTTTGGTTAAAAAAAAAACATCCATTTCAAAAAAAAGTTTGTTTAACAATACCTTTCTGACTTCTAAGGGGATCCAGTATCTGTCTGCTTGGGATGACATGGTCGACAGATCACGATTCTTTGAAAGAGATGGCCTGCACCTGTCACCCCTGCGATTCCGGATACTGGCTAAGGCTCTTGCCACCCCTATAGTGCCTTTTTTAGGCAAGATTCAAATGACAAATTCACCACCATAACAGGTACAAGCAAGCAAAATCTGAGGGTAATGCTACTTAATGCTAGAAGTTTAAACCTCAAAATGCACTCACTCGAGGCACTCCTTAAAATGGAGAACATCGACATCTGTGCAGTGACAGAGACCTGGTTTAAGGCTCCAGAGAGCACCCCTGCATTACCAGGCTGTAATTCATACCACATCTTTCGGCCACCTAACCTGGACCGAAACACCAAAGGCGGAGGTGTGTCCATATTCATTAAGGATATCCACACCTCCAGGCTAGTTGCTCAGCATAATGCATCCAAGTGCAACTAACTCTGGGCAAAACTGCAATCCAGATTGTAGCTTGCGACAGATCCCCCACCATGCCCCCGGATTCCCACTCCTCTTTTCTTGATGTACTGGAAAATATTAGGGTTCAACCAAACACCCTAATAATGGGTGACTTCAACTACCCCACCATTAACTGGGAAAACTACTCGTGTTCCAGCTCAATGGTTTCTGGAATTCATAAACTCCAATGCCCTGGGTCAAATTACCCATACCACTACCAGGGGCAGCAATATCCTAGACCTAGTCATCACCAACATGAGTGACCGGTGTTCCACACCTGAAGTCAACTCCTCATTGGTCTGATCCGCCTTGATATCCACATCCCACCCCCACCCCACATTAAGGAAACCATGGTAAAAAATTTCTCCAAAGCCAACTTCATGCTTCTTAAGACAGAAGTGGTGAACTTCATGACACCCATGCAGATGGACAATACAGTTACAACTTCTGAATCCTACACAAATGCACTATAATAAGCACTTACACAAGTTCATGGATCATGCTATCCCAAACAGAACCAAGATGCTATCCTCCAAAAAAAGGAAGCCATTTTGGTGGTCCCCTGCCATAAGCAAACTGTACAACAGAAGGAAGAAAATATTGCAAAAGAGAGTAAAATCCCATGAGTGGAGGAGCTCCCTGGTCAGCCTCAGTAAGAATATGAGATCCCTTGTAAGATCCTCCAAAGCTAGCTACAAAAACAAAAGTGCCACTAATTCTAAGGACAACCACAAAGCATTCTATAGCTATGTCAAGAATCTCAGTGGCAACACCCAGATCTGCTGAGTTACAGCACAACAGCATGAAAATTACAGAGCCAACTGATATTGCCAACATCCTAGCCGATAGGTTCAGTGCTAACTTTATCCCTCCCACCCCCTAAAGGGCCCATATCTATACAGGAAAAATGCAGAGTCCCTGTAATCACAACTATGCAGGTAAATGCTGCACTCTCTAAAGCCAAAAACACAACATCCCAGGTTGCGTTCTACATGAACATCAGAATGAACTGGCTCCCCACCTAAGCACCATGTTCAATAATAGCCTCATATCAGGCTTTGTGCCCACTGAATGGTGCACAGCAAAAGTTATCCCACTCCACAAAGGGAGAGCCACCACTGATCCCGGGAACTATCGCCCTATTAGCCTGGTCTGCAAGGCCATGGAATGTATCATCATGGAACTCATAAACAAAGACTTTGGTAACCTCCAAACTCTGGATCCCACCCAGTTCGGGTTTGTGAAAGGCAGATCATGCCTCCTGAACCTGATTGACTTCTTTGAGGTAATCACCAAAGCTGTAGATAAGGGTAAGGTGGTTCACACAGCCTATCTTGACCTCGCCAAGGCTTTCGACACCATCCCCCATTCTGGAATTATAGCTAAACTCACGAAACTAGGTATAAATCCCTATGTAACAATATGGGTTGCCAACTGGCTCACTGACAGAACCCACACTGTAAAAGTTGCAGACTCCAAATCTGACTTCAAACCACTGACAAGTGGAGTACCACAGGGTTCAGTCCTGGGACCTCTCCTGTTTGGTATCTACTTCTCTGAAGTACAGGCTAACACAGAAGGCCTCTGGCTAATGAAGTTCGCAGATGACTGCAAACTAGGAGCCATAGTCAAGTCCCCAAATGATGTGGACATCCTACAGAAGGGCCTCGCTGAGACAGATGCCTGGTGTCAGAGCCATGGCCTCAAGCTCAATGCCAAAATGTGCAGTGTCATCCCCTTTGGTAAAAACTCTGTACCCATGAACTACCACATAGGCAGCAATCTACTTAACACCGAATGTGTGATAAGAGACCTTGGCACCCAGGTGGACAGTAGTCTCTCCTTTGATAGTCCCATCGCCACAGTAGTCAGGAAGTCCTTCTACGTGGCACACCTCATCATAAAAGGGTTCTCATCCAGGAAAAAAGAGGTCATTCTTTCCCTCTACTCGACACAAATTAGACCCATTATAGAGTACAATGCCCCTTTTGGAATGTACCTCACAAGACATCTGCAGCAGCTGGAAAGGCCACAGAAGTACTTCACAAAGAGGATTACTGGCCTCAAACAAATACCCTACACTGACCATCTCAAAAAACTCCAGCTTTACTCTGTAGCATATCATCTACTCCGAAGTGATCTCTGCCTAACATATAAAGCTATGTCAAACCCAGAGCTGTTGGACATGCTACACCTAAAGAAATCCCAATCCCTCCGAGCTACATGCTCTAGGGACCTAAACCTTGTCCCCACAATAAACAGGACATTCTGGAGGGATAGATTCCTATCCCAGAGACTTCCCATACTCTGGAACAGGCTACCCATCTATGTCAAGCAAAGTTCTTCATTAGCACTCTTCAAGAAAAATCTTGATGAGTGGATGGGAAATAGGAAATACACCCCAGGGATCACGTCTGTGTCTCTACTCGACAGTCGCACAGGAAAATAACTTTCTTGGGTGGCGTAAGCCAGGGAACCCTCTTGGCTAGGCTTATGTAGGCCCTTGGGCCGATAGCCTAGTACCTACCTATGAACCTGAAGTTATTTTATAGTTAGGAGTTTGTGTTTTAAGATGTGTTTTAACCTGGTAGTTACAGTTTTAATTAATCCTGCTGTTGCTAAACATTTAGGTAATACCAGCAATACATGTCCCGTGTAATTTGTCCAAGGTTTTTTTTTATTTTTTTAATACACTGGCTGGAATGGACATCATTTCTAAATCAGGGAATAATTAAAATTCATGAAATTAGTATTGTTTCAGTCTTTGATATTTACTAGAAATGCTCTTTGCGTCACCCATAATGTGCCCTGAGTTGACTCCTCCTGTCATTCATGTGGATTTACATCTATCAGTAGCATATCTAAATACAACTGTAAATTCTTTTTTTTTTTTTTATTAGACATGTTGCTCCTCCTACTGTTGGTACTGTCTAGTAGGCATCCTTCCACATTGCTCTCATTTCTGCCTGCAAATTCTGATATTTTATGACTTTGTATCTCTGTCTACATAAGGCACTGTAGTAACTGGGTGTAGCAGTTTCACTGATCATTGCTACTTTTGTGATTTTCCTGAACTGCCATATCTGGTTTTCTTGCATCTGTTTTTTAAACTGTTGGTAATGGGTGATCCCATCTGATATAAACTTCATCATTCTCTACAATGCTTTGTAGTTCATGTTTCCAATGCTTCTCAAGTACTTTAATATTGTAGTGTTTGCGCAATTCCCAATACAACAATCTTGCCACATTATTGTGCCTTTTAGTATACCGGCCCTCTGCTATGGTGTATTTCACAACAAGACACGTGTGATTCTTTCCAGTTCCATTTTTTTTTATAGAACATGTATTTGTCTGTTTCTCCCACATGTTCAACAAACTATGTAAATCAACATGTACATAGTCCACTATCCTGGCCTGCAATTATTAACCTTTCATCTTTTGGTTTCAGTTCACATTTTATTAACTATTCCTGCATGAAATCCTGATCAACATGAGGTTATTCCAGGACATCTCTGTACTTGCCAAAGTATTTATGCCTTTTCCACACTTCTTTCCTTCTCATCTGTTCCTTCTCCTTATATTCTTTCTTTTGCTTTTGGCACATTAAGTTGCTGTCTACTTTTGTCTGCTTCTCATTTGATTTCCATTCCCACTTGATACCGATATTTTTCTGCTAAACTAAGCAGGGAAGTCATCTTAGACTTCTCATTTTTTTAAAACTTTCACTCAGTTGTGATCTGGTGAGGTCAGCAGATATGTATGCAGACTCAAGACTACAGATCTAAACATGTAATCAATATCTCCTTCAGAATGAGGAATATATAATCTTGGAATATGCTAATTTTTCTATATCATTTGATAAGAGTGAAGTATTTTTCTTTTTTTCCTGTCCAACTGATTAAATACCTTTTGGGAAGAGTCATTCACCCCAAAACTGTAAGTTAGAACAGGAAGAGCAAATTGCTTATAGCTTAGACTTTATTGCGTGATGTCATGGCTGTTTTCAATATTAGCTTTAGTCTTCTGAAGTATTCCTTACTGAGTTTTATTTGTATTTGTTCTGCTTTATTGTCGATCTTTCATCAATTCCTACATGTGTATGCACTCCCTCCTGCTCAAGTTCTCTTTATATCACATTCCTGCCCCAGACTGATATTTGCTTGCTATTGCATCTTTCCTGCTTTAAATGTTGCTTTTGCACATTTATCAAGACCAAATGACATTCTTATATCATCTGAGAAATGTTTAAACATTTGCAATTGTGCTGTCAACTCCTCATCTGTTAAACTGCACCTTTTTTGTCATCCACAAAAGTAGATTTGAAGTCTTTACATAAGGTTGTTTTCTGGGAGACAAATTGTAACCATTGCCTAATCTATAAAGTAAACAGTTTAATGGATTAAGGGCAAGACAAAATAGCAGAGGTGACAAAGTATCACTCTGGAATATCCCCTTTATGATTTTTTAACCCTAGAATAACAATACACCCTTTGTCATGGCTTAGCTGAAAAGTGGTCTGTCACTGTTTCATGGTCACTGTAATGTAACTGATCAGTGTTGGATGCATCTTAAAAATTTGTAAGCACACCCTTATCCTTGAATGTGGGATGCTGTCAGATGCTTTTTTATAATCTATCCATGTCATACTGAGATTTATCCCCTTTCTTACAATTGCTTATTATGGCTTTACTTTGCAAACAAATGATCCTTTGTTCCATATGACTTTCTTTTTTTAACTCTGTTGTTCTAGTGCCATGATTGAGTTTTTTTTTTCTTTTCCTAAATTACTGTAAACTCAGTTTGCACATTGTCAGAAGGCAAGTTATTGGTCTGTAGTTTTTAGGATTGCTTACAGGTTCACTCTTAAGGAGGAGTGCCATTTTGTCTGTTCTTAACCAGGCTGGTGTTTGGGATACACATATGAGTAATTCTTAGTCAGGGCTAAATCTTTGTGTAAGGATGTTTATACTTTTAGCCAGAAAGTTGGTACTACATCTGGACCTGTTTGTGATAGTACCCAAATTCGCATCCCTATTCGTCTAGATTTCAGGTGCTTCTTGATTTTTTTTTGTGCATCTGGATTACATTATCAGTTATCTGCCTTACCCTTCAGACTGTCCACTGCAACAAGAGTGTTCAAAAAGTGTCTAGCTCCAGTTATAGCTCATTGTGGGCTACAGGCTATCCATATATTTCCATATTTAGGCAGAGTCTTTTTCCAAGTGTCAAGAATATCTCACTTGGGTGAAAGATCTCTTACATGAGCTGAGATTCCAAGAGAACATTCAAAAATGTCTTTTTTGACTTCTTCACACAGGTTTATGTTTCTGGGGTGTCCTTTAGACACCTCATTTCAAAGAGCTTTTCTTATACAAATCTATATCTAAATGTGTTTCTAAGCTTTTTCACTCAAACTTTGATCACTGTGAGAAAATAACTTAGGATTTTTGGTGTCATGGCATCTATGATTTACAGGATAACCCTGGCAAGACCACATGAGAAAGGTGCAATAGTATTTGAAGTCTCTCTGATCTCAGCACCAGCATCCTTTGTCTTTTCTAATCCCAGTGCTGGGGTTTGTCAGACAAGAACCACTTGGTGGCAACAGCAAGCATCCATAAATCTGGATGCCCCCTTCTCTGTCCCTGTCCCAAAGTATCCATCTCCACAGATGCCTAGTACTTCATTTGACGATCAGTTTCTAGAAAGGTAAAAGTGCAGGGTGTGTGGTACATAACGGACATATGCAAGTACATAAATATAAAAGAGATGTTTTCCCTGATTAAGGCAGTCAACTCTCTGAGTCGTCTTTGGTCCCCAAGACCTCTTTAATTTGTTACAAACAATACCACAGTTATGTGGTACATCAACAAGGCTGTACCCTTTTTGGAGACTAGCCAGATTAGCTTGGGCACAACTTTACAGCACAGTCTCAGTCTACAAGCATCCTATATTTTGTCAGAGCAAAATTGTGTGGTAGAGAAGGTGAGCAGGACAAGGGCAGACCTTTACAGATGGAAACTAGATCAGGGGATCTTCCAAGGTTTGATCCAGCTGTGGGGAGTTCCTCAAGTAGACTTGTTTGCCTCCTCTCTGAACAATTAGCTGGCACTATTCTGCTCCAGGACTCCTTGCAAGAAGGCCGGGAAGACATATATCTTTTCTTTTCCTTGGACAGGAATGTTGTTGTATGCTTTTCCACCCTTTCCACTGATATCCAGGGTACTACTGAAGTTTCAGAAGGTATTCCCCAAAGTCATTGTGGTAACTCCCTTCTGGTTCAAGCAGTCATGGTTTTCCCTTCTTTTGGAAATGACCAAAGGCAATTACTACAAGCTTCCTCACAGATTGGATCTACTCACACAAGAAAATGATTTATTTATGTATTTACCAGGAAATTCCAACTGGACACAGGTCCTTTGTCAGCGGAGGGCGGGGGAGAAAAGCTCCACAGCACAATAAATGAGCAGCAGAGTACATGAAGAACAATTGAATATACATACAATAGCAAATAATACTGCACTTAACATTAGCTATACATACAATATGAAACATAGTAATGAACAGATATACCAATATCTAGCTAGAGGCTAAGAATAAAGGTAAGATGTATATACAGATAGTACTAAGCTCAAAATGATGATTGATATATCCCAATCCCAGTTAACTTCAACTGACTGCCTAGATGACAGGTTCTTAATTCCCTTTAGGTACCTGTTTACTGAGGACATGCAGCAGATACAAATGCAGATAAGAAAGCCCGCTACTAGAAAATTATTTATTAGTAAATGGAAAAGTTTTTAGTGTCAGCAAAATATCCAGCACCCATTCTGGGCTAGTTTTTTTCTCTGATTTTACAGTGTTTGTACTACTTTCCTATGGCCTTTCTTATTTCTCAGTAATGGTTTATTAATCAGCCATTTCAGCATATCTACTCATGGACCCTCCTCTTCCAATGCATTCTAATGCAAACATATTTTTGAAAGGGATTTGTATGAGAGACAGCCAGGAAAACCAGTGACTCCTACTTTGGATCTTAATTTTTATTAGAACAACTAACATTTGCTCCATTTGAACCAGCTAAACCAGCTAACTTGAGGTTCTTAACAGCAAAAACAGTTTTCTGATTGCTCTGACCTCTACAAGAAGCGTATCTGGGATGCAAGCTCTTATGGTGAGTCAACCCTAGCTCATCTTTCACAAAGACAGGGTTTCTTTGAGAACTAATCTTTTTTTCTTTTATTCCTAAAGTGGTACCTGAGTTTATTTTAAGCCAAACTATTCACCCCCATTTTTTTCGTGAACCTAAGCATGAGGGAAAAAGGGTACTCTATACCTTGAATGTCCACAAACAACTCGGGTACTATCTTGACAGAATGTAATTTTTCAGGTCTTTGGATTAATTGTTCATTTCTTGTGAAGGTAAGAAGAAGGGACAGCCTTTGTCAAAGCAGTGTATTTCTAAGTAGCTGTCTAGGGCTATCACCTTTTGTTATACTCACCACAACAAAACTATTCCAGGCAGGGTCAAGGCCCTTCATACCAGGGCCTTGCCTTCATCTATGGCTTTTTGAAAAATGTTGGATTGTAGAATAGGATCATAGGAGGTTACTAGGCTAATGACCCCAGGGCCCTTGCAAGCATAGTCAAGTTCAACCCATGTTCCCAAGGATGTCTAGTTAAAGCAGACACTAAAGTCAGCACCTATTGCCCCTGTCGAAGAGGGACACAGGTGGAACCCCTGGGGTGAATTTCCGGTTACCCATCCAGTTATCCAAATTATGTTTAAGTAGGGGCAATGAAGGGCTTTGTTTGACATGAATATGAAGCTTGCTCCAAAGGTGGGGCAACCTCTGTGAGACAAAATCTGTCTCTCCAGCAAGTTTTGTTGATGTCACATACCAGGTTAAGGTCCTTTGAGTGAGTGACCTATGTGCCATTTGACTTGCGAATGTGCAGCATTTCCATTAAAGCTGGGTCAGAGATTACTCTATGTGCAAGGCACAGGTCGCCTCTGAGTAGTCTGTATGACACAGAGTAAAGTGACAATGATTTCAGTCTGTCTGCATAAGATAGACCTCAAAGACCCTAAATTTTCTTTGTAAGGAAACTTTGTGATCTCTCTAAATGCTGCAGGTGTTTGGAAATGAACTTACCAAAGAGAACATTGTACTCTATTACTGGCTTAATGAGGGAAGAGTACAGGGGGGTTATAACCTCTTTTTTTCTGGAGGCAATGCCCTTACTTCTAAGATAAGCAATATAAAGTGCCCTTCTTACCACTGTGGAGACGTGGTGATCGAGGTTAAGGTTGCTGTCAACCTGTGTGCCCAAATCTCTCACCACTGACTGTGTGCGTAGGGTATTGCTATTGATGTGGTAGTTTGCAGGAACATCACCCTTGCTAAAGGGGATAATACATTTTTTTTTGCATTAAGTTCAAGACCATGACTTTGGCACGAGTCATTACTCTGTGTAAGACCTTCTTGCAGGATGTTGACATTGCTAGGGATTTCGGTGATTGCTCTCAGTTTGCGATAATCAAACTTTGTCAGCCACAGTCCTTTAGTTTTAGCCTGTACTTTGGAGAAGTAGATTCTGAACAGAAGGGATCCCAGAACCAATCCCTGTGGAACACCACTGGTTACTGGTCTGCTGGATGAGGTGAAGTCCCCTATTTTGACTGTACGAGTTCTATCAGTAAGCCAGTTTGTAACCCACCTGACAATATATGAGTCGATATCCAGCTGGGTGAGTTTGTCAATAATACCTGATTGGGGGATTGTGTCAAAAGCCTTGGCTAAGTCTAGGTAGGCCGTATGCACAGATTTGCCCCCATCTAGGCTTTGGTGACTGTCTCGAAGAAGTCCACCAAGTTTAACAGGCATGATCTCACCTCGTCAAAGCCAAAACTGGGTGGGAATGAGCATTTGAAGATTTCCTTTATCTTTGTTAATAAGGTCCATGATTTGTTCCATGGCCTTGCAGATAAGGCTGATCAGATTATAGTTCCTGGGTTCCGTGGATGCAACCCTTTGTGCAAAGGGATGACGGTAGCTGTTGTCCATTCTGCTGGGGTGAAGCTAGTGCTTAGGCTGTGATTGAAAAATGTGCTCAATGGTGATGCTAATTCCTGATGTGAAGTTGTTAAATCTCGCCGTTTATTCTCACTGATGGGTTCAGAGCTGATCCTCGGCTCCGACATGGCCGATAGCAAGCACAAGGTTTACCAGTAGCTCGAGACCAAGCCCCTTATCCCACAATGTACTGCTGGAATTACCTCAGATCTAGTATGCCACAGCAAGAGAGATCTCGGTGATCCAGTTAGCTCGGATCATTTTAGAAACAAATTAACAGCAAGTCTATAAAAAAGTTTTCTTTTTTGTTTAAAATATATAGTGTTTGTTAGTAATATTATATTTACTCTCTAGTTAAATATATAGTAGAAATAGTTTAAAAGTTAGGGCCTTGTTGGCTTCTTAGTTTGTGTGGGCCTTAAGCCCTTTTTCTCTACTATTAATCTTTATAATAGTCAGGTTTATCTGTGGGCCTCTTAGCCCTATATTTGTATCTTGTGGCTCTAATTTACTGCCTTTTTCACTCAGCTATGTCGAATGATAGGGAGAAATACCATCCCAAATTGGGATTCAAAAAATGCCCAGATTGTGGGCAGGAAATGTCTGTCACTGATGGACACATTCAATGTGTCTACTGTCTGGGGGCTAAACATGTCCAAGACACCTGTAGCATTTGCCACTCCTTTTCTTCAAGAGTTCTCTTGGAGAGAAGGAGGAAACTTATAAACAGGGGATTGCTACAGCAATCTTTTTTGGAAGTTTTGAGTAGCCATGAGGGTGCTAGTACGTCCTCCAAATCCTCAAAATCCAAGTCTTCAGATAAGGTCTCAAAAATGGCTAAGATTTCAGAATGAGGTTCATCGGTTCCACAGTCATCGGAACCGAGTGTACCTTTGATATGGAGCCTGTCTCTGAAGTTCCTTCTTCACCTCTGCTCCAGTCAGCACCTCTGGTGCTTTCAGCCAAGTCTTCAGTCAGCCTTTCAGATTTGGACATGGATTGGTTAGTGCAGAAGCTTTTACAGGCACCAGGACTTGCCAAATTGTTGTCGGCCCCCACCAGCTTGTCGGTACCAAAGACCATGGAACCGGACTTGTCTAGTCCTCCTCCGAGCCATACTGGACTCTCGGAGTCGAAGGAAATTGAACCAATGGTGGTCGAACCCTTGGAGCTGATACCCGCACCGGTGTTATTGGCTCCATCTATTCGGATGTCCTCGGCGCCGACCGAGGACTCTAGGAGCCGACGCTCTCCTGTCGGGTCTGGGGAGGATAGTTGCACCGACTTGTCGGTGCTGACTCTTCCTCTCGGGGCTTCGGCTCGGATGAGCTCGGCTCCTACCTCTGGCTCTGAGCCCAGGGTTTCGGTGCGGGAGGATCGGACGGTACTCTCGGGTCCGTCCACTCCTTCTCATCAGAGCCATGGTGCCTTCGATGCTATGAGAAGAGTTTTGTCTCCAAAGACAACGTCAGCATTGGTTCAGCTTTCCCTTTCCCCTCAAGCTCTTGTGTCTGCTTCTTCATTTACCGATCCCTCTAAGTGTAGAGACCCCGAGCCTCAAGTACCGCCACAGGGCATCCCCTGCTCTTCTGAGACCTCCCCAGATCCTCTCACTGAGTAGTTGCCCAGGAAGAGACTGTGCAAGAGGAGGCACTTAGACTCCCCACAGGAGTCTTTGACATCTGACATGGACTTAGATGAGTCAGAAGGGTCCCCTCGATCCCCCTCTGAGGATATCTCCTTTGCGGAGATATTAGAGATCCTTAGTCAGAGGGGCGATTGGCAGTCCAAGACCCCTACTGAGGATGAGTCTGTGCTCCTGAAGGCTTTTGGGTCTCAACCTTCCACTTCTTGGGTGTCTCCGCCTTATGAAGAGCTCATGAAACTGATATCTCGTAAGGCGTGGGAGTCACCGGAGGCCATAGAACTTGCCCCTCGTAGACCCAATAAATTCATATCTGCCCCAGTGGACAAGACATTTTTGACAAAAGGAGTGACTGTTGATGCCATGGTGGTAGCTGCAGCCACCAAAAAGGAAGTATCTGAGACATCCTCTTCTATCCATCCCCCTAACAGAGATTCTAGAGTTATGTTTAGATATGGGAAGCACATGTTTAGTTCAGCAACTTTTTCTCTGCAGTCACTGAACTACTTAACCCATTTTACAAGACTGCAGAGAGAGCTCTTGAAAGAGCTAGGAGATGCTCTCCAGGGTACGGTAGCTGCAGGAGTGGCCAACAAAGTCAATGCCCAGCTCGCTACTGTAAACTCAGTGGTGAACTCGTCCATGCGCCTCATATCCTATGCAGCTGATGGTTTGAGTAGAGCCGCTAGTTCGGACATTGCTCTTCGAAGACAAGCCTGGATGCGTCTCTGTTCCTTTGCAGAACCCTTTAAGTCTTCTTTTATTAATACCCTATTTGATGGCTCATCACTGTTTGGGCCCAAAGTAAAGGAAACTTTAACCAGGTGTGAGCAGGAAGGCAAGACCTTATCTGCCATTGGGGTCCATTTTTCCACCCCACTCAGCCCTACCCCAAAGGCCCTAGCAGGGGGAAATGTGGTTCCGAAAAACTCAGGCAGTCTTTCAGGACACACGTGGAGAAACCCCCTCTAGAGGCAGCGGAGGGGGTTATAACGGAAGACGCCACCCCCGTGGCAGAGGGGGTCTGCAGCAACAGGGTGGCAGGGGTCAGTTCTCCGGTCAGTCCTAGCAGCGCACCTGAAAAGGGAGCCCAACTATTCGGTTCTGGAGGCAGTCGGGGGTCGCTTGTCTTTGTACCCAGAAGCCTGGCTAAACATAACATCGGACACTTGGGTACAAAGCATCATTTCCAGAGGATATTTCATACCGTTCTTTACCCCTCTTATTCCTATAAAGAAAATCCCAGATGTTCCACCCAATCTCAGGGAGGAAGCAATTATAGAGGTCCGCAGATTGCTAGAAAAAAGAGTCATCCAATCAGTCCCAGCAGGCTAAGTCAGATTCGGAACTTACTCAAGATTCTTTTTGGTACCAAAGAAAACAGGGGACTGGAGACCTATCTTGGACCTCAACAAACTCAACCAGTTCGTAAAGAGAGAGAAGTTCCGAATGGTCACGCTTCAGTCCATTCTTCCCTTCTTAGGGAAAGGCGATTGGATGTGCTCCATAAATCTCAAGGACGCATACTATCATATAAAGATGAACAGACGCTCCAGAGGTCATCTGCGCTTCCGGCTGGGAGCCAATCATTACCAGTTTCTAGCCCTGCCCTTTGGTCTCACTACAGCCCCCAGAGTGTCCACCAAATGCATGGCAGTGGTCACGACTCACCTGAGGCATCTAGGATTCCAGGTGTTTTCATACCTAGACGATTGGCTCCTCACCGCTACCACCAGGTATCAATTGACTCAGGCAACACAATACACTCTGACACTCTGCCATCAATTAGGCATTACAATCAACTTTGAAAAGTCTGCCTTATCACCATCTCAGCATACCGTTTTTATAGGAGCAGAGTTAGATACCTCAGCTACCACTCTACGTCTCCCTATCGAAAGAGTCTCTCTTCTCCGCCAAAATGTCAGCTCACTGCTGTCAAAGAACAAAGCTACAGCAGCGGAGGTATTGAAAGTACTAGGTTTGATGGCGGCAGTAATCCTGACTATACCACTCGCAAGGATGCATATGCGAATTCTTCAGTGGCTCCTCTTCGCTCAGTGGTCTTACCAGAAACTACCAATGCACCACATGATTCTTATCATGGATTCTTGCAGGAGAGACCTTTGGTGGTGGTTGACGTCTCTTCATGTCACGATCGGAAGACCCTTTGCCCCCCCCAGTAGCTACTGTCACCACGGACGCTTCCCTGATAGGGTGGGGGGGCATTTTCAGGGAAAGACTGCCCAAGGCACATGGACAGATGAAGAAGCACATCTGCACATCAATGTTCTAGAGTTGAGAGTGGTACTTCTGGCGTTGCAGTACTTTCAGGACTCTCTCCCTATAGGGACTATTGCAATTCAGACCGACAACATGTCAGTAGTCTGGTACGTGAACAAGCAGGGCGCAACCAAGTCTTACCCCCTTTATTGAGAAGCCCTCAGGATCTGGCAATGGGCTGTGTCATCCCAGCATTTTCTGTTAGCAACGCACATCCCGGGGAAATCCAACGTGATAGTGGGCAAGCTAAGTAGGGCAATATTACTCCCTCACAAGTGGTCTCTCAAACAACAGGTTGCAGAGTTGATTTTCCGCAAATGGGGCCAGCCTTGCTGCAACCTTTTTGCCAGCCACATCAATTCAAAATGCAGAAGCCACTTTGCCCTAATACCACCTCTCGGTCATCCCCCGAGAGACGCACTTTTACACGATTGGCCCCCGGGTCTCCTTTATTCATTTCCACCCTTCCCATTAATACCCAGATTTTTACAGAAAGCAAAATCGCTGGGAAGGACTGTTATACTCATAGCCCCCTACTGGCCTCGACAGATTTGGTTTCCATTTCTCCACCATCATCAATTGGAAGATCCATGGATCCTGGACCCAGTTCCGGACCTTCTGACTCACTCGTCAGGGGATCTTCATCCTTCTCTGCAGTCCCTCAAACTGACTGCTTGGTTAATCCACTTTCCCTAATTGCCAGGCTTCATTCAATTTCAGAAGATACAAGACAGATTCTTTTGTCTTCTCACAAGCCATCTACCAGGAAATTATATGGCAGTAAATGGAAAAGGTTCTCAATTTGGGCCAACGTGCAGAACATTGACCCTTTCTGAGCTCCGCTATCTTCGATCTTAGAATTTCTAACAAAGATTTTTAAGGAAGGGGCAGCAGCTGCTACAGTTCGAGTTCAGTTAGCTGCTATATCAAATTTTCACCTTGGTCTTGGTGGCACAAATATTATGAGCCATAAATTATCTAAAACCTTCCTTAAAGGCATTCTTCATATGAGACCTCTGATCAAAATTCCCTTTTCTCCCTGGAATTTAAACCTTATGCTGTCTCAGATTATTCTTCCCCCTTTTGAACCAGCATCTTCTTCTGATTTAAAATTTTTATCTTGAAAAACAATGTTTCTTGTGGCCATTACGTCTGCCCGCAGAGTTTCAGAACTTCAGCATTATCTATCAGATCACCCTACATGATCTTCCATGCTGATAGAGTATCTCTCAGAACAAATCCCTCATTTTTACCTAAAGTCTGTTCTGAGTCAAATATCAATCAGGTCATTGAACTGCCAGTCTTTTTTCCCAACCACTCAAGCAAATTGGAATATATACTGCACAACCTTGATGTTCACAGACAGCTCAGATTTTATCTTGACAGAACTAAGGATATTAGGAAATCAGACAAACTTTTTGTATCCTTCTCAGAAGCAAGAAAAGGCAATCCAGTGGCTACCCATCAGTGAGAATAAACGGCGAGATTTAACCACTTCACATATAGAAGTTATGTACTTACCTTAACGTTCCATGTGAGTTGTTTATCTCGCCTTTATTCTCACGTCCCTCCCTCCTCCCCCCTCCTGGCTGACTGTTGACTTAGAGGCTAGTACCATCATGGTTATTCAATATTTCTTCTTCCCCTTTGGGAAGTGTTCTTTGTATGTGTGTATATATATATATATATATATATATATATATATATATATATATATATATGAGGGTATGTATATGTTGTGTGTGTATATATATATATATATATATATATATATATATATATATATATATATATATATATATATATATATATATACTGTTATTCACAACAAACAAGATCTGAGGTAATTCCAGCAGTGCATTGTGGGATAAGGGGCTTGGTCTTGAGCTACTGGCAAACCTTGAGCTTGCTATCGGCCGTGTTGGAGCCGAGGATCGGCTCCGAACCCATCAGTGAGAATAAAGGCGAGATAAACAACTCACATGGAACGTTATGGTAAGTACATAACTTCTATTTTTAACCCATGTAGAACACAGTCTGGGATGTTGTCTGGTTCCATAGAGGCTGTTTTTTTGGCCTTGGAGAAGACATTTAAGACCTGCTCCTCAGAGATACTAGGTGGGAAATGGGTGTTAGGGATGCTTTGGGGTATATGTGGCAGGGACAGGAGAGTGGAGTTTTCACTGAACCTGTCAGCCAGCAGGTTTGCTATACCCACAATTCTATATACGTAGTACCATTAATTACTGCCTCAGCACAAATCTGGGCCTTACTTTTGAGGTTACAGATGTAAGTAAAGAATGACTTGTGGTTATCCGTAGTTAGAGAAGCTAATTTGGATTCATAGTTAACTTTGGAGGACTTCACTATGAGTTTTATTTGCTTATTTAAGGTGAGGAGGGAGTGTTTCCAGTTTTGAGACTGTTCCTTCCTCTTCTTAGACAGCAATCTCTTTCTCCTATTGTGTAGCCTATTACTAGCAGTTGTCCAATAGGCAGGTTCATTTTTCCTTGAAGATCTTGCTTTGGTTTTATCAGGTATGGCAGAGTCAGTATAATTGTACAGGTGCTTGTATGAAGCATTGGTTTATAACTCAGCATAGGTGTCTGTTGCATCAGTGGTGGTAGGGGTATGAAGCCATTTATTCCTTCACATAAGAGGATGTTCTTCGTGTTTCACTGTTGCAGTCCTTACATTTGGGTAATCTGCTGGCAGGTTGCCCTCAGTCAACCTGATTAACAAAGTCTTGGGGCCTGCATCGGTTGCTGTCCCTTCTTCCATGACATCAGGGGTATAAAACATGCAGCCGATGCCATTACATCAGTCTTTCTTGCTGTGCGGTGCCCGAAGCAGAAGCAGTTCGCAAGTGCTGGTCGGCCGACTCCTGAATATTTGTTTTCGAGTTTCCGAACCGAAGTCTTCAACTTAAAGTTAAGTACCCCATTGGGAAACCTTTTCTTGCTCCTTACCGATGTCAGTAAAAGTTAATAATTGCATTACTTGTGGAAAGCAAATACCTCATAAAGATTTTCATTCGTACTGTATTCCTTGCCTAGGCCCTGACCACGACGTACCTTGCTTTCGGTTTTGTGCTTTATTTAATCAGTGTACTATCCATCGTCGGTACATTTTTGCCTCTAAATATTTCGGTTCTCGGTTTAATTACCCAGAAATGTCGTCGGTTAGCCATCCGATTACTGGGATTCCGAAAAAATGCAAAGATAAAGACAGAGACAGGCCGCCGAGGTCCAAAATTGCCGACGATGCTTCTCCTAAGCCAGTTGCCAGTTCGCCGGTACTCAGTAAGGCGCTTTCGCAGCCCCTGATACCTGCTACTTCTGATTCACAGGCCTCTACTGAGACCCATTCGGAGTCCGGTATGTCATGAGATGCTTCACCTGTGGAACCCGTAGATGTCTCTACCTTGGATGGGTCCAGAGCTGCTGTGCAGGCACCAGCATCTGAGGGTGTATTCAGGCCTACAGACTTGCATATTCAATCGACACCGCCTTCATTACTAAGGCCTAAATCTCGATCCATGCCTAAAAAAGTGACACCCAGGCCACATGTTCAGGCCCCTATGCCTAAAAAACAAATGATAAAAATGGCTGAAAATCTAATTACTCTAATCAAGGGTAGTCAACCCCCCCCCCCCCCCCCCCAGGAGGCTTAGGGCTGAGCTTGATTATGAATCTTCTTATCAGGATTCTATTTCTTCTGACTCTTCTAATGACCTGAATTTGTCCTTACCTACTTATGAGGATTCCATTCCCTCTGCTTCCCCTCCTGTGGATTTTTCTTTTGGGGAGACTTTACATAATTTAAGGGAGCATTTCCACCGGGAAAGCCAGGAATTTTCTGATTCAAAAAAGAGGCTTAGGGATTTCCTTCTTCTTCCTCAGCATAGGCCTTTGGCTATACCTCCTGTACTAGACATTGTTGATGATGTGTTCTCAGAATCCAGTTTGGCTCCTGATTCCCTGCTTCCAGCTACTAGTAAACTTGACAGATACTACAGAGTTCCTGAGTCCCATAAGTTCCTTTTCAAAAATCCTGTTGCAGATCCAGAAACCATTTCTCAGGGACTCAAGGGCATTAAGCTTCTACTGCTAACAATCCTACCCCTTCTGATAGAGAATCCAGGACGCTGGATAGATGGGGTAAAAAGGTTTATACTTCTGCAACCTTGGCAATCAGAGCTTTAAGCTGCCAATGTCATATGTTAAAATATCAACAGCATATTATTGGACTGCTTAAACAGAAAATTATGTTGATTCCTGACTGTGTGGAAAATAGAGATTTACAGGATTTAATGCATTCCACTGAACAAGTTGAAAAACATACTTTACAATGTGGTTTTGATTCTTTAGAGGCCTCCTGCAGGGCTGCTGTTACTTGGTCTGTGCTTAGAAGGCATGCTTGGCGTAAGGAGCAATCTTTGCCTGATCATGTTAAAGCTAAATTGTTGGATGCTCCTTTAAATCAGGACCGCCTGTTTGGCAGTAAGGCTGAAGAAGTTCTAAAAAAGATGGAAGATAAAGCTAAATCTATGCAAACTGTTAAAGATTTCTTACAAGTGCAACATCCAAGATTTAGTAGGCACTGGCCTACTAAGAATTGGTCCTTTCCAGCCCCTTCCAGATCCTCTCAAGCCAAACCCAGACTCAGCAAAAAACCCAGGTTTCAGTCCCAGGGGACTCTCAGTACTAAGCAGTGGGGGGCCTCCACTTCCAAATCTGGAAATAACAAGACACCTCCTATAGTAAACAGTCTCAATGACTTCCTTTTAAAATTACCAAGCACTTATCTTTTAACCGCCCCTTTGGGGGGAAAGATTGCTCTTCATGCAAAGAACTGGGAACTCATAACCCAGGACAAATGGGTTTTAAATATAGTGTCCCAGGGATACAGATTTCATTTCCACACATTGCCAACACCAAACGGATGGCCAGACCTGCCCCCAAATCAGTGGGCAGAGGCTCAAAAATAGGTACTTTCCCTCTTAAGCATGGGACCTATTCAACTGGTACGAGAAGACGAAAAGGGACAAGGTTTCTATTCCAGGCTTTTTCTGCTACGCAGAAAAGACAAATTATGGCGTCCTATCCTAGACCCGTCTACTCTAAACACCTTTCTGAAGATTCCAAAATTCAAGATGCTGACTCTTCACCAGTTACTTCGTATGCTAGGCAAAGATGCCTGGTTGGCAACTCTGGATTTAAAAGAAGCATACCTGCACATCCCAATCAGGGAATCTTGCAGAAGATACCTACGCTTCAAAGCAGGCTACTTGCATTATCAGTTCTCTGCACTGCCCTTTGGCTTGTCTACTGCGCCCAGGGTATTCACAAAGTGCCTGGCTCCAGTTATTGCATTTTGCAGGCAAAGAAATATTCAAATATACCCATACCTGGACGATTGTCTAATTCAGGCAGAAAACCAGGGCATACTTCTAAATCATCTGGCATTTGTAAAAAGGGTTCTAACTTGTCTGGGGTACACCATAAATGAAAAGAAATCACAACTGGTACCCTTTCAACAGATTACATTCCTGGGTGCAAGCTTGAATACAACTGCCCAGATGGCTTTCCTCACGCCAGAGAAGCAAATTCATTTGGTAACTTACTTCAAACCAAGTGGCCACAAAAACCCTGCTGTTTGCAAGACAAATAATGCAAGCCTTGGGGTTCATGCCCTCCTGCAGTCTTTTAATTCCATATGCAAGACTGCATATGAGGAAACTACAGTGGTATCTAAAAAGTCTATGTAGTCACCATTGTGACAACCTGGAAACAGTATTTCCTATCATACCGTGCCTACGCCTAGAGTTTCTATGGTGGGTAGAAGCCTGCCACCAAAACAAGGGACTACCATTCACACTACCCCCCTGCCACCCAAACCCTAACTACAGATGCATCAGACTATGCAAGGGGGGCTCACCTGGCAGGGAAGTGCATTCAGGGCAAATGGAACCCAAATCAAATGCACCTACATATCAATCAAAAAGAAATGGTTGCTGTACAGAATGCTCTGACAGCCTTCAAGGACTACATTCTTCCAGGACAACTAATGGTAAAGATGGACAACACCACAGTTATGTGGTACATAAACAAGCAGGGGGGTACACATTCCTACCCCCTCTGCAGACTAGCCATGGCATTGTGGAACACAGCCTTGAGCTACCAAGTGCATCTACAAGCTCAATTCCTGCCAGGAAAATTGAATACACTGGCAGATGGACTAAGCAGAAACCTCATGGACCCACACAAGTGGAAACTGGAACCACGGATTTTCAACATGTTGACAAGCGAATGGGGGAACCCAGACATAGATCTATTTGCCTCCCCTCATAACTATCAGTTGGACAAATTTTGCACAAGGACTCTCCACAAACAAGCCTGGAAAGTGTATGCTCTGTCCTTCATCTGGAAAAACCTATCAGTCTACGCCTTCCCCCCTCTGCCTATGCTCTCCAAAGTTCTACTAAAAGTCAAACAGGACAAACTAAGGATTATTTTGATTGCTCCGGACTGGCCGCACCAACACTGGTGTACCCCCTGCTGCGCAGTGTGTCACAGATATCTCCATGGAACCTGCCTCAGACCCCTTCCCTGCTGTCTTAGCAGGAAAACCAAATTCTGAGCCCTCAGCTTCCAACATAACCTTGCAGCCTGGCTCATCACTTAAATTCACCCTTATCCCTCAGCAAACCTGTGATGAATGCCATCTTGGAGGCGAGGAGACCTAGTACTAGAAAATCTTATGCTGACAAATGGAAAAGATTCAGTGGCTGGAACCAATCTTTAGAGATAAGCACAGCAGCACCCAGTTTACCTCAGATTTTGCAATACTTAACTGAGATGCTTCACAGGGGCCTTTTTCCTCCATTAAAATCCACGCCTCAGCTATTTCAGCTCACTATAACACAGAACCACCCCGCTTCTCTCATCCTCTGCTCAAGCAGTATCTCAGAGGGGCAAAAAACTTGAGACCACCCAGGAGAGCTCCTACCTCTGCCTGGGACCTTAACTTTGTTTTGGAGAAACTCGAGCCAGCTGCTACTGCAGACTTAAAATTTCTTTCTTGAAAAACAGCCTTCCTTTTAGCAATCACTTCAGCTAGAAGGATATCTGAATTACAGGCCCTTATGGCAATGGAGCCTTTCATCATCTTTCATGCGGACAGGGTATCTCTCAGGACCAATCCATCCTTCATGCCCAAGGTGGTTTCCAGTGTGGCTCTTAATCAGTCCATTCATTTGCCAAACATCTTTCCCAATCCACAGAACAAAGAGGAATTGATTCTGCATTCCTTGGATGTGCACAGCCAACTAAGATTCTACTTGGACACGACTAAATCTCGAAGAAAATCTGAACAATTGCTGGTAGCATTTGCTGCAGAGACAGAGGGGAAGGCTGTTTCAAAACAAACCATTTCTAAATGGATAAGCCATTGCATTCATTTCTGCTATAAGCACCATGGAAAACCTATCCCCCAGGGGATCAGATCTCTCTCCAACAGGGCTGCATCTACTTCTGCAGCCTTTCTCAGAGGTGTTCCTACTAGGGATATCCTAGAAGCTGCTACCTGGAGTTCTGTACATACTTTCACCAAGTACTATCACTTACCAATTTTCTCTAAATCCCGAGCTGGCTTTGCCGCTGCTGTCTTGCAGGGCCTTATAGCTGGCCCTAATACTGTATAAACTCCTCCTCCCAACTATAGCTTTGGGAATCTACCCAAATGTAATTACTGCAACAGTGAAACACGAAGAACATAGTGCAGTTGTGTACACTTACCATAAATGTAGATGTTCAAGTGTATTCACTGTTGCAGTCCTGGTTACCCTCCCTCCAGCCCCCTAGTTTTTTCTGACTATACCTGTCCTTTCCTTTACTATGCTTAAAAGCCTTTTTGGTGTATTTGCTTTTGGTTGGAGGTATACCTTTGTGTTTTTGTGTTTATTTGCTCCCCATTAGGGGAGCACCTGACATCTGGGGCAAGAAAAACTGATATAATGGCATTGACTGCATGTTTTATACCCATGACGACCTGATGTCATGGAAGAAGTGACAGCAACCGACGCAGGACCCGAGACTTTGTTAATCAGGCTGACTGAAGGCAACCTGCCAGCAGATTACCCAAATGTAATGATTGCAACAGTGAATACATTCGAACATCTACATTTATGGTAAGTGTACACAACTGTACTTTGTAATTGGCCTTGGAGAAATTTTCTAATCTAGTTGTTGCTAAGGGGGGGGGGGGGTCTTGTGCTATAGTTACTTCTAGTGAGACTGATTTGTGGTCAGATCTCACCAGGGATGGCCACATACTGGGGGTGGTGCAGTGGTCCCCCATGTTGGTAAGCACCATGTCCAGGATGTTTGAGCACTTTATGGTTTGTCAACCAGCTGGTCTAAGACACTGGAGTTGATGAAGTCCAGGAACCTTTAAGCAAGTGAGTTAGAGCTCATCTAATTTACCTAGTCTATGGATGGGTAATTAAAGTCACCCATAACCAGGGTGTTTGGTTGTATCTCGAGTGACTCAAGTAAATCCAAGTAGGCTGAGTGGCGGTCCTGATTCGTGGAGGGGGTCCTATAGCTGGCAATGACCTGAATAGGGGTCTTACCTACAGTCAGTTGCACCTGAAGTAATTTAAGAGAATCATGCTGCTTAACCAATCTAAAAGTGTATTTATCTTTAATGAATATTGATACACCACCTCTTTAGCTCTTACGCCTTCAGTTTGTGGTCTGAATGTGTGGAAGGAAATGTATAGCTGGGGTGCTTTCCACGGCCTTAAATTAGGGTTCAGTGACTGCACAAATGTCAGTATCTTCCAGGGTGAAGAATGCTTCCAGCGAGTGCAGTTTCTGGTTTAGACTCCTAGCATTTAGCAGCATAAACTTGGGTTGTTTTTAGAGGGTATTTTTCCATTGGGAATTTTGTTCTTGTGACATTGCCTAAAAAAGGCACTATGGGGATGGCAAGAGCCTTAGCCAGTAACCGAAATCCCAGGGGTGACAGGTGAAGACCATATGTGGCAAAGCATTGAGGTCTGTCGACCATGTCATCCCAGGCTGACAGATACTGGATCCCCTTTGAATGTCACCAGAAACTAAGCCAATTGTTGAAACCAGTCATTTTTTGTTTGTATTGAGGTATCATCCTAGGCGAAGGTAAAATGGTGCTTAAGGCTAGGGGCATACCTGCCTGAGACACATAATCACAGAGCTGAGTCATATCTCTGTTCCTATAGTCCAGTGAGATACGTATCAAGTTGTTCAGACCAAGATGGACTATGACGGAGTCATAACAGTGCCTGTTGTTGAGAGACTTGAGTGTGTGTGTGTGATGTGGTGGATCCTGGCACCTGACAGATGGCTGACCATGACCTTTTCCCTGTCCAACCTGGTGAGAGGGACATCTGTGTGTCTCGCAGTTGAGCCACCTATGACTAAGATGTTTGTTTTGTGTTGTGCCTTAAGGGCTTGAATAGTGAGACAATGATGTGTGATATATTATATGTACTATGTTCTGCAGAGGATGTATTATGTGAAGCATGCTTGTGTTTGTGTTTGGGAGATCTCTGATGTTTAGGTAAGCTTCTTGTAAGGACCTGTGCATATGTAGGTTTATGTGTTGTTTGTTTGGTAGCTGCAGGAGGTGAGGTGTGCATGCAGCCAACCTGCTTAGTGCCAGATGAACTGACTGGTGAGTGAGAGAGCCTGAATTCTAGGTTCTTGATATAAATGAATCTCTCACATAATGAATTTGTGTGGACTAGAAGAAGTGGGTTGTTAGAGTGCATGAGACAATTGCTACATTGCCTCAGGCTGGCTGTAGAAACTGTGGGGAATTGTCCGTCCATAATGCTAGGTAAGTTGACGTGGTCAGAAAACAGGGAGAGGGCAAGAAGGACCAGGTAAAGTAAGAGGACAGGAGAAGTGGACAAAAAAATGAAGGGCTAGTGGGTGTAGGATCTGTGTTGGACCTCAGGAGTTTCGCTGAATGTATCACTTGTCAGTGAGGGACAATCACGAGAACTCGTCAATGGAGCACCAGCAGAGTACTAAGGGAAAATTTGCAGACAAAAGTGTTTGGGTCTATAACCACCAATGGTGCCCAATGCTGCACTGCAATGTGCGATGCGCAAATGCAGTGATATGTAGCAAATGAGCACAAACTGATCTAAAGAAATTAATCAATAAAAAAGCTGAAAACTGAGCCCTGTTCCAGTAACCTTCAATCAGATGAGTTCTAACTGCACACTCCTGCCACAAGGTGCAGGGGAGCCCTCTCCAACAAAAGATGGCCTGGTTTAGTGCTCGAGTTATACAAACAGAATCAGATTCAGCAGGTCTGAGTCTAGACTATGCTACAGCAAACAAAGTGCAACAATTTAAAAACAAAACGGTTCAAATAAACAGTGATATGGTAAAAAATGCAGTTCAAAAGTACAATATACAGTGAAAAATTCTACTCAAGGTTTGCAGAGTTCAGCAGATGGCTTGGATTTGCTTATGCAGCAAACAAGAGCATAGGTTCATAGGTAGATATTAGGTTATCGGCCCAAGGGCCTACGTAAGCCTAGCCAGCAATGTTCCATAGCTTACACCACCCAAGAAAGTTATTTTCCTGTGCCTCTGTCCAGCAGAGACACAGAAGTGATCCCCGGTGTGTATTTACTATTTCCCATCCATTCATCAAGATTTTTCTTGAAGAGTGCTAATGAAGAACTTTGCTTGACATAGATGGGTAGCTTGTTTCAGAGTATAGGAAGTCTCTGGGACAGGAATCTATCCCTCCAGCATGTCCTGTTTATTGTGGTGACAAGGTTTAGGTCCCTAAAGTGTGTAGCTCAGAGGGATTGGGATTTCTTTAGGTGTAGTATGTCCAACAGCTCTGGGTTTGACATAGCTTTATATGTTAGGCAGAGATCACCTCGGAGTAGGCGGTATGCTACGGAGTAAAGCTGGAGTTTTTTGAGGTGGTCAGTGTAGGGCATTTGTTTGAGGCCAGTAATCCTCTTTGTGAAGTACTTCTGTGGCCTTTCCAGCTGCTGCAGATGTCTTGTGAGGTACATTCCAAAAGGGGCATTGTACTCTATAATGGGTCTAATGAGTGACGAGTAGAGGGGAACAATGACCTCTTTTTTCCTGGATGAGAACCCTTTTATGATGAGGTATGCAACGTAGAAGGACTTCCTGACTACTGTGGTGATGTGACTATCAAAGGAGAGACTACTGTCCACCTGGGTCCCAAGGTCTCTTATCACGCATTCGGGGTTAAGTAGATTGCTGACTATGTGGTAGTTCATGGGTACAGAGTTTTTATCAAAGGGGGTGACACTGCACTTTTTGGCATTGAGCTTGAGGCCATGGCTCTGACACCAGGCATCTGTCTCAGTGAAGCCCTTCTGTAGGATGTCCATATCATTTGGGGACTTGACTATGGCTCATAGTTTGCAGTCATCTGCAAACTTCTTTTGCCAGAGGCTGTCTGTGTTAGCCTGTACTTCAGAGAAGTAGATACCAAACAGGAGAAGTCCCAGGACGGAACCCTGTGGTACTCCACTTGTCACTGCTTTGAGGTCAGATTTGGAGTCTGCAACTTTTACACTGTGGGTTTCGTCAGTGAGCTAGTTGGCAGCCCATCTTGTGACGTAGGGATTTATACCTAGTTTAGTGAGTTTAGCTAAAATTCCAGAATGGGGGAAGGTGTCGAAAGCCTTGGCGAGGTCAAGATAGGCTGTGTGAACCCACCTTACCCTCATCCACAGCTTTGGTGACTGCCTCAGAGAAGTCTGGGGTGGTATACATTATTGGGTGCAGCTGTGAAGAACGAAAATGGTACATAGGTCAAACAAAACGTAGGGTCAAGCTAAGAATTTTGGAACACTTGGGAGATATTAGGAATAGTAGACTTGACAGTCCAGTTGCTAGTCATTTTCATCAATTTCATAATGGGGATCAAACTGGTTTTGAGTTTAGTGTTTTGGCAAGACCGTGGGGAATAGGGGAAAATAATAAAAATTTTCAAACTAAATTATTGAATATGGAATCTAAATTTATTATTAATTATGGAACTCTATTTCCCAATGGTATGAATTTAGATGTATAATTATTAACATGAAATATTATATATTATATGTATTGTTTTTGTATGAATTTAATACAGTATTTCTTTAAAATGTAATATATTTTTACACAATTGATTAATTGTTTAATTGATGTGATTGATCAATTGAGGTGTGTATTTATACTGGTTTATGCATAGTATTGTTATTCCATGTGAAGGCGAAGGCCGAGGTACCAGAAGAATTTAGTAAAGAAAATTTCAATCCAGTTTGGCTGCTTCATTTTGTTCTGTTTTTTGTTGGAGCTTCTATTTGGATACTTTGTGATCCAGAAGTGTTTTTCTTGCCTCAGAGAAGTCATTCAGGTTCAGGAGGCATGATCTACCTTTCACAAACCCGAACTGGGTGGGATCCAGAGTTTGGAGGTTACCATTGTCTATGTTTATGAGTTCCATGATGATGCGTTCCATGGCCTTGCAGACCAGGCTTGTCAGGCTAATAGGTTGATAGTTCCCGGGATCAGTGGTGGCTCTCCTGTTGTGGAGTGAGATAACTGTTGCTGTGCACTATTCATTGGGCACAAAGCCTGATGCAAGGCTATTATTGAACATGGTGCTTAAGTGGGGAGCCAGTTCGTTCTGAAGTTTGTGTAAAACGCATCCTTGGATGATGTCCGGTCCCATGGATGCTGTGTTTTTGGCTTTAGAGAGTGCAGCTTTTACCTGCGTAGTTGTGATTACAGGGACTCTGCATTCTTCCTGTATAGATATGGGCCCTTTAGGGAGTGGGAAGGGGTAAAGTTAGCACTGAACCTATCTGCCAGGATGTTGGCAATATCAGTTGGTTCTGTAATTTTTGTGCCTTTATGCTGTAATTCAGAGCAGATCTGGGTGTTGCCATCTAGATTCTTGACATAGCTATAGAATGCTTTGTGGTTGTCCTTGGATTTAGTGGCGATTTTGTTTTCGTAGCTAGCTTTGGAGGATCTTATAAGGGATCTCAGCTTCTTACTGAGGCTGACCAGGGAGCTTCTCCACTCGTGGGATTTTACTCTCTTTTGCAACAATTTCTTCCTTCTGATGTACAGTTTGTTTATGGCAGGGGACCACCAGATTGGCTTCCTTTTTTTGGAGGATAGCGTCTTGGTTCTGTTTGGGATAGCGCGATCCATGCACTTGTGTAAGTGCTTATAGAGTGCATTTGTGTAGGATTCAGCAGTTGTAGCTGTATTGTCCATATGCATGGGTGTCATGAAGTTCACTGCTTCTGTCTTAAGAAGCATGAAGTTGGCTTTGGAGAAATTATTTACTGTGATTTCCTTAATGGGGGGTGGGGGCGGGATGTGGATATCAAGGGTGATAAGCTTATGGTCGGATTAGACCAACGAAGAGTTGACTTCAGGTGTGGAACACCGGTCACTCATATTGGTAATGACTAGGTCTAGGATACTATTGCTCCTGGGGGTGTGTGGATAAGTTGATCTAGGGCATTGGAGTTTATGAATTCCAGAAAACGTTGAGCTAAGGAGTTGGTACACGAGTAGTTTTCCCAGTTAATGGTGGGATAGTTGAAGTCACCCATTATTAGGGTATTTGGTTGAACCCTAATATTTTCCAGTACATCAAGAAAAGAGGAGTGGGAATCCTGGGGCATGGCGGAGGGATCTGTAGCAAGCTACAATTTGGATTGCAGTTTTGCCCAGAGTTAGTTGCACTTGGATAACTTTGGATGCATTATGCTGAACAACTAGCCTGGAGGTGTGGATATCCTTAATGAATATGGACACACCTCCACCTTTGGTGTTTCGGTCCAGGTTACATGGCTGGAAGGTGTGGCATGAGTTATAGCCTGGTAGTGCAGGGGTGCTCTCTTGAGCCTTGAACCAGGTCTCAGTCACTGCACAGATATTCATGTTCTCCATTTTAATGAGTGCCTTGACTGAGTGCATTTTGAGATTTAGACTTCTAGCATTGAGTAGCATTACTCTCAGTTTTTGCTTGCCTGCTCCTGTTATGGTGGTGAATTTGTTATTTGAACCCTGCCTAAAAAAGGCACTATAGGTGTAGATTTAGTGAGACTATTTGATGAGTGTGGTGTGGTGCAAATGTTTACCTTCTCCTCATGACTGTCAAGTTCAGTCTTGGTTGGAGAGAGCTTTACCTCCAGTTTGGCTAGATAAGTGCATCTCTCATAGGTTGTAGTGTTGGGTGGTAGGAGGAGAGGGTTGTCTGTACATGAGGCAATTTCTCCATTGCCTCAAGATGCCCAGATTCATCAGATAGACAGGAGAGAACACTGGGAGCTGACCCTTGGACATGCCTGAATAAAAAACTATTTTCCTCTAGATAAGTGAAGAAAGTGAGTACAAGATCTGTTTTTTCTCTAAGCAAGTGAAAAAAGTAAGTACAAAAACTGTTTTCCTCTAGGTAATGAGGAAGATTGAGTGATATAGTAATTAGTAGCTTATGTAGTGCTTACAAGTTCTGAAAAAGTGCTGAGCATGAACAAGCAAATTTAAGTGCTAAAACTAAGAATCTGTATCTGCACTAGATGAGTTACAGGACAGAAAGAAGTGCAAATGCGGGCTTTAAAATTAGAAAATTGAGAGAGATGGAAGATTGCCCAAACGGCCAGTAACTACAGTTTCTGGGCCAGAACCACTCCTTATGTAGTAGACATGTTAACTAGTGCTTACCACTCCCACTGATAAGCTAGAAGGCTTCCCTCCAACACAGAAAGGCTTGGAGGGCTCAGAAGCTTACATACAGTCCTGGATACAGCAAATCTTTATCTGGAACACTAGTTACAGGAAAGGTAGGAAACAGGCTTACAGTTTTTTTTTGTTACAGAAAAGTAGCAAAAACAGTATTAAAACAATTCACATGCAGTGCAAGCTAGCACACGTGAGTATGCAGCAATATTATACCAAACACAGTTTAAAAAATGCAGTTAAATTAAAAAGGACTAAAAGCAAGTGCAGAAAGAGTTTATTAGGCAGAATGTGGTAAAGAGTAAAACATTTTAAGCTTGTTTCCTGCCTTTCCTGTAAGTGGTCTAGACTGTTTGTAGGTTTCTGAGCCCCCAAGCCTTTCTGTTTTGGAGGGAAGCCTTCTAGCTTAATTTTGTTTCTTAGAACTAGCCAGTTTTCTAGTTTCAGCACTCAAATCTGTTTCTTTGAACTCAGCACTTGTTCAGAACTCATTGTAAGCACCAAATAAGTTGCAAATTGCTACAGCACTCAGCTTTCCGCACTTGTCTAGAGGAAAGCAGTTTTTAGTACTTAATAAATAAGCACCTATCCAGGCATGTCTAAGGGTCAGCTCCCGGTGATTTCTCCTGTCTACCTGATGAATCTGGGCATCTTGGGGCAATGCAGCAATTGCCTCATGTACACAGACAACCCTCTCCTCTTACCACCCACCACTACAACTTGTGAGAGATGCACTTATATTGCCAAACTGGAAGCAAAGCTCTCTTCACCCAAGACTGGACTAGACAGTCAAGAAGAGAAGGTAAACACTTGCACCACACCACACTCATCACATAGTCCCTCAAAGTCTACACCACCAAAACACACACATAGAAACACAAAACACACACCTACATTCGCGGAGGGTCTCAATAAAAACCTGCCCAAGCATCAGAGACCTCCAAAGCAGAAACGCAAGCAAACTCCACCCCACAACACAACACAAATGACACATAGCCCACAAACTCAGTGTGCCACTCAACCACAGCCCATAAGGCATAACAATGTACCCAACACTCTAGTTGTTTAGCCTAGTGATGTTCCACTCACTAGGCTAAACACAGAGAAAGTTACTGTCAGCTGCCTGTCAGGTGCCAGGATCTGCCACATAACGCACACACTCAGGTCACTCCACAACAAGTACAAATATGCCACTGTCATTGTCCATATTGGTGTGAATGACCTGAGACGTACCTCCCTGGACTACATGAAAAGAGACACGGAGGAGCTCTCCGAACTTGTAGCCCAGGCAGGTATGACCCTGGCCCTGAGTAGCATCCTGTCATCACCCAGAATGATGCCACAGTACAAGGACAAAATGATTGACTTCAACAATTGGCTAAGCTTCTGGTGTCATTCTAAGGGGATCCAGTATTTGTCTGCCTGGGACGACATGATCGACAGACCATGATGCTTTGCCAGAGATGGCTTGCACTTGTCACCCTTGGGATTCCGGATACTGGCTAAGGCTCTTGCCACCCCTATAGTGCCTTTTTTAGGCAAGGTTCAAATGACAAATTCAACACCATAACAGGTGCAAGCAAGCAAAATCTGAGGGTAATGCTACTCAATGATAGAAGTCTAAACCTCAAAATGCACTCACTCGAGGCACTTCTTAAAATGGAGAACATCGACATCTGTGCAGTGACAGAGACCTGGGTCAAAGCTCCAGTGAGCACCCCTGCATTACCAGGCTATAATTCATACCACACCTTTCGGCCACCTAACCCAGAACGAAGCACTAAAGGTGGAGGCGTGTCCATATTCATTAAGGATATCCACACCTCCAGGTTAGTTGAACAGCATAATGCATCCGAGATTATCCAAGTGCAACTAACTCTGGGCAAGACCGCAATCCAAATTGTAGCTTGCTACAGACCCCCCCACCATGCCCCAGGATTCTCACTCCTCATTTCTTGATACACTGGAAAGTATTAGGGTACACACTAACAATCTAATAATGGACGATTTCAACTACCCCACCATTAACTGGGAAAACTACTCATGTACCAACTCTTTTGCTCAACGTTTTCTGGAATTCATAAATTCCAATGCCTTGGATCAACTTATTCACATCCCCACCAGGAGCAGTAATATCCTAGACCTGGTCATTACCAACATGGGCAACCGGTGTTCCACACCAGAGGTCAATTCTTCTTTGGTCAGATCCGACCACAAGCTAATCACCATAGACATCCACATCCTGCCCCCAGCCCAATTAGGGAAAGCACCGTAAAAAACTTCTCCAAAGCCAACTTCGCACTTCTTAATACAGAAGTGGCAAACTTCATGACACCCATGCAGACAGACAATAGAGTTACGACTGTTGAATCCTACACAAATGCACTTTATAAGCACTTACATGAGTGCATGGATCATGCTATCCCTAATAGAACCAAGATACTGTCCTCCAAAAAAATGAAGCCAATCTGGTGGTTTTCTGCCATAAACAAACTCTACAACAGAAGAAAGAAACTGTTGCAAAAAAGAGTAAAATCCCATGACTGGAGGAACGCCCTGGTCAACCTCAGTAAGAAGCTGAGATCCCTCATAAAATCCTCCAAAGCTAGTTACGAAAACAAAATTGCTACCGACTCTAAAAACAACCACAAAGCGTTCTATAGCTATGTCAAGAATCGCAATGGCAACACTCAGATCTGCTCTGAGTTACAGCACAATGGCACTAAATATACAGAACCAACTGATATTGCCAACATCCTGGCAGATAGGTTCATTGCTAACTTTACCCCCCTCTCACCCCCTAGAGGGCCCATCTCTATACCTGAAGAATGCAAAGTTCTTGTAATCACGGCTGCACAGGTAAAAAGCACACTCTCCAAAGCCAAGAACACAGCATCCATGGGACCTGACAATATCCCAGGCTGCGTTCTACATGAACTACAGAATGAACTGGCATCCTACCTAAGTACCATGTTCAGTCATAGCCTCACCTCAGGCTTTGTGCCCACTGAATGGTGCACCGTGACGGTTATCCCACTCTACAAAGGGGGAGCCACGACGGATCCCGGGAACTACCGCCCCATTAGCCTGACGAGCTTGTTCTGCAAGACCATGGAACGTATCATCATGGAACTCATAAACAAAGACATTGGTAATCTCCAAATTCTGGACCCTACCCAATTTGGATTTGTAAAAGGCAGATCATGTCTCCTAAACCTGATTGACTTCTTTGAAGCAGTCACCAAAGCCATAGATGAGGGTAAGGTGGTTCACATAGCTTATCTTGATCTCGCCAAAGCTTTCGACACCATCCCCCACTCTGGAATTATAGATAAGCTCACTAAACTAGGTATAAATCCCTATGTCACAAGATGGGTTGTCAACTGGCTCATGGACAGAACCCACACTGTGAAAGTAGCAGACTCCAAATGTGACTTCAGACGAGTGACAAGTGGAGTACCACAGGGTTCAGTCCTGGGTCCTCTCCTGTTTGGTATCTACTTTTCTGAAGTACAGGCTAACACAGAAGGTCTTTGGCTAACAAAGTTTGCAGATAACTGCAAACTAGGAGCCATAATCGAAACTCCTAATGATGTGGACATACTACAAAAGGGCCTCACTGAGACAGATGCCTGGTGTCAAAGCCATGGCCTGAAGCTCAGTGCCAAAAAGTGTATTGTCATCTCCTTTGGTAAAAACTCTGTACCCATGAACTACCACATAGCTGGTAGTCTACTTAACACCGAAAATGTGATGAGACCTTGGGCCACAGGAGGACAGTAGTCTCTCCTTTGATAATCACATTGCCACAGTGGTCAGAAAATCCTTCTACTTGGCTCACCTCATCACAAAAGGTTTCTCATCCAGAAAAAAAGAGGTCATTGTTCCCCTCTACTCATCACTCATTAGACCCATTATAAAGTACAATGCTCCTTTTGGTATGTACCTCACAAGACATCTACAACAACTGGAAAGGCCACAGAAATACCTCGCAAAGAGGATTACTGGCCTTAAACAGATGCCCTATGCAGACCGTCTCAAAAAACTCCAGCTCTGCTCAGTCGCATATCGCCTACTCAGAGGCAATCTCTGCCTAACATACAAAGCTATGTCAAACCCAGAGCTGTTGGACATGCTCCACTTAAAGAAATCCCAATCCCTCTGAGCTGCACGCTCTAGGGACCTAAACCTTATCACCACAATAAACAGAACATGCTGGAGGGATAGAATCCTATCCCAGAGACTTCCCATACTCTGGAACAGACTACCTATCTATGTCAAACAGAGCTCCTCATTAGCACTCTTCAAGAAAAATCTTGATTGGATGGGAGATAGGAAATTCACCCCGGGGATCACTTCTGTGGCTCTGCTCGACAGGGCTCTGCTCGACAGGGGCACAGGAAAATAATTTTCTTGGGTGGCAAAAGCCAGGGTACATTTTTGGCTAGGCTTATATAGGCCCTAGGGCCAATAACCTAGTACCCACCTATGAACCTATGAGATGGGACTGGGGAGACTGATTTAAACAAAGTGACCAATAAAAAAGCTCAAAACTTAGCTCAGTTCCAGCAACCTTCAATCAGACTACTTCTAATTGCATACTCCTTCTATTAGGGTGCAGGGGAACCCTCTCCAGCAAAAGATGTTCTGGTTTAGTGCTCAAGTTATACAAACAGAACTAAATTCAGCAGGTCTGAATCCAGTCTATGCTACAGCAAACAAAGTGCATCAATTTCAGAAAAAAAGTTCAAATAAGCAGGCACAATAAACCTTCAACCAGCAATTCCCAGCTCAGAAGCACTGATGCTACCCTCTCCTCCCACAAGAGTGTAGACCAGAAAGCTTCTTAATGTAAAAATAACTGAATTGAAGCCCAAGTGCTTAACCCAGAACTAAGACACTTTTAGAATAACAGACACACTAAGCCTTTAGCCAGCAATTCCCAACTTAGAAGTATTCTAAATCCAAGAATTTGGTCCTTTGTAGCGTACATACTTTTAAAAACACTATAAACTTCATTCCTTCTCTAGGTCTAGATCAGGCTTTGCTAGAAGCATTCTCCGAGGGCTGTTGGACCCTTTTCCTTCCACCTCACAAATGTAGTAAACCCTGAAGGCCTTGGCAGACAAATCTGTCTTTTTTTTTTCAGCTCAGCTCGAGCTGACTGATGGTTTGGGAGTGTGGAAGGTGCCCTGAAGCTTTGGAAGCTGGGTCAGCTGTTATATTCTTGGCAGGATATAACCAATATTGCTTAGGCTACTGCAGCAGTCATCATTCAAACACACAGTATTATGGTAAGGTTGCGTACACAACTGTACTTTCCAATACCTCCCTTGGCAGCCTGTACATGAGTAACTGTCATGCTTTGCCTTGAAATTGGCTGTATTACATAAAATGTGATCTTTTTGGAATGCAAACACCCAGATTCACTTACTTGCTGTGACAAAGAGTGCTAATAAGAGAAGGACATTTAAAAATGGGAATCTACTTCTTACCATTTTGTTTGTCCCAGCAAGAAATTGTCCCAATGTTGCTTCACAGACACTCCCAAAGTCAATTCTGTTATTGCTATTGTGCCCATTAAAAAAAGCTGCCACTCCAAAGAATCCTGTTATCTGTTCTGATCAGGAGTCCAGAGCAGTGGACAAGCTTTTGAAACACATTTATGCACTCTCCACACTATCCTTGAGGGGAGTAAACTATCTCTTGCTTATGTTATGCGTCCAGTGGTATATGGAAGAAGGGTCCCCAGTCACTGTAGGAGTTGAGTAGTAGATATTGCAATACCAAGTTACAGCCTCAGATGACAACATTCCCTTCTGTTTTCAATCTAACTTTATTGTATAACCTAAAACTCAGCAGATAGTGATACTGTGGCATCAAACAATGGCATAGCTCTTTGCCATCATGCTTGGCTACACCTCACCAATTTTACAGATACTCCAAGGCATCCTTCCTTAATGTCTGCTTGATGAGCCCACCTTGTTTGGGCCAAAGGTTAAGGAAAAACTGCCATAGAGGAAGGCAAAACTGTCACTGCTGTTTCAGACTCCTCTCTATATTAGTTATGGTACTGGCATGGCTATGGAACCTTCCAGTATATACTGCAGCCCAAAAACAAGAACAACCTGCAACAGCAGGAGTATTACTGACCACCTTCAGGGGTAAATAGTGTATGTAATTCCTGGGGCCATGCCTATCACTCCCACTTTGGAGGCATATGGGTGCTGTCATTCCACTTGGATGTGTGGCAAGCTATCATTTATAGCAGTGTTTATATTAAAAGATGTTATATTGCAGCTGATTCTTTCCTTTTTTTAAGTAACATTCTTTTAACTTTGTACCATTCATGAGGATTGCTTATGTAAGTGTGACTGAATGTGAACATGTTTTTCCTAAGTTTCTAAACTCATCCCTCTGTAATAGTGCCATCATCTTTGTTAACAATTCCCTCAGTAGAAAGGGACTGGGTTAGGGTCTCCCAAGCCAAGTCCCTCCTTCCCATTACAATCATTGCTTCTTGAAAAAATGTCATGGTTATCTATGACCTTAGAAAGGAACACTTCATTCCCCTCCATAGTATCTAAGTTTGTAACAGGATGTACAGGTGTACCTGTCATATTATTTAGCTTATCAGCACAGAGAGACACACTTACTGTACTCTGGTACCTAGAGCTGAGAGTAATTTTTCTTGTGTTTGTGTAGAGGTAGGCATGTCAACATCAGCCATGAAGTTCATCTGTGGTATTATCTCCTGTTGCACAGAAGGACAGTCAAACCAAACATGTTACTTGAATGATATTTAAAGCACCCCAACAAACATTGATAATGCCTATGGCCAGTTTGCCCGGATTCCTGACGTTTCTTCAAACAGTGATTAAGAAGATGGTTAACAGAGCTACACACACACACACACAAAATAAAATAGTTTGGCCTATGTACCTAACCATTCTTTGCACACTTTGTACATTAATAATAACACAGGGAACATGTCACACAATACCATTAATAATAGAAAAAAAACCCTCCCATGCTCCAGTCCATATACTCCTATTATCATTTGTTTATAAAGTCCATGAGCAGTTTGGCAACAAAAAAGAAAATACTTCTTAATGGCTGTTTCTGTCAGTGCATCAGTTTTAACATGCACAGTCAGTTTTTCCTTTTTTTAAAACAGGTGTCCCAGGAAAAAAACATATTCTTTTCATGGGTAGTAGTTGTAGTTTAGCTTCCAGCTTCTAGAAAAAATTCTGAGCAATTCATTATGTTTCAAATGTTATTTCACAGAAAGATTCTTGCCCTATCTGAATCAGAATAAACTTCAGGAGCATGAAAGCCCAATGGTTTAATTAAACAATTCTAAGTAAGAACTTGTTAATTGGTCTGGCCATCTTTGAGGAAATCAAGACCATCAGCTTGTGTCAGTACTAGATTTTTTCCAGATTTTTTAATCTCTGCCACTACCAAAGCAGCGTAACTCCACTGGCACAGACATATGAGATGGAGGAGGTTCTTTTATCTGAGATGTTACAACCAGTCATCACCATCACCCTCCCTGTAGTCATTGATCTCTTTTCCTCAGGAAATAAGTCAGGTTTTGTGTGTGTGTGTGTGTGTGTGTGTGTGTGTGTGTGTGTGTGCGCGTGCGTGCGTGTGTGTGTGTGTGTGTGTGTGTGTATATATATACACACACACACACACACGTGTGTGTGTATGTATATATATGTATGTGTGTGTATTCTTTTCTCCACAAACATTTTTTGTATTTCAGCCAGCACTTCTTCAGCATTCTTTTTTTTTTATTATTCAACAATGTATCACATTTTATTTTCTGCAACACCCTTAATATCAACATAAGTATCCTATCTCATCTGTCATCTTCACATTTTTTCGGTTTCATATTTTCTTTACTATATTATATCCATGTTTATATTTCAAAAACCTTCTCATTTGTACTCATTTTGATTTTTGCCTCAAATATTCTTTCATTTCACAATTCAGTGCTTTGTCATTTCTTCTTCATGACAGTCTTTATATTTTCTCTTTCTATTGCCTTATATTGTATACTACTTTTATAGGTGAATTATCCATGAATAATCTCCAGATTCATAAGTTTTCATATCTTCCTTGCATTTGTATTGCTTTTTTAACCTCGTCCTTGTGATCTTTCCATTAATATATTAAATATTTGTCTGTTATCATGTTATACAGTTCCTGTATTTTTAACTGTATCAGTCTTGATTTTCTATAACTTAGTATTATCATCATATTATTTTCCCATCATCTCTACCTTTTTACTTGTTTTTTTTTCTCATGTCACCAGTATTTTCCATATTAGGCTACTTTTCTTCTTGTTTTTGTAACATCCCCAAAAAGTGTGTATGTATCAAATATGCAAATGGATTTTAAAATTCAAATTGCATTCTTTTTTATTATATTCAATTTCCTGTCTGATTGGATTGAGTATTAATCCCAAATAAAACTGAAACAGTTTTGAACATTTTTTTTTTCCAATTTTTTCAGGAAACATATATAAACTCCCATAATATCCCAACTTTCCCAATATTTTAACATTTAATGTTTATTTTTTTTAACATATAAACATTCTTTCTATAAGAAAAACAGAAAGTTTTCTGCCAACTACCTAACTTCTTTATTTTATCCAGAATTGTTGTTCATTCTTCTATTAGTTTCTTTGCAAAACCTGATTCCTAATATGTTTATCTGATTTCTAGTAAAATATATTCCATTTAACTTCTTTATTTCACTAAAACCTTTACTTTTTGACCCATTTAAACTTAATCCAGCTTTACTTATTCCCCTTTCCATCCTTGTCAGTTTCCCCATCCTGCTGAATGTCTTCTTACAGTAACTAAATCATCTGCTTATGAAAGAAGCACACATATATTATTACATCTTTTTTCAATTTCACATTCTTCTATTATTTTAGCAGTGCATGATTGTATTATTATATTAATTACCAGCACAAATAAATACTTACTTATTGGGCAGGCATATTTCACTCCTTTTTCAATTTTTATTTTCCTTCCTAACCAACAGTTTACCTTAACCTTGACCCAGTACATCTTATAACACTTTAGTACTTTTAATGTTTTTTCTCAACCTTGTAATCCTCTTAAAATGTCGCACCTTGCCTTTGGACTTACTGAATTAAATACTTTTGCTTCATCACTTGCAACCGACCTTATAGCTTCTTCTCCTTTAAAATAGCATCTATTACTTCTTTTACCACTACTGACATTCCCTTCACCTGTTTAACCTTCACTCCATATAAACCTTCCACAATAACCATCATCATCAACTCACTTTTTTCCATTTTCTACATGAGGTAGGGGTGCCACGTCAATTGTCACCATCTCTTTCGATTTAATGCCACTCTCCTACCTTCTTCATCAGTAATTCCTGACTGTCACAGGTCTTCTGTCACACAATCCATCCATCTCTTGCTGAATGCCCTTGATGTTCTTCATGTTTCACTGTTCTAGTCATCACATTTGGGTTATCCCTGCCAGGGTAGACCTCAGCCAGCCTGAATGTCAGAGACTTAGTATTTCTAATTCGGTTACTGTTGATTGAGGATTGATGTCAGGTCATCAGTAGTATAAAGTAAGGCAGCCGATGCCATTACATCAGTTTTTCTTGCCGTGGAGCCCGAAGCAGAAGCAGTTTGCACGAGTGCCAGTCGGCCGCTACCTGAGTTTTCGTCTACCGAATTGAAATTGAAGTCTTCTAAAGCTAAGTACCCCGTTGGGGATCCTTTTTTCTTGCACTAACCGGTGTCAGAAAAAGTTAGTAATTGTTTCGTCTGTGGAAAGCCAATATCGCACCGAGACTTCCACTCTTACTGCATCACTTATTTAGGCCCAGACCACGACATCCCCAGTTGTCGCTTCTGTGCTTTATTCAATGCCAGAACTATCCATCATCGGGCCCTTATTGTAGCCAGATATTTTCGCTTACAGTCTTTGAATTCCAAAATGGCTTTGGTAAACCATCCGACAGCAGATCTTCTGAAAAAACATAAAGATAAAGACAGAGACAGACCGCACAGGTCCAAACTTTCCAACAAAGCTTCTGTTAAGCTAGTCGTCAGTTCTCCGGTACTCAGTGAGGTGCATTCGCAGCCCCTGTTGATTCGCAGGCCACTACCAAGAACCTTTTGGAGTCTGGTATGCCGCACAACTCTTCTTCGACTAAGAATCCTGCAGTCGTCTCTACCTTGGATGGGTCCGGAGCCGCTGAGCAGGCACCAGCTTCTGAGGAAGTCCTTCGCACTACCGAATCTCAACACAAACCATCTTCTTTTGCGACTACCGTTCTTTCAAAACTGGTCGAGTTCCTAAGGCCCAGGGTACAAACCATGCCCAAGAAACCGACGACCCACTCTGAGGCGCCTGCTACCTTGCCTCAGTCTCAAATGCTTAAAATGACAGAATACTTTATCATGCTGATTGGGGGAAGCCAAGCTACCCCCTCCAAAAGGAAAAGAGATCTGTCCCCTGTAGTTTTGTCTGAACAAGAGTCAGATGAATCTGATGCATTTGAATATGAAGACATGCAACCCCTCTCGACTTATGAGAATTCTGATGCAGAGGATTCTATTCCTTCAGCCTCTCCCCCAGAGGATTTTTCCTGCATACTTTAAGGGAGTATTTTCAGTGGGAGAGTCAGGACTACCATCAGTGTAAAAAGAGACTCAGGGAATTCCTAGATCTTCCACAACACAGACCTTTGACCACCCCCCCCAGTCCTGGATGTTGTGGAGGATGTTTTCCTCAAATCCAGTTTGACTCCTGATGCCCTTCCTCCATTTTCCAGAAAACCAGACAGGTACTACAGAGTCCCTGACTCACACAAATATCTTTTTAAAAATCCTACAGCTGACCCTAAGGTCATTTCTCAAGGGCCAAAAGGGATTAAAGCAACCTCTGCTAAGAATCCCACCCCCTCAGACACGGATTCACAAGCATTGGACAGATGGGGTAAAAAAGTATACACCTCAACTACTCTTGCTATCAGGGCACTAAATTGTCAGTTCCATATGCTGAAATTTCAGTAACATACCTTGGAACTCCATAAAAAAATGTCTTCCATTCCTGCTTGGGCAGAATATACAGATTTACAAGAGTTGATGCATTCTGCAAGTCAAGTAACTAAACACACCTTGCACTGTGGTTTTGATACCCTAGAAGCTTCTTGCAGGGCAACAGTCCCTGGATCTGCCATTAGAAGGCATGCATGGCTTAAGGAACAGTCCCTGCCAGACCATGTCAAATCTAAATAGTTGGATGCCCCCTTCCACAAAGATAACTTATTTTGCACTAAGGCAGAAGAGGGCTTAAAAAAGACGGAAGAAAAAGCAAAATCTATGCAAACAGTTAAAGATTTCTTGCAGGTCCAGCCCCCTAGGTTCAGTATGCATTGCCCGTCCAAGCACTGGTCCTTTCCTGCTCACAGTAAACCAGCACAGCCTAGGCCCCGTGGAAACAGGACCCCCCCCCCTCCCCCCCCCCCCCCCAGACAGCAGCCACAGTGAATGCAGACATCTAAGCAGTGGACTACCTTTACTTCAAAACCAGGGAGTTCTAAGCCACTCCCTTCTGGTAAGAACTCGCAATGACTCGCCTCCTCCACCCCCTCCCTCTGCCTAACTTCACTTACACCTAAAAAGAAAACTCTCATTTCACTCAAGCACCTGGACCACTGGGTTCTGAACATTGTCTCTCAGGGATACAAATTTTCCTTCCACACCCTTCCATCCCCAAAAGGGCTTCCAGATCTACCTCCAAATCATTGGACAAAAGCTCAAAAGCAAATCCTTTCCCTGCTCTCTCTGAGGGCAGTAAAGCACGTTCCTGCAGAACAGACAGGCCAATGTTTCTACTCCAGACTATTTCTACAACCCAGAAAAGAGGGCACCTGGCACCCCATCCTCAATATATCCATTCTAAACACCTTCCTGATGATCCCAAAATTCAAAATGCTCACCCTGCAGCAGCTGCTACCCATGCTCTCCAAGGATGCTTGACTAGCCACCCAAGATCTAAAAGAGGCCTACCTCCACATTCCTATCAAGGAATCCTGCAGGAAATATCTCCGCTTCAGGGCAGAATCTCAACATTTTCAGTTCTCTGCACTTCCCTTTGGCTTATCTACTGCTCCCAGAGTTTTCACAAAATGTCTGGCTCCAGCCATTGCCTTTTGCAGACAAAGAAATATTCAGATTTACCCATACTTAGACGACTGCCTTATTCAGGCAGACAGCCTGAAAAAGCTGCTCAAGTACCTGGCCTTTGTATAGACCCTCCTAACATCTCTAGGTTAAACAATCAACGAAAAGAAATCCAAGCAGGTGCCTACCCAAAGGATAATCTTACTGGGAGCAAGTCTGGACACAGCATCTCAGATGGCATACCTTACACCAGAGAAACAAATTTTCCTGACAACCTGCTTCTCTCAACTAGCCAACAGGCCCCAGCTAACTGCAAGGAAGATCCTGCAAGCTCTGGGGTTCATGGCATCTTGCATACTACTCATTCCATATGCCATACTGCATATGAGGAAACTTTAATGGTACCTAAAAAGCCTTTGGTGTCAACACTTTCAAGACCTGGAAATTCTTCTACTTATAATTCCTTGCCTCAGAAAATATTTTCTTTGGTGGGCAACAGCATGCTCCCTCAACAAGGGACTGCCCCCCCCCCCCCGTCACCCAGACCCTCACCACAGATGCATCAGACTATGCTTGGGGTGTGCACCTAGACGGCAGGTGCATACAGGGCCAATGGAGCCCACAGCAAATCCCTCTGCACATCAGTCAAAAAGAGATGATGGCTGTGCAGCACGCCTTAATAGCTTTCAGGCCCCTTCTCTCTCCAGAGGCTCTCCTGAGCAAAACAGACAACACCACTGTGGATGTGGTACATCAACACACAGGAAAGGATTCACTCCTACCCTCTATCCTGTCCATGACCCTTTGGCACACAGCCTCTGCCATGCAACCACACCTTTTAGCACAATTCTTACCAGGCTCTCTCAACTGTATGGCAGACCAATTGAGCAGAAATCTTCTGGACCCACATGAATGGCAACTCAACAGAAGTACCTTCACCCTAATAACTCAGAAATGGGGAACCCCGAAGGTCGACCTCTTTGCCTCCCACACCAACCATCAGCTCAGCAAATTCTGCACCAGGGAGCCTGACTGCATGGCTTAGAAAGTGGATGCCCTGTCCTTCCCCTGGGTCAGTATATCAGTCTATGCCTTTCCTCCCCTACCTCTCATCCTCAGGGTACTGCTCAAAATCTTCTTCTTTTGGCTTTTCCCGGTTAGGAGTCACCATAGCAGATCACCTGTCTGCTCATGATTGGCAGTACAGTTTTACAGTGTCGAGTTGCCAGCCCAGCGCCCAACCTTCCACAGAAGGCACACACACGCATGCGCTCACGCCTAGGGACAATTTAGAGTGTCCAATCCACCTACAGCATGTCTTTGGGATGTGGGAGGAAACCGGAGTACCCGGTGGAAACCCACGTGACCACACAGGTAGGACATGCAGACTCCGCACAGAAGATACCCCAGCCGAGGAGCGAACTGGAGAACCTCTTGCTGTGAGGCAACAATGCTAACTGCTGCACCACCGTGGCCGCACTAAGGTACTGCTCAAAATAAGGGTGGAAAAACCAAGGACCATTCTTATAGCTCCAGACTGGCCCCAGCAACACTGGTCCCCCTTGCTGTGCAGCCTGTCCCTGCTACCTCCATGGCATCTTCCTCAGATTCCAAACCTCCTGACCCAGAGGGAAGGGGAATTCATGCATCCCCAATTGCAGACACTCAGTTTGGCAGCTTGGCTTATTCCCTAACCCCAAACCAATCTGCCAACCTCAGTAAACAGGTTCTGGATGTTATCCATGAGGCTAGAAGCCATAGCACCAGAAAGTCTTATGCTGATAAATGGAAAAGGTCCTGCACCTGGATCCAGGCTAAGGGAGCCAATATGGCACAGCCCTCCCTCCCTCTCATCCTGGAATACTTAGCTGACCTACTACACAGTGGCCTGTCTTTCTTCTTTATAAAAAGTCATGCCTCTGCTATTTCTGCTCATTTTCACACTGAGCAGCCCCTTTTTTCACACCCTTTGGTTTAACAGTTCCTAAGAGGGGCTAGCAACTTGAGGCCACCCAGAAGGGCACCAACACCAACTTGGGACCTCAACTTTGTATTGGAAAAGCTCACCCAATCCCCTTTCGAACCAGCTTCCTCTGCAGAGCTAAAATTTCTCTCCTGGAAGACAGCATCCCTTCTGGCCATCACTTCATCCAGAAGAGTCTCTGAGCTGCAAGCAATCATGGCTGTGGAACCCTTCATCATCTTTCATGCAGATACGGTATCCCTCAGAACTAACCCATCCTTCATGCCCAAGGTGGTCTCCAGTGTGGCTCTCAACAAATCCATTCAGCTGCCCACCTTTTTTTCTAATCCCCAGAACAAGGGGGAAAGGATTCTTCACTCTATAGATGTGCACAGGCAGCTCAGATTCTATCTAGATAGGACTAAATCCTCAGAAAGGCTGATCAATTGCTGGTTAGCTTTGCTGCAGGTACAGAAGGCAAAGCCATCTCCAAGCAAACCATTTCAAATGGATAGCACACTGCATCCATTTCTGCTACAAACAGCATGGAAGGCTTCCCTTCAAGGGGGGGGGGGTCAGGACACACTCCACCAGAACAGCCTCCACCTCTGCAACTTTCCTCAGAGGAGTCCCCACCAGGGACATCCTGGAGGCTGCCACCTGGGCATCTGTTCACACTTTTACCAAGCATTACCACCTGCCTCTCTTCTCCAAATCCAGGGCAGGGTTTGCCTCTGCAGTCTTGCAGTGCATCCTAGCCAGCCCCTAGTTTCCTTGACTGCCTCCACCCATTTCCTCAGCTTTGGGAATCAACCTAAATGTGATGACTGCAACAGTGAAACACGAAGAACATAGTACAGTTGTGTACCCTTACCATAAATGTAGATGTTTGAGTGTATTCACTGTTGCAGATCTAGTTTCCCTCCCTCCATCCCCCTTTCTTCTCTTTCTCCTTTTATTGCCATTCTTCCTTATTGTTCTCCTTTCCTTATAAGGGACATATTGGTATATATTTTCCACTGGTGGGGTTCATCCACCAGAGCCTGGCCTCCTACTTGGGGACTCTTGACAGGTTAGGGCAAGAAAAACTGATGTAATGGCATCGGCTGCCTTACTTTATACTACTGACGACCTGACGTCAGTCCTCAAGCAACAGCAACCGACGCAGAAATACTAAGTCTGTGGTAGTCGGGCAGGCCGAGGTCTACCCTGGCAGGGATAAACCAAATGTGATGACTGCAACAGTTAATACACTTGAACATCTACATTTATGGTAAGCGTACACAGCTGTACTTTTCCTCTTGTCTACTTCCCATCTATTCCAAATCTGCTTCATCAGATTGTCTTCTGCTGTTTTGCTCATTTGCCCAATCCTGTATAATCTGCTCTGTTTGAACTTCTCTGTAGTTGGTGCTCTTTGGGCTTCTACTGTGATGTTCTAATTTTTTCATTTGTCCCACACTGTGTATCCCTACCGCCTGTGTCAGGCATTTCATCTCTATACCTCTAGCTTCCTTATTTGCTCTACCTTCTTTACCCATATTTCTGTACCATACAGTACACTGTTTTGTGTACCTTACTTTCATCTTCTTTGACATTCTTCTGTCACACATTACCCATGACTCTGTGTACCATTTGGCTACAGGCCCTCTGATTTAGCTTTGGCCTTTTTATTCAGACTTCCCTTCTCCTCAACCACCTTTCCCATATACTTGAAACTGTTAACCTATTCCAATATTTTCCATTCAATCTCATTTCTTGGTTTCTTTTTCTTCTGCTTTTCCGCATTCTCCTTCCACTGTCACATCTTCCAAAACAACCCCCACTCTTTTTTTGCATTATCTTCGTAAAGATTTTATAATCAATATTACTCCGTGTTAATGGCCTCCAATTCTTAATATTTTTGTCATCTTTCTTCCAAATCAATTAAATCACCCCAGCACATATCTTTTCATCTTCTATCCCTACTTGTAACCATTCATTCAGTATTCCCTAAAACACTTATTTTACCTATATATTCATCCCTTTATAGTATGTGTAACTTAACCTATCCAGTCTTTGTGCTGGTTATTTCTTCCCTGCTTTTATAATCTCTGCAAATTCTTTCAGTTCAGTTAATTTTTTCTAATATAATTTTGCTCTGTCTGAAATATGCTTTACTTTCAACCTTCCCATTTCAAATTCTTCCTTCTTGTGCATTGTTTCTGCATGTTTTTACTGTCTCCATAATTTCTACTTGTATACATTTTACTACTCCAGTCTCATTTAACATTCTAGCCGTTTTACCTTCCCTTCTTTTTGCCTCATTTCCTAAAAAGATTGAAACATCTTCCTTCTTTACCTTAAAAATATTTGTGCTTGTACAATATTGTTTTTTTCTTATACAATTTATTTTTTATTTTTCTTATGCTTTTACTTCTTTATTTATTTAATTATACAATTTGTTAACTGGAGTAGACCACTGACCCAAATAGATCAAGTGGAAAAATATAAGTAATTTATACAGTAAAAAAGCACACTAAAAACAGAGGGATAGTTAACATACAATAGAAAAAATGGTTTAAGAAGGTAGTCAGCAGAAGCATCTGTGTATGATATTCACATCAGTTAGATTAGCGACATGTTAGGAGTTAGAGAAGAGATGGTATGGTTTGGAGATTAGGGAGACTAGGTTATGTCACCTGAAGCAGAGCATTTATAAGCAGTTTGTGCTGTGAAATGTTCTTTAAGTTGTGGCCAAAAGGAGAAGTAGTTAAAGGTTTTTAAGATTTCAGGGAAGATCTCTCCAGACCTTGGGTCCAAAGGTAGAAAGGAAGTGATGAGTGCACTGAAGTCTGGTTTAGGTGCTTGCAAGAGAGGCCCATGGTGTCTATAAGATCAAAGGTTATATGACAGAGGTTGTCTAAGTAAGCTAGAGAAAAAGGAAGGGCTGGATTTTTCTTTCTGGACTCAGAAAGGATTGCAGCCAAGGAGCAGATTGACTCATTGTGGAACTGGCAGACATGTTGGCTTTAGCTAGTGTAAAACAGTGGTGTCCATCCTTTGGGGAAAGGGTGATGAAGCGGCAGATGGAAATGGAGATTTTTTTTTGGATGGTGTTAGAGTTTCTTCTGCAAGCAGATGCTTCAAGATGTAGACAGTACTCAGGATGGGCTAGAAGAATCCCTGTGCCAGTAGCATTTCTTGTTGGATGGAGAGGAGAGAGGAGATTTTATTACCTCAGAAGAGTAAGGAGTTCATTTTTTCCCGGTATTTTAGAGATGTTGGTAGAAGTTATGTGAGGGGTCAAGACTGACTCCTAGATATCCGAAGGTGTTAACCTGCTCAGTGGCATTATTTTAGTGGTTAGGAATAAGAAGGGATTGGGGTTCTTTTGCCTTTTACTGGAGGTTCTGAATAGTATAGTTTTAATTTTTTTGAGGAATTAATTGTTTTTTTTCCCTATTGAGCCAGTTAATGAGGGAGAAGTAATTGTTTTGCAAATAGTATTGCATTGGCATATAGTAAGATTAGAAATTGGGGAAGGTTGAGTATAAGCTTATGTATAAAAAATGGAAAAAAGAAGACTTCCAAAATGGCTGCACTAGAATTAATGTTTAATTCTAGCTCTCCCAGTGTGAAAACAGAAACTCACTAGAGAAAGCAAGTAGTCTTGTGTTTACAGGGAAATTTCAGTCACTGGCTAGTAAGTGTTTTGCTTGGATGCCAGGAAAAAAGAAATACAGAGGACCTGGAAAAAATAGCTACAAAACATGAGGAAGAAATGCTGACTGGAAAAAGTTCTGGAGCTGTTCAACAAAAAACAATGCAATCTGCAGACATGAATTCCAGTAACCTACAAGAAGATGTAAGAGAGCTGCACACAGACCTGGTTAAAATAAATAAAACACTGATGGAGTATATCAACACAAACAACAAACGGATGGAAAAAAAATGGAAGAAGCTTTAAACAGATATTCAGATGAGGTGATAAAACTGCAAAACTCGGATGTCGAAATAAATAAAAGGCTGGCTGAATGTCAGACTGCCCAGGAAGAGGTGTTTCAAAAAATAATAGAATTATGGGACAGAGCACATAGGGAAAACGTAAGATTTTCATCTGTACCAGAGAAGCTGGAAGGAACAGACTACATTAATTTTATGAAAGCACAAACACACAACTAGACTGGTATTCCACAGCAGTAGTTGTTAGTTGAAAGGGCACATCATGTGTATGTTCCAAACCTGGCTATGAGAAAGCAACCTAGACTTTTAGTAGTAAAGATGCAATCCTACCAGCAGAAGGATTTGATGCTGACAAAACTGTTTCAAAAGGATGAAGTACTAAAAGTGGGAGCAGCAGAGATTTTGTGGAGAATGATTCCTCTTTGTATACCAGGCAAAAGAGGAGCAAATTTATTCCAGCATTCAGGGAATGTTGAGATGCAGGTGTGAGATACAAACTGCTGTACCTGGCTGTCTTCAAGGTATTCATCCCTGGAGGAACAAAATGATTTTTTTGATGAAGTACATGCTAAGGAGGAAATACAAAAGTTTGTCCAACAAAACGTAAGCTGTGAAACAGAAGGAGATTCTGCTTCTTCTTCTTCTGGTATTAGAGCCCATAGGGGGACTATACCTGTGAAACCTTATCTAATGTTTCAACAGAAAATGGAGAGAAGGAAGGGAGCAGAAGAGTTGAGTAGAAGAATCAAGAATACGTTGGAAATAAGCAGAGACAGGATTTGGCAGATGGAGATGAGCAGGAATAAATCAGTAACTTAATGTTTGTTACAATGCAGTAATTATATTTGTGAAATATGATGGAAGAAAATCTGGAAATATTGGACTTTTTCAGAATTTGTTGGACTTGTGGGGGACTCTAAAGCCTATGCCTGATTTCATGTAGTTAATGTTCAGAAAAATGCTTTGGGAGGGAAATAGGAGGGCGAAAGTTAACTACAAGTAAAGATTTTTATTTTCTTAAATAGTACTATTTTTTGTGGTGTGTGTGTGTAGTTTTCAAGTGTAATGGGGATTGTAAACTGATTTTCTTTTTTTTCTTTTCTTTGTCCCTTCTTCTCTCTCTCTTCTTGTTCATTTTTAAGAAATGTAGGGACTTCAGTGTAAAAGAAAATGCCTGATTAAAAAAAAAACATAACAAGAGAAAAATGAATGTGCTTTTTCTCATTCTTGCATGTGGGAATGACTGAATTAAGGACCTTAGACTGATTTGGTAACAAGTTTTAAGACAGAGCAAGTAAATGAAAAAGAATATTGAATCTTATGAGGCTTTTTTTTCTAGCAACAAATACATGTGTTTCCTTAGTAGTAATTCTCCACCTGGTCTTCATGTTTCCATGGTAACAGTCTGATAGAGAAACTGGCTGTCTGGTTCGCATAGCTTCACGAAAACAATCTGATAAAGAAAAACTAATTACAGTCTGCCGGAGAGTGATTGGCTGAGAAAAAAAAAGAAAAGAGAAACTGGCTAGCACATAATGTACACTGAAAGCTTTCAGGGATTTTCCCAGCTGGGACAGCTGTAAAGCTAAGACAAAACCAATTAGCACTTAGTAGGGCACAGGCTGCACCATGCGTTTTAGCATGTATAGCCTTTTAACTCAAATCTGTGAATGTGAATGTTAGTTTGGGACACTTGTTTCTATTAGGAGAGCAAAACTTTTAAATATTTGATGATGTACATAGTTTTCTCTATTAGTATTAAGTTATTAGGTTATAAGGGGGTATTGGGGGTGTTTTTTTTGAAAGTTTTGTAAGATGTGACATAGGCTCAAATGGATATGACGGGAAATAACTGTATAAAAGATCAACCTGCCAAACAGTGTACACATATAATACAAAAACTGGAACTTGACATTTAACAAAAAAGGTGTTATACATAAAAGGTGGGAATAATAACTTTTTAAAGCAATGATGATTTTTGTAATGTCTTTAAATGTCAGTGGTCTCACAGATCACTACTTTTTCTTTTTTGTTTTTAACTATATTACAGTGCAAATAGCTGTGTTACAGGAGAGACACTTGGAAAGAACTGAGCATGCAAATTTGATAAAAAAAGGTTTTCAGGTTGGTTATCCAGCAGACTAACTGGGACAAAGGAAAAGTGGAGTACTTATACTAATTGCAAGAGGACCTCCAATAGTGATAGAAGAGAATAAAAAATATATTAATGGCAGATTTGCAGTGCTACGGGGCTACTAGCAAGGGAGGAGGATTACACTGGCATATATTTATATTCCACCTAAAACTGCTATAATGGAGCTTAAGAAAATTCTCGGAGAAATAATTGTTTTCAGCAGTGAATATTACTTATAGGTAAGGACTGGTATGTGATTTGCAGCTGTGAAGATGTGTCGGGGGGGGGGGCAAAAGGGAAAGTATAACAAAGAAGGGTAGATTTTTGAAGAAATTTATGAAAATATTTGGTATGGAAGATGTGGATTCAGTACTAGGAGTTTAAAGGGAATTTGCATATTATTCCCCAAGGTATAAAAACTGGGCTAGGCAGACTTTACATTTCACAAGAACATGCATTTAATTGGAAGGTCTTGATATGCACACAATAAATATTTCAGATCATGCACCAATAATAAATAAAAACACAGGGTAATGAAGTAAAAATGAGACACTGGTACTTTCCCACCTATCTGTTGAAAAGAGAGGAATTTAAGGAATGGGTAGAGGAAATTATTCAGGAGCTTTTAAACAGGATAGAAATTTCTTCTGGAAATATAGCTAGGGAGTGGGGTAAAATTAAGGTGGAGTTTAAAAATAGGATGGAAATAAAGGAAGCTATGGTTAAGAAATAACAAGAATTATTTAGAGTGACTGACAAATGGTGAAGTATTGCAGAATAGGGGGAATCTGAGAGAGCAAGAAGAGGATCAACTGCAGAATGCTAAGTAGAAAATAAGGGATTACCTCAATAATATGCATGGGTTTAGAAAGATTGCTGTTAAGCAACTCTTTTTTGATAATAACACTAAAGCACAAAAACTCTTAGCACAACGACCCAGGCAACAGAAAATAGTAAGGGCTGTCACCAAGCTTAGGGAGCCTATAGCAAGGAAGGTAACAAAAGATCCTGTAGAGGTATTAGAAATATTTTGGAGATTTGCCTGTAAAAAGCAAATAAACATGGAAATCAAGAAAAAATACAAATGGAAATGTGTATGGAAGAATTAAATATGCCAAGGTTAGAGGCAGATGAGGTGCAGTTACTAATGGTTAGGATAGGAGGAGATGAGATAAAAATTGTGATGTATAACCAATCTACAGGAAAGTCCCCTGGAATAGATGGTATTCCTGTGGAAGTTTGGAAGCTAGGAGAGAAAAAAAACTGCTAAAGATCTGGAAGGTTTTTTAACCGTATTTTAAGGGGAGGAGAAGTACTAACATCGTGGAAGAAAGCAGTGGTAGGTGTAATACCTAAAGAGGGTAAAGATCCATCTGAACCAGCTTCATACAGGCCCATTTCAATGCTAAGCCATGATTATAAAGTGTTCATGTCTATAATGGCTAAAAGAATGACAGAAGTAGTGCCAAAATTGATAGATATGGATCAGTTTGGTTTTGTGGAGGGAAGGCAAACATTTGACAACATTAACACAACATTGATGATCCAGAGAGAAGCAGAATGTAAGAAATACCATTGTTGTTGGTAGATCTTGATGCAGGGAAAACATTTGACAGAGTAACCTCAGACTTTGAGTAGGCAATGGAAGCATTTGCAATTCCTGAAAAATATAAGGTTGATTAGGAGGATATATGAAAGATCAGAGGCAAAAATTAAAGTTAGTGGGGTCCTCTCTGATCATTTCTGCTTGAGCAGAGGAACCAGGCAGGGGTGTCCTCTTTCCCATTTGTTACTTGCATTATATTCAAGGATGTAATTGGTATGATAGTCGAGAGAAGCTGTTTCTATTTGCAGATGATATTACTTTATACGTGACAAAACTAGAAATATATGTTACAGTGTTGTGGAACATTTTGAGACGGTTTCGAATCTTTTTGGAATACAAAATTAATGAAGCTAAAACAAAGGCAATAGCAGTAAATTATGTACCCACACTCAAATTGGTTCAGCAATATCCTTATTTATTGGGACACGTGGGAAAGAGACTAAACAAAAGATGATACAAAAACTGAGAAAATGGAAGCTTGTTTATATAGATGTGGGTGGTAAGATACAAGCAGTCAGAATGTTTCCCTTTTGTCTTATACACACAGGTCAGGCATATTTTTAAAAACCAGAGGAGAAGTTGTGGATAGCAATTAATAAAGAGCTGAAGGACTTTATCTGGGAGGGGAGATGGCAAGAGTCAAGTGAGATAAGCCGATTCTTATAGTAGAACAGGGCAGATTGGGATTACCCAATTTGAAGGGGTATTTCAGAGCTACACAGTTAAGGCTTCTGTACATAGCACAAGCAGAAAACTATAATTCAAAGTGGAAAGTGATGATGTTGAAATGGGGGGGGGTTCAAGAAACAAGGAGACTGGGATTTTGAATGCAGGTCTTTAAGGAGAATAACAATAAACATACAGGATATTATATCCATAAAGTAGCAGAAAGTATTCTAAGAATTAAGCCAACATGGGAATGGAGAAAGGAGATTCTGCCGATAAGGATGACTGCAGTTAGGGATATAGACAATATGCAAGAGGGGGATGGAATTTATTGGAGAAAACTGGCAAAGGAACCAAGGTATTGGGAGCAAATAACTAGACAGGGAACTATAAGTAAAGTGCCAGGCATCTGTATTTCCTGGACTCAATCATGTAATTTCTATTAATAGTGCCCTAAGGCTTAAAGATATGTTCATGTTACAGCCCTAGGTAGTAAAGTTGAAAATATCATGTCACTGATTGCGATGGAATATATTTTTCTATTTTTTGTTCATCTTTTTTTGTCAATGTGGCATTACTTTATACATGTGTATTTTAAAACAATAAGGGGAATATGTAGGAACAAAAATGTCTAATGAACAAGTGGATTTTATTGAAACTAACATTAGTGGCTTTAATTGTCACATGGTTTTAATTAATTCAGGGGGTGTGGTTTTTATTAAGGAGATAAAAGGAGTAATTTTGTACCTGAACTTTATTCTGAAGAAGTCTCTGACATTTGCAGATGAAAGGGCTAAATTTTACGTGTGAATAAAATGTTTTCACTTCTCATGACCCATTTTTGTTTTACTATTGCAGTTCATGGTAGTTTTTTGCTTTTAGAGAGGGAAAGATGATAGAATGAGAAGATGCCAAGACTTTATTTGGACTGCAGGTTAGAGGTTGCCTTCCCTATAAAGGATTGATATCAGAAACAAGTAAATCCCACTGGAACCATGCTAACAAATAACTTAACCCAAGACTACATAAAAATCCAAAATTTATTTCACAACCTTAACAGTATCACTTAAAAAGCTTCATCAGGCATTAAAGAACATAATTGAGTCAGTTTAAATAATCTAAAGGTCATATGATAAAATAAGTCACATGATAAAAATCAAACCTTATGCTGTAACTGTTTTAGCAAAGGTTTTAAAGAAATAGCTTCATTTAAGCTTGGTGAAATGTGTGCTTTGAGCCACAAAATCCATTTAAATTCCTCCAGCTCAGTATGTTGCACTAAGTTCCCCTCACGTATGGATTCATTTAATTTTGATAAAATCAAAAACTTAAAACAGTGTGTTGAATTATTATTATGAATGTGTTTATAAAGTGCATTAGTACATAAGTTCCTATTAATATATGAAAAATCACTACTTATATGATCCTTAAGTCTTCTGTTAGTTTTCCTGACATAATATGCATTACAAGATTGGCATGTAGCTAAATACATAACATTCCTTGTTTCACAGTTCCCAAATGTACATACATAAAAAGTCTTTACCAGTCACAGGAAGAATAAAAGTCTTTCAGTATTAACATCAACACAATGGACACATTTATTACATTTAAATGTCCCTGTTTTATTAGTCTTAAATGGAATAATACTTATCTGCTGTTCCTTATAACATAATTTCTTTCTGGGATTACTATATCTTTTAAAACCAAAAGCTGGTCTGTCATCTATAAGCTTTCCTTATCTACCTCACATAATTGGTCAGTACTTAGAAATAATGTTTTTAACTGCATTAGTGTTTTGGTTAAAGTAAGTATGTACCTTCTGAAATTTCATTTCTCATTCATTTAATACTGTTTTCCATAGTGTGACTTGAAAAAACTGGTTTAGTATCAAGAGGTCCACCTTTGGATAATTATGATTTTTGTATTAGTGACATAATTTTTATTGTAACCCCTGTGGAGAAAGTCACTGGCAGTATTTTCAGTCTGACATAACATATCATCTGATATTGTTAATCCTCGTTCATTCCTTACGCATGGGTTTTGGTTCCGACCTCGGAACCGAGCCGGCCATTTTCCATGCTTGCGTCAGCTTCAAACTCTCGAGCTAAACTCTTAGCCACAATCCCCCTCTCCCTGTTATCTTAGATTTTGTTTGCTGCATTGCCATTCAGTCGTGTCAAGCTGCTTCTCTTGAGCTAAGTACAGTTATTTGTTGTCTAATTGTCATTTATATTACTTTTCTGTAAGAAAAGTTTCTTTTTCGTTGTCTCTTACCCTGTTGCATCTAGCGACCATATTTTCTTGAGTTTTTCTTCTCTTTTCTCTACTTTTTTACTGTGAGGTATTTCTCCCCTTACCCATCGTTGGTAATCTTCCCTTACTTTTTTCATACCTTTGGGTATTCCTTTGTACCATTGCTGGTACCCTTTTTGACTATCTAATTTTACTATCATGGCAGGTAAGAAAGGTAGTCTGGGGTTTAAACAGTGTTCTGATTGTGGACACAGACTACCTACATCTGATGCACACTCTTTGTGCGTTTATTGTTTGGGGGCGTCCCACTTATCTGTTGACCCGCCCTGTACTATCTGTGAAAATTTTTCAAATAGAACTTTGTTGGAAAGGAAAAACAAGTTGCTGCTGAAGGGACTTCTTAAATCTCCCTTTTCAGAGGTTATTTCCTGGGTTGGAGGCCTCAACCCCTCCTAGAGCCCATAAGAAAATCTTGGATGTTCCTGACAAGGCTAAATCAACCAAAACCTAAAAAGGCTAAAGTTTCGGCTCCAGAGCTCACTCAGTCAGCCCCAGTGCTTTTGGTGCCTAGACTTTTGGCACCGAGGCCTTCGGCTCCATTAGTGATCTCGGCTCCGTCTTCTCCAGCAGCATTCACAATATCGGCACCCAGGGGCTCCTTGTTTCAGACTATTACCACTGTATCGGCACTGACCACTCAGTCAGCGCAGACCTTGACCATGTCGGCTCCGACATCTTTCTTGGAACCGACGCCTTTATTGTTGACTTTAGTTTTGTCAGTTCCAGCTTCAGTACAGACAACCACTTCGGCACCGATACCTGTGTCGGTGCAGACCGTGACCTCGGCACCGATGACGTCTTCGGTGCAGACACCTGTAGTCCAGTCTCTCTCAGCACCGTTGTTTTCGGTGCAGACTGGTGAGATGAGCACCGAGTTTGCCTCTTCTGTGGACAGGCCTGTTTCTCCCTCAGTCTCCGTGAGGTCCACTTGAAGCCTTTCCGAACACGATGTGTTTCGTCTTGTGGATCAGGTGCTCTTGGCCAGAGGTATCCCACCCCCCAGGAACTAGCCTTCCTTGGGAGGTGGTCACCCGTCTCCAAAGACCCCTTCTTATTCTCCTCCTTCATTGCCTTTGAAGTTCATGGATATAGCACAGTCTTCCCCTTCTGCGGTTCCCTTTATGGATCTCACTAAGGAACTGCAGTTGCCTTCGTGGCAGGAAAGTTTTGCTATGACCCAGGATGTCAGTTGTGACATGCATAGTTTGCTGCTCCACAGCCATCAGGGGACTCCGGGTCGGCAGGCTGAGCCACTTAGGGGAGGGGGTGACCCCTGTCCTAGACATTCAAGCCTCTTCAGGTGGACCAGCCTTCCAACTGATGGAGAAGGTTTCTCTCTGCTGGCACACTGGTTTCACAAGGCACACCGAGTGGACACCGGGTGCAAGAGCCTCAGGACATATTCCCACAAGAAACCCCTTTTCCGCTGTCTTCCCCAGCTTCTCCTGCTGAGGAAGTCCACCGGAAAAGTTTGTTTAAGAGGAAGCACATGGACTCCACAGAGGAGTCCCTCACTGAAGACACAGATTTTGATGAGGGGGAAGGATCCCCTCAGTCACCCTCTTAGGTATCCTTTGGTGATGTCCTCGAAATCCTGAAACAGAGAGGTGACTGGCAGTCCTCTAATCCGACCTCTGAGGAATCTGTGTTACTAAAGTCAGAATACACCAAACTCCACAGCAACGGAAATAACAGCTCAAACCGAGAATAAAAGATTTAATTCTGATTCTGGTACCTCGGCTTTTGCCTTCAGTGGAATAGTTTACATGCTCAGAAGCAAGTCTATATGAACCACCTTCTAATTACATTAATTGAAATCAATTAACAAAATTTCAAAAATTTAAAGCCACAAATACAAAACCTTAAAGCCACCAATACAAAACGTCTACTGAACATTTTTGACTCTGTTTGTTACATATTAAATACTTATACATTAAATATCAAATGACACAAAAATTCCCAGTGTCACTCAAAAATGTTAATCATATTTCCAAATTCATACCATTAGGATAGAGTGTTAAAGTTAATAATATATCTAGATTCCATATTTAATAACCTCTTCTGAAAACTGTGGTTTGTCCCCCCCATCCCATAAGGTCTGGCTATAACACTGAACATTAAATCTCTCACCGAACCTCCATGTTCTTTATAAAAATGACTGGCCACAGGGCTATCTAACCTTACATTTCTAATATCTCCTAAATGTTCTAATATTCTTGATTTTACCTTACGCTTGGTTTGTCCAAAATACCATCTGTGTTCCTGTATTCCTTTCGTGTCCAGCCCCCTACTTTCCTGGGTTACTCCATCTGCCGATGAACTTGTCCGGCTTATCGTTCAGCGTGCTTGGAAGGCTCCTGACACCATTAAAGCTATTCCCCAGAGGCCAGATAAGATTTTGTCCCCTCCTGCTACGGATCCCCATTGGTCAAAAGGTCTTCCTGTGGATGCTTTGGTGGAGGCGGCCGCAACAAAAAAGGATCTAGCAGAAGAAGAAAGCCAGACTGTCCATCCGCCTAACAAAGAGTCCCGGGCCCTGGACAGGCTAGGAAAGCGCACCTTTGCATCGGCGACCTTTACTATCAGGTCCCTGAATTATGTGGCACACTTTACCAGGCTTCAAAGGGATCTGATTTCTGAGCTCTCTGAAACCTTGGCTGGTGCCGTGTCTGATGAGGTCCATGACAAAGTGGCTCTCAGCTGGCCACCATTGAGTCAATACCTAACTCCTCTATGCGACTGATATCTCATGCATCAGAAGGAGCAGCTAGAGCAGCGGGTTCAGCTGCGGTCCTGAGTCGACACACCTAGATGCGCTTGTGCAATTTTGCGGAACTCTTTAAGGCTTCCTTTCTTAACACACCCATTGAGGCCTCTTTGTTGTTTGGACCCAAAGTTAAAAGCACACTGGCCAGATGTGAACAGGACGGTAAGACCCTTTCTGCCGTAGGTGTCCATTATTCTTCCACTCAACGTGCTTTCTCCCGAAACCAAAAGAGTGGTAAGATATGGTTCAAGAAATCTCAGGGTCTTTTCTGTGACACAGAGGCTGAGTTCTCCCCTAGAGGCAGAGGGGGAAACTCACAGGGAAGATGCTCCTTTCTGGGCAGAGGGGGTCCACGTAACCAGGGTTCCAGGGACTCTTTCCCTGGCCAACCCTACCAGCGCTCCTGAAGAGCGGACCAACTCCTTTCCTCTGGAGGTGGTTGGGGGTCATTTCTCCTTGTACCCTTATGCCTGGCTAACCATCACCACCAATTCTTGGGTACAAAGGATTATAACCAGTTATTATTCCCGGGAGTTCCAACGTGATAGCAGACAGACTCAGCAGGTGCATTCTTCAACCTCACGACTGGTCCCTGAATTCCTTGATAGCGGCGGAGATCTTCCACCGCTGGGGCCATCCTTGCTGCGACCTCTTTGCATCCCCGACCAACTACAAATGCAGCAACTACTTCGCCCTGATTCCCCCTCCAGGACAATCACCCAGGGACGCTCTAGTCCACGATTGGCCCTCGGGTGTTCTTTACACATTTCCACCCTTTCCCCTCATTTCCCAGTTTCTGAAGAAAGCCCGTCGGTTGAAGAGCAAGGTGATCCTCATAGCACCATATTGGCCTCAACAGATTTGGTTCCCTTCCTTTGGCCTCAACTACTAGATTGACCATGGATTCTCCATCCAACCCCGGAGTTGATCTCACATCCACAGAACCTGATTCATCGCAACTTGAACAGCCTGAAGCTCACAGCTTGGCTACTCCAATTCCCTTGATTGCCAGGCAGAATGATCTTTCTTTACCAGTACGTGACATTCTCATTGCATCTCATAAGTCTTCTACTAGAATTACTTATCTGAGCAAGTGGAAAAGATTTACTTGTTGGCTGAAAGATAAACAAGTAGATCCCTTCTCAGCACCAGTGTCGATAATACTAGACTATCTGGCCGACCTTTTCCAATTGGGTCTATCGGCCTCTACCATTAGAGTTAAGTTGCCTGCAATTTCTAATTTTCATGAAGGTGTCCAAGATTCCTCTCTTGTGTCCCACAAATTGTGCAAGACCTTCATAAAAGGTGTGAATCATCTGAAGCCACTTTTTAGAGAACCTATTCAGCCATGGGATTTATCATTAGTTCTACAAACTCTAACAATGCCACCTTTTGAACCAGCCTCTTCTTGCGACCTCAAGCATCTGTCATGGAAAACCTTGTTTTTGGTTTCCATTACTTCTGCCAGACGTATTTCTGAGCTTCAAGCTTTATGTATCCAGAGTCCATACTTGATTTTTCATAGAGCTAGAGATAGAGTGTCTCTGAGAACTAATCCATCCTTTCTGCCAAAAGTGATCTCTGAGATGTCCATTAATCAAACCGTTGAATTGCCAGTTTTCTTTCCCAATCATTCAAACAGAGGAGAGTATTGCTTACATACCTTAGATATCCACAGGCAAATCCATTTTTACTTAAACAGGACTAGGTCCTTTCGTAAATCTGTCCAGTTATTTTTGGCCTTTTCTGGACCTAGATTAGGATCTGCTGTTGCTAAGGTCACATTAGCTAGATGGTTGAAGGACTGTGTGACCTTCATTTATACACAACATGATATCTCGTTGCCTACTACCATGAAAGCTCATTCAACAAGGTCGGTGGCAACTTCTGCTGCTTTCCATGCCAGAGCTTCTTTACATGACATCTGCGCAGCTGCAACTTGGGCTACGCCTCATACCTGCATCAATCATTACAAATTGGATTTGGCCTCCAGGGGAAGAGCATCTTTCAGTTCTATGGTGCTCAGGAATGTCCTTCCATGAGAGCCTCCCAGGAATAGAGGTAGCTGGGGACTCTGTCCCATGCGTAAGGAATGAACGAGGATTAACAATATCAGATAAAGAAGTTATGTCTTACCATAATGTTCCATCTGTATTGTTGATCCTCGTTCAGTCATTATGACACTCCCTCCCTAGAGCACCCCAGCACTACTAGTTTATACCTCATACCATGCTTTTCGGCCCCAAAACTTGGACTGAACCACAAAAGGAGGGGGAGTATCAATATTCGTCAAAGATACCACACCTCCAGGTTGGTGGCACAGCACGAAGCATCAGAGGCTATCCATGTGCAACTAACAGTGGGTAAAACTGCCTTCCAGTTTATAGCCTGCTACAGACCACCCTCCCAAACCCAAGAACCCCACTCGGCCTTCCTGAGAACACTGGAAAATATGAAGGTCTCTCCAAACACCATTATATTGGGCGACTTCAACTAACCAAACATAGACTGTGGGAGCATTACTCTAGCTCCAACACCTTAGCCCAAAGGTTCCTAGAATTTATAAACTCAAATGCTATGGAACAACTTGTTACCACTCCCACAAGAGGGGAAAACATACTGGACATGATCATCACCAACATGGGGGCTCTATGCTCCAGACCAGAAGTGTATCCCTCACTGGTAAGATCAGACCATAAACTAATCTCACTGGATATTCACATCCCGACCCCACCCCCTGCCCAGAAAACCACAGTGAAAAACTTCTCTAAAGCAAATTTCACACTCCTCAAAACTGAGGTGGAATCCTTCAAAGCCCTCGGGCCTGTGGAAAATACGGCCCAGACCGCAGAATCCTTTATAAATGCATTCTATGAACACCTTCAGGAATGCATGGATCATGCAATCCCAAATAAAACCAAGACCCAATCCTCCAAAGGCAGGCGTCCTGTCTGGTGGACCCCAGCCATAAACAAACTATACAATAGAAGGAGGAAGCTACTACATGATAGAGCAAAATCCCAAAAAGGGAACGCATCTCTGATCAGTATTAGCAAAAAACTATGGGCACTCATAAAATCGTCTAAGGCCAGCTTCGAGAGAAAAATTGCACAGGACACTAAGGATAATCAAAAGGCTTTCTTTAGTTATGTTAGAAACCTGGGTGGGAATTCCCAGATATGCTCAGAATTAGTCCAAAATGACAAAAAATACACTGAACCCACAGACATTGCCAACATCCTAGCTGACAGGTTCAGCACAAACCCCCCCTCCCCACCAAAAGGGCAAATATCTATCCCAGCAGAGTGCTGCCCCCTTGACATCTCAGATGCTCAGATAAGAGCCGCCCTCTCCAATGCAAAAAACACAGCATCAATGGGACCAGACGGTGTCCCGGGCTGCGTCCTACATGAACTCCAAGAAGAGCTAAACCCAAACATAAAACTACTGTTCAATCTTAAGCTTACTACAGGATATGTACCCAAAGAGTGGCGTACAGCAACAGTGGTCCCTCCCCACAAAGGTGGTGCCTCAACAGATCCTGGAAACTATCGCCCCATAAGCCCGACTAGTTTGGTCTGCAAAGCTATGGAAAGGATCATCATGGACTTCATAAATAAAGATATTGGGGACCTACAGACACTGGATCCTACCCAATTTGGCTTTGTTAAGGGCAGATCCTGCCTCTTAAACCTGGTTGATTTCTTTGAAACAGTCACCAAGGCCATTGACGAGGTGATGGTGGTCCACACAGCCTACCTGGACCTCGCAAAAGCCTTCGATACAATACCCCACTCGAGCATTATAGATAAGCTCACCAGCTTAAATATAAACCCCTATATCACTAGATGGGTTGCAAACTGGCTCAAGGACAGAACCCACATGGTTAGAGTTGCTGGAGCCATGTCAGACTCCAAACCAGTTACAAGTGGCGTCCCACAAGGCTCAGTCCTGGGACCTCTCTTGTTCGGTATATATTTCTCGGCGGTACAGGCCAACACGGAAGGACTGTGGCTGACCAAGTTTGCAGATGACTGCAAACTGGGCGCCATAATCGATTCTCCAGCCGACACAAGCATCGTACAAAAGGGCCTCATAGAAACAGACAACTGGTGCCAGAGCCATGGCCTCAAGCTAAACGCCATAAAGTGTATAGTCATCCCCTTTGGCAAAAACAAAGTGCCCACAAATTACCACATAGGTGGTAATCCATCAAGTAAGAAAGACATAATTAGGGACCTGGGGACCCAAGTTGATAGCAATCTCTCATTTGAAAACCACGTGGCCAAAGTGGTTAGAAAAACATTTTATATAGCCCACCTAATCATGAAGGGATTCACATCTAGATCAGGGGAGGTCATCGTGCCTCTTTACTCATCCCTCATCATGCTCATAATTGAGTACAATGCCCCTTTTGGGATCTACCTTACCAGACACCTGCAGCAACTGGAAAGACCCCAAAAGTACCTCACCAAGAGGATCAAAGGGCTCAAACAGATGCCATATGCTGCCCGGTTAAAGAAACTCCAGCTCTACTCAGTGGCATACCATCTGCTCAGAGGCGATCTGTGCCTGACATATAAAGCCATGTCCAACCCGGAATTAATGGACATGCTGCACCTCAGAAAATCCAAATCCCATCGAGCTACACACTCGAGAGACTTGAACCTCAGCACTGAAATAAATAGGACATGCTGGAGGGACAGATTCATAACCCAGAGGCTCCCTTCACTCTGGAATAAAATCCCAGTCCAGGTTAAGCAGAGTCCCTCATTGACTCTCTTCAAGAGGAATCTTGATGAGTGGATGGGAGATTGTAGGTTTATCCCGGGTATCACTTCTGTGTCACTGTTAGACAGAGGCACAGTATACTAACCTCGAAAAAGGGCATAGCAAAATTCATTTAAAATGGGTGGCGAAAGACAAACACACTCTGGCTAGGCTTATAAATGCCCTAGGGCAGATAGCCTAGTATGAACCTATGAACCTCCTTCCCCCTCCTGTGGCTTCTAGTGGATCTCACCATCCAGTTCTCTTAGGTTATTTGACCAGAGGAAGCCTCTACCTTCTTTTGACTTGCAAACTCAATCTGAGGTAACAGGGAGAGGGGGGTTGTGGGTAAGAGTTTAGCTCGAGAGTTTGAAGCTGACGCGAGCTTGGAAAATGTCCGGCTCGGTTCTGAGGTCGAAATCGATACCCATACGTAAAGACTGAAAGAGGATCAACAATACAGATGGAACGTTATGGTAAGACATAACTTCTTTTTCATCATCAGTATGTAATCTAGCAACATGTTTCATTTGATTGTGTATGACATTATTAAAAATGAAAGGAGGGTGCATGCTTGTGTGATGCACATTTGTATTCTTTTTCACAGGCTTTCTTAATAATCTAGTTTATGAAGTGCCTAAATATGTCTCAGTTTATGTGATGTCTAAAAAGTCTGTTGTACTTAAAGATATTTCTCTCTTAAACCTTAGATATTCAGTGTAGGTATTCATGTTATTAAAAAAAACATATTTAAAATATTTCATTGTGCCTGTCCAAATAAAAAAAGGTCATCTATGAATCTACAATAAAAGCCAGTTTTTTCAAAATATAAATTTTTAGTACTGGACAAAATGTATTCTGTTTCCCAAATAAACATCAAAATGTTTGCTTACGTGTTAGTTACAGGTGTGCCCATGGCAACACCTATAGTCTGATGATGCAATTGTGTTTGGAATAAAAAGATGATATTTTCTAAGTTAATATCCAGTAGGTGACAGAAATCTTGAATTTCTCCCACAAGTAATAAGTAATTGTAAACACAGAAAGAAAAAAAAAACTAGCTTAGTTGATCATCATCCCCCTACTGACCCTTAGACTCATACATTGTGTTGCTAGAAGCTGTCATGCTTACAATCATTGGGAGTGGTTAGGTTTTTCATGCCAAGTCCCATCCCCACTGAGTGCACTTGACCAAGCACCAGGGGGGGGGGGGGGGCTTGGAATGGGCTAACCACAGAGGTGGTTCTTTCACTTCCACAAAGGGGGATGTTCATCATACCCACTGCTTCAGTGGCATTTTAGGTTATCTTTCAAGGTAACCAAGTGCTGGCCAGCTTCAAAAGCTCAGACTCTACTCCCACTCTCCTCCTGTAACATCTGACTGGCTGAGCATATAGCTTTTTCTGCTATCCAAAGAAGAAAGTCATCTGATTCTTAATAAGATCCAGTGCTGATTTTTCTGGCTTACAGTTTAGATAAGCCCTGTTTAGGGACACCCTTCCTCTCCTTTTATTACTATGTTTATTATTCTCCGTTTTCATATTTAATAAATCTCTCTTTCTCATTCTTTTTTCTCTCTCTCTCTCTATATATATATATATATTTATTTTATATATATATATATATATTCATATATATATATATATATATATATAATTGTTGTCAGTGTTTACAGCAATTCCTGTGGGGATTTCTGCTTGTAGCAGTGTTTATTTGGCTTCAATCTTTGTTTTCACTATTTCTGAGGAAACATTCAGCACTTCTGTCAGAGGTGCAGTCTGTATGTGTGATGTTAGACACTAGGGTTTTTTTCATGCAGTCAGAACCAAAAATAATGATGCCTGTTTTGACTGTTGTTACTCTGCTTTATTTTCATATCTTGACAGAAAAATATTACAGAACATGGATTTTTTTCCCACATTTATACATTATTTTAAATAATGTATAAATGTGGAAAAAATCCATTTATTTACTATGTGTATGACTCTGCTATGCTCTCTGTGTGTTTTTAACATCTGATCACAGTTTTACCATGAATTAATTTATTTGAATGTACTACGCAGATTTTACACTGTCTGACAAGACAAAACTTGGACCGAACCACAAAAGGAGGGGGAGTATCAATATTCGTCAAAGATACCCACACCTCCAGGTTGGTGGCACAGCACGAAGCATCAGAGACTGTCCATGTGCAACTAACAGTTGGTAAAACTGCCTTCCAGTTTATAGCCTGCTACAGACCACCCTCCCAAACCCAGGAACCCCACTCAGCCTTCCTGAGAACACTGGAAAATATGAAGGTCTCTCCAAACACCATTATATTGGGCGACTTCAACTACCCAAACATAGACTGGGAGCATTACTCTAGCTCCAACACCCTAGCCCAAAGGTTCCTAGAATTTATAAACTCAAATGCTATGGAACAACTTGTTACCACTCCCACAAGTGGGGAAAACATACTGGACCTGATCATCACCTTCATGGGGACTCTATGCTCCAGACCAGAAGTGTATCCCTCACTGGTAAGATCAGACCATAAACTAATCTCACTGGATATGCACATCCCAACCCCACCTCCTGCCCAGAAAACCACAGTGAAAAACTTCTCTAAAGCAAATTTCACACTCCTCAAAACCGAGGTGGAATCCTTCAAAGCCCCCAGGCCTGTGGAAAATACGGCCCAGACCGCAGAATCCTTTATAAATGCATTCTATGAACACCTTCAGGAATGCATGGATCATGCAATCCCAAATAAAACCAAGACCCAATCCTCCAAAGGCAGACATCCTGTCTGGTGGACCCCAGCCATAAACAAACTATACAATAGAAGGAGGAAGCTGCTAAATGATAGAGCAAAATCCCAAAAAGGGAAGACATCTCTGATAAGTATTAGCAAAAAACTACGGGCACTCATAAAATCGTCTAAGGCCGGATTCGAGAGAAAAATTGCACAGGACACTAAGGATAATCACAAGGCTTTCTTTAGTTATGTTAGGAACTTGGGTGGGAATTCCCAGATATGCTCAGAATTAGTCCAAAATGACAAAAAATACACCGAACCCACAGACATTTGCCAACATCCTAGCTGACAGGTTCAGCGCAAACTCCCCCCCCCTCCCCACCAAAAGGGCAAATATCTATCCCAGCAGAGTGCTGCCCCCCTGACATCTCAGATGCTCAGGTAAGAGCGGCCCTCTCCAAAGCAAAAAACACAGAATCAATGGGACCAGACGCTCTCCCGGGCTGCGTCTTACATGAACTCCAAGGAGAGCTAAACCCAAACATAAAACTATTGTTCAGTCTCAGCCTTACTACATGATATGTACCCAAAGAGTGGCGTACAGCAACAGTGGTCCCTCTCCACAAAGGTGGTGCTTCAACGGATCCTGGAAACTATCGCCCCATAAGCCTAACTAGCTTGGTCTGCAAAGCTATGGAAAGGATCATCATGGACCTCATAAATAAAGATATTGGGGACCTACAGACACTGGATCCTACCCAGTTCGGCTTTGTTAAGGGCAGATCCTGCCTCTTAAACCTGGTTGATTTCTTTGAAACAGTCACCAAGGCCATTGATGAGGGGAAGGTGGTCCACACAGCCTACCTGGACCTCGCAAAAGCCTTTGATACAATACCCCACTCGGGCATTATAGATAAGCTCACCAGCTTAAATATAAACCCCTATGTCACTAGATGGGTTGCAAACTGGCTCAAGGACAGAACCCACATGGTTAGAATTGCTGGAGCCATGTCAGACTCCAAACCAGTTACAAGTGGCATCCCACAAGGCTCAGTCCTGGGACCTCTCTTGTTCGGTATATATTTCTCGGAGGTGCAGGCCAACACGGAAGGACTGTGGCTGACCAAGTTCGCAGATGACTGCAAACTGGGCGCCATAATAGACTCTCCAGCCGACACATGCATCCTCCAAAAGGGCCTCATAGAAACAGACAACTGGTGCCAGAGCCATGGCCTCAAGCTAAACGCCAAAAAGTGTATAGTCATCCCCTTTGACAAAAACAAAGTGCCCACAAATTATCACATAGGTGGTAATCCATTAAGTACAGAAGAAGTAATTAGGGACCTGGGGACCCAAGTTGATAGCAGTCTCTCATTTGACAACCACGTGGCCAAAGTGGCTAGAAAAACATTTTATATAGCCCACCTAATCATGAAGGGATTCACATCTAGATCAGGGGAGGTCATCGTGCCTCTTTACTCATCCCTCATCAGGCCCATAATTGAGTACAATGCCCCTTTTGGGATGTACCTTACCAGACACCTGCAGCATCTGGAAAGACCCCAAAAGTACCTCACCAAGAGGATCAAAGGGCTCAAACAGATGCCATATGCTGCCCGGTTAAAGAAACTCCAGCTCTACTCAGTGGCATACCGCCTGTTCAGGGGCGATCTGTGCCTGACGTATAAAGCCATGTCCAACTCGGAAATAATGGACATGCTGCACCTCAGAAAATCCAAATCCCATCGAGCTACGCGCTTGAGAGACTTGAACCTCAGCACTGAAATAAATAGGACATGCTGGAGGGACAGATTCATAACCCAGAGGCTCCCTTCACTCTGGAATAAAATCCCAGTCCAGGTTAGGCAGAGTCCCTCATTGACTCTCTTCAAGAGTAATCTTGATGAGTGGATGGGAGATCATAGGTTTAACCCGGGTATCACTTCTGTCTCACTGTTAGACAGAGGCACAGTATACTAACCTCGAAAAAGGGCATAGCAAAATTAATTTAAAATGGGTGGCGAAAGCCAAACACATTCTGGCTAGGCTTATAAATGCCCTAGGGAAGATAGCCTAGTATGAACCTATGAACCTATAAGGCCAGATTCAATAAAGTCTACAGCAACTGTACACTAAGTGCACACAGTTCACGATCTGTATTCAAGAACTTCCCTACCACATTTTTTGTGCTTTCTAGTGGCTCAAAGATTATACTAAGTGTACATGTAGTCTGCACTTTCTGGTAACCTTTATATATTCCTGTCAGTATTTAAAGCTGCAAGAAATCAGTATGAAAACTAAAATTAGGAGGAAGGTGTGATTTATGCTTGTGTTGTCTGTTCACTCAGAATGGTGTACACATTGTACACTTGGTGTAGACATTAGTGAATCCCAGGGATAGTTTAAATTGCTATTAAAAGTTATTTTATGACAGTTTTACATGGCTAAAGTAAGAGGAGCTTATTATTTATACTGGTTTAATACATTGCTTGCTTTGGTGTTTGGACCTTCTGTACTGGAGATTCTTTAACTTCTGTCAGTTGTAAAAGCATTCTGAACACATTTCAGATTGTTTCTGTGTTTGGTAGAGTTTAGTTGAAACACACTTATTACTGGAAACATTAAGTGCTTATTATGATACATTATCTGGTAATGACAGTTTATTATTCTGGCTAATGTTCGCTTGCCTGACTTGATGTATCCTAGCCCTGGTACTCCCCTCTCCCACCCCCATATCAAAGTTTGTTGCACCTAAAAAGAAGAAAAAAAAAAAGAAAGTTATGCCCCTCTCTTTGATTAGTGATTTTGTCAGGGGCACTGGTCAACCTCAGACTAGTTACCTTTTGCCCTGTCTCTCTGCCAGGCACTATGGCATGTGGTTTAGACATCTTCTGGGGCTGTTCTAGTACCTGGTGTAAGTATGGGGGAACCAGACTGTTTAGATTTAGCCTAGAGAAAGAGACCCCTTGCCAGAAATAATATTCTGTCCCTAGATATTTTATGTAGTACTCAAGTTCACAAAAAATGAAACAAGCTTTGTCATGCAGCTGATAACTAAGTTATAGTTGTTTGTAAGGCTGATATGGTTTCCTTGGCTAAGGGTATTCTGTGGATAGCTAATTCTGGTGTTTGTATTCACATCCATGGCTCTAAGTGCTAGTTTGATTAGAGACCTTTCTGTTGTTTCAGAGAATGATGACGAATCTGAGGAAGACAATGGCAATTCCCTAGCTGACTTGGAGTCCAGTCACTCTGATTTTTCAGAACGTAAACCTGAGCTCAAGTCCAAACAAGTGATGTTATGTGATCCTATCTCGCCTACATTCTGTACTGATGGGCTCGGAGCCGATCCCTCGGCTCCGACTCGGCACGCTATGCTATAGAGCGAAGCCTCTTATTGGCTGAGCTATTTTCTATCCCAGGATGCACCACCACTAATCCCCCAGATCTCGTTTGCCGCTTACAAGCTAGGACATGGTCTCAAACTTGGCTGAGCTAAGTACTGTTTTCTTTCAAAGTTCCTGTCAGGAATTTGCTTATTCTTACCCAAAAAGCTGTTTTAACAGCTATTGTTGTTGTACGAGTGTGTTTTGAAGAATTTTGTTGTGAAAATTGTGTTTTTGATTAAGGGAAAGGTTTCCCGTTTAAGTTAGAGGGGCCTTCCCCTATTTTTTTCAGCTAGTGTCTGTTATTTTTTCTAGGAGGTCAAGTACCTGTTTAAATTAGAGGGTCTTGGCCCTCCTGTTCTGTATTTTTTTCTTTTTGGTATTGTATTGTGTCCTTATAGCAAAAAAAAAAAAAAAAAAAAAGTTGGTTTAAAATTTTTGTATTGTGTTAAAATCCTGAGCAGATAGTGCTACTTTATCCGGTTGCAGTGTTTTTTGGTAGTCAGTTAAGATGTCAAACGAACATAGACCCTCAGGGTTCAAAAAGTGCATGAGGTGTGGTTATAAAATGTCTATAACCGATGACCACTCGTCGTGCGTATATTGTTTAGGCGCCAAGCACCTACAGGAGTCCTGTAGCGTGTGTCACGCCTTTTCATCTAGAGTCCTCCAAGAGAGGAAGAATAAATTAATATTGAAAGGGCTGATTAAACCCTCCTTCGAGGAGGCCTTATCTTCCTCTTCCTCTCCTACTATGAAGAAAGCGTCGGCTCCGACCAGCCCGTCGGAACCGACCGCTAAGAAACCTAGGCAGGCTTCTCCATCGGCTCCACGGACTTCGGAGCCGAGGGCGGAACGGTCTGCCTCGATACCTCCAGTCTCGACTCCTCTGGTTTCGGAGCCGAGGACTGGGGCATCGAGAGGCGGGTCACCTTTATCGGCTCCACTGATTTTGGATCTGATGAGGGTTGCCGGCTCAGACTCTTCCCCTTGTTTTGAGGTCTACTTCGGAACCGATAGTAGTCGAGTCCATTCGGAGCCGGTCCCCTAGTCCTTTGGAGCCGATGGAGAAGTCGGTTCGGACCCGATCAGTGTCATCTAGATCCTCCAAGATGTCTGATTCGGACATCGACAGGGTGCTCCTAAGACTTTTCCAGTCTCCTGTGTTCCAAAAGTCAGTTTTGGCTCCAGCCCATTCGGCTTCGGAGCCGATGGTCCACCCTGTTGTTATGGTTCCTCCTCCAACAGCCTCGACACCGTTGGAGCCGGTGCTGGTGGAGCCGATGGAGTTTTTCAGGTCGGGCCCAACCCTTACTCCAACCCCGGCTCTCGAGTTGGAGTTCGGTACGCGGACCTCCTCTGTCGGCCCCGGGGGGGACGCTTCGGGACTGATGTTTTTGGTCCCAAGCCTTCCTCTCGGTGTGTCGGCTGCGGGGGTACCGTCTACCGTTGTGGCCACGGAGGTGGGACCTTCCCAGGATTCTGGTGGTCCCGCCTTCAGGGCCATGAGGAGTGCGTTAGCCAAATCTTCTTTGGCTACCTCCACGGTCTGTCCAGCACCTTCCCTGCATACGGAGACTGGGTCTTTGGCAGTCCCCCTGTCATTAGACAGCGGAGCCCCGGGGCCTGAGGTCACCCCCACTGGGGGTCCCCCCCTCCTGGAGGTCCCTCTGAAGCCTCTTTGGAGGAACCCCCCAGGAAAAGATAGTGCAAGAGGAAGCACGTTGACTCCCCCGATGAGTCTCTCACGTCAGACACTGATCTTGATGATGCAGAAGGGTCCCCTAAGTCGTCCTCAGATGATGTCTCCTTTGCAGACATCCTGGAAGCCCTTAAACAACGAGGCGGCTGGCAATCCAAACCCCCTTCTGCTGACGAGTCGGTGTTCCTTAAGGCCTTCGGGGCTCAGCCCTCTGCCTCCTGGGTGTCTCCGCCCTTCGACGAGCTCCTAGATTTGATCTGTCGAAGGGCGTGGGAACACCCAGACTCTGTGGAACCGGTGCCTGCTCGTCCAAATAAGTTCCTGTCAGCACCCCCAGAAAAGGAGTTTTTGACGAAAGGTGTGGCTGTAGATGCCTTGGTGGTGGCATCTGCTACCCAGCAAGATGTAGCAGAGGCTTCGACGTCCATCCATCCTCCTAATAAGGAGTCTAGGAGCATGGATCGGTATGGTAAGCGCACCCTAAGTTCAGCGGCCTTTACTTTAAGGTCCCTGAACTATCTAACGCACTTCACCAGATTTCAGAGGGATCTGATTAAGGAGCTTTCAGATGCCTTCTTGGGTAACCTGCCTGAGCAGCTGGCCCAGACGGTTGGCTCTCAGTTGGCTATGCTGTCATCCATATCAAACTCGTCCATGAGGCTCACTTCTTATGCGGCCGAAGGGGCGAGTAGAGCGGCAGGTACAGGCATTGCTCTACGGAGGCAAGCCTGGCTCCGCCTGTGTCATTTTGCAGAGGCCTTCAAGTCTTCCTTTGCCGATGCCCCCTTTGATGGGTCCTCTTTGTTTGGACCCAAGGTAAAGGACACATTGACCCGCTGCGAGCAAGAAGGTAAGACTTTGAATGCCGTAGGGGCACGATTTTCCACTCCCTTTCGGCCTTACCCCAAGGCTAAAAGAGGAGGGAAAATGTGGTTCCGTAGATCTCAGAAGTCTTATCCCTCACAGCAGGACGATCCCCCTTCTAGAGGCAGAGGAGGGGGAAATTCTTCTGGAAGACGCCGTCCCAGAGGCGGCAGAGGCCCCCGCAACACTGGAGACCGCGAGTCCTTTCGTGGCTCTTCAGCCTTTCACAGTCCCTGAGGGATTGCCCGATTGTGCAGCTCCGGAGCCAGTTGGGGGTCATTTTTCGAGGCACCTAAAAGCCTGGGAAGGTATCACTCAGGACCGATGGGTGCTTCGAATTATCGCCGGAGGTTACGCCATCCCCTTTTCTCACTCCCCACCTCAGTCCAAAAAAATCCCGGACCCGCCACCCAGTCAACGGGAAATTGCAGCCTTAGAAGTTTTAAAGCTGCTTCAAAAAGGAGTCATCCAACCAGTCCCCACAGACCAGATCGGATTAGGGACTTACTCAAGATTCTTTTTGGTGCCAAAAAAGACCGGGGACTTGAGGCCCATTTTGGATCTCAGCATTCTAAATCGTTCAGTCAAAAAGTCCAAGTTCCGAATGGTCACCCTGCAATCCATTCTCCCACTGCTGGAGAAAGGTGTTTGGATGTGCTCCATAGATCTCGAGGACGCTTATTACCATATCAGGGTACATCAAGCGTCCAGGAGACATCTGCGCTTCTGCCTAGGAGACAGTCATTTTCAGTTCCGCGCGCTGCCCTTTGGTCTCACCACAGCCCCCAGGGTGTTCACCAAATGCTTGGCGGTCGTGACTGCTCACCTGAGAAGTCTAGGATTCCAGGTGTTTCCGTATCTAGACGACTGGCTCCTGACTGCCACCTCCAAGCATCTACTATTGCCGAGCCTACAAGCCACAATATCACTGGGCACTTCCCTTGGAATCACCTTCAATTGGCCAAAGTCTGTGTTGCTGCCATCTCAACGCATAAGATTCATCGGAGTAGAGATAGACTCAAACCAAATGCGGGTCTATCTACCTACAGAAAGGATACAAACCATACATGCTCAAGTTCGAGCCTTACTTCCCAGATCCAAAGCCCCAGCCAGAATGGTCCTGCAGCTATTGGGATCTATGTCCACCACGGTTCTTCTAGTTCCCCTAGCAAGGTTGCACATGAGAATTCTCCAGTGGCTTCTTTCAACACAGTGGTCCTTTCAGGATCTCCCTCTCAGTCACCTCATATGGATCACGGAAACCTGCAAACGGGACCTTCGCTGGTGGCTGGTGCCCTCCAATCTGGATCGGGGACGACTCTTTGTTCCACCTCCTCCTGTGGCCACTTTGACTACGGATGCCTCCCAGATTGGGGGGGGGGCATTCCCTGGGCAGGTCAGTCCAAGGCAAATGGCATTCGGAAGAGACCCTACTACATATCAACATCTTAGAAATGAGGGCGGTGTTTCTGTCCCTACAAGCCCTTCACGATTACCTCCCTCAGGGCGTAATTGCCGTTCACTCCGACAACATGTCAGTAGTCTGGTATCTGAACAAGCAGGGAGGGACCAGATCATACCCCCTTTGCAGAGAGGCCATGAGAGTTTGGGAGTGGGCAGTGTCGAACAAACGATTTCTAGTGGCGACTCATATTCCTGGCAAGTCCAATTTGATAGCTGACAGACTGAGCAGAACTATCCTCTCTCCACACGAGTGGTCTCTGAACATTACGGTTGCAAATCAGATTTTCAGCAAATGGGGAATTCCTTGTTGCGACCTCTTCGCAACCCCGCTGAATGCAAAGTGCAAAAAGTTCTTCTCCCTCACTCCGGCTCCGGGGGAGAGCCCTATGGACGCACTAGCCCATCCGTGGCCCACTGGCTTGCTATATGCTTTTCCCCCAGTTCCCCTCCTTCCCAGAGTGATCCAAAAGGCGTCTCACTTGGGGAGCAAAATGATCTTAGTTGCTCCTTACTGGCCTCGTCAGGTATGGTTCCCCTATCTTCGGAAATATGCACTGGAAGGTCCATGGTTCCTGGATCAGATCCCAGACCTATTAGTTCATCAGTCGGGACTACTCCACCAGTCCCTACACACCTTGAAATTGACAGCTTGGCTCCTCCTCTTCTGACTATAGTCAGGAATCATACCTTAGATCCGGAAATTGTACACATCTTATCTTCGGCCCACAAGTCTGCCACTAAGAAATTGTATTCTAGCAAATGGAAAAGATTTGCTATTTGGGCTCAACTCCGGGGTCTGGATCCCATCACTATTCCCGTATCAGAAGTCCTGAAATTTCTAACTTCCCTTTTCAATCAAGGCTCTTCAGTCTCTACCATCAAGGTTCAATTGGCAGCTATTTCCAATTTTCACGAGTCTATAAACCCACCTTTAATGAGCAACAGATTGTGTAAGACCTTCATGAAAGGTGCTGCGCTTTTACGACCTCCAATTTCTCATCCTGCTCCTCCATGGGATCTCGATGTGGTGTTACGTGCCTTAACTTCTTCCCCCTTCGAACCGGCAGCAACATGTGATTCAAAATTTCTATCGTGGAAAACTGCCTTTCTGGTTGCGATTACTTCTGCCAGAAGGGTTTCAGAGCTTCAAGCTTTGTCTGTAAAACCTCCGTACTTGGTTTTTCACAAAGATAGAGTATCTCTCAAGCCAAATCCATCCTTTGTTCCTAAGGTTTGTTCTAGTTTTTGCCTACAACAGTCATTAGAACTTCCAGTTTTCTTTCCAAAGTACTCAAACAAAGCGGAATACATATTCCACACATTAGATGTCCACAGGCAATTGCATTTTTATTTAGATAGGACCAAACAAACAAGGAAAACAGATCAATTGTTTGTATCCTTTTCGGATAATAAATTGGGCAAAGCCGTCACAAAGGTCACTATTGCCAAATGGATCAGGGACTGTATTACTCAAGCTTATTCCTCTTCTAATAAAGAGCTTACGACCTCTGTCAAAGCTCATTCTACAAGAGCTATGGCTACTTCAATAGCATTCCATTCTAAGCTTGCCATTAGTGACATTTGTGCTGCGGCTACTTGGTCTGCCCCGCACACTTTCATTTCTCACTACAAATTGGATGTGGCATCTAGGGGACGAGCTTCATTTGGTTCCACAGTACTCAGGAGTGTTTTCCAGTGAGCCACCCAGGATTTAGGTGCTAGGGACGCTGTCCCATCAGTACAGAATGTAGGCGAGATAGGATCACATAACATCTTTTAGTTATGTACTTACCATAACTTTAGATGTTTGGGATCCATCTCGCCTACATTCCCAATAACCCACCCTCCTTCCCCCTTCCTTGGAGATCAGAGGATATCAGAAGGTCCGAATCCTGTTGTTTCATCTTGAAACATCTGGCAATGTTATATAAACAAGTTATGTATGTGTGCATGAATGTGGACAAACAAGATCTGGGGGATTAGTGGTGGTGCATCCTGGGATAGAAAATAGCTCAGCCAATAAGAGGCTTCGCTCTATAGCATAGCGTGCCGAGTCGGAGCCGAGGGATCGGCTCCGAGCCCATCAGTACAGAATGTAGGCGAGATGGATCCCAAACATCTAAAGTTATGGTAAGTACATAACTAAAAGTTCACGTTTCCTCAGATGATTGCTAGGTTTAGTGATAAATTTGCTTGGGAGCAGTTGGGAACTACCCAAGAGCTAGGCATGGTATATAACCTTGTAGACGAAATCCCGAATTCAGTGTCTATCCCCCTCTCTTACCAGCCTTGGAAAATGTTTATAAAGCTGCCAGCAGGATACCAGTATCTATTCCATCAGACCCTAAAAAGGCTCATTGAAAACATAGGGTCTCCATGGATATGACATTGGTCTTTCCTGATTTGATGGCTGACTTAGCTGCGTTCTCCCCAGCTGCCTGCTCAAATAAAAAGTCCTTGGCTTCATCAAATCCATCTTCCCCTGACAAAGATGAAAAATGCTTAGATCTTCTGGGCAAAAGGTTGTCTCTTTTTAGTAATCTAGCCTTTAAAATGGTAAATTGTCAAGGCTATATGTGGAAATTTAATTTACAGTGTGTGTACAGTTTGGATTATTTTGCTGCATCCTTACCTGCAGAGCAAAAGTCTTATATGAATGAAATTGTTTCCAATTTGACTCAGGTTTTGAAACATGCTTTTAGAGGTGTGCTTGAATTTGCTGATATAGTCTTGAGAAATTCTTCTTTTGTACTAAGATGGTATGCTTGTTTATATAATCAGAAACCTCTGTGATGACTTAAAAGCTGAAATTTTGAATGCACTTTTAACATGAACTCATCCCATTGGTTCACTTAAAATTGCTCATTTAATCCAGGTGAAAAAAGAGCATCTAGTTTAGCACTTAAAGAAAAGAAATGGGTTACTAAACTAGGTGCTCTTTTTTCACCTGGACTAAATGAGCAATTTTAAGTGAACCAATGGGATGAGTTCATGATACTATTTAAGTAACATCAGTTGATTTGTGTTTTTTGTCACTGAAGAAGGCTGTGCTTTTTGCCAGCCGAAACCGGTCTGAGTCATTTTGATGTTACTATTACCAATCCATTAATAAAGGATTTTATCGGATCTACATTTGGTTGCTGGCTTCGTTTTGTGGTGTGGATCAGTTAAGACCTCTCTTTGGACTCATTGCTGCAGTAGAAAGAGTTAGTAACATACTGCTCAACCTCGTAGCACAAGAAATCTGGACAAAGCCAAAACTTAATGGGCAACAAAGACCCAAAAATGGGGCCATATTTTAAATATTGCTCTTACAGATTTAGAACATTGCTAGAATAAAAGGTTTTGCATTAGCATGCATTTTGCGAGAGTTATATAAAGTCTGAAACTCAAATGCATATTATTTTTAGTAACTTCAGTCCTCAACAATTTGCTGGAAAATACTTAATTTTAAGAATAACAGACCAAAATATGATGCAAAAATCTGGATATTCTGTGAAAATCTGGACATTTGAGAGGTATGGTTAGTAAAATTGTACCTTATAATTGAAACCGCTTTCCACTAGATCTTAGGCAGATTGCAGAATGCTTGCCTTTCAGGAAAAAGCTGGTGGAGCATATAAAGACATATACAGATGTTCATGCTTCCAGGACAACAGCTAATCTATAGATCTATAAAGGCACACTGTTCTAGAAATTTAGGAGTAAAATTATGGCAAACGTCCACACTAGTCAAGAAGCATGGTTGACTCATACTTATTGTCACATGCATTTAAAATCATGCAGCAAATACTACAGCAGAAAATAAATATTAATATGTCATTGGAAAATGTCTTTCCAAGGACGCATGATAAAATGTTATTGTTTCAGTGTTACTCTTCACATTTCTGTTTCTCATTTAATACTGTGTAATAATGAAACAAAACTCTCCTAAGATTGATATAGTCCTCATTCTGGAATGTTTCTTGTTCAATAACTAGTCTAAATTTATCAATGTGTCTGTGTGGCAGAATTTCATTGACACTGATGTAATTTTATCCTGTAATTTACTGTGTTGTAACATGTAAATATGTATACTTGGGCACTAGGCCATGGCTAAAAAGGGTCCTAGAACTAGTTCACCTACTCATTAAACAAAGAAAAAGTAAATAAGTTAAAATAAGTCCTTTTGCATGACGGAGCTAGGCTGTGTGAGAGCATACTTAGTTAACATCTAGATGTTAAGTTGTCTATCTCGCCTTCATTCTTGCTGGATGGGTTCGGAGCCGACCTTGGCTCCGACTCGGCCACTCTAAAAGCTCGAGAGTTGGTTCCACCGGCTCGAGGCTCCCCTTATATCCCACAATGCTAGGCGTGAGTTACCTCAGATCTCGTTTGCCGCTACAGCGATCGAGGTGTTTGGTTTCTACCGGCTTCTTGGTGAGTTATTGTAGAGTAATTTTTAGTCTACTTAAACCCCTTTAGTTTAATTCTTAACAGTTATTTCCCTTAGTTTAGTGGATTTTGTCCCTTTTTCTCTTCTATTATCCCCTTTTCCACAAAGAACTTATAAGTTCTTCCCTCGGGCCTTTTCCATCCCCTAGTGGTGTGTGTGTCATTTTCTCAGGAATTTAAAAACATTGATAGTGAGTTTTAATTTTTGAGTTAAACTTGTATAGGGTGTAATCAGTGTGTTTGACTGTGTGTGTGTGGTTACACTTTCTTCAATAATGTCTAAAGACTCAAAGGTCTCAGGCTTCAAGAAGTGTGACTCGTGCTGTCAGAAAATGTCTCTGACAGACGGTCACACTTCTTGTGTCTACTGCCTGGGACCTTTACACCTGCAGGATTCTTGTGCTGTATGCCATGGCTTCAGCCCCAGAGTCCTGCAGGAAAGAAAAAATAAACTTATTTTGAGAGGTTTACTTAAGCCTGAGGGTTCCCTTACTGTTCCTTCGGGAAAACCCTCCAAGGCTTCTAGGTCCTCGGCTCCAGCTTCTGAGCCGAGGCCTAAGGCTTCGAAACCTCCGTCTACATCGGCTCCGGCTGGAGCCGATGAGTCTCAGACTACAGTTTCTGTGGTTTCCTCGGCTTCGGCTGGTGCCGAGGTATTGGAAATTCCTTTGTCGGTTCCGACTAGACCTTCGGAACCGACATCTAGAAAGAGGTCCAGGTCACCGTCCCTTGGCTCCGTTCATTCGGCTCCAGCATCTCCCTTGCTGTCTGAACGGAGCCATAGATCTCACTCCTCTAGGTCATCGAGGCTTTCGGACCATGACCTTCAGAGGGTAGTGAGTCGACTTCTTAAGTCCGGGGCACTGGCCCAAATGCTTCAGAGCCCGACTCATCAGTCGATGCCTGACCCTGCCCCTCATTATGTTCCTCCTCCGACTCCGTTGAGCTCGGAGCCGGGGCGTTTCGGAACCGAGACTGTGGTAGCGTCGGAGCCGATACAAATGTCTTCGGCTCCATCGTCGGCTCCGATTTCTTCCTTAGAAGAATCTCGGCGCCGGACTTCCCTAGTCAGCTCCGAGGGGGTGAGTGGCATCGGACCCTTGTCCGACCTCGCTCTCCCTCTCGGAGCTTCGGCGCTGGTGAGTTCGGCTCCGACATCGGCCTCGGAGCCATCACTGTCGGTGCCGAGGGAGGTTTTTAGCTTTTCGGAGCGGGGACCTCTGGCTCTGCCTGACAGGGGTGCGTTCGAGGTCATGCGGAGTGCGTTGGAACCTGGTTCAACTCCACAGTCGGCTCCGTCCGCCCCTCCCTCTTCGGTGCCTCAGGTCAAGTCGACTCACTCCCTCATCCCGGACCACAGAGAGCCAGCTCCTCAGGAATCCCCTGTGGGGATCTCATCCTCTTCCGAGGCCTCTCCTGAATTGGCAGAAGAGCCCCCTCGAAAGAGAAAGTGTAAGAGGAAACACATAGACTCACCTGAGTCCGTCACCTCTGACACAGATTTAGAGGATTCCGAGGGTTCCCCCCGTTCCCCTTCTGAAGATGTCTCATTTGCAGACATTCTAGAAATCCTCAAGCAGAGGGGAAATTGGCCAGCCCTCAACCCTTCGGAGGATGAATCTGTGTACCTTGAGGCGTTTGGCTCTCGCCCTTCCACCTCCTGGGTGTCTCCCCCCTTTGACCCCTTTCATGCAGGTGGTAGCAAAAAAGGCATGGACGGCTCCTGACTCAGTGGACCCCACTCCCAGGAGACCCTCAAAATTTATCACGGCACCAGCGGATAAACAATTTCTGACCAAGGGAGTTCTGTGGATGCTATGGTGGTTGCTGCTGCCACCAAGAAGGAACTAGCTGATCCTTCAGTGCCTGTCCATCCACCTAACAAGGAATCTAGGTCTATGGACAGGTACGGGAAGCGGATGTTCTCATCAGCGACCTTTGCAATGCGTTCGCTGAACTACCTATGCCATTTTACTCGTCTTCAAAGAGACTTGATCAAAGAAGCGAGTGACATGTTGAAGGACCCTACAGCTGCGGGTTTTCAGGACAAGATGAACACTCAACTGGCTACCCTGAACTCCATAGCTAACTCCTCCATGCGCCTCCTTGTCTATGCGGCTGATGGAGCGAGCAGGGCCGCAGGGACAGGTGTAGCCTTACGCAGGCATGCCTGGATGCGGCTATGCAACTTTGCGGACCCCTTTAAAACGTCTTTCACTAATTCCCCGTTTGATGGATCATCTCTTTTTGGTCCTCAAGTGAAAGAAACCTTGACTAGGTGCGAGACGGATGGCAAGACTCTTTCTGCCGTCGGAGTCCGTTTTTCTACTCCTTCTAGGCCTTACCCCAAAGGCCAGAAAAGTGGGAAAATGTGGTTCCGCAAGCAATCTCAAGGGACTTCGCCTGACGCACAGAGTCGGTTCCCCGCCAGAGGCAGAGGGGGGAACAACAATGGTAGACGTCGCCCTAGAGGCAGGGGGGGTCCGCAGAACCAGGGCAATCGAGAGACTTTCTCCGATAAGCCTTTTCAGCATCCCTGAGGTGTTGCCCGACTGTCCAACTTCGGAGGCAGTCGGGGGAAGATTGTCACTGTACCCAGAAGCCTGGCTATCCCTAACTCGAGACAAGTGGGTACAGTCCATCATTTCCGAAGGCTATTCCATTCCCTTCGTTTGCATTCCAAACCGATCAAAAAAATCCCTTCCAGATGTTCCACCCGCTCAAAGGGATCTTGCAGCTTTGGAAATTTCAAAGCTGCTTGCAAAAAGAGCAATTCAGCCAGTTCCAGCAGACCAGCAAGGATCCGGAATCTACTCCAGGTTCTTTTAGTTCCAAAAACAGGGGACTGGAGACCAATTTTGGATCTCAGTATCTTGAACAAGTCAGTCAAGAAAACACGATTTCGGATGGTCACGCTACAGTCCATCCTTCCCCTATTGGGAAGAAAAAACTGGATGTGCTCTATAGACCTTCAGGATGCGTACTATCATATAAAAATGAACAGACGCTCCAGAAGATTTCTCCGCTTCAGGCTGGGAACCAGTCATTTTCAATTCAGAGCCCTGCCCTTTGGACACACCACTGCCCCCTGGGTGTTTACCAAATGCATGGCAGTGGTAGCGTCTCACCTGAGACGTCAGGGATTCCAGGTGTTTCCATATTTGGACGACTGGCTCCTCACAGCTCCCACCAAGCATCTTCTTCTAAGGGCCAGGGACTACACTTTTCGCATTTGTCAAAACTTAGGCATTTCAGTAAATTGCGAAAAGTCTGTTTTGTCGCCTTGTCGTGTTATTACCTTCATAGGCACAATTCTAGACACAGTCAACATGTCTGCGAGGTTAACAGATCAAAGAATAACAGACATACACAAACTGGTCTCGCTCCTCTTCAACAGCAACAGAGTCAAAGCCAGGTTAGTTCTGAAAGTATTGGGGATTATGGCGGCTGCCATACCTCTGCTTCCATTAGCCAGATTCCACATGAGAATCCTTCAATGGATGCTCTTCACACAATGGTCATACCAGCAACTTCCGATGTCCCACACCATTATGATTACGCAAACATGCAGGAATCATCTTCTGTGGTGGATGTCTTCCCCTCAGCTCTTCTTGGGAAGACCCTTTGTTCCTCCCCCTCCGGTTGCTACTCCCAACGGACGCCTCCCTGATCGGGTGGGGGGGGCATTATCAGGGCAGAACTGTCCAGGGCACATGGCAACCAGACGAATGCCACTTGCACATAAATGTTCTAGAGATGAGAGCAGTGCTTTTAGCGTTGCAAGCCCTTCAAGACTCTCTTCCCTTGGGAACAATAGCAATCCAGACGGACAGTATGTCTGTAGTGTGGTATATCAACAAACAAGGCGGAACCAGGTCCTACCCCCTGTGTCGAGAAGCACTCAGACTGTGGCAATGGGCGATTTCTTCTCAGCGGTTTCTGATAGCAACGCACATCCCCGGGAAGTCCAATCAAATCGCGGACAAGTTGAGCAGAGCTATCCTCATGCCTCACGAGTGGTCTCTGAAAGATTCTATTCTGGAGAAAATTTTTCTCAAGTGGGGTCAGCCTTGCTGCGACCTTTTTGCTACTCCCCAAAACAGCAAGTGCAGAGATTATTTCACCCTATTCCCGTTACCAGGCCAGCCCAGCAGAGACGCTGTAGTCCAAGTTTGGCCCCGGGGACTTCTGTATGCATTTCCTCCCTTCCCACTAATCTCTCAAGTGATTCAGAAAGCTATCGCTCAGAAGGCCTCATTGATCCTCATTGCTCCTTACTGGCCTCGACAGGTTTGGTTCCCCTTTCTACATCAATTTCTGTTGGAGCAACCTTGGCATCTGGACCTAGTTCTAGATCTTTTGATCCATCAATCGGGTCAGTTACATCGCTCCCTCCCCTCTCTGAACCTCACTGCTTGGTTCCTCCAATTCCAACCTTAGCCAGGCTTCCTCAAATATCTCACTCTGTTCGAGATATTTTGATAGCGTCCCATAAATCTTCCACTCGAAAGATTTATTTGAGTAAGTGGAAACGTTTCGCCTATTGGGCTCAAGGAAGGGACATAGATCCTTTCACTGCCTCCATCCAAATGGTCCTTGACTTCCTAGCTGAACTCTTCCATGCAGGTTCATCTCCTTCTACTCTTAAAGTTCAATTGGCAGCTATTTCTAACTTTCATGTGGGCATTTCAGAGTCTGCCATAATGTCCCACAAGCTTTGCAAAGCCTTTTTGAAGGGAGTTTTTCTACTCAGACCTCCTATAAGAAATCCTCCTCCTCCTTGGGACCTAAATTTAGTTCTTAGTTCTCTGATTCTTCCCCCTTTCGAACCTGCAGCCTCCTGTTCTTTAAAATTGCTATCATGGAAGACACTCTTTCTGGTAGCCATTACTTCAGCTAGAAGAGTTTCAGAACTTCATGCACTCAGCTGTCGACTTCCTTATCTGTTGTTCCATAAGGACAGGGTATCTTTACGAACCAACCCGTCTTTTTTACCTAAGATAGCCTCGGCGTCTAACCTAAATCAAAGCATTGACCTTCCTGTGTTTTTTCCAGAATATTCTAACAGGTCTGAACAAAAATTGCATTGGCTAGATGTTCATCGTCAGTTAAGGTACTATTTGGATAGAACCAAACAATTCAGAAAAACTGACCAGCTGTTTGTCTCTTATGCGGAAGGCAGAAAGGGACTTTCAGTTTCAAAGGTATCATTATCTAGATGGCTAACATCTCTGATTTCCCTTGTTTATGAAATTAGACACCAAAAGCTGCCTAACAAACCTAAAGCCCATTCTACCAGAGCTTTGGCTACTTCTATAGCCTTCCAAGACAGACTGCCTATTGACACCATTTGTGCAGCGGCTACTTGGGCTACTCCTCACACTTTCATTTCTCATTATAAGTTGGATTTAGCTTCTAGGCATAGAGCTAAACTTTGGTTCCACTGTTCTCAAGAGTCTGTTCCGTTAGGCCACCAAGGACAAGGTGCTAGGGACGCGGTCCCATCCAGCAAGAATGAAGGCGAGATAGACAACTTAACATATAGAAGTTATGTTCTTACCATAACGTTCCATGTTAGTTGTCTTCTTCTCGCCTTCTTCTTGCGTCCCACCCTCCTTCCCCCTGGCCTGGACAGACCTAGAGGAGTTTGATTGTGACCTCTCTTTCTACCACCTCTTTACTTTAGGTATATGCTCTGCTGTGCATATTTCCTAGATCAGGATGTAGGTCACCCTTCTCTTCACCCTTGTTTATAGAGGTGGACTTTGTTTCTAGTTATTCTGCTACTATTATAAGCTGGGCCTAGCTTACAAACGAGATCTGAGGTAACTCACTCCTAGCATTGTGGGATATAAGGGGAGCCTCGAGCCGGTGGAACCAACTCTCGAGCTTTCCGAGTGGCCGAGTCGGAGCCGAGGTCGGCTCCGAACCCATCCAGCAAGAAGAAGGCGAGAAGAAGACAACTAACATGGAACGTTATGGTAAGAACATAACTTCTATTTCTCTTCTGTAAGAAGAGGAACACATGGTGGATGCTGTCTTCTTTGCAGGAAGGTAGTGATAGTCTAGCTGCTATCACTCCTTGTGAAATGTGGTAGGCTTCTGTTTGTATGGTGCCTGGTAAATTAAATTATTTCCTTGCAATGCCATTTTAAGAGGTGGCTACTCATCCATCTGCCTGAATGCTGTTCGTGGGTCAGTGAGATGTTGCTGTAGCTGTTTGTTGGGCTGGTTTCCAGAAACAGATGTGAATGAAGGTGTGCTTGATGTGGTTTTACTTGGTATTGTAGTGGATCTTTGTCTTTTTAGAAAGTATTTATAGCCTGCATAAACTAAATGCACTGCTGGTGATTCCCTGCTGGGTAAAGAAAGTAAACCTATATTTTTTGTCTGTGGGTGATAGAGCTTCTTTGTATTTTACCTGCTCCATTTTGCTTTCTTTTTTAAGAAATCTTCTTGCTTTGGTGTTCTATGTGAGAGATGGACACTTAAAGTATTTAGGCTGGACAGTTCACTTTTTTCATTGGTTAAATTGTTTTATGAGTGTACTGAAATATACAGTGAATTTCTGGGTCTTTGTATTTTTCTGAAAAAGATTTCAAGCCTGCATAAACTAAAACACTGCTGGTGATTCCCTGCTAGTTATTTTCCCATCCATCCTCCCCTTTAATGATCTACTTTTTAAACCTTGTGATTTTAAGATGCCCACCCCTGCTGTAAATTGAGCCTAATAAGCTCCTTCCTTTCTACACTGCTGTTGATATCTTGCATTATTTGCCTTTCCTTGTGCTTATTTGAAAAAAAAAGTGGACATTGCCTCTCACCGTCTGTCCTACTGATTTACTTGTTCTAAATTCATTATCTAGCTGTTGGACAAAATAGTTTATTTTTACACTCTTGGAAGCACTTTTCTGTGGTTTTACATCAAAAGGTTAGTGGATTTTCCATCTAGTGCACTTAGGAGGTAGCCTGGTCTGTTTAGGTTGGGGGAAACACGTGAAATTTCTGCATGTAGTTTAATTGGCTGGAGTGTTTATTAATCAGCTTATCTGGTTTTTAGCGCCTTTATAAATTCTGTACAATTGAGTGGCTGTTGGCTTATTTATACAAAGCAAAGTATTTTTATTGAATAATCACACTTTTATAAGCTGTTTAAAGTACACTGCTGTATCAGTATCTTTAAGTTTGTTTGTGGTAGCATTTCATATCTTTTAAGTTTGCATGTGGTAGCATTTCACTCTGGACACCCCTTTACTGTGCTTTTATATTAGGAGGACTGGGATTATTCATCTAGTGGCAGTAGAGGTTAACATGGTCTGTCTGAGCTGGGAAGCACACATAAGGGCTCTAATTGTAGTCATTGTACTGGCCAGAGGACTCAAGTCAGTTTTCTGTATTTTCATTGCTGGTATAAATTTGGCACATTTGCATGGAGCTGTTTAGCTGTATCAGTGCCCTGTATAGATGCACAGATCTTTAAGCATTGTTTATTTTCATTATACTGTGAAAGTTTACTGTGCTAGTTGGTTTATTGTAGCACTCAGGGCTATTGCTGCTCAGACAGCATCTGATACGGCACTGCGCAGCACCGCTGGTTAGGTTAGCTGCAGATTACACCACCTAAGCACACTTTCCTCATCTGGTTACAACCCGCCTCCACTCCTATTCCTATAACCATGGATGGGCACTTTCCTGCTATCTCTGCATCCAGCTTGGTGGACATGGGTATCCTGAGGCAATGTAACAATTGCCTTATCTACACAGGCAACCACTTAATTCTCGAACAGACAAATATACAGTATGTGAGAATTGTAGTTACGCATTGACATTGGAGGCTAGACTGTGACATGCAGACACAAAAAACAACAAACAGGTTGTCAGCAACTCACACACAACACTCATCGTGCCAACAATGGACCACACACACAGACCCACATATGCGGAGGTGCTCACATGTAACTTACCTAAACCTCAAAGGCCTCTCAGGTGCAGTCCTCAGAAACTCTGCATGCACACAAACAAGACATTTCCCATCACAGCACATGCCACATCTCATTGTGCCTCAGTTACCAGTCTCATAAGGTGAAACACTCTCCGACCCAATATGCTGGTCATAGGAGATTCCATTGTGAGACACACTGATATCCCTCTTACTAGGCTGGATAAGGGGAAGGTTGCAGTTAGTTGCCCGTCGGGGGCCAGGATTTTCCAAATCAGACAACCACTCAGGTCACTTACCCCTAAGTACCAGTATGACTCAGTCATAGTCCATGTGGACATGGGCTGTGGAGGCTGATATAATGGTTAAGTTGTTTTCCTTACAGACATATGGCAGAGAGTTTGATTCTCACAATGGGTAATTGGCTAGGCTTAAAATAGCCCACAAGAGCAGTTAGCCTAGTACTAATTTATGAAAGACCTGAGACATACTTCCTTGGACTATATGAAGAGAGACATGACTGAGCTCTCAGAATATGTGCAACTGGCAGGTACGAGCCTAGCACTGAGCAGCATTCTACCATCTCCAACGATGATGCCACAGTACCAGCAGAAAATTATCAACTTTAACAATGGGCTTAGCTACTGATGTCATTCCAAAAGGGTCCAATACTTGTCAGCCTGGGAGGATATGGTGGATAGGCCACACTCCTTTGCCAGGGATGGTGTTCATCTGTCACCTCTAGGCTTTTAGGACATTGGCCGAAACATTATCCACCCCTATAGTGCCGTTTTTAGGCATTGCCAGACAGACAAACCTTCCAACATAACAAAAGCTACTCAGGGTAAGTTAAGGGTGTTAATGTTCAATGCTAGGAGCCTCAACAAGAAACTGCACTCCCTGGAAGCTCTTTTCACCCTGCTGGATGCTGAATTTGTGCAGTTACTAAAACATGGTTCAAAACCACAGAAAGCATTCCGTCAGTGCATGGCTATAATCCCTTTCATACATTCTGATCACACACCAAACATGAAAGAGCTAAAGATGGAGGCGTATCTATCTACATAAAGGATAAGCACACCTCAAGGCTGGCCATACAGTATGACATGCTTGAGACACTCCATGTCTAACTAACCATGGGAAAAATCCATTACCATATTCTTACTATCAACAGGGCCCCTACTATGAACCAGGAAAGCTCTACATCATACCTGATATTACTAGAATCACTCACCATCCAACCTAATACCATACTCTTGGGTGATTTTAACTACCCCTATATTAATTGGGAGGCATACATAACCACTAACAAAGATTTCTTGACTTTCAAAATTCAAATGCCCTGGAGCAGCTGGTCTGCGGAGAACTAATATCCTAGATCTGGTACTTACAAATATGGGAGAGTGCTGCACCCCCCCCCCCCGTGTTATGTCCTCACTAATAAGATCAGATCAAAAAGTGGTCTCTCTTGAAATAAAGGTAAAAAATACTCCCCCACCTAACCCCAAAAACTTAAGAACTTATCTAAGGTAAATTACCCCCTATTAAGGGATGGCATAGATAGTTTCCAAGCCCCCCCAAGTCCAGAAAATAAAGAAAGCTATGCAGAGGCATACACAAAAGTCATATAAAATGGCAGTACCAGACAGAAATAAACTCAGGTCAAACCACAAAAAAGTCACCATGGTGGACCCCTGGTATTAATAAGTTATACAACAAAAGAAAGAAAATCATGTTAAGAAGTAAGAGGGAATATGGATAACAGAGAAATAAGTCCCTCATGAGTCTAAACAAGCAAGTCAGGGTACCAGTTGAGTCTCTGAAAGCAGACTATGAGGTAAAATAGCTTCTAAATCTAAGGATAACCATAAGGCATTTTCCAGCTACATCTACAATCTTAAGGGCAACACACAATAATTTGTAGAATTAGTTGTAGGTGACATCAGCTGTACTCAGCCTGAAGACATAGAAAATCTGATGGCCAACTTATTCAGTTCAAATTTCACATCCCCATCACCCCCAGATGTCCTTCTATACATATTCTGCTGCATCCATCACATGAGAACTTTTCTGCCACCTGTGTGAGGTAACTCCACAATCAAGAGGGAAAGGATTCTACTCCAGGATGTTCCTGGTTCCCAGGAAAGATATTCCTTGGAGACCTATCTTGGACTTCTCCCATCTAAACACATTTTTCAAGGTCCCCTCTTTTCGGATGCTAACCATTCCTACTCCCCTTGCCCTGATCCTCCCCTCAGGCCTTCATGGTGTCCTTAGATATAAAAGATGCCTACTTACAAATTCCAGTCCATCCTGATTTCAGGAAATTCCTTCATTTCTCAGTGGATTCTGAGCAAAATACCCTCCACAACTCCACCGCCAGTTGTTACCAAAGAATAGGTTGCCACTGCACTCTCTAAAACTAAAAACACAGCTTCAGTGAGGCCTGACAGTATACCAGGTTGCTTCTTAAACAGCTTAAATCAGGACTTATAAGGCCCATTAGGATCTCTATTTAACCACAGCCTCCAGACTGGCTTTTGTCTTGAAAGAGTGGAGGACAGCAACAGTCATCCCGCTGCATAAAGGGGGACAATCTACTGACCCATAAGGCCATGGAAAGAATAACAATGGACCTGATAAATAATGACATAGTAGATCTCCAAATACTGGTCTCAACCCAATTCAGCTTTGTCAAGGGCAAGTCATGCCTATTGAATTTGATGGATTTCTTTGAGAAAGTCACTAAGGCCATGGATGACAGTAAAAGTACATATCACCTACCTCGCTCTGGCCAAGGCATTTGACACAATTCCCCACTCAGATATTATAAATAAACTCACAAAAGTGGGCATAAATCCCTGTGTCACTAGATGGATAGCCAGTTGGCGGATGGACATGGACACATGTGGTTAAAGTGGGTGAATCCATATCCAGCAAAGAAGCCAGATAGTAGTGGTGTGCCACAGGGCTCAGTACTGTGACCACTCATGTTCGGAATATACTTCTCTGAAGTCAAGGCCCATGTGCAAGGCCTCTGAATGAAAAAGTTTGCTGATGACTGCAAGCTGGGGGCAATCACTGAATCCCCCAACAATGTAGACATCTTTCAGGAGCGTCTAGATCAGACAAGTGATTGGTGCCAGAACCATGGCTTAAAACTAAATGCACAAAATCGCATTATCATACCCTTTGGGAAGTCAAATACCCCGACAAATTACAACATGACTAGCATACCCCTTAGACTGGACTCAGAGGTGAGAGATCTAGGTATGCAGATAGATAGAAGTGTGAACTTTGACTGCCATGTGTCCATAGTGGTGAGGAAATCCTTTTATGTGCCACAGCTTGTAAGTAAAGGTATGGCATCCGGATCCAAAGAAGTTATAGTCCTGCTATTCTTAGCCCTTATTAGACCAATAATCGAGTACAGTGTGCCATTTGGCATGTACTTCACTAGGCACTTACAGCAGCTGGAGCAACCTCAGAGTTTGTTTACAAAGAAAATACAGGGTGTAACCAACATGAACTATGTGATAGACTAGAAGCCCTGTTCCCTTACTCTGTCTCCTACCGACTATTAAGGTGTGACCTAAGCCTGACATACAAGGAACTCACAAATCCAGTTGTGATGGAGCGGCTACAGATTCACAAATCAAACAACACAAGGGTCACCCAATCTAGGGATCTAAACTTAGTTACTCAAACAAAACATGCTGGAGAGACAGATATATGTCTCAGAGATTGCCCCTTCTTTGGAACAGGCTTGCTATTCACATTAAGCAGAGACCTTTTCTGTCCCTCTTCAAATGCCATTTGGATAAAGGGATGTGGAATCACAAATTCACACCTGAGGTAGTGCCAGTATGTCTTATGGACAGAAACAATCTGTAAGATACTCAATGTACAGGCACAAATCCATGCCATCCTCTTCCCCCTATGGGGCCATATATTGAGTAAAATTAGGTTATATTGGCTAGGCTTGTAAGGACCTTAAGCCTTTAGCCTAGTAGTCTCCTATAAAACCTATGAACGTATATGTATTTACTGAAAAAAAAAAAAACAAGAACTTTTGTTACATCTGAATTTGCTTAATGACTTTAATGCACACTTTTTTGTATTAAAAACACACATTTTTTATGAGGGACAGCAAAATCAGGCATATTTCAGAGATGTAGTCTACCAAACTATTTGAAAATTCTTTGTCTCAGTGCTGGATCTAATTAAATTACAAATACGCACGCACACCCACACACACACACAAATACAGAAAAAGCCCTTTGCTTAGGCAGTACAGTAAACTCAGTTAATCAGAACTCAAGCAACCGGCACTCTCAAGCAACCAGCAAAAAAATGGAAGAAATGCAGTACAATTTTCATGTGTTGCACTTTCTGCCCCCCCCCCCCCTGCAGAAACATACCTTACATTTTTAGAGTTTTAGAATTTTAAAAAGGAAGATAAGAATAAATTCCCTCTCTCCCCAACCTGAGAACAAGTCAAACCAAACAAATAGTATGGGGTACAGTATTAGTAAGGCCTGTTTTTAATAGTAACTCTCAAGCAACCAGAAACTACAATTATTTGGCATTTACTAATCCCCATGGGTACTAGTTAACTGAGAGTTTACTGTATCAAAATCATAGAACAGAAAGGATAATATTAGCTCTCATTTGGGACTCAAACCCAAGACCTTCATCATACTCTGCTGGTGTCACTGCCACTGGACTAGTAAAAGCCTCTAGGTTGATGAGTACTGAGTTTCCCTGAAGACCCTTGTCCTTTCAGCTAGGACCAGCCAACCTAGTGAGTAATGGTGATATTCCCTTGTATAAACTCGTACTGTTTTCAGACTTCTGCGGTGGTGCACCTGTAGCGTTGTTACCTCACAGCAAGAGGTTCTCCCGTTCGATTCACAGCTTGGATTGGGAGTGCCTTCTGTGTGGAGTCTGCATGTCCTCCCCGCGGTTGAGTGGGCATTCGAAAGACATGCGTTGAATGGGCATGCCTTCATTGAAGGTTGGGCATCGAGCTGGCAACTAGATACCATAAAAAACAACTGCCAATCATTTACGGACTGGAGTTCCGCTGTGGCGACTCCTAACCGGGAAAAGCCGAAAGACAAACAACAACAACATAAACTTGTACTGTTGTCATCTTGAAGAACTCAAGTGTAGTGCAGCAAGCAGAGCTGTATCAGCCAGCAGCAGACTGACACTGAGGTAATAGAAGCAAGCTGTAAGTGGTACACCCCAAAGGTGATAAATAACTGAAACGAGTAACAATTTACTGCTCTAGTGACATCCTCACACAGCTGTACAATTATACATGTTGGATGTGCATAAGCAAATGAGATACTGTTCAAAGACAGCCAAAGAAATCAGGAAGTCTTTTCATCGAAGAAAGTCAGGGCCTACTCATCCCAAGTCAGGGCCTACTCATCCCTAGACAGACCATATTAAAGTGATTTTCTTTTTGCACTTCACTGTGTGGTGTTTAATGCAGCAAATCACTGGCAAAAAATGTTTAAAGGATACTGTAACATGACTGCTCCCCAGTTTGCATATTTAAGAATGTTAGCACAAGGTAAAAGCAAATCTGTGAAATAGACAACTGTCTACACACTTATTGAGCACTGCTGATGAGGTCTCATGTATAGAAGAGCAGTTTTCAGGAATTGTGTATTAGATTCTACCACCCTGGATCAACGTAATAGCACTACTTGGGATTCTGCCTATTTGTTATACTGGTGCAGAGTTCCTTCTGAAGTAAGTGCAGTTTCTAATGAGGTAGACAGAGGGAGAATGAAGAGCGACATCTGAAGCAGTGCAAACCCCCTCAAACTGACTGTGCTTTGTATGTGCAATTGTTGAACATGACTAGTTTACACCCTGTGTGTTATTACACTGATGATCTAATCCAGAGTTATCTAACAATCCTATGTTGGTTTGTGATTGATTGTTCAGTTGCCTGGAAGGAGAAGATTTATTTTGATTAATATTTTATTTTTACAGCTGTCTTTTTGCTGTTTGTGGGAAAGAAAGGGATCGCTTGTAGGCAAGAAAATTTACTTTGATTTATAACTCGTTTTTACGTTTTCACCGTTTGTTGTTAGAAATGGATAGGTTTTAGACAGGCACACTTTAGCCATCCCAAGTGACCTAGTCAACTATAAATTCTCACAGACTGCAGAGATGACAATCCAGAGTTTACCTGAACAATCCTGACTTGGTTTGTAATTGACTGTGCAGTTGCATGGTAAGACATGTTTTACTTGAATATATATTTTATTCATTATCACTGTTTGTAAGAAGGAAAGGATAGCTTGTAGACAAGAAGATTTACTTTGATTTATATTTTGTTGTTTTACCTTTAATTTTCAGTTTGTTGTAGAAAGGGATAGATTTTAGACAGGCAAACTCTAGCCATCCTAACGGACCTATTCAGCTATAAATTTACATGACTGCAGAGGACAATCCACAGCTTGTCTAAACAATCCTGTATTTGGTTTGTGATTGACTGTGCAGCAGCTTGGTAAAAGAAGTTTTTATTTAAATATATATTTTGTTTTTTACACACTGTAGGAAGGAAGGGATAGCTTGTAGACAAGAATATTTATTCCGGTTTATAGTTTGCTGTTTTACCTTTAATTTTCACTGTTAGTTATTAGAAAGAGATAGGTATTAGACAGGCAAACTTTAGCCACCCAAAGGGCAAACTTTAGCCACCCAAAGGGACCCAGTCAACTATAAATTCACACAGACTGCAGAAAGGGCAGTCCTTAGTTTATCTAAACAATCCTGTCTTGGTTTGTGATGTATTGATCTTTACTGTTAAAAAGTGGTGTGACTGAGCAATAGTGAGCACTCAGTATGAAGGAATTCCAGCTTTTGTGTGACTTTCACAACTTGTGTGGCCAGAGCAGCAACTTTATTGTACTTAATTTAATATTTAGTTGTATATTGTTTGTGTGACTTTTCTCTTAGAAGATGATTTAAGTTCTCTTTGAACTCTGTGGTAACTGGTTTTGATTATTCTTTTCTTTTAGAATTTTTTATTCATTTGCAGCTGAATATGGATTCCTTAAATGAGTATGCCATTAATGATTTGCTGAAGCAGACATATCTTGTACAATGTAATAAATGCTATGTGTATTTAAAGGTAACACCTGATAACACTGGTGGTCTGTGTTCCTCATGTTAAAAGGTGGATGATTTTCCTACCATTATTAGTAGTAAATCTAGACTTACTGATGACAGTTGCACTTATGGAACTGGCACGGCTTGGAGAACTGTTCTTACATATATTAATTAATGTACTGATGAGATAAATAGTGTTAGGCAAAGAACGAATACAACACATTTAGGAAAGGACCTGTCTGTTGTCTGTAAAGATCACTCAACACCTATGAAAAAAGATAATGCCCCTGATAACTTTGGAATTCTAGATACAAGAATTCAGCAGTCTGGGGATCCAGACCATGAAGAAGGATCTAAAAACGAAATAAAGGAAGAAGTTCATAACAAATAACAAAGAAGTTAAAGAAACTGATAAATGTATGTAAAGCAAAGATAATACATAATAAAAGCACAGGGCTTTGTTATGTAACATACAAATTACAGCAAATTATAGCATTTTTCTATCAGAAAACCTCCAGTCTACAGTAAAAGGCATCATTTTTCCAAAAGAGAAGGTAGAAGAAAAGAGGAAGGGTCAGGTGAAAAAGAAGAAATCAAAACTGAACATTGAAGAACATTACTGTAAAAAAAAAAAGGAAAAAGACAAACTTTGACAACCTGGCTCAAGCTGTGGATATACAAAGCCAGCTGGATGGGAATTGTATGCTTGCAAATGTAATAAGCAATGAAAACAGTGGAATTCATAAAACCAATAGTGATGAAGATCATTCCTTTGAAACAATTGATAGAGCAGAAATTACTGAATTAAAAGTTGACAGTTCTTCAGATTCTTGTAGTTGGAGATTCAGTTATTAGAGAAACTGATGATTGTATTTACAGAGACGATAATGAACATCGAATAGTGTCATGCTTGCCAGAAACAAAAATAAAGAATGAGAAACCAAGTCTTAGAACACCTTAATGTAAGGAAGTATGGATCTGTTTTTATTCATGTCAGTGCAAATGATCTCATCGATAAGGACTCTCACAGGTTCATAGGTAGGTACTAGGCTATTGGCCCTAGGGCCTATATAAGCCTAGCCAAAAAGGTACCCTGCCTTTCGCCACCCAAGAAAATTATTTTCCTGCGCCCCTGTCTTGAAGAGTGCTAATGAGGAGTGTTATTTGATATAGATAGGTAGTTTGTTCCAGAGTATGAGAAGTCTCTGGGACAGGACACTGTCCCTCCAGTATGTTTTGTTTATTGTGATGACAAGGTTTAGGTCCTTAGAGCGTGTAGTTCGGAGGGATTGGGATTTCTTTAAATCCATGTCCAACAGCTCTGGGTTTGACATAGCTTGTTAGGAAGAGATTGCCTCTGAGTAGGTGATATGCAATGGAGTAAAGCTGGAGTTTTTTGAGACAGTCTGTGTAGGGCATCTCTTTGAGGCCGGGAATCCTCTTTGTGAGGTATTTCTGTGGCCTTTCCAGTTATACATGTCTTGTGAGGTACATAGCAAAAGGGGCATTGTATTCTATAATGGGTATAATGAATGACGAGTAGTGGGGAACAATCACCTCGGTTTTTCCAGGATGAGCAACATTTTGTGATGAGGTGTGCCACGTAGAAGGATTTCCTGACTACTGTGGCGATGTGATTATCAAAGGAGAGACTACTGTCCACCTGTGTCCCAAGGTCTCTTATCATACTTTCAGTGTTAAGTAGACTACCGTCTATGTGGTAGTTCATGGGTACAGAGTTTTTACCAAAGGGGATAACAATGCACTTTTTGGCATTGAGCTTGAGGCCATGGCTTTGATATCAGGCATCTGTCTCAGTGAGGCCCTTTTGTAGGAATTCCACATCGTTAGGAGTTTCTATTATGGCTCCTAGTTTGCAGTCATCTGAGAACTTTGTTAGCCAAAGACCTTCTGTGTTAGCCTGTACTTCAGAGAAGTAGATACCAAACAGAAGAGGACCCAGGAATGAACCCTGTGGTACTCCACTTGTCACTGGTCTGAAGTTGGATTTGGAGTCTGCTACTTTCACAGTGTGGGTTCTGTCACTGAGCCAGTTGGCAACCCATCTTGTGACATAGGGATTTATACCTAGTTTAGTGGATTTATCTTTAATTCCAGAGTGGGGGATGGTGTTGAAAGCCTTGGTAAGAGCTAGATAGGCTGTGTGAACCACCTTAACCTCATCTACGGCTTTGGTGACTGCTTCATAGAAGTCAAGTCAGGTTTAGGAGACATGATTTTTACAAACCCGAACTGGGGGGGGGGCAGAGTTTGGAGATTACCAGTGTCTGTGTTTATAAGTTCCATGATGATACGTTACATACCCTTGCAGACCAGGCTTGTCAGGCTAATGGGGCGGTAGTTCCCGGTGTCCATGATTGCTTCCCCTTTGTGAAGTGGGATAACCATCGCTGTGTGCCATTCAGTGGGCACAAACCCTGAGATGAGGCTATGATTGAACATGGTACTTAGGTGGGGTGCCATTTCATTCTGTAGTTCATGTAGAACGCAGCCTGGGATGTTGTCAGGTTCCATGGATGCTGTGTTCTTGGCTTTGGAGAGTGTGGTTTTTACTTGTGCAGCCATGATTACAGGAACTTTGCATTCTTCCCATATAGAGATGGGCCCTTTAGGGGGTGAGAGGGGGGTAAAGTTAGCACTGAACCTATCTGCCAGGATGTTGGCAATATCAGTTGGTTCTGTATATTTAGTGCCATTGTGCTGTAACTCAGAGCAGATCTGAGTGTTGCCATTGAGATTCCTGACATAGCTATAGAATGCTTTGTGGTTGTCTTTAGAATCAGTGGCAATTTTGTTTGCATAACTAGCTTTGGAGGATTTTATAAGGGACCTCACCTTCTTACTGAGGCTGACCAGGGAGTTCCTCCAATCATGGGATTTTACTCTTTTTTGCAACAGTTTCTTTCTTCTGTTGTACAGTTTGTTTATGGCAGGGGACCACCAGATTGGCTTCCTTTTTTTGGAGGATAGCATCTTGGTTCTGTTAGGGATAGCATGATCCATGCACTCGTGTAAAGGCTTATAAAGTGCATTTGTGTAGGATTCAGCAGTCGTACCTGTATTGTCCGTCTGCATGGGTGTTGTGAAGTTTGCCACTTCTGTCCTAAGCGTGAAGTTGGCTTTGGAGAAATTTTTTATGGTGGTTTCCCTAATGTAGGGTGCGAGCAGGATGTGGATGTCTAGGGTGATTAGCTTGTGGTCGGATATGACCAACGAGGAATTGACCTCTGCTGTGGAGCACCAGTCGCCCATGTTGGCAATGACCAGGTCTAGGATATTGCTGGCCCTGGTGGGGGTGTGGATAGGTTGATCCAAGGCACTGTAATTTATGACGTCCAGAAAACGTTGAGCAAAAGAGTTGGTACATGAGTAGTTTTCCCAGTTAATGGTAGGGTAGTTGAAATCACCCATTATTAGGGTGTTGGGTTGTACCCTAATATTTTCCAGTGCATCAAAAAATGAGGAGTGGGAATCCTGAGGCATGGTGTGGGATCTGTAGCAAGCTACAATTTGGACTGAGGTCTTGCCCAGAGTTAGCTGCAGTTGGATAATCTTGGATGCATTATGCTGAGCAACTAGCCTGGAAGTGTGGATATCCTTAATGAATATGGACACGCCTCCGCCTTTAGTGTTTTGGTCCAGGTTAGGTGGCTGGAAGGTGTGGTATGAATTATAGCCTGATAATGCCGGGGTGCTCTCTAGAGCCTTGAACTAGGTCTCTGTCACTGCACAGACGTCGATGTTCTCCATTTTAAGGAGTGCCTCGAGTGAGTGCATTTCGAGGTTTAGACTTCTAGCACTGAATAGCATTGCCCTCAGATTTTGCTTGCTTGTACCTGTTATGGTGGTGAATTTGTCATTTGAACATTGCCTAAAAAAGGCACTATAGGGGTGGCAAGAGCCTTAGCCTGTATCCAGAATCCCAAGGGTGACAGGTGCAGGCCACCTCTGGCAAAGCATCGTGGTCTGTTGATCATGTCATCCCAGGCAGACATATACGGGATCCCCTTAGAATGATACCAAAAGCTTAGCTAATTGTTGAAGTCAATCATTTTGTCATTGTACTGTGGTATAATTCTGGGTGATGGCAGGATGCTTCTCAGGGCTAGGGTCATACTTGCCTGGGCTACAAGATTGGAGAGCTCTTCCATGTCTCTTTTCATGTAGTCCAGGGATGTACATCTCAGGTCATTCACACCAATATGGACAATGATAGAGTCATATTTGTACTTGTTATGGAGTGAACTGAGTGCGTGTGTTATGTGGCCAATCCTGGCACCTGACAGTAACTTTATCCTTGTTTAGCTTGGTGAGGGGAACATCAGTGTGCCTGACTGTACAGTCACCTATGACTAGCGTGTTGGGTATGTTGGTATGCCTTATGGGCTTTGGTTGAGTGGCACACTGAGTTTGTGGGCTATGTGTCATTTGGGTTGTGTTGGGGTGGGTGGAGATTGCTTGCATTTCTGCTTTGGAGGTCTCTGTTGCTTGAGCAGGTTTTTATTGAGAGCCTCCGCGAATGTAGGTGTGTGTTTTGTGTTTCTATGTGTGTGCTTTGCTGGTGTAGGTTTTGAGGGGACTATGTGATGAGTGTGGTGTGGTGCAAGTGTTTACCTTCTCCTCTTGACTGTCCAGTCCAGTCTTAAGTGAAGAGAGCTTTGCTTCCAGTTTTGCTATATAAGTGCATCGCTCACAGGTTGTAGTGTTGGATGGTAGGATGAGAGGGTTGTCTGTGTACATGAGGCAATTGCTGCATTGCCCCAAGATGCCCAGATTCATCAGGTAGACAGGAGAAAACACCGGGAGCTGACCCTTAGACATGCCTGGATAGGTTCTTATTTATTAAGTACTAAAAACTGTTTTCCTCTAGACAAGTGAGGAAAGTTGAGTGCTGTAGTAATTTGTAGCTTATTTAGTGATTACAATGAGTTCTGAACAAGTGCTGAGCTCAAAGAAACAATTTGAGTGCAAAAAAAATAAAAACTGGCTAGTTCTGAGGGAAAATTTGAAGAGCAGACTTTATGGCGCCAGGAATAGTTTAACCCTAGCTAAGCGGCGATGCATAAAGTGTATATATATTTTTTTTTTTACTGTAACAGTAGCAAATGAGCAAACTGAATTAAACCAATTAACCAATAAAAAGCTAAAAACTGAGCCCCTTTCCAGCAGTCTTCGATCAGACAAGTTCTGACTGCACACTCCTGCCACTAGGGTACAGGGGAACCTTCTCCAAATGAACAGTCTGGAAGCACTGTTGTAGCTGCAAGTTCTTTTATTTTACTTCATCATCCTGTACCTCGGCTCCACAAGCCTTCTAAGGAATAACTTGATACAGTTTAAGCAGTCTTTTTATAGTCCCTAAGTTAATGTGTTAATACATTTAATTACATTCAATGAATCCCAAATTCAATTAAATTCATATAAACTACTAACCAAGCTTAAAGGTGTACCCCCATATTAAACACCAACACACATTAAAAAGCCCTAATCTCTGTTAATAGCATACAATTTTTGCTTTTCCCATATAGTACATTAAACATTTTTTTTACAGTTACTTTCTTATAATAAATATCTGTTGTATTAAATATCCATGGCATAAATTCATCATTTTGAATATGTTCCACTTTACAATAGACTCCATAGTGTTTCATTCATTACACATTTGTAATAAATATTTTTTCAAGTTCACTAAACACATTAAACATGAAAAATGTATCATTTCAACAATGTATAATTGTTTACCTAGTTTATTCACATATAGCCAAGTATGTTATTGCACTTTTTCCTCTTCGTATTATTGTTCTTAAAACTTCCTATTTATATTATTATGAATTAATAAATGTGACTCCTAAGCATCCCAATTAATTTCCAAATTTAACCCTCTGGGAAAAATAGTACCTAAATTCACTATGATTTTAGTTTCTAATTTTAAGAGTCTACGTTTGAATTTATCTCCCCCCATATTTTGACATCCATAGGGTTGTGCTAGAATACTAAAAAAGAAGCAATCGGTGCTACCCCCATGGACCATGCAAAAACGCTGAGCCACTAGGCTCTCCATTCTTTTATTCCACACATCTCCCAGATGTTCTAGAATTCCTAACTTGACCTTTCTTTTTTTGTCCTACATACATTGTGACCTGCGGTGGTGGTGCTGCGGTAGCGTTGTCGCCTCACAGTAAGATGCTGTCCGGTTCGATTCTCAGTTAGAGCGTCTTCTGCGTGGAGACATCCATGAATGGGCATACCTTTGTTGAAGGTTGTGCATCAGGGCTGGTAACTCAGCACGTAAAAATCAACTACCAATCATTAGCGGACCAGAATTCCGCTGTGGCGACCCCTAACCGGGAAAAGCTGAAAGACACAAACAAAACCATTTCCTGGGTGTGTATCCACACCCAGTAATGTAGACTACCCCACAGGAATCACATTTAAACTAATTTTTTTATCCAGAATTTATTCCCATTTATTATCCAACCATCCACATTTTTTATTTTGCTACATGTTTTACACGCTTCACAGGGGAAAACACCCAATCTGCTCTCCATTGTGCCCACTGCCTTTTGTTTTAACAATGCCTTTAAATTACCAAAATGGCCATATGAAAACCTAACTTTTTCTGGGAACAACTTCCCTACTGCTTCATCCCTATGAATTACTGGCCACAAATTATTTACAAAACCTCTAAGTGTTTCTAAAAAGGGAGAGAATTTGGTCACAAAAAACATAGATTCTATCTCATCCAAACCTTTACTTTCTCCTTTTACATTTCTCTGATATGTTCTGGGACTACTTAACTTATCTCTGTTATCCACCTTCCCCCTGAGTTTGTTCAAAGCTTCCTCTATATATCTCTGTGTATCCTCTTTTAAATCCTCTATTTTTCACCATGATAAATTCTTCTAAAGCTATTTTATCAGAAGTATTAGTCATTGTTCTCTTGAATTCACCATATGGTAAAGATTTTATCAAATGTAAGGGGTGTGCACTATTTGCCACCAAAAAATTATCTGCGGCAGTTATTTTGTGGAAAGGCTTATACTGTAAATTTCCCTTGGTTTCTACATAGAATTCCACATCCAAAAATTGCATGCTTCTCTTATTAACTCTCTATGTGAATTCTAACCCAAATGAGTTCTGATTTAACAAACTCATAAAGTCATCAAACTCACATAATTCCCCCTTGTATACAAAAATCAAATAATCTATAAAATGTTTAAACATAATTACCCGGTTCCTCAAATTGTTTTGGATAAATAAACAAGTTTTCAAAAAATGCCATAAACAAAATGGCATAGGAAGGCACAAATGCCGCCACCACTGCTGTTCCATCCAACTGCAAATAAAATTCCCCTTCAAAAACAAATTTGTAGAGCAGACTTTATGGTGCCTGGAATAGTTTAACCCTAGCTAAGTGGCGATGCATATTGTGTATTTTTTTAATTTATTTTTTAAATATAACAGTAGCAAATGAGCAAACTGATTTAAACCCAATTAACCAATAAAAAGCTAAAAACTGAGCCCCTTTCCAGCAGTCTTTGATCAGACAAGTTCTGACTGCACACTCCTGCCACTAGGGTGCAGGGGTACCTTCTCCAAAAAAAGATGGCCTGGATTACTGCTCAAGTTATACAAAGCTAGATTCAGCAGGTCTGAATTTAGTCTATGCTGCAGCAAACAAGGCGTACCAATTTCAGAAAGAAACATTTCAGATAAGCAGGCACAGTAAGCCTTTAACCAGAAACTCCCAACTCAGAAGGGCAGAATCTATGCTCTCCTCCCCACAAGAGTGCAGACTACACCTTCTTGATGTAAAATAACTGGCCTGAAGCCGAAGTGCTTAAACCAGAACTAAGACACTTTTAGAATAATAGACAGTAAGCCTTCAATCAGCAGCTCCCAACTTAGAAGGATGTAAGATACCTTTTCTGCCACAACAGTGCAGACCACAAACCTTATTGTAAAAGAACTGGTCTGAAGCCCAAGTGCTGAAACCAAAGATGTAGAATAACCATTACAATTTAATCAGGCTATTAACAAGCAGTAATAAATGCAGCAGAGCAAATGCAATTAAGTACTTTTAAGAACAGGCAGCAAAAGCAAAATAAAGTAATAAAGTAGGAAGAAGCACAAATACAGTAAAAGCAGATGAATAAAGTGCAATTGTTTTTATAACAATAGAAAACGAGCGAACTGAATTAAACAAATTACCCAATTAACCAGTAAAAAGGCTCAACACTGAGCCCAGTTCCAACAGTCTTCAATCAGACAAGTTCTAAATGCACACTCCACTAGGGTGCAGGGGAACCTTCTCCAAAAAAGATGGCCTGGATTATTGCTCAAGTTATACAAACAAAGTTAGATTCAGCAGGCCTGAATCTAGTCTATGCTACAGCAGACAAGACCCACCAATTTCAGAAAGAAACAGTTCAGATAAGCAGGCACAATAAGCCTTTAACCAGATAGTTCCAGCTCAGAATGGCAGAATCTAGCCTCTCCTCCCACAAGAGTGCAGACCACAAACCTTCTTAATGTAAAATAACCGGCCTGAATCCCAAGGGCTTAGACCAGAACTAATACACTTTTAAAATAACAGACAATCAGCAATTCCCAACTCAGAAAGATGTAAGCTACCTGTCCTGCCACAACAGTGCAGACCACAAACCTTCTTAATGTAAACCAACTGATATAAAGCCCAAGTGCTTAAACCAAAAGGCTTAAAATAACAGTTACAATTTAATCAGGCTACTAGTAAGCAGTAATAAATGCAGCAGAATAAATACAATTGAGTACTTTTAAGAAGACGCAAAAGCAAAATAAAGTAGGAAGAAATACAAATGCAGTAAAATCAGATGAATAAAGTGCATTTTTTTGTTAGTAACATGCAAGGAGAGAGGATGGAGGATCAGAAGGTAATTCAAGGATAAGAACCTAAGTGGATTGGCCTTCTCAGATGCACTCTCTCTATTAAGTAGAGTGACCACTAGACTGCGAGGGGTGTCCCAGATCAAATTTACAGTAGAGGTGGGCAACTGCAAAGCCAGCAACTGTAACACCACAAGAATAGGGTGGGATGGAAAAACAGTTTCAGGACAGATGAAAAACGGAAAACAATGCCAGAAAATATGTAAAATAATTCAGTCAGGCAAAATAAAGACAATGCAAAACTCTGAAAGGTTAAAATGCCAAGAAATATACTTATCAATCAGTGATATGTTTCCAGATTGTTTGAGAATCACATTCAGCCAGAACATCAGGAGTTTCCAACAGTGTATTCAAGAATTTACAAACAGAAACTATTTTTTTAATTCAGCAAGCCCTGAAGCAATCAGATAACACATAAGCTGTTAGACCAGTTTTATAAACTCCACCACAGGAATAGGGGGTAAGCAGTTTCAGGACAAATGAGAAACAGAAAACAATGCCAGAAAATATATAAAATAATTCAGTCAGGCAAAATTGACACTGCAGAATTCTGAAAGGTTAAATGCCAAGAAATATACTTGTGAATCGGTTAAACATTTCCAGATTGTTTGAGAATCATACTTCAGCCGGAACACCAGGAGTTTCCAACAGTGTATGCAAGAATTTACAAACATAAACTATTTTTAAATCAGCAGCAATTAGATAACACAAAAACCTTTAGACCAGTTTTATAAACTCCACCACAGGAATGGTGGGGGGGGGGGGGAGCAGTTTCAGGACAGATGAGAAACAGAAAATATTGCCAAAAAATATAGTAAATAATTCAGTCAGGCAGAAAAATAATTCAGTCAAAGAAAATTAAGACAGTGCAGAACTCAGAAAGGTTAAATTCCAAGAAATATACTTATGACTCTGCGATACATTTCCAGAATGTTTGAGAATCACACTTCAACCAGAACACCAGGAGTTTCCAGCAGTGTATTCAAAAATTTAAAAACAGAAACTATTTTAAATCAGCAAGCCTTGAAACAATCAGATGACACAAAAGCTGTTAGACCAGTCTTATAAACTCCGCCACAGGACTAGGGGGGAAGCAGTTTCAGGACAGATGAGAAACAGAAAACAATGCCAGAAAATATATAAAATAATTCACAGTCAGGCAACAAAATAATTCAATCAGGCAAAATTAAGACAATGCAGAACTCTGAAAGGTTAAAAGCCAAGAAATATACTTGTGAATTGGCGATACATTTCCAGATTGTTTGAGAATCACACTTCAGACCGAACACCAGGAGTTTCAAACAGTGTATGCAAGAATTTACAAACAGAAACTATTTCTAAATCAGCAGCAGTCAAATAACACAAACACATTTAGACCAGTTTTATAATCTCCACCACAGGAATAAGGGGGAAGCAGTTACATGACAGATGAGAAACAGAAAACAATGCCAGAAAATATATAAAATAATTCAGTCAGGCACAAAAATAATTCAGTCAGGCAAAATTAAGACAATGCAGAACTCTGAAAGGTTTAAATGCCAAGAAATATACTTATCAATCCGCAATATATTTCCAGATTGTTTAAGAATCATACTTCAACCAGAACACGAGGAGTTTCCAAAAGTGTATGCAAGAATTTACAAACAGAAACTATTTTTAAATCAACAAACCTTGAACCAATCAGATAACACAAAAGCTGTTAGACCAGTTTTATAAACTCCACCACAGGAATAGGGGGTAAGCAGTTTCAGGACAAATGAGAAACAGAAAACAATGCCAGAAAATATATAAAATAATTCAATCAGGCAAAATTAAGACACTGCAGAACTCTGAAAGTGTAAATGCCAAGAAATATACTCGTGAATCGGCGATACATGTCCAGATTGTTTGAGAATCACACTTCAGCCAGAACACCAGGATTTTTCCAACATTGTATGCAATAATTTACAAACAGAAACTATTTTTAAATCAGCAGCAATTAGATAACACAAAAGCCTTTAGACCAGTTTTTTAAACTCCACCACAGGAATAATTGGGAAGAAGTTTCAGGACAGATGAGAAACAGAAAACAATGCCAAAAAATATAGAAAATAATTCAGTCATTTACAAAAATAATTCAGTCAGGCAAAATTAAGACGGTGCAGAACTCTGACAGGTTAAAATGCCAAGAAATATTATTATCAGCGATATATTTCCAGATTGAGAATCACACTTCACCCAAAACACGACGAGTTTCCAAAAGTGTATGCAAGAATTTACAAACAGAAACTGTTTTTAAATCAGCAAGTCTTGAAGCAATCCGATAACATAAAAGCTGTTAGTCCAGTTTTATAAACTCCACCACAGGAATGGGGGGGGGAAGCAATTTCAGGACAGATGAGAAACAAAAAACAGTGCCAGAAAGTATATAAAATAATTTAGCCAGACAAATTTAAGACAATGCAGAACTCTGAAAGATTAAATGCCAGGAAATATACTTATGAATCGGCAATATATTTCCAGATTGTTTGAGAATCACACTTCAGCCAGAAGACCAGAAGTTTCCATCAGGGTATGCAAGAATTTACAAACAGAAACTTTTTAAAATCAGCAGCAATCAGATAACACAACAGCTGTTAGACCAGTTTTATAAACTCCACCACGGGAATAGGGGGGGGAGCAGTTTCAGGACAGATGAGAAACAGAAAACAATTCCAGAAAATATATAAAATAATTCAGTCAGGCAAAAAAATAATTAAATCAGGCAAAATTAAGACAATGCTGAACTCTGAAAGGTTAAATGCCAAGAAATATACTTGTGAATCGGCGATACATTTCCAGATTGTTTGAGAATCACACTTCAGCCAGAACACCAGCTGTTTCCAACAGTGTATGCAAGAATTTACAAACAGAAACTATTTTTAAATCAGCAGCAATCAGATAACACAAAAGCCTTTAGGCCAGTTTTACAAACTCCACCACAGGAATGGGGGGAAGCAGTTTCAGGACAGATGAGAAACAGAAAACAATGCCAGAAAATATAGAAAATAATTTAGTCAGATAAAATTAAGACAATGCAGAACTCTGAAAGATTAAAATGCCAAAAAATATACTTCTCAATCAGCGATATATTTCCAGATTGTTTGAGAATCACACTTCACCCAGAATACGAGGATTTTCCAAAAGTGTATGCAAGAATTTACAAGCAGAAACTATTTTTAAATCAACAAGCCTTGAAGCAATCATATAACACAAAAGCTGTTAGACCAGTTTTATAAACTCCACTGCAGGAATAGGAATAGTTTCATGATAGATGAGAAACAGAAAACAATGCCAGAAAAGATATAAAGTAATTCAGTCAGGCAAAAAAATAATTCAGTCAGTCAAAATTAAGACAATGCAAAACACTGAAAGGTTAAAATGCCAAGAAATATACTTATGAATCAGCAATATATTTCCAGATTGTTTGAAAAATCACACTTCAGCCAGAACACCAGGAGTTTCCAACAGTGTATGCAAGAATTTACAAACAGAAACTATTTGTAAATCAGCAAGCCTTGAAGCTATTAGATAACACAAAAGCTGTTAGACCAGTTTTATAAACTCCAACGCAGGAGTAGGGGGGATCCAGTTTCAGGACAGATGAGAAATAGAAAACATTGCCAGAAAATATATAAAATAATTCAGTCAGGCAAAAAAATAATTCAGTCAGACAAAATTAAGACATTGCAGAACTCTGAAAGGTTAAAATGTCAGAAATATACTTATCAATCAGCAATATATTTCCAGATTGTTTGAGAATCACATTTCACCCAGAACACGAGAAGTTTCCAAAAGTGTATGCCAGAATTTACAAACAGAAACTATGAAGCAATCAGATAACATAAAAGCTGTTAGACCAGTTTTATAAATTCCACCACAGTAAAGGGGGGAAGCAGTTTCAGGACAGATGAGAAACAGAAACAATGCCAGAAAATATATAAAATAATTTAGTCAGACAAAAAAATAATTCATTCAGGCCAAATTAAGACAATGCAGAACTCTGAATGGTTTAAATTCCAATAAATATACTTATCAGTCAACGATATATTTCCAGATTGAGAATCTCACGTAGGTTTATAAGTTCATAGGTTGGTACTATGCTATCGGCCCAAGGGCCTAAATAAGCCTTGCCAACAAGGTTCCCTGGCTTATGCCACCCAAGAAAGTTAAATTCTTGTGCCCCTGTCGAGCAGAGCCACAGAAGTGATCCCCAGGTGTATTTCCTATTTCCCATCCACTCATCAAGATTTTTCTTGAGTGCTAATGAGGAACGTTGCTTGACATAGATGGGTAGCTTGTTCCAGAGTGTAGGACATCTCTGGGACAGGAATCTATCCCTCCAGCATGTCCTCTTTATTGTGGTTAAAAAGTTTAGGTCCCTCGAGCATGTAGCTCAGAGGGATTGGGATTTCTTTAGGTGTAGCATGTCCAACAGCTTTGGGTTTAACATAGCTTTATATGTTAGGCAGAGATCTCCTCAGAGTAGGCTATATGCTATAGAGTAAAGCTGGAGTTTTTTGAGACAGTCAGTGTAGGGCACCTGTTTGAGGCCAGTAATCCTCTTTGTGAGGTACTTCTGTGGCCTTTCTAGCTGCTGCAGATGTCTTGTGAGGTACATTCCAGAAGGGGCGTTGTACTCTATAATGGGTCTATTGAGTGCCGAGTAGAGGGGAGCAATGACCTCTTTTTTTCTGGATGAGAACCCTTTTGTGATGAGGTGTGCTACATAGAAGGATTTTGTGACTACTGTGGCGATGTTATTATCAATGGAGAGACTGCTGTCCACCTGGGTCCTAAGGTCTCTTATCACACATTCGGCGTTAAGTAGAATGCCGTTTTTGTGGTAGTTCATAGGTACAGAGTTTTTACCAAAGGGGATGACAATGCACGTTTTGGCATTGAGCTTGAGGCCATGCCTCTGACACCAGGCATCTGTCTCAGTGAGGCCCTTCTGTAGGATGTCCACATCATTTGGGGACTTGACTATGGCTCCTAGTTTGCAGTCATCTGTGAACTTTGTTAGCCAGAGGTCTTGTGTGTTAGCCTGTACTTCAGAGAAGTAGATACCAGACAGGAGAGGTCCCAGGACTGAACCCTGTGGTACTCCACGTGTCACTGATTTGAAGTCAGATTTGGAGTCTGCAACTTTTACATTGTAGGTTTTGTCAGTGAGGCATTTTGCAACCCATCTTGTGATGTAGGGATTTTTACCTAGTTTGGTGAGTTTAGCTAGAATTCCAGAATTGGGGGATGGTGTTGAAAGCCTTGGTGAGGTCAAGATTGTCTGTGTGAACCACCTTACCCTTGTCTACGGCTTTGGTGACTGCTTCAAAGAAGTCGATCAGGTTCAGAAGGCATGGTCTGCCTTTCACAAACCCAAACTGGGTGAGGTCCATAGTTTGGAGGTTACCAATGTCTTTGATGTCCTTCAAGGATGCAACTGCAGTCCTGACATATGGGTTGTCCTGCCTCAGGCAGCCCTTCGGTCGGCTGTATTCCAAAGTCTGGGTCCGACGTCGGCTGATGTCACCCTTTCCCCGACGTCAGAGCGCCTGGGGTATAAAAGCGTCAGCCGACGCCATTTTCTTCAGTCTTTCTTGCCGCGCGGCACCCGAAGCAGAAGCAGTTCTCAAGTGCCGGTCGGCCAGCTCCTGTGTTTTCAGCTACTGAAGTCTTCAAAAAAGCTAAGTACCCCGTTGGGGACCTTTTCTTGCCTCAGCCGATGTCAGATAAAACTGTAAAAGTTAATAATTGTTTAACTTGTGGGAAACAAATACCTCATAAGGATTTCCACTCTTACTGCTTACCCTGCCTAGGCCCAGAACACAACGTCTCGGCCTGTACAGCTTGTGCTTCTTTCAATAAACGCACTCTTAGGCATCGGTCAGAGTTTGCACAGGATTATTTTGGGAAGATTTCTGTTATGCCATCGGAGCTTCCGACAGCACATTTACCTAAAAACGGAAGGATAAGGACCGACACCCGCGGTCCGCGGTCTCGGCCGACACCACGCTTAGGCCTACCGTGAGTGTCTCGGTCTCTTCTGAGCCGGTTTCACAACAGCTACAGACCGATGACACCGCCCCACCGTAACCGGTACGGAGGCCAGCTCGGTGCCGGTTTCTGTTCTCCCCTCTGAGACCGTAGCCCAGGATATTTCTGACACCATTTCAGTGGATAAGACTACTCCAGCACGTGGGACTGCCAGGCCTCCAGTGTCTATGTCCATTAAGGCCTACACACGTGCTAAGGCTGCCAAACAGGCTAAGTCTCTCCCTCCAAGATCTGTTTCTCTGGGATCCACTTCTGGTTCTCAAATTTTAAGTTTAGCTGAGGACCTTATTTCTTTAATAAGGGGTTCTCAGACACATCCTGATAGAGGCTCTCAGCCGCCTACTGGCAAGAGGCCTAGGGTTTAGCAGGTATATCCCCAGTCCTCCGATGAGGCCTCAGGTGATTCTGCACAGTCAGACTACCAGGAGGAGGCCTTCCCGGCCTACGAGGATTCTGATGCGGAGGAATCCATTCCCTCTGCTTCTCCTCCTGAGGAGTATTCCTTTGGGGAAACGCTTCATTCCATGAGGGAACACTTCAAATGGCAAGGCCAAGAATACTCAGATTCTAGGAAAAGGTTAAGGGAATTTTTAAAGCTAACTCAGCATAGACCCTTAGCTATTCCTCCAGTTTTAAATGTTTTAGATGATGTGTACTTAGAATCTAGTGTTTCCCCTGACTCCCTCCCCCCTGCTCAGGTATTACAGGGTCCCAGACACACATCAATTTCTGTACAAGAGCCATACTGCTGACCCTGAAACTATTTCTCAGGGGCCTAAAGGGGTTTCCTCCACTACTGCTAAGAATCCACTTCCTTCGGAAAGAGATTCTAGGGCTTTAGAAAGGTGGGGCAAGAAAGTATATACATCTTCCACCCTTTCTATGCGAGCATTAAATTGTCAATTTCATATGATTCAGTATCAGGAATACATGTTGGATGACTTGCAAAAGAAATTGGCTTCCCCTGAACCATTAGATAGAAAGGGGTTACAGGAATTGGTTCATAAACTCAGCAGGTTAGCAACCATTTCCTTCAGTGTGGATATGATGCATTGGAAGCTTCATATAGAGCAGCAATGACAGGTGCGGTCATACGCAGACATGCTTGGTTAAAGGAGCAAACATTGCCAGACCATGTGAAAATTAAGCTTTTGGACGCACCACTAGAGAAACATAAGCTATTTGGTGCTACTGCACAAGAGGTTTTAAAGAAAATAGAGGAAAAGGCAAAATCAGTGCAAATAGTCAAAGATTTCCTCCAGGTACAGCCTCCAAGATTCAGCAGGAATTGGCCTTCAAAGCATTGGTCCTTTCCAGACACGGACAAACTTCAAAGAGGCAAAAACAGACGTGGCAGAGGTAGAGGGCAAACTCGAGGCTCCTACAGAGGACGTCAATGGCAGCCTCCGAACCAGAGAGGTGGGGCAGGACCTTCCACTGCTCCGCAGGGACAATCTCAATGACTTGACTTTGACTCCGCCATCCAGGGCTCAATTAGAAGCACCTTTGGGCAGAAAATTATCTTTATTCTCACAAAATTGGCACAATATTACAAAGGACAAATGGATACTGGACATGATAGACAAAGGATACAGATTCCATTCTCATACACTACCAACAAGACATGGGAGGCCAAACCTGCCACCAAATCAAAGGGCAGAGGCACTCAAACAAATAACAAACCTACTTCAAATAAGAGCAATAGAGAAGGTTCCTTCTGCAGAACAAGGCCAAGGATTTTATTCAAGACTGTTCCTTGTTCCAAGAAAAGAAAACCAATGGAGACCCATTCTGGACTTGTCCGCACTGAATACTTACCTTATTGTGCCAAAATTCAAAATGCTGACTTTACAGCAACTCCTTCCCATGCTGGGCAAGGGGTCTTGGCTGGTAACTCTGGGCCTCAAGGAGGCATACCTGCATGTCCCAATCAGACAAAGTTGCAGAGGATACCTCAGGTTTCTTGCAGGCTCAGAGCATTATCAATTCTCAGCATTGCCCTTTGGCTTATCTACTGCGCCCAGAGTGTTCACGAAATGCCTGGCATCAGTAATTGCACATTGCAGACTTCAGGGGATACAAATATACCCTTACCTGGACGACTGCCTTATACAAGCGGACAGCCAACAAGCCTTGTTAAAAAACTTGGACTATGTCATTCACCTACTGCAGGCCTTGGGATGCACAGTCAATATTCAGAAATCAAGTCTCGTACCATCCCAACAAATACCTTTCCTGGGTGCCACACTGGACACAAACACCCAGATGGCGTTTCTGACAAAAGAAAAACAAAACAGTTACCAGAATACTTCAGAAAATTAGCAACACACACCCAGATGACTGCAAGGAAAATCCTGCAGGCCCTGGGTTTCATGGCATCTTGCATTCTTCTGATTCCACACGCAAGGCTGCATATGAGGAAACTACAATGGTATCTAAAAGTCTATGGTCTCAACACAGCCACAGTCTGGAAGCATTGATCCCACTCATTCCATGCCTTCAAAAGGAATTTCTGTGGTGGGCTCAAGCAAGCCAGATAAACAAAGGTCTGCCTTTCAGCAAGCCTCATACAAGTCAAACCATAACAACAGACGCCTCAGACCATGGATGGGGGGCGCACATGGAGGGCAGATGCATTCAAGGACAATGGACACAAAAAGAAAAGCACATGCACATCAACCAAAAAGAAATGCTGGCAGTGATACATGCAATCAAGGCCTTCGAAAAGTTCATGCATCAGGGCCATCTACTAATAAAGACAGACAATACCACAGTTATGTGGTACATAAACAAGCAAGGAGGTACCCATTCCTACCCTCTTTGCAGACTGGCAATGAATCTCTGGGATATTTCCCTACAGTTGAAAATAGAGCTGCAATCCCAGTTTGTACCAGGGAAGGACAGTGTTCTGGCGGACAGCCTAAGCAGAAACATCATGGATCCACACGAATGGATGTTGCATTTCTGCTTTGGAGGTCTCTGTTGCTTGAGCAGATTTTTATTGAGAGCCTCCGTGAATGTAGGTGTGTATTTTGTGTTTCTGTGTGTGTGCTTTGGTGGTGTAGGTTTTGAGGGGGACTATGTGATGAGTGTGGTGTGGTGCAAGTGTTTACCTTCTCCTCTTGACTGTCTAGTCCAGTCTTGAGTGAAGAGAGCTTTGCTTCCAGTTTTGTTATATAAGTGCATCACTCACAGGTTGTAGTGTTTGGTGGTATGATGAGAGGGTTGTCTGTGTACATGAGGCAATTGCTGCATTGCCCCAAGATGCCCAGATTCATCAGGTAGACAGGAGAAAACACCGGGAGTTGACCCTTAGACATGCCTGGATAGGTACTTATTTCTTAAGTACTAAAAACTATTTTCCTCTAGACAAGTGAGGAAAGTTGAGTGCTGTAGTAATTTGTAGCTTATTTAGTGCTTACACTGAGTTCTGAACAAGTGCTGAGCTCAAAGAAACAGATTTGACCGCTAAAACTAAAAACTGGCTAGTTCTAAGGGAAAATTTGAACAGCAGACTTTATGGCGCTGGGAATAGTTTAACCCTATCTAAGCGGTGATGCATAAAGTGTACTTTTTTTTTTTTTTTACTATAACAGTAGCAAATGAGCAAACTGAATCAAACCAATTAACCAATAAAAAGCTAAAAACTCAGCCCTTTTCTAGCAGTCTTCGATCAGAATAATTCTGACTGCACATTCCTGCCACTAGGGTACAGGGGAACCTTCTCCAAATGAACAGTCTGGAAGCACTTTTGTAGCTGCAAGTTCTTTTATTTTACTTCATCCTGTACCTCGGCTCCACAAGCCTTCTAAGGAATAACTTGATACAGTTTAAGCAGCCTTTTTATACTCCCTAAGTTAATATGTTAATACATTTAATTACATTCAATGAATCCCAAATTCAATTAAATTCATATAAACTACTAACCAAGCTTAATGGTGTACCCCCATATTAAACACCAACACACATTAAAAAGCCCTACTCTCTGTTAATAGCATACAAATAGCATACAAAATTTGCTTTTCCCGTATACTACATTAAACATTTTTTTTACATTTGTTAACAAATTATTACTTTCTTATAATAAATATCTGTTGTATTAAATATCCATGGCATACATTCATCGTTTTGAATATGTTCCACTTTACAATACACTCCATAGTATTTCATTCATTACACATTTGTAATAAATATATTATCAAGTTCACTAAACACATTAAACATGAAAAATGTATCATTTCAACAATGTATCATTCTTTACCTAGTTCATTCACATATAGCCAAGTATGTTATTGCACTTTTGCCCCTTCATCATATTATTGTTCTTAAAACTTCCTATTTATATTATTATGAATTATTAAATGTGACTCCTAAGCATCCCAATTAATTTCTACATTTAACCCTCTGGGAAAAATAGCACCTAAATTCACTATGGTTTTAGTTTCTAATTTTAAGAGTCTACTTTTGAATTTATCTCCCCCCATATTTTGACGTCCATAGGGTTGTGCTAGAATACTAAAAAGGAAGCTATCTGTGCTACCCCCATGGACCATGCAAAAATGCTGAGCCACTAGGCTCTCCATTCTTTTATTCCTCACATCTCCCAGATGTTCTAGAATTCCTAACTTGACCTTTCTATTTTTTGTCCTACATACCATTTCATTGGTGTGCATCCACACCCAATAGTGTAGACTACCCCACAGGAATCACATTTAAACTCATTTTTGATCCAGAATTTCTTCCCATTTATTATCCAACCATCCACATTTTTTATTTTGCTACATATTTTACACGCTTCACAGGGGAAAGCACCCAATCTGCTCCCCATTGTGCCCACTGCCTTTTGTTTTAACAATGCCTTTAAATTACCAAAATGGCCATATGAAAACCTAACTTTTTCTGGGAACAACTTCCCCACTGCTTTATCCCTATGAATTACTGGCCACAAATTATTTACAAAACCTCTAAGTGTTTCTAAAAAGAGAGAGAATTTGGCCACAAAGAACATAGATTCTATCTCATCCAAACCTTTACTTTCTCCTTTTACATTTCTCTGATATGTTCTGGGACTACTTAACTTTTCTCTGTTATCCACCTGAGTTTGTTCAAAGCTTCCTGTATATATCTCTCTGTGTATCCTCTTTTAAATAATCTATTTTTCGCCATGATAAATTCTTCTTCTAAAACTATTTTATCAGAAGTATTAGTCATAGTTCTCTTGAATTCACCATATGGTAAAGATTTTATCAAATGTAAGGGGTGTGCACTATTTGCCACCAAAAAATTATCTGCGGCAGTTATTTTGTGGAAAGGCCTATACTGTAAATTCCCCTTGGTACCTACATAGAATTCCACATCCAAAAATTGCATGCTTCTCGTATTAACTATATATGTGAATTCTAACCCAAATGTGTTCTGATTTAACAAACTCATAAAGTCATCAAACTCACATAATTCCCCCTTGCATACAAAAATCAAATAATCTATAAAACGTTTAAACATAATTACCCTGTACCTCACAAATTGTGTTGGATAAATAAACAAGTTTCAAAAAATGCCATAAACAAAATGGCATAGGAAGGGACAAACGCCGCCCCCACTGCTGTTCCATCCAACTGCAAATAAAATTCCCCTTCAAAAACAAAAACAAAAACAAATTTGTAGAGCAGACTTTATGGCACCTGGAATAGTTTAACCCTAGCTAAGTGGCAATGCATAAAGTGTATTTTTTTAATTTATTTTTTTAATATAACAGTAGCAAATGAGCAAACTGATTTAAACCCAATTAACCAATAAAAAGCTAAAAACTGAGCCCCTTTCCAGCAGTCTTTGATCAGACAAGTTTTGACTGCACACTCCTGCCACTAGGGTGCAGGGAACCTTCTCCAAAAAATGATGGCCTGGATTACTGCTCAAGTTATACAAAGTTGATTCAGCAGGTCTGAATTTAGTCTTTGCTACAGCAAACAAGGCGTACCAGTTTCAGAAAGAAACAGTTCAAATAAGCAGGCACAATAAGCCTTTAACCAGAAACTTCCAGCTAAGAAGGGCAGAATCTATGCTCTCCTCCCCCACAAGAGTGCAGACCACACCTTCTTAATGTAAAATAACTGTCCTGAAGCCCAAGTGCTTAAACCAGAACTAAGACACTTTTAGAATAACAGACAGTAAGCCTTCAATCAGCAACTCCCAACTTAGAAGGATGTAAGATACCTGTTCTGCCACAACAGTGCAGACCACAAACCTTCTTATTGTAAAAGAACTGGTCTGAAGCCCAAGTGCTGAAACCAAAGGCATAGAATAACCATTACAATTTAATCAGGCTACTAACAAGCAGTAATAAATGCAGCAGAACAAATGCAATTAAGTACTTTTAAGAACAGGCAGCAAAAGCAAAATAAAGTAATAAAGTAGGAAGAAGCACAAATACAGTAAAAGCAGATGAATAAAGTGCAATTTTTTTATATAACAATAGAAAACGAGCAAACTGAATTAAACAAATTACCCAATTAACCAGTAAAAAGGCTCAATGCTGCACCCTGTTCCAGCAGTCTTCAATCAGACAAGTTCTAACTGCACACACCACTAGGGTGCAGGGGAACCTTCTCCAAAAAAGATGGCCTGGATTATTGCTCAAGTTATACAAACAAAGTTAGATTCAGCAGGCCTGAGTCTAGTCTATGCTGCAGCAAACAAGGCCCACCAATTTCAGAAATAAACAGTTCAGATAAGCAGGCACAATAAGCCTTTAACCAGATAGTTCCAGCTCAGAAGGGCAGAATCTAGCCTCTCCTCCCACAAGAGTGCAGACCACAAACCTTCTTAATGTAAAATAAGTGGCCTGAAGCCCAAGGGCTTAAACCAGAACTAATACACTTCAATCAGCAATTTCCATAGAAGGATGTAAGCTACCTGTCCTGCCACAACAGTGCAGACCACAAACCTTCTTAATGTAAAACAATTGATCTGAAGCCCAAGTGCTTAAACCAAAAGGCTTAAAATAACAGTTACAATTTAATCAGGCTACTATTAAGCAGTAATAAATGCAGCAGAATAAATACAATGGAGTACTTTTAAGAAGACGCAAAAGCAAAATAAAGTAATAAAGTAGGAAGAAACACAAATACAGTAAAATAAGATGAATAAAGTGCAAATTTTTTGTTAGTAACATGCAAGGAGAGAGGATGGAGGATCAGAAGAAAATTCAAGGATAAGAACCTAAGTGGATTGCACTTTTCAGATGCTCTCTCTGTATTAAGAAGTGACCACTAGACTGCGAGGGGTGTCCCAGATCAAATTTACACTTGGGGTGGGCAACTGCAAAGCCAGCAACTATAACACCACAAGAATAGGGTGGGACGGAAAACAGTTTTAGGACAGATGAAAAACAGAAAACAGTGCTAGAAAATATATAAAATAATTCAGTCAGGCAAAAAAATTATTCAGTCAGGCAGAATAAAGACAATGCAAAACTCTGAAAGGTTAAAATGCCAAGAAATATAGTTATCAATCAGCGATATGTTTCCAGATTGTTTGAGAATCACACTTCAGCCAGAACACCAGGAGTTTCCAACAGTGTATGCAATAATTTACAAACAGAAACTATTTTTAAATCAGCAAGCCTTGAAGCACTCAGATAACACATAAGCTGTTAGACCAGTTTTATAAACTCCACCACAGGAATAGGAGGGAAGCAGTTTCAGGACAGATGAGAAATGGAAAACAATGCCAGAAAATATATAAAATAATTCAGTTGGGCAAAAAAATAATTCAGTCAGTCAAAATTAACACTGCAGAATTCTGAAAGGTTAAATGCCAAGAAATATACTTGTGAATTGGTTAAACATTTCCAGATTGTTTGAGAATCATACTTCAGCCAGAACACCAGGAGTTTCCAACTGTGTATGCAAGAATTTACAAACATAAACTATTTTTAAATCAGCAGCAATTAGATAACACATAAGTCTTTAGACCAGTTTTATAAACTCCAACACAGGAATGGGGGGAAGCAGTTTCAGGACAGATGAGAAACAGAAAACATTGCCAAAAAATATAGAAAATAATTCAGTCAGGCCAAAAAATAATTCAGTCAGGCAAAATTAAGACAGTGCAGAGCTCAGAAAGGTTAAATTCCAATAAATATACTTATGAATCTGTGATACATTTCCAGAATGTTTGAGAATCACACTTCATCTAGAACACCAGGAGTTTCCAGCATGTATTCAAAAATTTAAAAACAGAAACTATTTTTAAATCAGCAAGCCTTTAAGCAAATCGGATGACACAAAAGTTGTTAGACCAGTCTTATAAACTCCACCACAGGAATAGGGGGGAAGCAGTTTCAGGACATATGAGAAACAGAAAACAATGCCAGAAAATATATAAAATAATTCAGTCAGGCAGCAAACTAATTCAATCAGGCAAAATTAAGACAATGCAAAACTCTGAAAGGTTAAAAGCCAAGAAATATACTTGCGAATTGACAATACATTTCCAGATTGTTTGAGAATCACACTTCAGAACACCAGGAGTTTCCAACAGTGTATTCAAGAATTTACAAACAGAAACTATTTCTAAATCAGCAGCAATCAAATAATACAAAAGCCTTTAGACCACCACAGGAATAAGGGGGAAGCAGTTACAGGACAGATGAGAAACAGAAAACAATGCCAGAAAATATATAAAATAATTCAGTCAGTCACAAAAATAATTCAATCAGGAAAAATTAATACAATGCAGAACTGTGAAAGGTTAAAATGTCAAGAAATATACTTATGAATCAGCTATATATTTCCAGATTGCTTAAGAATCACACTTCAGCCAGAACACGAGGAGTTTCCAAAAGTTTATGCAAGAATTTACAAACAGAAACTATTTTTAAATCAACAAACCTTGAACCAATCAGATATCACAAAAGACCAGTTTTATAAACTCCACCACAGGAATGGGGGGTAAGCAGTTTCAGGACAAATGAGAAACGGAAACAATGCCAGAAAATATATAAAATAATGAAATCAGGCAAAATTAAGACACTGCAGAACTCTGAAAGGTTAAATGCCAAGAAATATACTTGTGAATCGGCGATACATGTCCAGATTGTTTGAGAATCACACTTCAGCCAGAACACCAGGAGTTTCCAACATTGTATGCAAGAATTTACAAACAGAAACTATTTTTAAATCAGCAGTAATCAGATAACACAAAAGCCTTTAGACCAGTTTTTTAAACTCCACCACAGGAATAATTGGGAAGCAGTTTCAGGACAGATGAGAAACAGAAAACAATACCAGAAAATATAGAAAATAATTCAGTCAGTTACAAAAATAATTCAGTCAGGCAAAATTAAGACAGTGCAGAACTCTGACAGGTTAAAATGCCAAGAAATATACTTATCAATCAGTGATATATTTCCAGATTGAGAATCACAGTTCACCCAAAACCCCAGTTTCCAAAAGTGTATGCAAGAATTTACAAACAGAAACTATTTTTAAATCAGCAAGTCTTGAAGCAATCCGATAACATAAAAGCTGTTAGACCAGTTTTATAAACTCCACCACAGGAATGGGGGGAAGGAATTTCAGGACAGATGAGAAACAAAAAACAATGCCAGAAAATATATAAAATAATTTAGCCAGACAAAATTAAGACAATACAGAACTCTGAAAGATTAAATGCCAAGAAATATGCTTATGAATCGGCGATACATTTCCAGATTGTTTGAGAATCACACTTCAGTCAGAAGATCAGAAGTTTCCAACAGTGTATGCAAGAATTTACAAACAGAAACTATTTTTAAATCAGCAGCAATCAGATAACAAAGTCCTTTTGGCCAGTTTTATAAACTCCACCACGGGAATAGGGGGGGTAGCAGTTTCAGGACAGATGAGAAACAGAAAACAATGCCAGAAAATATATACAATAATTCAGTCAGACAAAAAAATAATTCAATCAGGCAAAATTAGGACAATGCAGAACTCTGAAAGGTTAAATGCCAAGAAATATACTTGTGAATCGGCGATACATTTCCAAATTGTTTGAGAATCACACTTCAGCCAGAACACCAGGGGTTTCCAACAGCGTATGCAAGAATTTACAAACAGAAACTATTTTTAAATCAGCCAGCCTTGAAACAATCAGATAACACAAAAGCTGTTAGACCAGTTTTATAAGCACCACAGGAATAGGAGGGAAGCAGTTTTAGGACAGATGAGAAACAGAAAACAATGCCAGAAAATATATAAAATAATCCAGTCAGGCAAAAAAAATATTCAGTCAGGCAAAATAAACAAAATTCAGAACTCTGAAAGGTTAAAATGCTGAGAAATATACTTATGACTCAGTGATATATTTCCAGACTGTTTGAGAATCACACTTCAGCCAGAACACTAGGAGTTTCCAATAGTGTATGCAAGAATTTACAAACAGAAACTATTTTTATATGAGTAAGCCTTGAAGCAATCAGATAACACAAAAGCTGTTAGACCAGTTTTATTAACTCCACCACAGGAATAGGAGGAAGGAGTTTCAGGACAGATGAGAAAAGGAAAACAATGCCAGAAAATATATAAAATAATTCAGTCAGGCAAAAAATAATTCAGAAAGGCAAAATTAAGACAATATAGAACTCTGAAAGGTTAAAATGCCAACTAATATACTTATCAATCAGTGATATATTTCCAGATTGTTTGAGAATCACACTTCAACCACAACAACAGGAGTTTCCAAAACTGTATGCAAGAATTTACAAACACAAATCTTTTTTAAATCAGCAAGCCTTGAAGCAATCAGATAACACAAAAGCTGTTAGACCAGTTTTATAAACTCCACCACAGGAATAAGGGGAAGCAGTTTTGAGACAGATAAGAAACAAAAAAAATGCCATAAAATGTATAAAGTAATTCAGTGAGGCAACAAACTGTTATACACAGGCAAAATTAAGACAATGCAGAACTCTGAAAGGTTAAAATGCCAAGAATTATACTTGGTCAGCGATATATTTCCAGATTGTTTGAGAATCACACTTCAGCCAGAACAACAGGAGTTTCCAAAAGTGTATGCAAGAATTTACAAACACAAACCTTTTTTAAATCATCAAGCCTTGAAGCAATCAGATAACACAAAATCTGTTAGACCAGTTTTATAAACTCCACCACAGGAATAAGGGGAAGCAGTTTCAGGACAAATGAGAAAAAGAAAACAATGCAATAAAATATATAAAATAATTATCTCAGGCAAAAAAATAATTAAGTCAGGCAAAATTAAGACAATGCAGAACTCTGAAAGGTTAAAATGCCAAGAAATATAATGATCAGTCAGCAAGTTATTTCCACATTGTTTGAGAATCACACTTCAGCCAGAATGCCAAGAGTTTCCAAAAGTGTATGCAAGAATTTACAAACACAAACCTTTTTTAAATCAGCAAGCCTTGAAGCAATCAGATAACACAAAAGCTGTTAGACCAGTTTATAAACTGCAGCACAGGAATAGGTGGGAAGCAGTTTCAGCACAGATAAGAAACAGAAAACAATGCCAGAAAATATGTAACATAATTCATTCAGGAAATAAATAATTCAGTCATGGAAAATTAAGACAATGCGCAACTGTGATGAGTTAAAATGCAAAGAAATATACTTATTAATTGGCGATATATTTCCAGATTATTTGAGAATCACACTTCAGCCAGAACGCCAAGAGTTTCCAACAGTGTATGCAAGAATTTGCAAACTGAAACTATTTGTAAATCAGCAAGCCTTAAAGCAATCAGATAACACGCAAGCTGTTAGACCAGTTTTATAAACCCCACCACAGGAATGGGGTGAAGAAGCAGTTTCAGGACAGATTAGATACAGAAAACAATGCCAGAAAATATGTAAAATAATTCAGTCAGGCAAAAAAATAATTAATTCAATCAAAATTAATACAATGCAGAACTCTGAAAGGTTAAAATTCCAAGAAATATACTTATGAATCAGCAATATATTTCCAGATTGTTTGAGAGTCACACTTCAGTGAGAACACCAGCAGTTTCCAACAGTGTATGCAAGGATTTACAAATGGAAACTATTTTTAAGTCCGCAAACCTTGAAGCAACCAGATAACACAAAAGCTGTTAGACCAGTTTTATAAATTCCACCACAGGAATAGGGGGAAGCAGTTTCAGGACAGATGAGAAACAGAAAACAATGCCAGAAAATATATAAAATTATTCAGTCAGGCAAAAAAATAATTCACTCAGGCAAAATTAAGACATTTCAGAACTCTAAAAGATTAAAATGCCAAGAAATATACTTATCAATTAGGGATATATTTCCAGATTGTTTGAGAATCACACTTCAGCCAGAACACCAGAAGCTTCCAACAGTGTATGCAAGAATTTACAAACAGAAATTATTTTAAATCAGCAAGCCTTGAAGCAATCAGATAACACAAAAGCTGTTAGACCAGTTTTATAAACTCCACCACAGGAATAAGGGGGAAGAAGTTTTGGGACAGATGAGAAACCGAAAATGCTATAAAATGTATAAAATAATTCAGTGAGGCAACAAAATTATATAGACAGGCAAAATTAAGACAATGCAGAACTCTGAAAGGTTAAAATGCCAAGAATTATAATTAGTCAGCGATATATTTCCAGATTGTTTGAGAATCACACTTCAGTCAGAACACTGAGTTTCAAACACTGTATGCAAAAATTTACAAACAGAAACTATTTTTTTAATCAGCAAGCCTTGAAGCAATCAGATAACACAAAATCTGTTAGACCAGTTTTATAAACTCCACCACAGGAATAGGGGGGAAACAGAAAACAATGCCAGAAAATATATAAAATAATTCAGCTTTAATAAATGTAAACAACCAAAAGTTCAGCATATATCTGTGCAGTTGAGGTATAGTCTCAAACAGTGATAGTATTTGATATAAATTCCAACAGCAAGTAGATAAAATCCAGAGGCAAAGTAAAAATAATATCCTTTTATTCCAGACACATGTGAAGGTAAGCGCTTTCACCAAGAGGCTTTGTCAAACCTTGAACAAACAGAGTGTAAAATCACCTACTACTGTATATCTAACTGGTAATTAGCTAATTTTATTTATTTATTTATTTATTTAACATTTGTTGACTGGGAAAGTCTGACTAGGTTCCACAGATCCTGTTTTCAGCAGAGGCCCGGGGAGAAATGCTCCAGAAGCATGTCTTTAGAATGTGGGAGGAAACCCACGCGAACGCAGGGAGAAAATGCAAACTCCACACAGAAGGCACCCCAGCCGAGAATCGAACCAGAGAACCTCTTGCTGTGAGGCAACAGCATTAACCGCTGCACCACTGCGCCACCCAGCACTCCTCTTAAAGTCATAGACTGAACACTGTCAAGTGCATTTAAGAATGTATCATAACAAATAAACATATTAAAATTCAAAGATTAATAAATATGTAACACAGTTACCATGATTAAAAATATATACATAGTAACATGTAAAATAAATCACAGAACATAATTTTAGACACTGGTATACTAACCCCATGATTTACCTAACTACCAACTTCCTATTTTTCAAGACAGGTTTCAGGGGAACTTTATCATTTAACCCTGGAATGGCATGTGTTTTAAACTGTATTATCCATTTAACTTCCATTCTTTTCATGTGATTCCTGACATCTCCACCCCTGATACTAGAATGATTCATTTGAATCACCAAAAAACAAAATGTATGTTCTGTCCCTGCTTCAAGAATATGTTTGGATAGGGCATTTGTATCGGAACGAATGCTTATCTGGTATAGATGTTCTCTGATATGATCTTTAAGCCTCCTATCAGTTTTACCTACATAAAACGCAGGACATGTGCATATTGCTAAATAAACTATGCGTTCTGAATTACAGTTGGCCACTACATTAAACTGATAACACTGTGTGGTCACTGGGTGTACAAACATATTATGTTTAAAAATGTAGGGACAGTAGTTACAGTTGTTACATGAAAATATACCAATTCTACTGGGATGTCTCGGAACCATCTACTCATTGGAATAACAAAGCATTCTATGCAAATTCTTCTTATTTCTAAAAAGAAATTGGGGATTTTCTCCCACTATTTCTTTAGTCATCAGGATTTGCCAATGTCTACAAATAATATCCCTGATGTCTCTAATATCATAAGTATAAAACATAGAAAATTTCTGTATAGTTTTAGTTCCATTACCTAAAACTACCTCATTTGAAGGTACATTGTACCATCTACTACCAAAATCAGAAAAATAAGGACTGGCTCTCTCATTTCTGTATTCTTCCATACTCTGATAGATATTATCTATATCTTGTGCATTATATGATCTGTGTAGTAACCTTCCTTTCAAGTTCATAAGCTCTTCATTGTACCCTTCTTGTGTTGGAATTAACCTGGACACTCTAAAGGCCTGTCCTTAATAATATTATCAAAGACAAACCTAGGATGCATACTCTGTGTAACAGGGTATTCCTGTAGCAGGACTTCCTGTAAATGCCTGTATTGAGTTGCCCACTACTCAACCTCTCTATATGGACATCTAAAAAATTGATGCTACTAGTTGATTCCTCCATTGTAAACGTGAGGCATTCTGTAAGTGTATTAATTTCTGCATTAAAGAGATACAATTCTCTCTTACTACCTGTCCATAAAAAGAAGAGGTCATCTACAAACCGTTTATAAAAAATCACATACTTCTGATATCTAGGTAAAAGAAAAAGATGTTCTCTTTCCCACATAGCCATGACCAGGTTGGCATAGCTATTGGCAGAGGATGTGCCCATAGCTACGCCATCCTTCTGCTTATATATGTTATTCTTAAAAGCAAAAAGGTTATTTTCCAACACTATTTTCAATAATGTACATATCAACGCAACCTTAGATGTAGTAAAATCAGAGTACTGTGTAAGAAATACTTGTATTTTCTGCAAACCTATGCGGTTAGGAATAACCGTAAATAATGATTTAACGTCCAGTGTGACTAAAAAATACGGAAGATAGTCATCCACTGATTTCATTTTGTCATATAAATCTAATAAAAATTGTTTCGTGTCTCTGAGTATGATTGAATTATTATCTATTAATAGCCTCAAAAACTTCTCAATAAAAACCGATATGGGTTCAGTAACCCAGCCTCTGCCTGCAACTATAGGTCTCATGGGACGGTGTAAGGGTCCTTGTGTATCTTGGGTAGACCTTGAATAATGGGTAGTAACGGATGTTCTACCCAGAAAAAATTTTACTGTTCTTCTCTGATAACTCCTTTCTCTCTCAGGTCTCCCAAAATATCATTGACTTTTTGTATATGGACTTGGACCTTTCGTGGTGAAATGGGCATGTAAAAATTTCTCTCTGCCAACAGTTCTTGCATAAGTGAATCATAAGCAAACATATCCATAATAACTATAGGACCACCTTTGTCTGCAGGCCTAATAGTAATGTTCCTGTCATTTCTTAGGTTGTCTAATGCTTTCCTATGTCTGTATGTTAAATTCCCTCTCTTAGTAGTACATCTATGTCTGCAAAGACTATAAACTTCTTCAATCAACTTGCAGAAAGCATTGAGTAAAGGATGACAGTTGGGGTTAAATAGGCTAGGTTTTGAAAATCATAGATTTACTTCTTTAGTATTTATATTCTTGTACATCAATTTTAATTGTACATTGCGTACAAATAACTTTGTATCCAAGATGGTATCTGTTAAATTACTGTGGGCAGTGGGGATATAGGTTTAACCCTTTGTTCAATAACTCAACTTCATCAATATTCAATGGTCTATGTGAAATATTCCAAATTATATCGGTGTTAGCCTCTCCCACATTTTCTTTAGAGTGGGCCCCCTCTGTTCCTCTCCAGATGCCATCCTTTTCTGTCTCCCCCTGCTCATAGAGCAACTCCTTCCCCTCCGAGTTAGATTGGTAATGGGGAAAGGGGTGGATGTCTCAGATTCTGTCCACTTGTAGAGGCTACAACTTTAGGTCTAACTACTGGTGCATTACTGACTTGTAAGCCAGTGTGCACAGGATTCACACTCAATTCAGTGGAAACAGTAGATGGACTACAACTGCTAGGTACATCTACAATAACAGCATTAACAGTTCCTGCCAAAGGTAAAGCACTAGAATCATCTAAAATATCAACAGGTTCATTGTCACACATATTAATTGTTCCATCACCATGAGATAAGCCAGCTATCTCTGTATTTTGATTTTTCTTCACAACATTAGGATTGTTTTAATTAGATACAGTACTTGTGGGATTATGCATCAGTCTGTCATTCCATTCCTAACGTTGAATTTGTTCTCTATTATTAGAATTATAGTTGTGAGGCCAAGTGAAGACCTGACCATTTGAGAAGTCAAAAATGTCACACTTCAATTTATTTTGCTTCTGTTCAAGTAAGTGTTCCATCATATGCTCTATTTCTGCTAAGGGAAAATTAATTAGAATGTCATTATGTTGTTTCTTAATACTGTCTTTAAGTTCTATTTCTTCTGGTAGGAATAATTCATTTAGTAAAGACATATAATCCAGGCTCACCTAAATATTTAACTGTTGCCAGTGATATAAAAGTTCAGGATACAAAGTTCCCGTTGTTGGCATCTTCAGTACACGAAGCCCTCTCGGTATCATTTTCTTGTGGATGCATGCTTCAAAATGGTAACGCTGCATCTGCATCCATTTAAGTTTCAAAAGATTTGTTTCCAAAGATGTAAAAGCCTCATTCCATGCGTCATAGTCCACCGCGTCATTTGTAGCTTCATTTCCTGGGTCCACTACCGCATACGCAAGTAGTGGATTAGACTCTTCAGTCACACAATTCAGAAAGCGATCCTGGTAAGAAGTAACTTTTAAAGAACTCCTAGGATGATATGGGAGTTCTATGGCTTGTTCGATCATTTCTGCCATGGTTCCCTGGTGGTAGTAACAATAAGAAAAATAGAGTAAACTGAAAATAAACACGTCACCTACCAAGGGATAAATGCTACATAGCCAAGAAAGTACAAAGTAGCTGTAATAAATGCAAACGCTCAGGAGAAACCCAGCACAGAACCAAAAGTTCAGCATATATCTGTGCACTCGAGGTATAGTCTCAAACAGTGATAGTATTTGATATAAATTCCAACAGCAGGCAGATAAAATCCAGATGCAAAGTAAAAATAATATCCTTTTATTCCAGACACATGTGAAGGTAAACGCTTTCGCCAAGAGGCTTTGTCAAACCTTGAACAGAGTGTAAAATCACCTACTACTATATATCTAACTGGTAATTAGCTAATTGATATCAGTCAAGTCAGCACTCCTCTTAAAGTCATAGACTGAACACTGTCAAGTGCATTTAAGAATGTATCATAACAAATAAACATATTAAAATTCAAATATGAATAAATATGTAACACAGTTACCATGATTAAAAATATGTACATATTAACATGTAAAATAAATATATATCACAGAACATAATTTTAGACACTGGTATACTAACCCCATGATTTACCTAACTACCAACTTTCTATTTTTCAAGACAGGTTTCAGGGGAATTTTATCATTTAACCCTGGACTGGCATGTGCTTTAAACTGTATTATCCATTTAACTTCTATTCTTTCCGTGTGATTCCTGACATCTCCACCCCTGATTCTAGAATGATTCATTTGAATCACCAAAAAACAAAATGTATGTTCTGTCCCTACTTCAAGAATATGTTTGGATATAGCATTTTATTGGAACGAATGCGTATCTGGTATAGATGTACTCTGATACGATCTTTAAGCCTCCTATCAGTTTTGCCTACATAAAACGCAGGACAACGTGTGCATATCAGTTAGGGATATATTTCCAGATTGTTTGAGAATCACACTTCAGCCAAAAAAACAGGAGTTTCCAACAGTGTATGCAAGAATTTACAAACAGAAACTATTCATAAATCAGCAAGCCTTGAAGCTATTAGATAACACAAAAGCTGTTAGACCAGTTTTATAAACTCCAACGCAGGAATAGGGGGGGATCCAGTTTCAGGACAGATGAGAAACAGAAAACATTGCCAGAAAATATATAAAATAATTCAGTCAGGCAAAATTAAGACAATATAAAACTCTGAAAGGTTAAAATGCCAAATAATATACTTATCAATCTGCGATTTATTTCCAGATAGTTTGAGAATCACACTTTAGCCAGAACACCATGATTTTCCAACAGTGTATGCAAGAATTTACAAACAGAAACTATTTTTAAATCACCAAGTCTTGAATAAATCAGTTAAAACAAAAGTTGTTAGACCAGTTTTATATAGACCAGTTTTATAAATACCACCCCAGGAATAGGGGGAAGCAGTTTTAGGACAAATGAGAAAAAGAAAACAATGACATAAAATATATAAAATAATTCCATCAAGCAAAAAAATTAAGTCAGGCAAAATTAAGACAATGCAGAACTCTGAAAGGATGAAATGCCAAGAAGTATACTTATCAGTCAGCAATTTATTTCCACATTGTTTGAGAATCACACTTCAGCCAGAACACCATGGGTTTCCAACACTGTATGCAATAATTTGCAAACAGAAGCTATTTTTAAATCAGCAAGCCTTGAAGCAATCAGATAACACAAACTCTGTTAGACCAGTTTTATAAACTCCACCACAGGACTAAGGGGGGAAGCAGTTTTGGGACAGATGAGAAACGAAAATGCCAGAAAATATATAAAATAATTCAGTCAGGCAAAAAACTTATTCAGTCAAGAAAAATTAACACAATGCAGAATTCTGAAAGGTTAAAATGCCAAGAAATAAACTCATCAGTCAGCGATTTCGTTCCAGATTGTTTGAGAATCAACCTTTAGCCAGAACACCATGAGTTTCCAACACTGCATGCAAGAATTTGTAAAAAGAAACTATGTTTAAATCAACAAGCCTTGAAGCAATCAGATAACACAAAAGCTGTTAGTCCAGTTTTATAAACTCCGCCACAGGAATGGGGGGGAGCAGTTACAGGACAAATGAGAAACAGAAAACAATGCCAGAAAATATATAAAATAATTCAGTCAGGCAAAAAAAATTATTAAGTCAGGCAAAATTAAGAGCGCAGAACTCTGAAAGGTAAAAATGCCATGAAATATACTTATCAATCACCGATATATTTCCAAATTGAGAATCACACTTCAGCCAAACACCCGGGGTTTCCAACAGTGCATGCAAGACTTGACAAACAGAATATATTTTTAAATCAGCAAGCCTTGAAGCAATCAGATAACACAAAAGCTGTTAGACTTGTTTTATAAACTCCACCACAGGAAAAGGGGGGCAGCAGTTTCTGAACAGATAAGAAACCGAAAACAATGCCAGAAAATATATAAAATAATTCAGTTAGTCAAAAACAATAATTCAGTCAGGCAAAATTAACACAATGCAGAACTATGAAAGGTTAAAATGTCAAGAAATACACTCATGAATCAACAATATATTTCCAGATTGTTTGAGAATCACACTTCAGCCAGAACACCAAAAGTTTCCAACAGTAAATGCAATAATTTATCAACAAACAATTTTTAAATCAGCAAGCCTTGAAGCATTCAGATAACACAAAAGCTGTTTGACAAAATTTGTACACTCCACCACAGGAATAGGGAGGAATCAGTTTCAGGACAGATAAGAAACAGAAAACAATGCCAGAAAATATATAACATAATTCAGTCAGGCAAAAAATAATTCAGGCAAGCAAAATTAAGAAAATGCCGAACTGTCAAAGGTTAAAATGCCAAGAAACATACTTATTAATCGGCAATATATTTACAGATTATTTGAGAATCACACTTCAGCCAGAACGCCAGGAGTTTCCAACAGTCCGTGCAAGAATTTGCAAACAGAAACTATTTTTAAATCAGCAAGCCTTAAAGCAATCAGATAACACACACGTTGTTAGACCAGTTTTATAAACTCCACCACAGGAATGGGGGGAAGAAGCAGTTTCAGGACAGATGAGAAACAGAAAACAATGCCAGAAAATATATAAAATATTTCAATCAGGCAAATGTAAGACAATGCAGAACTCTGAAAGGTGAAAATGCCAAGAAATACACTTATGAATCAGTGATATATTTCCAGATTGTTTGATAATACAGTATATGCAGGAATTTACAAACTATTTTTAAATCAGCAAGCCTTGAAGCAATCAGATAACACAAAAGCTGTTAGACAACTTTTATAAACTCCACCACAGGAATAGGGGATAGCAGTTTCAGGACAAATGAGAAACAGATAATGCCATAAAATAAATAAAATAATTCAGTCAGGCAAAATTAAGACAATGCAGAACTCTGAAAGGTTAAAATGCCAAGAAATAGACTTATGAATCAGTGATATATTTCCAGATTGTTTTCGAATCACACACCAGCCAGAACACCATGAGTTTCCAACAGTGTATGCAAGAATTTACAGCAGAAACTATATTTAAATTAGCAAGCCTTAAAGCAATCAGATAACAGACAAGCTGTTAGACCAGTTTTATAAACTCCACCACAAGAATGAGGGAGGGGGGGTGGCAGTTTCAGGACAGATGAGGAACAGAAAACAATGCCAGAAAACATGTAAAATAATTCAATCTGGCAAAAAAATAACTCAGTCAATCAAAATTAAGACAATGCAGTATTCTGAAAGGTTAAATTGTGAAGAAATATACGTATGAATCAGCGATATATTTCCAGACTGAGAATCACACTTCAGCGAGAACACCAGGCATTTCCAACAGTGTATGCAAAGATTTACAAACAGAAACTATTTTTAAAGCAGCAAGCCTTGAAGCAATAAGATAACACAAAAGCTATTAGACCAGTTATATAAACTCCACCACAGGAATAGGGAGGAAGGAGTTTCAGGACAGATGAGAAACAGAAAACAATGCCAGAAAATATATAAAGTAATTCAGTCAAGCAAAAAAAAAAAACAATTCATTCAAGCAAAATTAAGACAATGTAGAACTCTGAAAGGTTAAAATGACAAGAAAGATACTTATGAATCAGTGCTATATTTCCAGATTGTTTGAGAATTAAACTTCAGCCAGAACACTATGTTTGACAATCACACTTCAGCCAGAACACTATGTGTTTCCAGTAGTGTATGCAAGAATTTACAAACAGAAACTATTTTTAAATCTGCAAACCTTCAAGCAATCAGATAACATGAAAACTGTTAGACTAGTTTTATAAACTCCACCTCAGGAATAAGGCGATGCAGTTCCTGGACAGATTAGAAACAGAAAACAATGCCAGAAAATATATAAAATAATTCAGTCAGGCAAATTTAAGACAATGCAGAACTCTGAAAGGTTAAAATGCCAAGAAATATACTTATCAGTCAGCGATTTATTTCTAGATTGTTTGAAAATCACACTTTAGCCATAACACCGTGAGTTTCCAACATTGTATGCAAGACTTTGCAAACAGAAACTATTTTTAAATCAGCAAGCCTTGAAACAATCAGATAGCACAAAAGCTGTTAGAGCGGTTTTATAAACTCCACTACAGGAATATGGGGAAGGAGTTTCAGAACAGATAAGAAACAGAAAATGCCATAAAATAATTCAGTGAGGCAAAAAAATAATTCAGTCAGGCCAAATTAAGACAATACAGAGCTCTGAAAGGTTAAAATGCCAAGAAATATACTTATCAATCAGCGATATAGTTCTAGATTGTTTGAGAATCACATTTCAGCCAGAAAACCAGGAGTTTCCAACAGTGTATGCAAGAATTTGCGAACAGAAACTATTTTTAAATCAACAAGCCTTGAAGCAATCAGATAACACAAAAGCTGTTAGACCACTTGTATAAACTCCACCACAGGAATAGGGGGGTAAGCAGTTTCAGGACAGATGAGAAACGGAAAACAATGCCATAAAATATATAAAATAATTCAGCCTGGCAAAAAAAATAATTTAGTCTGCCAAAATTAAGACAGTGCAGAACTATGAAAGGTTGAAATGCCAGGAAACATACTTATCAGTCAGCATTATATTTCCAGATTGTTTGAGATTCACACTTCATGCAGAACTCTTGGAATTTCCAAAAGTGTATGCAAGAATTTGCAAACAGAATCTATTTTTAAATCAGCAAGCCTTGAAGCAGTCAGATAACACAAAAGCTTTTAGTCCAGTTTTATAAACTCCACCACAGGAATAGGGGGAAGCAGTTTCAGAACAGATGAGAAACATTAAACAATGCCAGAAAATATCCACAATAATTCAGTCAGGCAATAAAAATTTCAGTCAGGCAAAATTAAGATAATACAGAACTCTGAAAGGTTAAAATGCCAAGAAATATACTTATCAATCTGCGATATATTTCCCGATTGTTTGAGAATCACACTTCAGCCTGAATACCAGGAGTTTCCAACAGTATATGCAAGAATTCACAAACACAAACTATTCTTTAATCAGCAAGTCTTGAAGCAATCAGATAACACAAAAGCTGTTAGACCAGTTTTATAAACTCCACCACAGGAATAAGGGGGAAGCAGTTTTGGGACAGATGAGAAACAGAACATGCCAGAAGATATGTAAAATAATTTAGTCAGGTAAAAAAATAATTCAGTCTGGCAAAATTAAGACATTTGCAGAACTCTGAAAGGTTAAAATGCCAAGAAATATACTTATGAATCAGCAATATATTTCCGGAATTTTTGAGAATCACACTTCAGTCAGAACACTAGGAGTTTCCAATAGTGTATACAAGAATTTACAAACAGAATCTATTTTTAAATCAGTAAGCCTTGAAGCAATCAGATAACACTAAAGCTGTTAGACAAGTTTTATAAACTCCATGACAGGAATTGGGGGAAGGAGTTTCAGGACATATATGAAACAGAAAATGCCATAAAATATATAAAACAATTCAGTGAGGCAGAAAAATAATTCAGGCAGGCAAAATTACGACAATGCAGAACTCTGAAAGGTTAAAATGCCAAGAAATATACTTATTAATCAGCGATATATTTCCAGATTGTTTTCGAATCACACTTCAGACAGAACACCAGGAGTTTCCAACAGTGTATGCAAGAATTTACAAACAGAAACTGTTTTTAAATTAGCAAGCCTTGAAGCAGTCCGATAACTCAAAAGCTTTTAGACCAGTTTTATAAACTCCACCACAGGAATGGGGGAGTAGCAGTTTCAGGACAGATGAGAAACAGAAAACAATGCCATAAAATATATAAAATAATTCGGCCAGGCAAAAAAATAATTTATTCTGGCAAAATTAAGACAATGCAGAACTATGAAAGGTTGAAATGCCAAGAAACATACTTATCAATCAGCATTATATTTCCAGATTGTTTGAGATTCGCACTTCATGCAGAACAATTGGAGTTTCCAACAGTGTATGCAAGAATTTGCAAACACAAACTATTTTTAAATCAGCAAGCCTTGAAGCAGTCAGATAACACAAAAGCTTTTAGACCAGTTTTATAAACTCCACCACAGGAATAGAGGGGAAGCAGTTTCAGAACAGATGAGAAACATTAAACAATGCCAGAAAATATCCACAATAATTCATTCAGGCAAAATTACGACAATGCAGAACTCTAAAAGGTTAAAATGCCAAGAAATGTACTGATCAGTCAGTGATATATTTCCAGATTGTTTGATAATTACACTTCAGCCAGAACACTAGGAGAGTTTCCAACAGTGTATGCGAGAATTTACAAACAGAAACTATTTTTAAATCAGCAAGCCTTAAAGCAATCAGATAACAGACAAGCTGTTAGACCAGTTTTATAAACTCCACCACAAGAATGGGGGGGGGGGGGTGGCAGTTTCAGGACAGATGAGGAACAGAAAACAATGCCAGAAAACATGTAAAATAATTCAGTCTGGCAAAAAAATAATTAAGTCAATCAAAATTAAGACAATGCAGTATTCTGAAAGGTTAAATTGCGAAGAAATATACGTATGAATCAGCAATATATTTCCAGATTGTTTGAGAATCACACTTCAGCGAGAACACCAGGCATTTCCAACAGTGTATGCAAGGATTTACAAACAGAAACTATTTTTAAAGCAGCAAGCCTTGAAGCAATAAGATAACACAAAAGCTATTAGACCAGTTATATAAACTCCACCACAGGAATAGGGAGGAAGGAGTTTCAGGACAGATGAGAAACGGAAAACAATGCCAGAAAATATATAAAGTAATTCAGTCAAGCAAAAAAAACCCCAATTCATTCAAGCAAAATTAAGACAATGTAGAACTCTGAAAGGTTAAAATTACAAGAAAGATACTTATGAATCAGTGCTATATTTCCAGATTGTTTGAGAATCAAACTTCGGCCAGAACACTATGTTTGACAATCACACTTCAGCCAGAACACTATGAGTTTCCAATAGTGTATGCAAGAATTTACAGACAGAAACTATTTTTAAATCTGCAAACCTTGAAGCAATCAGATAACATGAAAGCTGTTAGACTAGTTTTATAAACTCCACCTCAGGAATAAGGCGATGCAGTTCCTGGACAGATTAGAAACAGAAAACAATGCCAGAAAATATATAAAATAATTCAGTCAGGCAAATTTAAGACAATGCAGAACTCTGAAAGGTTAAAATGCCAAGAAATATACTTATCAGTCGGTGATTTATTTCTAGATTGTTTGAAAATCACACTTTAGCCAGAATACCGTATGTTTCCAACACTGTATGCAAGACTTTGCAAACAGAAACTATTTTTAAATCAGCAAGCCTTGAAGCAATCAGATAACACAAAAGCTGTTAGAGCAGTTTTATAAACTCCACTACAGGAATATGGGGAAGGAGTTTCAGGACAGATAAGAAACAGAAAATGCCATAAAATAATTCAGTGAGGCAAAAAAAAATTCATTCAGGCCAAATTAAGACAATACAGAACTCTGAAAGGTTAAAATGCCAAGAAATATACATATCAATCAGCGATATAGTTCCAGATTGTTTGAGAATCACACTTCAGCCAGAACACCAGGAGTTTCCAACAGTGTATGCAAGAATTTGCAAACAGAAACTATTTTTAAATCAACAAGCCTTGAAGCAATCAGATAACACAAAAGCTGTTACACCAGTTGTATAAACTCCACCACAGGAATAGGGGGTAAGCAGTTTCAGGACAGATGAGAAACGGAAAACAATGCCATAAAATATATAAAATAATTCAGCCTGGCAAAAAAATAATTTAGTCTGCCAAAATTAAGACAATGCAGAACTATGAAAGGTTGAAATGCCAAGAAACATACTTATCAATCAGCATTATATTTCCAGATTGTTTGAGATTCACACTTCATGCAGAAAACTTGGAGGTTCCAAAAGTGTATGCAAGAATTTGCAAACAGAAACTATTTATAAATCAGCAAGCCTTGAAGCAGTCAGATAACACAAAAGCTTTTAGCCCAGTTTTATAAACTCCACCACAGGAATAGGGGGAAGCAGTTTCAGAACAGATGAGAAACATTAAACAATGCCAGAAAATATCCACAATAATTCAGTCAGGCAATAAAAATTTCAGTCAGGCAAAATTAAGATAATGCAGAACTCTGAAAGGTTAAAATGCCAAGAAATGTACTTATCAATCAGCGATATATTTCCAGATTGTTTGAGAATCACACTTCAGCCAGAACACCAGGAGTTTCCAACAGTGTATGCAAGAGTTGACAAACAGAAACTATTTTTAAATCAGCAAGCCTTAAAGCAATCAGATAACACACAAGCTGTTAGACAAGTTTTATAAAAACTCCACCACAGGAATGGTTGGAAGCGATTACAGGACAGATGAGAAACAGAAAACAACGCCAGAAAATATATAAAATAATTCAGTCAGCCAAAAAAGTAATTCAGTCAGGCAAAATTAAGACAATATAGAACTCTGAAATGTTAAAATGCCAAGAAATATACTTATCAATCTGCAATATATTTCCCGATTGTTTGAGAATCACACTTCAGCCTGAATACCAGGAGTTTCCAACAGTATATGCAAGAATTCACAAACACAAACTATTTTTAAATCAGCAAGCCTTGAAGCAGTCAGATAACACAAAAGCTTTTAGCCCAGTTTTATAAACTCCACCACAGGAATAAGGGGGAAGCAGTTTTGGGACAGATGAGAAACAGAATATGCCAGAAGATATGTAAAATAATTTAGTCAGGCAAAAAAATAATTCTGTCTGGCAAAATTAAGACATTTGCAGAACTCTGAAAGGTTAAAATGCCAAGAAATATACTTATGAATCAGCGATATATTTTCAGATTTTTTGAGAATCACACTTCAGCCAGAACACTAGGAGTTTCCAATAAATGTATACAAGAATTTACAAACAGAATCTATTTTTAAATCAGTAAGCCTTGAAGCAATCAGATAACACTAAAGCTGTTAGACCAGTTTTATAAACTCCATGACAGGAATAGGGGAAGGAGTTTCAGGACATATATGAAACAGAAAATGCCATAAAATATATAAAACAATTCAGTGAGGCAAAAAAATAATTCAGACAGGCAAAATTACGACAATGTAGAAGTCTGAAAGGTTAAAATGCCAAGAAATATACTTATCAGTCAGCGATATATTTCCAGATTGTTTTTGAATCACACTTCAGCCAGAACACCAGGAGTTTCCAACAGTGTATGCAAGAATTTACAAACAGAAACTGTTTTGAAATTAGCAAGCCTTGAAGCAGTCCGATAACTCAAAAGCTTTTAGACCAGTTTTATAAACTCCACCACAGGAATGGGGGAATAGCAGTTTCAGGACAGATGAGAAACAGAAAACAATGCCATAAAATATATAAAATAATTCAGCCAGGCAAAAAAATAATTTATTCTGGCAAAATTAAGACAATGCAGAATTATGAAAGGTTGAAATGCCAAGAAACATACTTATCAATCAGCATTATATTTCCAGATTGTTTGAGATTTGCACTTCATGCAGAACACTTGGAGTTTCCAACAGTGTATGCAAGAATTTGCAAACAGAAACTATTTTTAAATCAGCAAGCCTTGAAGCAGTCAGATAACACAAAAGCTTTTAGACCAGTTTTATAAACTCCACCACAGGAATAGAGGGGAAGCAGTTTCAGAACAGATGAGAAACATTAAACAATGCCAGAAAATATCCACAATAATTCAGTCAGGCAAAATTACAACAATGCAGAACTCTAAAAGGTTAAAATGCCAAGAAATGTACTTATCAGTCAGTGATATATTTCCAGATTGTTTGATAATTACACTTCAGCCAGAACACTAGGAGAGTTTCCAACAGTGTATGCAAGAATTTGCAAACAGAAACTATTTTTAAATCAGCAAGCCTTGAAGCAATCAGATAACACAAAAGCTGTTAGACCAGTTTTATAAACTCCGCCACAGGAATGGGGGGAGCAGTTTCAGGACAGATTAGAAACAGAAAACAATGCAGAAATTTTTATTTATTTTTATTTTACATTTGTTGACCGGGCTAGTCTAAATGGATACATGTCCATTTTCAGTAGAGGCCCGGGGAGATAAGCTCCTTACAAAAAATAACAACATTTTTTCATACAATTATGTTACAGGTTAATACAGAAATTATCGTACATGTCTAAATACCTCCCATTTCAAAATTAAGGTACAATACAAAAAAATACAGGTATAATAATATACTATAGTCTGGGAGATAAGGTCTGAGATAAGAGGAAATAATACATTTATATTTACAAAGAACATTTGAAGTTAACCCAAAAAAAATCAAAGAGGACAGAAATACTTCACAGTGCCAAAGGCAGGTACAATGCAAAAATTACAGAGAGGGCAGAAATACTTTGCAGTGCAATATTCAGGTACAGTGCAAATTACAGGTAGAATACAGAAAGTAACAATAAAAAAGGCATATTGTGTAATTATATAAATAAAGAGTTGTCACACTATGAGTAAGCTCAGAGGATGAAAAGAAGGGTAAGGAATAGGACAAAGGTAATGTGGCAAGTAAGGAAAGTAGAACTAGTTGTTGGGAAGTAGTGGGTAGGCAGTGCCTGTTATGAGTAGAAAAAGTAGAAAAATGATTAGTCAGGTTTAGTACAGGGGCATAACCAGTGTGTTCTTAGGAAAAGTTTCAGTCTGTTTATGAAAAGAGACGTAGAGGAAACTGAGGAAAGTTCACTGGGGAGAAGGTTCCAGGATTTTCCAACAGTTATTCTGAAAAGAGAGTCCCCAGCCCTGTTATTAGATTTAGAGGTGTTTACAAGAAGTTTGTGTGATGAGTGCAAGGATTTCAGATTATTATAGGGAATGATGAGGGTAGTTAGTATAGGAGTACTGGAAGGTTGGTAAAGAGTCTTATGGGCAATGGTTAGTTGGTGAAATTTAAGCAGATTCTGCATTTCTAGCCATCCTAGCTGCTTAAGATTATAGTAGTGGTGGGTTCTCAATGGGTAAGAAAGTATATAAAATAATTAATTCAGGCAAAAAAATAACTTAGGCAAAATTAAGACAATGCAGAACTCTGAAATGCCCGTTTGTAGGGAACTTGCAGCCCTCTTAGATAGCATTGCTTGAACACGTGTTAGGATGTATTTTTTTCACAAATCCCATATAGAAAGGAGAGTCATGTTAACATGAATGAAAAGGTTTTTGGGGTAAATACCCACAAGACAAAGTCTCATTTTAAAAAATGAAAATGTGTATTGCATCCAAGCCTAATTTTGGGCGCACGTTCAGACGAGATGGTGTGCAGTTGTCAAGATCAGGGAAGAGAGATATTTTGCAATAATTTTCGAACACAAGGCAGGATTAACAGTTCACAGATAGCAGCATTTGATGCATTTCTGAAGGTTGGTAATGCTAGGAGAATTAATAATAAATTATTTTTTTCTTGTTAGAAACGTTGCTACATTCCCACAAGATTGATGTTATTTTTTGTGAAACATGGTTAAAGAACAGTAACTGGAAACCAGTTCTGTCAGGGTATAAATGTTTTTGCTGTAACAGACGTTCTAACAAAAAATCAGGTGGAGATGTTATGATAGGGATTAAAGATCATTGTGACACTTGTGATTATTACATGTTCAGTGATAACACCAATACTATAGATTGTTTAACTGTAATAATAAAGACAACCCTGGAACATATAACATTTGTTGAAGTGTACAGACCACCAAAGTCAAGTACTGATGACCTAGAGGAATTCACACAGTCCTTAAATGAAACACAAGAGGGAAGAATGATAGTGGCTGGGGACTTAAATTTACCAGAAACAGACTGGAATAATATTGATTCAACAACATTAGCATCGCTTGTCTTGTTTCTCATTAAAGATGAACAGGCGGCGTTTTTTGTTTACATACTTTATGACAAAAAAAACACATCAGGATGAATAGCAGCATTATAAAATATAAATGAACAAATTAGCTGGCAGACTACACAGACATACATGCTTACATCTCAACAACTTACTACAAAATGGCAGTCTGGCTCACACATGCTCAGTATTTATACACTTTTGCAAGCCCCTAGAAAGCTTCTTAAAGGTTTACATACATATTGATCTGCATCCTCCCTCTGTAATGAATTGTCCACAATATAATGACATTTGAAAAATAAATGTGCAATTTTACAGACAATAAGAAATAAACACAACATTCATGTTCTTATGTACAAGTTGCCGTATATCTGGATCATGGTCTGGAAATGCGACCTGATCTAGTGATATAGCTATCAGAACTGGGTTTAGCAACAGGGACAATCATTGGTGAACAACTTGCTTCAGGAATTTTGGAATTGTTCTCAGGAACAGGGATATTTACTGGAACATCCTTAGGAACAGGAACACTGGATAACTCACTCTGAGATATAGTCTTTCTCGCATCGGTATGATGCTGCAATACAAGCTCGGACACCAGGATTAAATGTTTCCGATTCTGCCTAAATTCTGCTCCTTGTTATTCCACAGAATACAATCTCAGCTCTGGACATGACTATTCTCGACACCAGTCCGATCAAAACTTTTGGATGTCTGCATCCTCACTATCTCCCCTTCTCTTAATGCATTGAGCGGTTTGCTACTCTTATCATAATAGGACTTCTGGGATAAGCACTTTTTTAACAGATTGGCTTTCACTGGTTTGTTGTTTTTTACACATGGAACCAATAATGAACTACTAATTAGTAGTGTGGTTCTGGTTTGTCTCGACAGATGTCTCTGTGCATGTGAACTAAGTTGTTTATCATGAGGAACATTTCTGAGATTCAAGAGATTCAAGAAAGCATCACTATTGTCTCGATTTGACTTCTCTAGTAATTGTTTCGCACTTTGAGCTGCACTTTCTGCTAAACCATTTCACTGTGGGTACTCAGGGTTACTTGTAACATGAGTAAAGTCCCACTCTTCAAATCATTTGAACTGCTGGCTTGTAAACTGTGTACCATTGTCAGAAATAACTTTGTGTGGGCTACTATGGACTGCAAACTGATGCTTCATCTTAGTAAGGACAGTATTGGATGCTAGATTAGGAAGTAGGTTAATCTTTCACCAATTGGAGTAGGAGTTTACAAACACCAAGTAATGTTGACCATTTCATTTGAAAATGTCTGCAGCTACTGTCAACCAAGGTAGTTCAGGAATCTGGTTTAGTTGAAGTGGTTCTTTCTGTTGATGTGGCTTAGTACTATTATATACCAAACAAGATGAAAGTACTCTCTCTGTCCTGTGACATAGAAGGCCAAAATACTAGTCCTCTTGCCCTTCTTTTAGTAGAATCCGTTCCTGGGTGTCTATGATGCAAAATAGTAATTTACTCTTGTTGTAAGGACTTTGGAACAATCCCTTTTGGACCTTTAATGATTATACCTTTGTCAAACAAAATCTCATCTCTGTAAGGAAAATAAGATTGCACTTCCAGTGGTAAGCACTATTGCTTTGAAGGCCATCCTTGACTGATAAAGCGGTTGAGCTTCTGAAGAACTGTATCTCAGACTGTATGATTTCTAAGCTCATCAAGTTGTGTGGAAGAGATATTTCTCACTTCCATGACTTCAAAATCAAGTCTCTCATTCACATGCTGTTCAATGGTATTTCTGGGTGATCTGGATAAAGTATCAACAAGATAAAGAAGTTTACCTTTTGTGTAGACAAGATCGAAATTATACTTTTGCAATTGCAACATTATGCATTGCAATCTGGCAGGCACTGTATGAATAGGCTTTCTCAAAATAGTGACTAGAGGTTGGTGGTCAGTTTCAATCTGGATAGGTCTACCATAAATGTAATCATGGAACTGTAAACATGCAAACACAATTGCCAAGAGTTCCTTCTCTATCTGTGCATACTGCATTTCAGTTTGGGTTAGAGTTCTGGACAAATAGGCTACTGGTCTCCCTTCTTGAAGAATGACTGCACCAAGACCAAACTTCAAAGCATCACAAGAAAGAGTAACTGGTTTGTGAACATCATAGTATCTGAAAGTTGGTGGACTGGCAGTTCTCTTTTACAGGACATCAAATGCTCTCTGGTCTTGTTCTAACCATGACCAGAATACATATTTTCATGTCAGCTCTTAAGCGGTGCTGAAAGTTGGCTCAAGTCTGGAATGAACTTGCGTAGATAGTTAACCATGCCAAAAAAGTGTTGTAGAGCTTGAACATTGTCTGGAGCTGGCATCTCCAGAATTGCTTTTTGCTTGGAAGGATCTGATCATAAACCTGAACTGGTAAACAAATGACCAATATAAGTAACTTCTCATAGCCTGAATTTGTACTTCTGAGGATTCAGCGTAAGATTTACTAAACATGCTCTTTCCAGAACTTTCTTGAAGTTTCTGCCATGTTCTCCTTCACCATTACCTCCTACTAGAATATCATCTACTATAATAGCACACAGATACCCAGAAAAGATTTGCTCCACTGCACTCTGGAAGACTTCACTGGCAGAATTTATCCCAAATGGCATTCTCAAAAATCTGTACCTGCCAAAAGGAGTACTGAAAGTGATTAGCAATGAGGAGTTTCTGTCAAGCAAAATTTGCCACAATGAGATCTTTGCATCTAAGACAGAAAAAACAGTGACATTTGGCATAAGGGCTGCAACTTCTTTGACTGTATGCATTCGATGATGAGGTCTTTTCAGTGCTTTGTTCAAATCTCTTGGATCAGTACATATTCTGATATCATCTGAGCTTTTCGTATGAGCTACGACCATGCAGGATACCCATTCAGTTGGTTCTTCTACTGGACAAATTACACCTTGCTGCACCATTTTATCTGGCTGGGCTTTGACTCTGTTCTGCGTAGGTACTGAAACTTTCCAGGCTTGCCTGACAACTGGACTGACCTCTGGGTCTAACTTCATGGAGTATGCAACCAGGAGTTTGCCTAGTTTGTTTTCGAAAAGATCAGCATATGTAGAAAAAAATAGACTGGGTGACATTAGAACAATGGTCTTTTAAGCTAATATGATGCACTTCCTTATTAAATGAAAGCAATCCAATTTTCAAACCATCTCTGAGGCCTACTAATGACTGTATGTGTCTTTTGACCACGTAAAATTGCATGTCATAGCTGTTCCCAGCAGTAACCTGAACCTTCAGTGTGAATTTCTTCACCACCATAAGCAATAAGCTTTGCACACTTTCCCAAATCAAGTTTCTCACTAGCACATACTCTATCAAATGTTTATGCTGACATAACATTGTCCTTTGAACCTGTGTCAACTTTGAGCCCTGTGGGTCTTCCATTTATCCGAAAAGTACAAAATACTTCATTCTTTGCCCATAATTCTACTGCATTAACTGTTTCATTAAGCACAGACACACTATCAACATAAAAAGTAGGATCACAGCTTTTTAATTGATCAATTTGTTTCTTTGAATGTTCCGAATGCCCCTTATTTGATTTACAAAACCTTTTGAAATTATTCCACTTATTGCATTTGTGGCATTGCTGATCAAAAGCTGAGCACTTTTCTCTTTTGGGCTCATGATTTGCACCACAATTACGACAGTTGACTATAAAACTGGGTAGAGGTACATGCTTTGAGTTTAATTCACCCTTGTGCTTCACTAAGATTGTGCAAGTTCCAGAATGTGCCTTGGAACTTGCTAGAAAAGTACGGGGTTTCCCAGTGACTGTTACAGGGCTTACAGTTGCTGCCATGTGCTTGGGCCTGGTTTTTTTTGAACCACGTGCTACATATTATCAACATGAGCATTAGTAGATACTGAAAGCATGCATTTCTTATTTGTAAGCATATTTGTGTGCTTTTCTGTGAGCTCATATATATGACAAATCTCAATGGCTTTATTCAAAGTTAATTTACTGTCAGGAAGCAAAATCTTTCTCACAGCATCATATTGAATACCACACACAAGTCTGTCTTTTATCAGCTCATCCATCAAATCACCAAATCTGCACGCTTTAGCCTTATTTCTCAAGTTAGTTATATATGCTGCAAAAGTTTCCCCAGGCTTTTGATCTCGTGTAAAATAAGTGGTCTTTCCATTGTAATTTTCATTCGGATGTTACACATTTCTCCAAATTTACATTTTAAGCAGCCGGGGTCTTCCCTTGACTCAGCTGGTACAACTGTATGGCAGTTCTACCCCTCCTGTACAAACATGGGAGGTGCATATACAAATTAATTCTCTCTTTCTGTGGCTTTTGATCCTGATAAATTAAGCAGAATAAATGCCCTTGCATAGTCATCTTTATCAGAAAATATAGCTTGTATGAAAATATCGTATTCTTGCTCAAACACTCTCCAGTTCTCTGCAGTATTATTGTCAAAGACAAGTGAAGCTGGTTTTCGAAATCCGTCTGCCATGCCAACAAAGTATGCCCAAACACACTGAAAGTATTGCCCTTATAATTATGTCCAAACATGCACACACAGCCAGTACCTATAATAACATGCATATGCACAATAAACTCTTCAAAATACTGTACTTTGTGAAATATGCTTTGAAATGGCTGTATTTTGCAAAATAACTGCACTATAATACTTCACAAACATGCAAACTGCCTGTATACTTCGGATAGCTTGAATAGCTTTAAGAAATGCAAAAAAGTACATGGTATAATCTACTTCGAACAAAATGCGGTCGTTCACCTTAACATGTTCCATAGCTTTTCGAATATTTTTCTCAATTTGTTGGAGTTTTGGACATTTCCTTTACTTAGAAATACATTTAGAGCATTTTGAGTGCTTTGTTTTGTATTTTACAAATAAGAAATCATTTAAGTAAGCTCTGATACCTTGAAATATGTTTCTGTCCTGTTATTGCGACAGTAAGGATGATCCATTCCTCTATATTACTCCACCTTTAACTGAATGCCTACTCAGTCCTGAATCTGGATTTCTGGATCCCACTTCTGACACCATGTCCCTCGTCTTGTTTCCCATTAAAGATGAACAGGTGGGGTAGGTCGTTTGCATGCCTTATTACAAAGGAACACATCAGATATAAACAAACTGATTAGCTGACAGGCTACACAGACATACATGCTTACATCTCAACAGTTTACTACAAAATGGCAGTTAGGCTCACATGTGCGCAGTGTTTATAAACTTGTGCAAGCCCCTAGAAAGCTTCTTAAAGGTATAAATACATATTGATCTAGAATTAATAAGGAAATTATTCACAACATATCTTCAGGAACAGTTGCTTCAGGTTGTAAAAAAATTACCAGTGAATGGAACGTACTAGATATTGTTTGTGTTTTAAAAATATTATTGTTACATCATGTCAAGTTTTACCACAGTTGATGTGCAGTGTTTGTGGGTTACCAAGGTTAATTTGTTGCTAGATAATTCTGCCAAACTGAAATCTAATCCAGTGCACAGAAGATTAATAACTGATTATATGAAAGCGAAACAGTCACTATTAAAATTATTTGGGGAGATGCATTCAGTGGAAAAGCTGCAGAAGAAGTTTTGAAAGTTTGAGTGCAAAAACTCAAAAAAAAATTTAACATCAGGATCTAGGAACACAAAGTCAGAAGGATATATTTCTTTAAGAACAGGATAATTGATTAAGGTGAGAGTCAAAAAATTTATGAAAACGAAAAGAGTTTGAACAACAACTTTAAAAAAATAAACAAAACTGGACAAACAAATCAGCATCGTATGAGATAAGATCAAGAAAAAATGTGAACAAAAGTTATATAAAGATATTGAGTAAAATAGGAAACCATTTTACATATATATATATATATATATATATATATATATATATATATATATATGGTCTATATTAGAACATTGAAGTTTCAGAACTTCAAATGTTCTAATATCGACCCCTGGTAACCGAAAACTGATAACATCGAAAATCCAGAACAGTGAATTTTTTCCTAGGGAAAAAATTTGCTGTTCCAAAACACACACACACACACACAACACAAACACACCAAACAAACAGCAATCCACACACATAAAATCTTACATCTAACCCTACATTAAACTGTACGTACACCACTATCTACCCACTTACCTTAACCCAAACCCTAACCCTAAGGTCCGTCACTATCGCACACACACCTCACCTGCACCCTAACCCTAACTCACCTACCCCGCCCTAACCCTCATGTCCACACATTCCCACACTTACCTGACCCGCGCCCTAACCCTAACTCACCTAACCCACCCTAACACTCACGTATACACAATTGCACACTTAACTGAACCCGACCCGTAACTTTCCACCACAGTGCTGAAAATAGCGAAGCAACAGGAACGGACAACCAAATTCTTTCCCTAGGAAAGAATATGTTTTTCTGAAACTTCGCTATTTTCAGCTTTTGCTTATTAGGGGTCGATATTAGAACATTCGAAGTTGAATAGCGAATTTTTTCCCAGGGAAAAAATTTGTTGTTCTGACAAACATACACATAACTCAAGCACACCAAAATAAATAATCCCCACACATACACTTCACGAAACCCTACACTAAACCAGACATACACCACTAGCTACCCACTTCTCAACCCTAACCCTAAGGTCCCTAACTATCGCACAATCACCTTACCTGCTCCCTAACCCTAACTCACCTACCCCACCCTAGTCCTCACGTCCACATAATCACACATTTACCTGACCCACGCCCTAACCCTAACTCACTTAACCCGCCCCAACCCTAAAGTCTGTCCCTACCGCACACTCACCTCACCCGCGCCCTAACCCTAAAGTCCCTAACTACTGCACACTCACCTTAACCCAGTCCATTAGTTCACTTACCTTAACCCAGTCTGTAACCATCGCACCACACTGCTGTTAAATAGCGAAGCCACGGACCACCAAAATCTTACCCTAGGTAAAGTTTCGATGTTCCGAGGCTTTGCTATTCTAAGCTTTCGCACTAAAGGGTTCGATATTATAACATTATAAGTTTTTGAACTTCAATGTTATAATATAGACCCTGTATAGGTTCATAGGTAGATACTAGGCTATTGGCCCTAGGGCCTATATAAGCCTAGCCAAACGATACCCTGGCTTTTGCCACCCAAGAAAATTATTTTCCTGTGCCCCTGTCAAGCAGAGCCACAGAAGCGATCCCCTGGGTGAATTTCCTATCTCCCATCCAATCATCAAGATTTTTCTTGAAGAGTGCCAATGAGGAGCTTTGTTTGATATATATATATATATATATATATATATATATATATATATATATATATATATAGGTAGTTTGTTCCAGAGTATGGGAAGTCTCTGAGACAGGAATCTATCCCTCCAGCATGTTCTGTTTATTGTGGTGATGAGGTTTAGGTCCCTAAAGCATGTAGCTCGCAGGGATTGGGATTTCTTTACTTGGAGCATGTCCAACAGCTCTGGGTTTAACATAGCTTTGTACGTTAGGCAGAGATCGCCTCTGAGTAGGTGATATGCAACAGAGTAAAGCTGGAGTTTTTTGAGATGGTCTGTGTAGGGCATCTGAGGCTGGTAATCCTCTTTGTGAGGTATATTTGTGGCCTTTCCAGTTGTAGATGTCTTGTGAGGTACACACCAAAAGGGGCATTGTACTCTATAATGGGTCTAATGAGTGATGAGTAGAGGGGAACAGTGACCTCTTTTTTCTTGGATGAGAAATGTTTTGTGATGAGGTGTGCCACGTAGAAGGATTTCCTGACTACTGTGGCGATGTGATTATCAAAGGAGAGACTACTGTCCACCTGTGTCCCAAGGTCTCTTATCACACTTTCGGTGTTAAGTAGACTACAGCCTATGTGGTAGTTCATGGGTACAGAGTTTTTACCAAAAGGGATGACAGTGCACTTTTTGGCATTGAGCTTGAGGCCATGGCTTTGACACCAGGTATCTGTCTCAGTGAGGCCCTTTTGTAGGATGTCCACATTGTTAGGAGATTTGATTATGGCTTCTAGTTTGCAGTCATCTGTGAACTTTGTTAGCCAAAGACCTTCTGTGTTCGCCTGTACTTCAGAGAAGTAGATACCAAACAGGAGAGGACCTAGGACTGAACCCTGTGATACTCCACTTGTCACTGGTATGAAGTCGGATTTAAAGTCTGCTACTTTCGCAGTGTGGGTTCGGTCAGTGAGCCAGTTGGCAACCCATCTTGTGACATAGGGATTTATACCTAGTTTAGTGAGTTTGTCTATAATTCCAGAGTGGGGGATGGTGTTGAAAGTCTTGGCGAGATCTAGATAGGCTGTGTGTACCACCTTACCCTCATCTACAGCTTTGTGACCGCTTCAAAGAAGTCTGTCAGATTTAGGAGACATGATCTGCCTTTTACAAACCCAAACTGGGTAGGGTCCAGTGTTTGGAGATTACCAGTGTCACTGTTTATAAGTTCCATGATGATATGCTCCATAGCCTTGCAGACCAGGCTCGTCAGGCTAATGGGGCGGTAGTTCCTGGAGTCCGTGGTGGCTCCCTTTTTTTGGAATGGGATAACCTTTGCTGTGCGCCATTCAGTGGGCTCAAAGTCTGAGGTGAGGCTGTGATTGAACATGGTACTTAGATGGGGTGCCAGTTCGTTCTGTAGTTCATGTAGAACGCAGCCTGGGATGTTGTCAGGTCCCATGGATGCTGTGTTCTTGGCTTTGGAGAGTGTGTTTTTTTACCTCTGCAGCCATGATTACAGGTACTTTGCATTCTTCTGGTATAGAGATGAGCCCTTTAGGGGATGAGAGAGGAGTAAAGTTAGCACTGAACCTATCTGCCAGGATGTTGGCAATATCAGTTGGTTCTGTATATTTAGTGTCATTGTGCTGTAACTCAGAGCAGATCTGAGTGTTGCCGTTGAGATTCTTGACATAGTTGTAGAATGCTTTGTGGTTGTCTTTAGAATCAGTGGCAATTTTGTTTTCGTAACTAGCTTTGGAGGATTTTATGAGGGATCTCAGCTTCTTACTGAGGCTGACCACGTAGTTCCTCCAATCATGGGATTTTACTTTTTTTGCAACAGTTTCTTCTGTTGTAGAGCTTGTTTATAGCAGGGGACCACCAGATTGGCTTCCTTTTTTTTGGAGGTTAGCATCTTGGTTCTGTTAGGGATTGCACGATCCATGCACTCGTGTAAGTGCTTATAAAGTGCAATTGTATAGGATTCAGCAGTCATATCTCTATTGTCCATCAGCATGGGTGTTGTGACGTTTGCCACTTCTGTCTTAAGAAGCGTGAAGTTGGCTTTGGAGAAATTTTTTATGGTGGTTTCCCTAATGTGGGGTGGGGCTGGGATATAGATGTCTAGGGTGATTTGCTTGTGGTCAGATCTGACCAACGATATATAAATATATATATATATATATATATATCTCAGATCTGGAAGGAGTAAAGACATAAAAATTGATAAGCTGTGTATAGATTCTAAAATTTATTCTCAGACACAACAGATTATAGATATGTTACAGTCAGGGTGCCCCACAGGGCTGTGTCCTACACACGTATTTTTTTAGATTGTATCTTTCAGATTTATCTTTTTCATCTGAGATACATAACCTCTGCCTTTAGCTTTAATTGTAATATATTATTACAAAACACAGCCTGACACTTGAGATCTTTAATGTTGTTATATTCTAACAGTTGTAACAGTATGCATCACAAGTGGTATGTGTTTTGTGTGTGTGTGTATTATATATATGTACATTGTGCATATATGTATGTATGTACACACACACACACACACACACACACATGGAACAACACAATTTTCAATGTTAGATCACTGTTGCACTGGCCTAAGATGCTATGGTTTGCATCCTGCTAAGGATATGATCAAACTGACAGCTTTTCAAAGCATAAGGGCATCTTTCATGCTCCTTAACTGACTGGCTTAGGCAGAGCTCAGAGCTTTCATACCACCAAATTGCATATGTTTAGCATTCCCACTGCTGTAGTAGCCTATATGGGTGGTTTCCTGCCCAGGAAACAACAACTGGCCAGTTTCACAAAACTAAAACTTCCCCACACACACCTCCATTCTGACTGCTGATTGGCTTGCCTAAGGAGGGAAATCAGCAGTCAAAGTGAAGATTTCGTCAGTACTTTTTTGCCTCTTCGAGGAGAAGTATCTCTGAATCTTTAGAAGAGCAACTATTGGCTAAGAGCTTTGTTTCTTTAAGAAAATATTTTTTATTTTTATTTTCTGACTAAAAACAGCATTTCCCCCTTAAAGAAACCTGGTATTTTTTTCAGTATCAAAAACTTTACTCTCATGGATCTCTGGTTTTAGCTACTGGTGTTACTTGACAAATTATGGGGTATTTTTGTGAAAATATTTATTTTTTTATGTATCCTTTGTTGGATTGGGTTGGTCCCACTACGTTAGTAGACTCTCTTCAGGGAAGATCCGATATGGCATTTATACTGCTAGGGGAAAATTTGGCCAAGGTATTGAGAAAAGTGCCATGGGATCTTTTACATCCAATACTAGGTAACCACAATCAACTGTGGTACGAAAAAGCGACTGACACTCAAGATAATACTCAAATGCTTTTAATAGTTGATACATTTGTTAAAATCATTACAATGTACAGATTCAGTTAAGTGCTTTCATTCCTCAAAAACATGACATAAGTGGAACTTCATCAGAACTGACAAAACCTATTCATTGACCACCTTTATATATTAAGTAACCTAATCACTTAAAATTCAATTCACCAATGACTACCGACTTCCTTCTAAATTAAAATATCATTTCATTAAGCATTTTTATCCTTAAAGATACATCACTTCAAATCCATTGTTTTTCAACCTTAAGCATTATACTGTTTTAATTTCAGCACTGGGCTTATAGAACAAAATTCATTTTAACCTGGAGACACCACGGCATTTGTCCTCAACTGCCACATTAATTCACTTTTATCTAGATGTGCCTCCATGAAAAAACCTTTTGCATCTTTGACAATCTGCTCAGTTACAGTAAATGAAAATCTACATCCTTCATAAACTTGAATATGCCAACTTAATGCGTTGGTAGATTTACATTTTCTAATGTCCAGCAAATGTTCATATATCCTTTCCTTAACTTTTAATATAGAATATAGAAAGCCAAACAGTTTTCCCAACTTGCTAGATAGACCACTTGTTTAGAATTACAAGCAAGATGGCCTTTAATTTCATATCTTTGATTATTTATTATAAAGTGGCCTGTCTTCTTTATATACTGGCATTGTGTGCTGCTTCCGCATTTATACATTCCTGCCTTCATAAAATTATTAAAAATGTTACTACAAATCATGATCATATTCTTTTACATCCACCCTGAGCTACTGCAAACTTAAGCAGATGGGATCCTTGGTTTCATGTATCATCAAAAGGATGGAACACTCAGGAGTGCAGCATCCCCCATTATGCTGCACTGCAGTGTCAGCAATTAATCTGTCTAGAGGGGAATTAAACCTGCATTCTTCTGCACCAAAAGAAAGTGTGCTACCTGTTGTGCCACTAACACTACTACAACTTTAAATGTTTAATCTGATGATGTCAGTTTTCATTCGTCCTCGACTGATGGGTTCAGATCCGAGATGTCGGATCTGACTTGGCTGCTGCAAAAGCTCATGGCAACTTAGAACTCTCAAACTTCTCCCTTACCCATAATGCACCAACCCCCATTACCTCAGATCTTGTTTGCTGCTGTTAGGTGAAAGACATGGTGATTTGTCTGTCTAGCTCTTTGAGATAGGTAAGTACTTGGTTTCATTTTTTGGACATTAATCTTTCTAAATGTTTTCATTTTATTGTACTAGTGTACTTTAGATAATATTGTTATAATCTCTTTCTGTCTGTTCTCACCCTTTACCTTTGTACGTTTATCGTAGTCTTTGCTACCTTTGTAGGTAGCCTCTTCCCTTTTTTCTTGCTATATAAAAAAAAACTTTTTTGTTAATATATATTGGTAGTTATTTCTTTAATCATGTGTTGTTCCTGTTGTGTGGTAGTTCTCTTAGTCATTTGTTCTTTGGAAATAACATGGCTGACAGAAAAAAAACCTGTAGGTTTTAAGAAATGTGGAAAGTCTGGTCAGAAGATTCCTTTCTCTGAGTCGCATACCCTTTGTGTTTACTGCCTTAGCCCACTCTTCTGTTCGATATTTCATGCGTTCAGCACCCTTGCATTAGTGGAACACAAGAACAAATTAATACTAAAGGGGCTTTTACCTTCTTCCTTTAGTGATGCCATAATTGGACAAACTTCAAAAAAGTCAATACACTCATCTCCATGTTCTTCTTCTATTTCTTCCAAGACCTCAGAGAAAACTTCAACGAGATCATCATCAGATCCTACAGTTTCCTTGGATCCGCCTAAGAAAAAGAAAGCTAAACCATCAGATATGACCCCCTCAAATCAGACAAAAGAAAAAAGTCTTGCTTTTGATCAGACCGTTTCTTCAGCTCCGAAGTCTTTGAAAAGTCAGGATTCATCGGATCCAAAGACATTGGATCCTCCAAGCCTTCTGGAGATTCTTCCTAAGACAAAGTACTTCCCTTCTGTAGACCTGGTCACTTCGAGAGTACCTTCTCCATTCCTTTATGGACCGGATTCACCTTCCAAACACTCCTTTTGCTTTTCTAGAAGTTTCACTATGGAAGATGTGGAGAGGATAGTGAGACAGACTCTCTCGGCGCAGAGCCGTCCATTTACTTCTTTGGCTCCTACCACTTCAGGTCAGGAAGCCCATACATCCATGATCACCTCCAGTATTTCCTCCTCTGACTCCCTCTGCAGTTTTGGAGCCCTTGGATCCAAGTTATCCAGGCCTATTCCTTTCAGATCCCAGGACCACTGTGTCCTCGGATCAGAAGTGTGCTCTGAGGTCTTCCATGTGGTCAGATCCGGAGAGCTCTCAGAGCCAATTCTACCCTGTCAGATCAGTGGTGTTTCAGTTGGCTCTCAGGATTTTGGAGCCACCTGTACATCTCTGAGCTTCATTAAGAGTTAGTTGTGTAGAATAGAGTATGTGTATTGTATCTTTAAGAAGTGTTTCAAGGACTGAACGTGCATATAAATAGTCAGCACATGTTAGCTTCAGTGCCATTTTGAGAGTGCAGCCAGAGAGTGAGCATGTGTGAGTGTAATAGCTAGTTTGTTCATAAGTTTATCCAAGTTAAAGTTATTAAGCCTCAATCCTGATGTGTTTGTACATAATAAAGCTGCTTGAACAGAACCCATGAAGTCTCGTCTATTGTATCCTGACTAGATGAGTAACATGGTGTTGGAACCGGCATTCCAGAGACTGATATTCAGAGATACATGGTGCAAAGTTAACAGTGAAGGTAAACTAAGAGAAAAGAGCATGGAAAAGAGCCAGAAAAGAAGCAAAGTTAATGAAAACTTGCACAAACAGTTTATTTATAAAAAAAGATAAAACAGAGCTTTACAAGGGCACAAATCACATTACTAAACAAGCGAGAGACACAAAAGGTTTATTAATTAAACTAAATATTTAAGATATTTGATAAAACTATTGACAGAAAATCACGAGGGATTTGAAATTACTTTGGAATTGCAAAATGAGTGTGTTTAAAGCAAAGTGATCATGTTTAGAGTACAACACGCACAAGAAGAGTACAATCTGCATGAAAAGAGATTAAATGACCAAAATGAATATAATAAGGGCAAAAGGGCACATTAAGCATAAATAAAGCAAGACGACTGCATGTTTTTTGGCAAAGTGTTGTGTTGTGGCGTAACTACTATTTTATATTGTATCAAGGGCATAACCTAGTATCTCAAAGTGTGTAAAAGTGCTTATAGTGTGTGCTTATTACTGTGCATTTATTCCAAAGAATTCAGTAAAATCAATGCAGACAGCCTGAAAGACTTTAAAAAAAATAAAAAATTATCACAAATCACGTTGAAGCTTGTCACTGTTTAATAATATAAATAAAAATTTCAAATGACTGAGCTCTTTCGCCTTTAACTAAAACAGGCTTCATCAGAGTCATTTGAAATAATATGTAACCAGCTTTAAGTACCCTCACATGCATAATCTGCAGCCAATCACATCATAACAATTATGTTTAAATTAAATTACCCCTAATTATTTAAAGTTACAATGAACCATAAAACCATAGATAAAATCACATCTAACCTTATATGCACCTCAACAAAAAGAAAAGTATATAAAATATGTATTAAAAAAGCTGAAACTGTAAATGTTGAAAGTATATTAATTTCAATGAGTAACGTCTTAAAGACTAAATATCAGTGTTGTGTCATTATATAATAATGTAATTATAAGGCAAACAAAACTTAGTACATCATTTTCTCCAAGTTCTGGTAGGGCGAAAGCGCTCAGTCGTTTGGAATTTTTATTTTATATTATTAAACAGTGACAAGCTTAAACGTAATTTGTGATTGTTTTTTATTTTTTATTTTTATTTTTTAGTTTTTCAGTTCTGTCGACATTGATTTTATTGAATTACTAGTCCACAGTATCCTGTCACGTTGTGAAGCGGAGTCCTGTTTAATGGTTGGATATGGAGGCATTAACTGGAGAATTATTAACTTCAGTGCAGAAGTTGTCGGCTCTTTTAGTGCAAGGAAGAGCAGAAAATCAAGAAAATATCTCCTTAACAAGTACCCAAGGTGAACTTTTTACTCTTCATTCTCCGGTATTGAGAGAGAATGCTAGCGTTGCTATGGCAACCGGTCACAATCAACATAACGAAAATGACATCATCAATTGGTTCCAGGCTCCAGCAGTGAACTTTTCGGAAGGTGGAGAAGAAAGAAATAATTTAGCAATGTTAAAAAAAAATCAAATTCTCAATTTTGAAAAGGCATGTAAAAGGTATAGGTCCCTTCAACTCGATAATGCCTTTCTGAACAAGTTTTTTGCGCTCAAACAAGTTCCGAAGGGCCTCAGGATTTGGATATTGCCACTGGGCATTGAAGAAGGGTCAACAGCGTTTCATGAGCTAGTCGCTTTATTTGACAAGGCTAGGCTTGAGATGCTGGATATTATAATTCATAGCGACCAAAGTAAGTTGTGTATTACAGAAAGAAATGACTGTTCTAAACCAAAATATAGTAAATGACTTGCTTTTTCGCAATATAATCACAGTTACCAGAAAGTGTTTACAAGATCTTGACGACTTTGTAAAAAAAAAAAAGTGTCTATAAATCGGCGTAAATTAAATAGGGATACAGCTAAATATAAAAGTAACTAGGCTTATCCCATTTATTTATTTATTTAAGTTTGATGACCAGGGAAGTCCACTGGGCTATAAAGCGCCTCTTTTCAGTGGAGGCCCGGGGAGAAAATCTTCACAATAATGAAGTTACATATCAAGTGTGTACAAAGATATACTTCTATACATACCAATATTCGACTAAACAATGTATGTTACATTTTGAATGTTTACAATGATATAAATCAATTCAGAGAATTAAAAAGTTAACAAAGATAAAGTTCAATACAGAAAAGTAAAATTTAGATTAGATGCATAATATTTGCAGTCATAGGGTCTTATGGGTATAAGCATTTTGAGTAGTATTTGTAGTTTGAAGACATATATTATAAAGAAGGACAAGTTAAATACAGAGAGAAATATAGAGTGACTAGGCATTTGTAGGTTATGAGAGAAAATATAAGAAGAGGTGACAGAATCTTAAGAAAGAAGAGAAGTATAGTAGGAAATGGAGAGAAAAAAGTATAAGATGGGGAAGGGGAGATTTTGGTAGAGATGAAGCAGTGTTAATAGATTAATAGTTAAGACACTTAACATAAACATTAACAATGCTGCTTACAGCAATGAACGGAGAAATGACAACAACGCTCACATTTCACCAGTTAACGAGGGGAACATTATTGAAGAAGGATTAGAAGAAGAAGTGTTTTTAGACCTAGAACCCCAGTTAAGGAGATCAGAGTGTTTGAGGAATCAGACTTTCAGGGTCTCCAGGAATCAGCAGAACAACGGATATTACAAGAGGCAATGGGGAGGGGGGAGAAGGTGACACAACTGACAACATGGGAAATGTTTGATTTTTCCCCTGTAACTCCCATTGACTCAAATGTGACTTTTAACATTCATGAAATTCAAATTTTTAATGTAGCCAACAGCAACAATTGTGAAATATGTGATGTGATTGCCAAATATGGTTTCACTGTTTATAATTTCAGTGATTTGATAATACAGGATGTGCATTTAGAACTATTCAAGAAAGGTATTTCTTTTGTTCCCTATTTTAAATCTGACATTGTGGATGTATTGATTAGTCTGAAACTATTTGTGAGGCAACTAAACTTGAGATTATTTTTTAACGGTCACTTAAACATTAATCACAAGCAAAATTCTTTATGTCGTAAGAGTACATTTATTCCATCCAATAACTCTGAAATTTCAGTTTTTGTCAAAATATGTGAACTTGAAATCAGAAAAGAATTGTCTATGAGCAATTACAACTGTAGGAACATAACATATGATGAAAGAAAAGTTCTTAGTGATCTAGCAAGAGACAAAAATAAGAGAATTATGAAGCCCGACAAAGGGGGAGGCCTGGTAATCATTTCCCAGATAGACTATGTTTCAAAAATGTTTAACATACTTAATGATTCCTCCACGTATACAGGGGTTTCTAGAAACGAGGTCAACAGAGCATATATGAGGATTGACTACTTTCTTTTGGATGCTTTGTTCCAGGGGTCTGTAGATCAGTCTGACTTGAGTTTTTTAACTGTTGTCATCCCAGTAATACCAACAGTATTTGGGATCTCTAAAATCACAAAAATTGACAGGACCCACCTTTTAGGCCCATTGTTGCTGCAAGAGGATCAAAGATGGAATCCCTAGCAGCATGGCTTGACACATGGGCTAGTCCAGTGATAAGGGAAACCGAGCAAATTTTAAAAGACTCCTGGCATTGTCTAGAAAGATTAAAAACTGTAAAAAAAAACATGAGTGACTACTTATTTTTAACTATTGATGTAGTCAACCTATTTTCTGTGATTCCACATCTTGAAGGATTGGAGATGTTTCAAGATAATTTAATGAAAAGTTCTTATGTGAAAAAAGAAAAAAATTGCCTTCCTCACTGAAATTATGGAAGTTGTACTCAAAAACAATTTTTTAATCTTTGAGGGTGAGATTTTCCATCAGATATCATGTGTGGCGATGGGGGCTAAATGTGCCCTCGTTTTTGCCAGCCTTGTTCTCTTAGAGTGAGAGAGAAAATTTGTTCTGTACTCATAAAGACAAAATCAAGCTATACAATCAGTTTTTGGATGATATACTCATCCTTTGGCAAGGCAATGAGAAAGAAGCGGAGGAATTCATAGAATGTTTAAACTCCATGACTATTTTTTTCAAATTCACTAGTAAATGGAAGGCTAATGACACTGAATTTTTGGATATTAATTTAATCAAAAATGGTAAAAATGGTGAACTTAGTAGTACCATCTACAGAAAGCAGACCTACTCGAATAATTTGTTACATTACAACAGGTGTCATCCCCCCTCATCAAACGAAAAGCATAATTAAGGGTCAGATGGTGAGATTGTCTCGCTTAATAAGCGATGACACAATTTTTGCTAAGGAAACCTATATCCTGATAGGTATGTTCATCGAGAGGGGTTACCCATTAAAGATGTTGATTAAAGTAAAAAGGGAGATTATGGTGAAAAGAAATTCTCTTTACATTCCCATTTTAAAAATGGGTACTGTTCAGTTACAAACAACTGTGAGAGAGAGAACTACAGATGTAATGGTTTTACGTTACAATGCCCAGTCATCTAACATATGTTCAGTTGTTAATAAATGCTGGGATACTTGTATTGCAGAGGGAACGAAAGAGTTGTTGGGGAACAGACCCCAAATTGTTTACAGTAGGGGTAAGAATATTAAAAATATTTTAGAAGGGTGCCTCAAAATTAACACCAAAGTTGGACATAAATCACTTATGATGAAATGTGGTGCTTGCAAATATTGCAAATTTATCAATGATGGACCTTATGTTACAGTCAGTGACTATAACTATTCCATCAAATGCCCGGGGGGATGCAACTGTAACTCATCTGTGTTAGTTTATCTTGCTACTTGTATATCTTATGGATCTTTCTATGTTGGAAAAACTGTACGTAGACTTAGGGATAGAATCAGTGAACATCTCAGGGCTGTTAAAAATAGCGAGCCACACAATGCTTTGTTTATACATAGCACTAAATGTGTCAATTTCAAGAGATTTATCTTTTTTGTGATTGATAAAGTTCAAACTGATGAGAGGGGAGGTGACACTAGGTTGAAAGTAGGGGTGAGAGAGGCCAAATGGCAAATGAGTTTGAATGCCAGCGTTTCACCAGGGCTCAACAATAACATTTCATTAGTACCTATACTAAAACAGAGAGCCTGTCAAGTTTGATGGACAGTTGTACCCTAGCAGAACTTGAATGGAGAAAATTATGTACTAAGTTTTGTTTGCCTTGTAATTACATTATTATATAATGACACAACTCTGATATTTAGTCTTGAAGAAGTTACTCATTGAAATTAATATACTTTCAACATTTATAGTTTCAGCTTTTTTAATACATATTTTATATACCTTTCTTTTTTGTTGGGGTACATATAAGGTTAGATGTGATCTTATCTATGGTTTTATGGTTCATTGTAACTTTAAATAAGTAGGGGTAGTTTAATGTTACGATGTGATTGGCTACAGATTATACATGTGAGGGTACTTATAGTTGGTTATATATTATTTCAAATGACTCTGATGAAGCCTGCTTTAGTTAAAGGTGAAGGTGCTCAGTTGTTTGGAATTTTTATTTTATATTATTAAAAGTGACAAGCTTCAACGTGATTTGTGATCATTTTTATTTATTCCAAAGAGTTTATTTGTGTGCAAAGTGCAACTGTTTCATAAAGTGCAGTTGAAATACAGCCGTTTCGAAAAGTTTCTAGTGCTGGGTGTGTCTATTCATGAAGTGCCACTACTACGTAGTGCTTCTTGCACTGTAAAGAGTTATTTAGCAAAGTACCACTATTTTGGGAAGTTATAATGTGCTGTGTATTATTTATTCACAAAGTGTTATTACTTTGAATTTTTTTTTACTCTGAGCTTCTTATGTCCAGTTCATTCATGCAGTGCAGTTATTTTGAGATGTTTCTTACACTGATAAGAGGTGATTTCTTACAGTACAGTGATTTCAAGAGCACTACAGTGCCTGAGAGACTTATTTCGCAAAGTTCAGCTATTCAGAGGCTAGTTGTGCTATTGGGCATGGTTCCAAGTACTAGCATAGATTTCTGGCATATGTATATGTGTGTATGTTTGTGCATATTTGCAAAACCCTTCGTTGGTTTGTGTTACCAGGCAGATGAATTTCGAAAGCCCCCGCCATTTGTATTTGATCAGAATACTGCAGAGAACTGGAGACTATTTGAGGAAGAGTATGATATTTTTAATATAGCAGCTTATTCTGACAAAGGTGCACGCACTACGGCTTTCATTTTGCTAAACCTAGCTGGGTCATAGGCCATTGAAAGAGAGAGTTCATTTGTGTATGCACCAGCAGTATATGAGGGAGAAGGTTAAAACTGTCATATTGTTGTACAAGCTGAATCAAGGAACGACCCCGAGTGTTTGAAGCGCACATTCAGGGAAATGTGTAACCCCCTAGACAAATATTACATTAAAGAGGCATTTGTTTTACACAAGAGATCAGAAACTAGATTAAACTTTTGCAGCTTATATAACTGATCTGAGAAACAAAGCTAAAATGTGTCAGTTTGGTGACTTAAAAGATAAGTTGATAAAGGACAGGCTTGCGTGGTATTAATAGTGTTGCTGTGAGAAAAATTTTGCTTCGTGACAGTGATTTAATGTTGAGCAAAGCTATTGAGATTTGTCAAACCCATGAAGTTACAGAAAGGCATACAAGTATGCTTGCAAGTGATAATAGTATAGTTTCAGCAGGCTCTACAGCAAATGTAGACAGCATGCAGCACATGACAAGCAAAAGCAGGCCTAAGCACATGGCAGCCACAGACCCTGCTGTTTCACCAGGGAAACCATGTAGTTTTCCTGCAAGTTCTAAAAAAGAGCATGCCCACTGCAGTACAAGTGTGAGTCAGCAAAACCCAAATCCAGCTTTATTGTTAGCTGTCGCAATTGTGGTGCCATTTATGAGTCTAAAAGAGAGAAATGTGTAGCATTTGGTCAGCAATGCCACAAGTGTAAAAAATGGAACGATTTTCAGGAGTGTTGCTAATCAAGTAATCCTCGCACAGTTATAAAGAAAAGTTATTTAAAAAGGCAAGTTGATCAAGTAGCATTGCACCAGTCTACTTTCTACATAGATGGTGTATCAGTAGTTGGTGAAAAGGATGTTGCAGTGAACTTATTGACAAAAAATTGAAGTGTTTTGTACTGTCCAGATCAATGGTAAATCCACCGAGCTCAAAGTAGACACTGGTTCATAGTGTAATGTTATGTCAGCAGATACTTTTGCTAAAGTGAGAGCTAATGAACAACTCTGTGTGGCTAGTTTTGCGAAACTTGTTGCTTATGGAGGTGAAGAAATTCAAACCGAAGGCTCAGTAGTGCTTTCATGTTATTTGGCTAGGAACTGTTACTGCTTGTTATTCTATGTAGTCCGAAGACTATGCAGTCATTATTGGGTCTCAGCGACCGTTTGAGAATGAATTTGCTGTCTTTTACCAAAGAAGTTCATCATATAAGCACATCTCCTACTTCCAATTTTGCTGAAGCCATTTTCTCAGAGTATGCTGATGTTTTCGATGACAAGTTGGGCAAACTTCTAGTTGTGTATTCTGTGAAGTTAGACCCAGAGTTCAGTTCAGTAGTCAGACCAGCAAGAAAAGTTCTGATAGTTATGCAGGATAGAGTTAAAGCTCAGTTGGATAAAATGGTGCAGCAAGGTGTAATTTGTCTAGTCACAGAACCAACTGAATGGGTGCCGTCCATGGTAGCAGCCCACAAAAAATGCTCAGAAGAAATCAGAATATGTATTGACCCAAAATATTTGAACAAAGCATTAAAGAGACTGCATCATCCAATGCATACAGTCGAGGGAGTCTCAGCCCTAATATCGAATGCCACTGTTTGTTTCAGTCTTAGAATCAAAAAGTTCATTTTGGTAAGTGATGCTTGATCGCAAATCCTCATTACTGACTACTTTCAGTACCCCGTTTAGCTGATATAGATTCCTCAGGATGCCATTTGGAATAAATTCTGCAAGTGAAGCCTTTCATCGTGCAATGGAGCAAATATTTGGAGGTTACCCTTGTGCCATAATAGTAGATAATGTATTGGTTGAAGGCAGTGGTGAAGCAGAGCATGACAGAAACCTTAACAGATTTCTAGACAGAGCACGTGAAGTGAACTTACAGCTCAGTGCTCTGAAGTGCAAATTCAGATTATCAGAAGTTACATATGTAGGTAATTTATTTACTGGCTTGCAACCAGACCCATCCAAGCAAGCAGTCATTCTTGAGATGCCAGCACCAGATAATGTTCAAGGTCTACATTGCTTTATTGGTATGGTCAACTATTTAGGCAAGTTTATACCAGACTTCAGTGAGTTAACACCACCTTTGAGAGAGCTGATGAGCAAAATTGTTACATTGTCTTGGTTGGAACAACACCAGAAAGCATTTGAAGACCTTAAGCAGAAAATTGCCACCCCACCTACATTAAGATACTTATGATGTCAATAAACCAGTAACCCTTTCCTGTGATGCTTCAAAATTTGGTCTTGCCACAGTCATCCTTCAAGAAGGCAGACCAGTAGCCTATGCATCAAGAACTCTTACCCAAACTGAGATACAATATGTTCAAATTGAGAAGGAACTTTTGGCAATAGTGTTGCATGTTCGAAGTTTCATGACTGTATCTATGGTCAGGCTATTAAGATTGAAACTGATCACTGACCTTTAGTTACTATTTTAAAGAAGCCTATGCCTTCAGCTCCAACGATATTACAAAGAATGATGCTTAAATTGCAAAAGTACAACTTCAAAATGGTCTATACAAAAGACAAACTTCTTTATCTGGCTGATACCTTATCCAGATTGCCCAGAAATACAACGGAACAACTTCTTGCAGAGAATTTTGTCTTTGATGTCATGGAAGTGCATAATTTTTTTACCACAAGACTTGATGAGCTGAGAGATCATACAAAGACTGATCCAGTTTTGCAAAAGCTCATCCACTGCATTAATGTTGGATGGCCGTCGAAACAATCTAGTGTACCACCTGAAGTGCAAACTTATTTTCTGTACAGAGATGAGATGTTGATGGAAGATGGCATTATTTTCAAAGGTCCTTAAATTGTTGTTCCTGCTTCCTTACAACATGAATATATCCAGATTATGCATCATGGTCACCAAGGTTCCAAATCTATCAAAAGAAGGGCGAGAGGACTAGTATTTTAGTCTTCTCTAGCAAAAGGCATTGATAAAGTACTAAATCACATTTGCAAAAAGAACCACTTCAGCTAAGTCAAGTTCCTGAACTACTTTGGTCAACAGTAGGCACTGATATATTTGAGTGGAACAATCAGCATTACTTGGTATTGGTAGACTCTTATTCAAGCTAGTTTGAGATTGATTTACTACCTAATGTAATGTCCACTGCTGTAAGTTGAAACATCATTTTTCAGTCCATGGTAGTCCACACAGTTATTTCTGACAGTGGTATTCAATTTACTAGTCAGTTGTTTCAGAAATTTGCAAAAGAATGGGACGTTGTACATGTTACTAGTAGTCCGGAATACCCACAGTCCAATGGACTAGCTGAATGTGCAGTGTGGATTGCAAAGCAATTACTTGAGAGGTCAAAGTATAACAATATCAATGCTTTTTTGAATTTACTTAATCTAAGGAACATACCCGCATGACGATATACTTGGCTCGCCTGCTCAGAGATTTCTATCTGGGCAAACCAGAACAACATTGCCTATCAGTTCCACTTTGTTGAGGCATAAAGCTAAGAAAAACAGGATAATTAGAGCTCAACTATTCAGAAAGCATTCTTTCCAGAAGTCCAGCTATGATAAATCGAGTAGATATCTTTGTCCATTGAAAGAAGGAGAGATAGTGAGGATACAAACAGCAAAAGGTTTCGACTGGATTGGTGAAGTAACAGGTATACGTCCTGAGCTGAGATCCTACTTCATAGAATCTGATGGTGTGGAGTACAGGAGAAATCACAGGCATGTTCTTCCTGTATCTGAATCGATATCACAGCATTGTTCCTGTGATGCAGACTCTAGATCTCAGAGCAACACAGACAATGTTCCTGAAGCAGAACGCGTCTTAACTTCTACTTCCATTCCTGATGTCCCAAAAGTTGTACTTTCTGTAGACACAGTCCCAGTTGCTAGACCTGACTCTGATTTCTATGTCACACAGTTTGGTTGTATTTCCAGACCTAGTGTGAAATATATAGCAACCTGGATGTAATAGTTTATATGCATTTAGTTCTGTATAATTGCATGGCAAAGAATTATTTATATTGATTGCATGTCAGTTAATGTCGTCTACATTGCATGACTTATTTCTCAAAGAGGGAAGATGTAGACTAGAGTATGTGTGCTGTATCTTTAACAAACGTTTCAAGGACTGAACGTGCATATAAATAGTCAGCACGTGTTAGCTTCAGTGCCATTTTGAGCGTGCAGCCAGAGAGTGAGCATGTATGAGTGTAATAGCTAGTTTGTTTATAAGTTTATCTAAGTTAAAGTTATTAAGCCTCAATCCTGATGTGCTTGTACATAATAAAGCTGCTTGAACAGAACCCATGAAGCATTGTCTATTGTATCCTGACTAGACAAGCGACACTTTACTCAGGGTAGGGAAGGAACCAGGGATCAGAAGATTCTTCTCTCAGACCCAGATTCCTGTCCCTCTCTGGGAAGGTTAGCCTTCAGGACTTTGGAGAGAGCTCCATCAACTTCCATGACTCAGATGGGTCCTATCCCCTCAGATCCTGCATCTGCTATACTTCCACCTCTGCATCAGGAGTCTCAGCTAACCCTTGCACAGGGACAGCCGATACCACAACCCAAGGACACCCAGATGAGTACTTTCACCTCTTCCAATACCTTCCCAGATTATCCCACTGAGGAGTTCCCTCAGAAGAAGACATTAAAAAGGAAGCATCTAGATTCCCCTGAATCTGTCACCAAAGACACAAATTTGGAGGAGGGCTAAGGGTCCCCACGGTCACCTCCTGTGGATGTCTGATTCGGAGACATCCTTGAAATCTTGAAACAGAGAGGTGGCTGGAAGCCCAGCAACCCTTTGTCGGATGAATCTGTGCTCCTGGAAGTTTTGGTAATGGCCCATCTCTTTCTTGGGTGATTCCTTCTGCCAACGAGCTCCTCAAATTGATATTGTGGCAGGCATGGAAAGAACCTGACAGTATTGAGCCCAGTCCTAAGAAACCTGATAAGATCATGACCCCTCCGGAAGACAAGTAGTTCTGGTTCAAGAGACCCCCTGTTGATGCCATGGTCATTGTGGCGGTCACCAGAAAGGAACTAGCTGAAGAAGGTTCCTCTGTCCATCCCCCCAAGGAGTCATGATCAATTGACCGGTTTGGGAAGCATGTCTGTGCTTCAGGGGCCTTTGCCTTTGAGGTTGCTGAACTATCTGGCATATTTCACCAGACTTCAGAGGGATCTGATCAAGGAGCTTTCAGATACGCTCGTAGGAAACCATGTTTGAGGAGGTGAAGGATTCTTTCACCTCACAGCTGGTGACCCTACAGTCGATATCAAACTCATCCATGAGACTTATTTCCACGGTAGCTGAAGGAACCTCAAGGGGAGTCAGTTCAGGCGTAGCCATTAGGAGACATACCTGGATGCTTTTGTGCAATTTTGCAGAGCCTTGTAAATCTACATCCATCAATTCTCCTTTGATGGCACATCTCTTTTTGACCCTAAAATAAAAGAAACCTTGTCCAGGTGTCAGAAGGATAGAAAGACCCTTCCTGCCTTGGGTATACATTTTTCTACCCCCCCCCCCTCAAAGATCCTTCTCCAGGAATCATTGAGGTGGTGGAAAGATGTGGTTCAAGAAATTGCAATGATCTTTCCATGACACACTAGGAGGTTTTTCCCCTAGAGGCAGAAGGGGAAATTCAAATGATAAGACACTACCCTTGTGGCAGAGGAGGCCCACAACATCAGAAATCCAGAGAACCTTTCTTTGGAAAATCCTACCTGTATTCCTGAATGGAGTCCCAATTGTGCCATTCTGAAGGCAGTCAGGGATCATTTGTCTCTACACCTCAAAGCCTGGATAGAAATAACAAATGATACTTGGGTGCAGAGGATCGTATCCAGAGGATATATAATTATTTTTTTCCCTTCTTCCTCCAAATTGCAGAAAAATCTCCAGTGTTCCACCCAGTGAGAGAATGATCCCACAGTGATTTAGATGCCAAAACTGCTAAACAAAGCGTCATCCAAGAGGTCCCCCAGACCATAAAGGATCCGGAACTTACTCAACATTCTTTTTAGTGCCAAAGAAAACAGGGGCCTGGAGACCAATTCCGGATCTCAGCAACCTGAATGGATTTGTTTGGAAGACAAAGTTTTGGATGGTCACAGTTCAGCTCATTCTTCTGTTTTTGGAAAAGGGTGACTGGGTGTGCTCTATACATCTCCAGGATGCGTACTATCACATAAAAATGAATAGATGATCCAGGAAATACTTATGCTTCCAGTTAGGAGCCAGTCATTATCAATTCCAACACTGCCCTTTGGTCTCACCACAGTCCCCAGAGTGTTTACCAAATGTTTGACAATGGTGGCACCTCAGTTGAGACTGCAAGGATTCCTGTGTATTTCCATACTTAGACGACTGGCTCATTACTGCTCTGACCAGGCATCAACTCATTGAGGCAAGAGAAGACGTTATTCAGACTTGTACAAAGTTAGAAATCACCATAAACTTGAGAATTCAAACCCAGAGCTAACTCAGGTTCTAGAATACAGAGGAGTGCTACTCGACACAAGCTCAACTATGGCCTCGCTTCCTTTTTCCAGAGTTCAAAGCTTAAGGTCATAAGTCAACAAGATACTCTATAGCACTGTGATTTTGGCTTGCAGTCCTGCAAGTGCTAGGATCTATGGCAGCAGTGATAACGCTGGTCTCCCTAGCTAGGTTTCACGTGAGGATTCTTCAATGGATGTTGGCATCTCAATGGTCGATACTTCAGTTACCCTTGTCTACCCCAATACAAATTACCAACTCATGCAAGAAAAGTCTGATATGGTGGATAAAATTGGATCGGCTGCTACAGGGCTGTCCATTTGTTCCTTCACACCCTAAGACGTATAATGACCACAGATACTTTTGAGCTGGGGGGCATTACCTGGGGAAGAGAGTTCATGGCATGTGGCCCACCCAGAGAGGCCAATTTGCATATAATTTAATGGAGGTGACAGCAGTGCTTTTAGCATTACAAGCCTTTCAGGATGCTCTCCCGACAGGAGCGATTGCAATACAAACAGACAAAATGTCAGTCGTGTGGTACATCACCAAACAGGGAGGAACCAAACTGTATCCTCTATATTGAGAAGTGCTAAGTGTGTGGCAATGGGCAATATCTTCCAACCTCTTTCTCTTAGCAATGTACATCCCGGGGAAGTCAAACATGCTAGCAGACAAGCTGAGTAGGTGCATTTTGTTACCTCCCGAATGGTCCCTCAACTGGAAAATAGTGACGATTTTCTGCAAGTGGGGTCAGCCTTGCTGTGACCTCTTTTGCATCTTCCCTAAACAAGTGCAGCAGCTACTTTTCCCTCATCCCCCTGCAGGGAAAGTCACCGAGGGATGCTGTTCTCCACGATTGGCCCCCGGGTTACTGTACGCATATCCCCTGATTCCTTTAATACCAAAATTCATTCAGAAAGATGCCAAGTAGAAGAGCAGGGTCATTCTCATTACCTCCTTTTGGCCTCAACAGATTTGGTTTCCTTTCCCTTGGCCTCATTTAATTCACCAACCATGGACTCTAGATCCAACTCCAGACCTGCTGTTTCACCCAACAGACATGATTCATCTGGACCTTCCAAATCTCAAGCTGACTGACTGGTTTCTCCACTACCAGACATCCTATGCTCTCTTCCCATTTGTCACATATTGTGTCTTCCCTTAAGCCATCCACTAGGAAAGTCTATGCTATTAAGTTGAAAAGATTTGAACACTGGGCTTTTCAAAACCATGTAGATCTTTTTTTCGACTCCAGTCAGTCATGTGCTAGAGTTCTTGACGCTACTATTCAACCAAGGGGTCAGTTCTTCAACAGTGAAAGTCCAGTTGACAGAAATTTCTAATTTTCACATTGGTTTTGAATAGCTCCTCAAGGCCTCTCGTAAACTATGTAAGGTCTTCTTATGCAGCACAATCCTTATTAAGCCTCCCTTTAAAGATCCCACACCTCCATGGGATCTGAATTTGGGATTGTAGTCCTTGATTCTACCACCCTTTGAGTCTGCCCATGATTGAGACCTCAAATTTCCATCTTGGAAGACCTTATTTTTAGTTGCCATCACTTCTGCAAGATGAATTTCAGAAATTCAGGCATTGTCAATGAAACCTCCTTATATCATTTCCCATAAGGATAGAGTTACCTTAAGAACCAATACATCCTTCTTACCAAAAGTCATATCACAAGCCAGTATTAATCAGTGCATCAGTTTACCAGTCTTCTTCCCAAATTATTCCAACAAAGGAGAATGCTTGCTGCATTTGTTAAATGTGCATTGACAATTATGTTTCTGTCTACATAGAACAAAAGATATTCGAACAACTGACCAATTGTTTGTGTCTTTCTCAGATCTGAAATTGGGTTGTCCAGTGTCTGAAGTCACCTCGGCTGAATGGCTTTCTGACTGTATCTCTTTTATTTACAACAAGTCAGGTATGTCTTTGCCATACAAAGTACATGCTCATTCAACCAGAGCTGTGGTTACCTCCTCAGCTTTCCACTCTAGAACTTCCATGGATGAAGTTTGTTCAGCAACAACTTGGGCTTATCCTCATACCTTTATCTCTCATTATAAGTTGGATTTAGTGTCCAGGAGTTGGGCATCTTTTGGCTCAGTGGTGCTCAGAAATATCCTTTCTTGAGTCCACTCAAGGTCCTAAGTAGCTGGGGACTCTGTCCCATCAGTCGAGGATGGAATGAAAATTCTCATCAGATAAGGAAGTTATGTACTTACCGTAACGTTCCATCTGTGTTGCCCATTTTTCATTCCTGTTCTGGTCCCCACCCACCAGCCCCCAACCATTCTTAGGGTTCTTTGAGAAGAGCGAGCGGCTCTAATAAATTATCTTTTATGAACAGTACCAGCTCCAGGTATGGCATTGCCTGATACTCTCTTTTTCTATCATATGTGTATGTGTATGTATGTATGTATATATATATATATATATATATATATATATATATATGAGAGTAAGTCTTCCTTTATAGCTTTCAAACAAGATCTGAGGTAATGGGGGTTGGTGCATTATGGGTAACAAGTTTGAGAGTTCTAAGTTGCCACAAGCTTTTGCAGCGGCTGAGTCGGATCCAACATCTTAGATTCAAACTCGTATGTCAAGGAGGAATGAAAAATGGACAACACAGATGGAGCGTTATGGTAAGTACATAACTTCTTTTTTGTGTAAAAGTTTTATTTCAGGATGGGCAAGGATGAGTTTTCAGTGTAGTGCTTATGTTTACTTTGTGACTACCCACATGCCATTTTTCTATTTCTGCCTGTGTATTTAACTTGTTAAAAGGAGTGATGCCAGGCAATTTGAGTGCTGGTTGCGCTTTTACTTTGTGACGGGATTGTGATAAGAAGTGTGAATGTAAGTCTACTGCTTGTGTGCACTAGGTGCCAACTTAACTTTCGACCAGCTTGTTCCTGCAACACATACTGCTTTTTACATCTCTTTCTTAGCTACAGCATGGGTATTTACTCTGGTCCTGCTGATTCCAGTCGCACTGTTCTAGAAAGAAAAAAACACTTAACCAAGGAACCCTTGCCATTTCTGTGGGCTAAGTCTGTGCCTCAGCTAATAGTGGGTTAACATGTAGTAGCCATTGGTTGCTACTCAGACAACTCACACACCATGAACCAGTGGTCAGCCATGTCCTCTGTGACTGTACCAGTGTCTGATACTGGCATAGGAGAACTGTTTTCTCTAGAGCTAGGAAACACTTCTTCTTCTTCTTTCGGCTTTTCCTGGTTAGGGGTCGCCACAACGGATCACCTCTCTGCTCATAATTGGCAGTGGAGTTTTATGGTGTCGATTTGCCAGCCCGGCGCCCAACCTTCCACAGAAGGCACACACATGCACCCACTCACACCTAAGGCCAATTTAGAGTGTCCAATCCACTTACAGCATGTCTTTGGGATGTGGGAGGAAACCGGAGCACCCAGAGGAAACCCACGCAACCATAGGGAGGACATGCAGACTCCGCACAGAAGGCACCCCAGCCGAGGATCGAACCGGAGAACCTTTTGCTATGAGGCGGCAATGCTAACCGCTGCACCACTGTGGCTGCTCAGAGCTAGGAAACGCTGTGGGAGATTTTTCATAGGATAACCGAGGCAACAGACCATTAGACTGGTAAGATTTCCCGCCTTCAAGTCTGTCTTCTTCCACAGTGTCTGCTATTAAAAAAAAAAAAAAGCTTATGTATTGTTCATCTCAAGAAGTAATTTTAGTTAATGCATAAATTACAGGCAATGAATCCTAGTGTGAAGAAGCCAGTACAGGTGGGCATCCCTTGTAAAGAAATTCCCAAGGAAACAAGGTCTGACAGTTCTGATTATGATGGAGATGGGGGGACTCTTCTCTTGCAGATTTCCAAGTGTAATACTCAGATTATGAAGAAAATTGTAATTCTTACTGTCTTGTAGTGGAATTTTCTTTTAATTAAACCATAGCCAAGATGAATGAGGTATTTTTATGGGAACAAATAGGTGTTCCCCCCAAACTGAGGAGATGCTGTACATTACAAATGGATATTTCTCACTCTTCACTCATTCCTCCTATAATGCCACCCTTAGAGGATGTGTTGAATGTTGCCTGTAATCATCCTGATAGCCAGTCCTTAAAGTAGATAATGTGTTGTAACTTTAGATCAGACCCAGCAGCCTAATCTACTGCTTCACCTGTTGGCAGTAGGCTGTTATTGCACACTAACCCTTCCCTTGGGGACAAGGAAGACAAGGAGCTGAACTGCCTAGGTAAGAGAAGTTTTTTTCTTCCACTTTAGCTTTCAGAATTCTGAGTTGTCAGGCATACATATGGAAGTTTATGCTTTGTTATGTGGATAGTCTGAGGGAACTGGCTGCCACTCTTTGCACAGAAGAGAGTTTTATTTTAGTCAAACTGTTTCTACCTTATTCCAGGTATCCAGACATCACTCAAGAATGTGTCTGATTGTGCAGATCTGTCTCGGGCCCTTCTTATTGCTACAGTGTTGCAGATATGCATAGGTTAGTTAGTAAAGGTTTGCTGATGAGGTCAAGTCTGAAATCTTGGATTCTGCTTTAGACAAGGATGTATTATTTGGGTCTAGGTTTTCAAACAATTTGATAAAAGAGGAACATTGATTCAGGGAATACTGAAGATTTTTCATGTTTCCCATACAAATCTATAAGGCCTCCCTCTTTCAGTAACAAGACAAATAACCAGAACCAGCCATGTTCTGATAAACAAGGAGCTAAAAGGAGATGGCCAGAGGGAGCTAACAACAAGAAACAGAAGTCCTTTCAGAAAAAAGGTCAGAGCATCAGTGCAGAATGACTATGCCAGCATTCTTTACTGCCCTCTCCTCTAGCCAGTATTTCCACAAACTTGTTCCAGAAGCCGGTCCTCAACATCCCCTTTTGGCAAAAATTGTCTCATACTCTTGGGTGTTAAAAGTGGTGTAGGAGGGTTACAGATGGCTCTAGAGAGATAAACCTCCCTTCAGAGGAATTCCTCCCCACCATCGTAACCAATCGGAATATATTCCTCAAGTTCTGCAGTCCTTAAACACCCAAAGAGTCATAGAACAACCTGACTGTAAGTCAAAGGGACAAAGGCTTCTATTACAAAAAGTTTCTGATACCAAAGTAAGAGGCCTCTTGTAGACCAGTACAAGCCCTTTCTTTCCTAAACCTTTACGTGAACACCCCCAAATTTAAAATGTTGACTTCAAAGAACCTGTTACCACTCATTCTTTCCACGAGTTACATGGTACCTCCAGACATAAAAGATGCTTATTATCATAATCAATAATTCCCCCAGGTTACAATATATTGAGACTTGACCGCATAAAACGTAGGGGGGGGGAGAGTCGCACTACTATTTAAATCCATGCTACAGATCTCCTCTATACCTTATAACCCACCTGAAGATAGTAAAGCCGAAGTCCTTATCTCGCGACTTCAACTTAACCCCAGCAAAGCCCTATACATCATCTGTTATCTACTTACCTCTTGGTAATAATAGTACTATAATAGAGGACATTCTAAGCTGGGTATCCAGTACTTACCCACAAGAAACAATTATATTAGGAGACTTTAATACTAACTGGAAATCTGTAAATGCAGATAATCCTGCATCACATATTAATCTTCATGGCTTTAGTCAAACAATTACCACCACCGCTAGACTTAACAAACCTAACAACAAAGAGAGTATCCTGGATTGGATACTTATTAATAAACAACAACAAATTTACAAGGTAGGAACTCTACCTGATGACTTAAGTGATCATATTTTAACTTACATTATAAGACAAAAGAATGACATCCGAAACACCCCCACTTATAGGACCTCACGAATCAACAAACACTTTAACCCTGTAGTATTCCAAAATGAACTTAATGCCTGTAATTGGAACCCACTAAAAACTCTCCCTTTTGAAGAGGCTGTTAAATATTTCAACTCTAAATTCTTAACTATCCTTGATAAGCATTCACCTGAACGGTCCATTAGAATAAAGTCCAAACCAGCCCCTGGCTTTCAAAAGAAACTAGGCAACAAATATTGCTTCGGAATAAATCTTGGGCTAAGTGGAGAGCATCCAAAAATATCTCTGAGCAACAAACATTTAGACAGTTGAGAAATATTCCAAAAAAAGCAATACTCACTGATAAAAATAAAACTACTATTGCAAACTACAGCAATCTCACCATAACAATCCACAAAAGTTCTGGTCTAGCTTAAATAGATTCCTACACCCAGAGTACTCTAGCACACCACCCCCTCTAGGGGCGGATAACAATACATCCCATCAAACTGCCAATGCCTTCAATATCTTCTTCACAGACATCATAAAATCTCTAGCCTGTCAACTTTCCTCAAACTACTCTAATCTCCCTACCACTTTACCTGATACTCTCCCGGCATTCCAAATACAACCCATGGTTACCTCGTACATCCAAAAACTTATCCAAAAACCTAAGCCATGTACCCCCTCTGCTGACCAAGTTCCATCTGAATACCTGCAAAAAGCAGCTAAAGCAGTTGCTTATCCTGTATCCATCCTTATAAACAGAACCATAAATGAAGGAACCATTCCTGATATCTGGAAAATCTCCCAAAATATCCCCTTACATAAAGGCGGTAACTCCAATGATTATTCCAACTACAGGCCCATAGCTCTCTTATCACCCTTAGCAAAAGTTATGGAAAAATGCATTCACCATCAACTAATAAACCACTTAACCCAACATAATATACTAGCTTACTGTCAGCATGGCTTCAGGCCATTTCATAGTACGACCACAGCTCTCCTATCTTTCGCCGACTCCATCAATAAAAACCGTAATAACAACATCCTCTCATCAGCACTCTTTATTGATCTGTCAAAAGACTTTGACATGGTCAACCACTCCCTGCTCATAAAAATTCTTGAATCCCTTTCTCTAGACACCAAGGCTGTTCTCTGGTTCAAGTCCTACCGTAACAATTGGCAACAAGCAGTCCTCTGGGAGAATAAACTATCTTCCCACCTGCCAGTCTCCCTCATAGTCCTACAGGGCTCCATTCTAGGTCCACTTCTATTCTCGTTATTCATCAATGACCTTCATTTAGCAATCCCTCAAGCTACTTGCATACAATATGCAGATGATTCCACACTCATATGTTCTGCCAACTCCACATCCGAATTACAGTCTCTAACCCAAACAGTATTTAACACAGTTAAGGCTTGGTCCTTAAAAATGTTGTCTCCTTTTTTTGAATGCCAAAAAAACCAAGCTCTTACTCTTCGCACCTAACAGTAAGCCCCCCCCCCCCATAAATTTCTCTATCAAATCGAATAATGGCACCCTTATAACCTCTGATTCTACCACTAAACTGTTAGGAATCACAATTGACAATAACCTTACCTTTGATAACCATATAAATAACACTATAAAAACTGTAAATAGAAAATTGGGCTCCCTATATAGAATAAAACCCTTCTTAACACCAACAGCCAGAACTACAATAGTCTACTCCCATCTAATCTCAACTCTTCTTTATGCTTCCCCCATTTATACTAACCTAAAGAAAAATAATCTCTGTAAACTAGCCAACTTTTATAACAATATTGCCAGATTTGCCACTGGGAACCCATTTAGAACTCACCACTGTCTGAACATTCAGCAGCTAGACTGGCTTGAACTAAAAAACATTTTGATACTTTCCCAACTTATCATTGTCCATAGGATATTCTACCAACCTAATAACACACCAATACTTTCTAACCTTATTACCCCCTATACAAACCTTAATTCCTTATGCTCTTCCACTAAACTATTGGCTAGCATTAACACATCTAATAACTTGGCAGGTGACTCCTTGTTTTCTAATACTGCTGAGAAATATTGGAACCTGTTGCCATCTGATCTAACCTTACTTCCCTCTCAGCTCTTTAAACAAAGGCTCAAGATACATCTTAAAACAAACTGGCTATGTCCTTGCTGTTACCCTGACTAATTTTCTGCTTTCTCTATTACCTTATCTCTATACTGCCTCCCTTCGCCAATTAATACTGCTTACCCCTTAGGAAGTAGTAATTGTCTTAAATTATTGTTACAACTAGGAGATGAATTAATTAATTTTTAAAAAAGTGTTTTGAACGAAAACAAAATAAGAAATTTGGAAAAACTATTAGATGTGGTAGATGTTAATATTATTCTTATGTTTTTGAAACAAACGAAATTACAATTAATAAGTATAGAGTTTGTTTAAGGGACAGGGCATCCTGCATTACTGAAAAAGTTGTTTATTGTGCTTTATGTACTAGTTGTACTATGTTCTACATTGGTAAAACAGAAAGGAAACTTAAAGAACGTATTGGTGAACACATAAGAGCAATACATGATGGTAATGAATTGAATGCTGTGGCAAAACATATTAATGCATTCCCTTCACATTCTTTTAAGTTTGTTGTTTTAGATGTTATAAAAATGGATGTTAGAGGGGGTGCATGGCAACCGTTTTTGGAAAAACTTGAATTAGAATGGCAACTGAGACTTAATGCCAATAATTGGCCAGGGATGAATAATACTATCTCTATAAGTAGTGTTTTAAAAATTAAAATCACTAGAGAGATGATTAGGAACATTTTAACATTTCCCACTTATTTCTTATTTGAACATTACTTAATTTCCAATTCTTAATTTTTTATAACTATATATTAAAAATAAAAAAAAAATGTTTATGAGATAAACTTTATTTATTGGTTAAGTTAAAACATTTATTCATTACTTATATATGATCATACATATTCCACATATTTAATCATATATTTAATTTTATGTATTATAAATATATATTTATATTTACATTTATATTATTTATATTTATTGATATATTTAATTTTATATATATATATATATATATATATATATATTTATTTATTTATATTTGTTTTAATATTTACATTACATATTAATATTTATATTTTTATTTTTAGACATATACATATGTCCTATTGTATTTTTTAAGTTTTTCATATGTATATATATTTTTAACATGTATTTTATATCTGTGAGGTTCCTCTACATACACATACCAATATTTATTGAATGCACGATATCCAGTGCAATTCTTTATTATCCCACACATACATACATATTGTCCGTCTTTTATAAATGTAATTTTGGTTTTGGATACATCGAGTACATTGCCACAAAGTTTATTCTTTATTGACATCATTTATATACAAGTTCGGTTATTATTAATACTGCTCGTGAAATAGTTTGCGCATTATTTAAGTTTCACAGGCTTCATTCTTTCCAGATTATTTATTTATGTTTGCGTTATTTATGTTTGCGTTTTTGTCAGTTTTGACACTTGAAATGTCTCATTTAACCTGTTTACGTGCTAACTAGTGTTGAATGGGTACTTTGTTCATTATACTGGTGCTGTTCTTTTAAGCATTTGAATTTTTTTAAATGTATTAATTGTTTAATTTATTAATTACGTTTAGTGTATTGGTTATTTAAACACACAGGAAGTGATGTATTAGATCAGTTGGAAAAAGTTTGGCAGGAGCTAAACGAAAACGCTTACTGGAATATTTTTTGTATACTACGCCATTTGTTTGTTCATTAAACGTTTCAGTCTATCCGTAATTTTGGTTGGATTGTTTTTTCTTGGCTCTTAGGAGATGAATTAAACTGTGAATGGATTGTAAACTACCTCACATGTTTTAATGAGTATCTTATTGTTTTAGATAGTGTGTGTTACAAATAGTATAATTTTTTTTAGCTAATGCTCTCTGATTATTTTAACATAATTTCTTTTATATTAGTGTATGATAATCTTTTTGTATGGTGTGTTGCATAAATAGTACAAATTTTTTGCTAATGCTCTCTGATTATTTCTAACATAATTTTCTTTTATATTTGTGCATGATAATTTTTTTGTATTATTGTTGGAGCTTTTCTCCCCGGGCCATTGCTGAAAATGGAAATATATCCAGTTGAACTCTCCCAGTTAACAAATGTAAAATAAAATAAATAAATACAGTTTGTGTCAGTGTGAGATTCAATGACAGCTCCTAATTTGTAATCATCTGAAATTTAGTCAGCCGGAGACCACTGACATTGACCTTGACTTCTGAGAAGTAAATGCCAAAAAGGACCGGTCCAAGGACTGATCTCTGAGGGACTCCACTTGTAACTGGTCTCTTTCTAGAGGTGGACTCCCCAATTCTAACTTCTTGGGTCCTATCTGTGAGCCAGTTGGCTATCCACCGGGTGACATACGGGTTTGTACTTAAACTCTTGAGTTTGTCAACAATGCGGGGTATTGTCTCAAATGCCTTGGTCAAGTCAAGGTAGACAGTGTGAACAATTTTGCTCTCATCCATTGCTTTGGTGATTTGTTGACTTCAGGAAATTTCTGAGTTTCAGTGTTTCTGCATTATATTATCAGTTCTTTGCCTTACTCTTTGGACTATCTACAGCTTCAAGGGTGCTCATCAAACATCTTTCCCCAGTCATACTTCATTGCAAATTGAATGGCACTCACATTTTCCTTAGTTAGATGACTTACTTATCTCTGCAGAGTCTTTATTCAGATTTCAAGAGTCATTAACCTGGGTTGTGTGTCTTTTGACCATCTTGGCCTCCAGATTAATTTTTGCTAAGTCTTCAACTTCATCTCACAGCATTTTGTTTCTTGGCTGCCTTTCAGATACTTCTCTTCAAAAGGCCTTTTTGACACAAGAAAAGGTTGATTTGTATCTGGAATTTTTCCCAGGCTTATCCAACCAATCTTAGACTTCTGCAAGAGTGTTTCTAAGGATCTTTGGGACCATGGATTCAATGATTCTCCTAATCAGGTTACACATTAAAAACATGCACTGATTTCTAAAAAATAACACATGGGCCCAGCATTTACATCTTCTGGAACATCAAATTCCAGTTTTGTTTTGTTTTTTTTTTAAATGGAACTGCATTGGTGGAGACAATACATTCAGCTGAATCCAAGACTCCCTTTCTCTCTTCAGACCTCAATCCAGTCTTTCACCACAGATGTTGCAGACTTTTCTTGAGGGATAATTTCCATGGGGGGCAAAGTTGCAAGGCCTGTGGAATAATTTAGACAAACTAAAGCTCCTTATTATAAAAGAGATGTTGGCTGTGATCCATGCCTTAAAATCTCCTTCACCTATGGTCACCAGGACCTGTTCAAGTGATTATCGACCATTCCATAGGGATGTGGTACATAAACAAGCAGGAAGGTACAAGGTTGTACTCCATATGAAGGTTTTCTGTGATGGCTTAGCAGGTAGCTGTACAGCATTACATAACCCTTCAACCATGTTACATTCCATCAAAGCAAAACGTAGTGGCATACAAGCTGAGCAGGACCAGGACAGACCCTCACAAATGAAAACTGAACAAGGGGATCTTTCGGTATCTGATCCATTTGTGGTAAACACCTCAGATAGATCTGTTTGCCTCCTTTCTAAATAGTTCACTAAAGAAATTCTGCTCCAGAGCTCCATGTAAGCAACCATGGAAAAGAGATGCATATTCATTCCCTTGGACAGGAATGTGCTTTTATGCTTTTCCACCCTTTCCACTGATATTCAGGGTGATTCTGAAGATTCAGGATGACTCTCCAAAATTGTTATACTGACTGTCTTTTGACCTAGGCAACATTGGTTCTCCCTTCTTATGGAATTGACCAAGGGGAATTACCACAAGCTTCCTCACATACTGGATCTACTCATACAAGACTAGGGAAATCTGATGCACCCCTATCTTAGTAAAGTTCAACTGATTCCCTGGATGATTCAGTTTTTAATACCTTTTAAGTACCTTTTTTCTGAGGATGTGTGCCAGGTACAAAAGGAGGCAAGAAAACCTGCTACTGGAAAATTATATATTGGTAAGTGGAAGCGATTTTCTAGTCTGTGTCTAGTAATAACCAGAGGCCCATCAGTGATTTTGTACCACTGGTGCTCTAATGTTTGTGCAGGTTACTTTCCTCTAGCATCTCTTACTCATCAGCAAAGATTAATCTCACAGCCATTTCAGCATGTCTGTCCATGGATTCCCCTCTTTTAATACAGTCTCATGTGAAAATAATTTTGAAAGGAGTGTTGCATACCAAGCCTCCTAGAAAACAGTTAGCTCCATCTTGAGTTCTTAACCTCTTCCTCACCTTAGAAATTGCTCCTCCAGACTTCAAACTAATAAAGACTGCTGTCCCATCTCTAACCTCTCTCCAATTGCAAAAATGTTTGAAAAACTTGTATATAAGCAATTACTTAATCACATCAACAATTCTGAGTTACTGATAAACAACACAGTTCCCATAATGCCATTAGAACTACCACAGTGCTCCTGTCAGCTGCTAACAATATACTGTGCAACTGAAATGAAGGATCTGAAGTAGGATATTCATTTGTCTGCAACCTGTGGGTTATGGATCCGATATCGGATCCGAACCGGCATGGTTTTCCAGCTATGGATCCAAGCTCTCAGCTCCTCCCCTCACCCATAATGCCCTGCTCTACCCTCATGACCTCAGATCTCGTTTGCCGCGCTGGTGACTGGATTGGTATTCATAGCTCTCAGCTAAGTGGTCATTTATTACTTGTTAAAACAGAAAATTTAAAGTTTTTTTTGGTTTTTCTGTGTGAAAGTTTAGGTTTCCCTCCTTGATAGTTTTATTTTGAGTTAAATTAAGTAATTTTTTTTACCTCCCCTCGCTGTTGCGTAGAGTGCGTGTGTTGGGCCTGTGTGTCTTTTTGTTTAAGTTACTTTTAGTAGCTTTATAGATTATGGCTGATCAGCCTAAATCTATTTTCTCGAAATGCTCCGAGTGTGGCCATAAGCTCTCACCGGCTGATGGCCACACTCGGTGTGTTAAGTGTCTCGGGGTTGAACACCTCACATCTGGTTGTTCCATTTGTGCAGGGTTCAACCCCAGGGCACTGAGGGAGCGGAGGTCCAAGCTTGTCTTGGCGGGTCTTTTACCGCCAGACTCGGCTCCGGCCTCCGCTCCTTCGGGAACAACTGTGGCTACGGTTGTTCCCCCTGTGGCACCCCCTCCTGCTCCTGGGACTCAACCTCCCGTTTCTGGAGAGGAGAGGGATGCTAGAAAAAAGGACCGGAGGGAGAAGCACCACAAGCGGCGGGCCGAGACCTCTGTTTCGGCCCCGCCAGCCAAGCGGGCTTCTCCCCCGGCTCCGTTGTCGGCTCGGTCTCCTCCTTCTCGGCTCCGGTCCCCTGTGTGCTTTTCACCGGGTCCTGAGGAGGAGGAGACCCGATCTCCGTCGAGGCTATCGAGGAGGCACTCCAGGCCTACCTCGGTAGCCTCGTCGAGATCTACACATAGCCTTTCTGATGCTGATCTGGACCGGATGATGAGAAGGTTCATCCAGGCCCAGATGCAGATGGGAGTGCTCTTGCCTCCCCCCCCCTCTGGGGGGGAGCTCAACACCCTTTTTTAAGCCTATTGCTCCTTCTCCGACCCGCTATCCGGGTTCGGAGCAGCTGGAGCCGAGCAGCTTCGGAGCCGGGGGTGGGTCGGCGCCGATAGTACTTGGTACTTCGGATCCGACCCTGCCCTCGAGTGCGTCGGATCCGACCTCTCGGAGCCTGGATCCGAGCCTCGGATCCGGGGGGATCAGTGCTCCTTCGGCGCCGTCTGTGTCGGAGCGTACTGTCCCTTCGGATCCGGCGCCGGCTCCGGTCCACTCTTCGGATCCGAGGGGGAGCCGATTGTCGGATCCTTTGGTCGAGGTCGGCTCCCCTTCGGCTTTTGATGTAGTGGAGAGGGCTCTGTTGAGGGTCTCCGGACCCCCGGCACTTGTTCTGGCTCCGTCCCGCGCTCCCTCTGCACTGGGCCAGGCTTCCACCATCCGGCCCCTGGGACAGCCCGTTTCTGTGCCCCAAGTTGCTCCTATGGAACAAATTGCTGCTTGCGAGGACTCCTCTGACAGCCCCCCAGAGGAGGTCCCTCGCAAGCATACGTGCAAAAGGAGGCACATTGACTCCCCCGAGTCTCTCACAGAAGACACGGACTTGGAGGAAGGGGAAGGCTCCCCACGGTCACCCCCCGAGGATGTCTCCTTTGGAGACATCATGGAAATGCTCCGTATAAGGGGGGGGTGGTCTGCCCCCAAGTCTTCCTCGGACGAGTCCGTGTTCTTGGAGGCATTTGAAACGGGCCCGTCTACCTCTTGGGTGTCCCCCCCTGCCGACCCCCTGGTGGACCTTATTACCACCAGGGCGTGGAAGGAACCGGACACCGTGGAGCCAATTCCCAAGAGACCGGATAGGATCCTTAGTCCGCCATCCGACCGGACCCATTGGAGTAAGGGGCCTCCGGTAGATGCCATGTTGACGGCTGCGGCCACAAAGAGGGAACTGGCTCAGGAGAGTCACTCAGTCCACCCACCGAGCAAGGAGTCTCGGATGATGGACCGCTTGGGGAAGCGGATGTTCAGTTCGGCGACCTTCTCGGTAAGGGCGCTGAACTATTTGGCACATGTCATTAGGATGCAGCGAGATCTTATTAAGGAATACGCTGCATAGTCCATTTCGGAGGAGGACAGAGTTCTGCACTCCACCCGTATGGCCACTCTTAGGTCAGTTACAAATACTTCTATGCGGCTACTCTCCCATGCAACGGAAGGCGCCGCTAGAGCTGCGGGGACAGGACTGGTCACTAGGCGTCAGGCCTGGCTCCGTCACTGCGATTTTCTGAGCCCTTCAAAGCGTCGTTTGCAACGCCTTTGATGGTTCTGCTCTGTTTGGCAAGACCGTTCATGACGTTGACCCAGAGCGAAAGGACGGAAGACGCTGTCTGCCGTCGGAATCCACTTCTCTGCACCCCAGAGGCCCTATTCTAGGAACCAAAGGGTCAGAAGAAGATGTGGTTCCGGAAGTCGCAGCAGTCCCAGCCTGCTCCGGACAACCAGTCCTTCCGTGGCAGAGGAGGACAGGGAGGACGCCGCCCTAGAGGCAGAGGGGCTCCCAGAAACTTCGGGTCCAGGGAACCTTTCTCTGAACGGCCCGCGCAGCAACCCTGAGGGGTTGCCCGATTGCTCTACTCTGGAGGCAGTCGGGGGACGTTTTTCGGGGCACCTAGCGGCATGGGAGTCCATAACATCGGACCGCTGGGTTCTCCAAATCATATCCAGAGGATATCGCATTCCTTTCCTTCACCTTCCAAAGTTGAAGTCCCTCCCAGACGTCCCACCCGGTCAACGGGAGGCCGCTTTGGCAGAAATTGGCCATCTGCTAAAGAAAGGAGCCATCCAGCCCGTTCCCCCAGACCAGATCGGATCAGGGTTCTACTCCAGATTCTTTTTAGTGCCAAAAAAGACGGAGAACTAAGACCAATCCTAGACCTCTCTCTCTTGAATCTGGCAGTCCCCAAAGAAAAATTCCGAATGGTCACTCTGCAATCTATTCTCCCCCTTCTGGGAGAAAAGCACTGGATGTGCTCGATAGACCTCAAGGACACGTACTACCACATCCTGATGGACAGGCGCTCCAGGAGGTTTCTCCGCTTCGGCTGGGAGCCAGTCACTACCAGTTCGGGTCCTTCCCTTTGGTCTCACCACAGCCCCAGGGTGTTCACCAAAGTATTAGCAGTGGTAGCCGCCGACCTGAGGCTTCAGGCGGTGCAGGTGTTTCCATACCTGGACGACTGGCTTCTTACCGCCAACAAGGCATCTACTTCTATTGGCGAGACTCCTTTCTCCATCTTGCTCCCTTTCTGGGCATCACAATAAATACAAAGAAATCCAACCTGGCCCACACAGTTCTTAGATTTTATAGGGGCCAGGCTAGACACAAGGAGTTTACGAGCCTTCCTCACTGCGGACAGAGTTCTAAATCTGCAGCTCCAGGTGCGGGCCATTCTCCAGTCAAGTTCTGTTCCGGCGGAGTTGGTCCTGAGGGCTCTAGGGTCCATGGCATCGGCTATAGCACTTCTTCCTCTTGCCAGGCTCAATATGCACATTCTACAGTGGACGCTCTTAGTACAGTGGTCATACCTTGCTCTCCCCATGCATCATCCCATAGCGATCAGCAAGGCTTGCAAGCGGTCCCTCTTGTGGTGGCTCCACTCCCCGGATCTCCACAAAGGCCGCCCATTTTGTGCTTCTCCCCCTCTCGCCACGGTGACCACGGACGCCTCCCGCCTCGGGTGGGGGCACTTTATGGCCGGACAGTCCAAGGCACGTGGAGCGATTCAGAGACCTTACTGCATATCAATGTTCTAGAGATGAGAGCAGTGCTCTTAGCGTTGCTAGCACTTCAGGACTTTCTTCCCTTGGGAACAATTGCGATTCAATCGGACAACATGTCTGTTGTCTGGTACTTCAACAAGCAAGGGGAACAAGGTCTTAGCCTCTTTGTCGAGAGGCCATGAGAGTTTGGGAATGGGCAATCTCCCCCAATCGCTTTCTAATAGCAACGGACATTCGGGTCGGTCCAACATCCTAGCGGACAAGCTCAGTCGCACCATTCTGACCCCTTACGAGTGGTCTCTCAATTGTCAAGTAGCGGACGCATATTCGCACGGTGGGGAACCCTTCATGCGATCTTTTGCTTCTCCCTCAAACACCAAGTGCGACAGTTTTTCGCTCTAATACCTCCTCCGGAGGTACCCCAAGAGACGCTCTGGTGCATGCTTGGCCACCCGGTCTTCTGTATGCCTATCCACCCTTGCCTCTGATGCTCCAAGTTTTTCAGAAAGCCTCTCGGGTGGGTTGCAGAATGATTCTCATTGCTCCATTCTGGCCTCGACAGATCTGGTTCCCCTTCCTAAGGTCTCACTCGGTGAATCCTCCTTGGATTCTAGATCCCATCCCGGATCTGATATCCCATCCATCCTGCATTCCTCCTCCGAATCTGGACAACCTGAAGCTGACCGCTTGGCTGCTCCAGTTCCACTCTTGATAAGGACTCGGTATTTCATCACCGGTTAAAGCAATTTTGGTGGCAGCTCATAAACCATCCACTAGAAAGGTTTACGAAGCAAGTGGAAAGCGTTTCTCTTTGTGGGCGGCAAGGCCTGAATCCCTTCACGGTTCCTCTTCCTTTAGTGCTTGACTTTCTAACCACTCTCTTTAACGATGGTGCCAGCAGTTCCACAGTCAAAGTACAACTGGCGGCAATTTCTCACTATCACATTGGCCATGACTCTAATCCTCTTATGTCAGCCAAATTGTGTAAAATTTTTCTTAAAGGTACTTTTCTTCTCAGGCCCCCTATAAAACAAGCAGTTCCTCCTTGGGACCTCTCTTTGGTTCTACAGGCCTTGACCGCCCCCCCTTTCGAGCCAGCGGCTACGGTGGATCTCAAATTCTTGTCCTACAAGACAGCCTTTTTGGTAGCCATTACATCGGCCAAGAGAGTGTCTGAACTTCAAGCATTATCAGCTAAACCTCCTTACTTGGTATTTCATCCGGACCGTGTCTCCCTCAGGACCAACCCGTCCTTTCTTCCTAAAATCGCTTCTGAAGCAAACATCAATCAGTCCATTAACCTCCCTGTTTTCTTCCCTAAATATGAAAACAAAGGTGAATATAAGCTACATTCACTAGATGTTCACAGGCAACTTAGATTTTATCTGAACAGGACAGCTGGTCATAGGCAATCAGACCAGATGTTTATTTCCTTTGCAAAATTCAATTTGGGCAAGCCAATCTCTAAAGTTTCTCTGTCCCGCTGGATTTCACAGTGCATTTTATTGGCTTATCAAGCTTCAGGAAGGCCGCACGGAGGGTGTTCATGCCCATTCAACCCGGTCAGTATCTACCTCGGCAGCCTTCAAGGCTAGGATTCCTCTAGATGATATTTGTGCAGCAGCCACGTGGGCTTCATCTCATACGTTTATTTCCCACTATAAGTTGGATCTTGCATCTAGGGTAGAGCATCCTTTGGCTCAGCGGTGCTCGGAATATCCTTCCATGATGGCGCCCAAGATTCAGGTAGCTGGGGACTCTGTCCCACAGGTTGCAGACAAATGAATATCCTACTTCAGATTTAGAAGTTATGTACTCACCATAACGTTCCATCTGAGTAGGTGTATTCATTTGTCTGCAACCATCCCGCCCTCCTATCCCCCTGGCCTTTCAGTTTCCTGCATATTCTATTTTACCCTTTTTAGGGTGTTGTTGCTTTGGCAAACTCGATCTGAGGTCATGAGGGTAGAGCAGGGCATTATGGGTGAGGGGAGGAGCTGAGAGCTTGGATCCATAGCTGGAAAACCATGCCGGTTCGGATCCGATATCGGATCCATAACCCACAGGTTGCAGACAAATGAATACACCTACTCAGATGGAACGTTATGGTGAGTACATAACTTCTAATTACTGCACTGCTTGAGTATTTATGGATATGGCACATGCCTTTGAATCAGTGGACCATGCAGTTCTACTTAATAAGCTTAGAAGATTTAACTTTGGTAACAACATTATTAATTGGTTTAGTATTTGCATGTCAAACAGATCCTTCCAAACTTTCTCTAATAACCGATAATCGACCACAGGCTACCTAGATTTAAGTGTTCCCCAGGGCTCCATACTTGACCCACTACACTTTTCCCATTTCATTAACAACTTGCCTACTAAATTGTCCTTACTTAATCTTTATGCTAATGACATTCTACTTATGAAGTGCAGTAAATCCATTACTAATTTACAGCAACAATTTCAATCAAGTTTTTCAGAATTATGCCAATGGTTAGCTAATAACACACTTATTATCAGCCCAAATAAAACAAATGTAATGTTATTTTCGACCCCACATAAAAGAGCAAACCTAAAACGCATCCTGCTCATTGGCATGCAAAACATTATCCCTTTTGTTACTGAATATAAATGTTTAGCTGACACACTTGATCCCTTACTCACATTTACAGCCCATATAGACAGTATCACAAATAATGTACTCCCACAAATAAACTCTGCTGTAAGGTCTCTGACTTGCTAACCCACAAAGTTAGCTTAGCTGTTGCTAAGAGCATACTACTCCTCAAATTCAAGTGCTGCCTACCCTTACTAACATTTCACTCTTCCTATAATACCCATAGACTACAAGCTGTAGAGAATAAGGATTTGCTATGCTTGTGAAATTGCATATGCACCATTTTGACCTCATAAAATGTATTAACTGTCTCTCCATAGTAGATAGGTTCATTTTCCTTCTGAATTTCCTCATTTTCAAAATACTGAGCCTAGGGTATTGCTGTCCTCTTCAGTCCTAACTACCACTCAGGAAACATTCTTGCCCAGTAAGAGAAAATGCTGGTGATGGAACCCTTCTTATCCACCCATCTCAGGACCCACCACCTGGAACCACCTTCCCAAAGAAATCAGGACACACTCTACTTTAAGTGACTTCAAAAAACAGTATAAAAGAACCTTAGCAATAAAAGTATATGTAATGACTTTATGGACAATGGTTAATAATTCAAATGTCTATGACTGTAATCATGCATTACAGTAAAACTGTATGTATATATATTTAACATAATATAATTTTACTGAAAATTGCTTTGACATAATTGTGTTGTCCTTTGATGCAACTGTTCTGTAGTGGTGATACTGCCTTAATTAATTCATTATATCTTACATTCCTTTGTCTGTTGTATGCTATGTTCTATTTCTGTATGCATCTGTTTGAGGAGTCCAGGTCATGGCTGAAAGGGGTCAAATAAAACAAATGCAATGTTATTTATAAATAATTAAATAATTGTGTCAGAAAAAAGTTACTCTTGCTCCATTTGAACCAGCTCATCAGGTTGACTTCATATTGCTCTGACATCTATCAAAAGAGAATTCTGAATTACAGGCTGTTGTGGTGAGTTAACCCTACCTTATTTTCCATAATGACAGGGTTTCTTTATGAACCAGTACTTAATTTCTGCCTAAAATGGCATCCACATTTACTTTGAACCAAACTGTCCATTTCACTGTCTTCTTGAGATTATTAACATGTAAAACAGGGTTACTGATTGTTCTGAATTCTGCAAGAGGAGTATCTGAGGTGCAAGCTCTTATGGTGGGTCAACAGTATCTAATTGTTCACAAAGATAGAGTTTCCTTAAGAGCCAGTCCTTCATTTATGCTTAAACTGGTATCTGAGTTTACTTTGAACCAAGTTATCAGTCTTCCTGTCTTCTTTCCAAAAAGTAAAACCAAGATATGGAGTGTCATTTCTACCCTGGATGTCCACAGACATTTCTGGTACTACCCTGACAGAATTAAATCTGTTAGGAACCTTGTTATCTCTTATCCCTTTACTGTCATGATAAAGCTAGACATAAAGGATGTATATAATCAGATCAGGGTTGGGAGGGTGGCCTAATGGTTAAGGTGTTTGCCTTACAAGCAAAAGGTGCAGGGTTTGAGTCTCACAAGGGATAATTGGCTAGGCTTAAAATGGCTCGCAAGGGCAGTTTGCTTATTAATCTATGAACCTATGAACTCTGACCAGTTGTTAATTTCTTGTGACAGTAAGAAAAAAGAACATCCTGTGTCAATGCAGACTGTTTGTAAATGGTTGTCTCATGCTTTTACCTGTTATTATACCCACCAAGTAAGGCAACTCCAGGCAGGGTGAAGGCTAATTCTACCAGGACCATGGCTTGATCCAAGGCTTTTTTTGGAAATTATTAAATTCTGGGGTATACTAGCAGCAACTCAGTCCTTTGTGCATACTTTTACAAATCATTGCAAACTAGATTCCTTCTGCAGATCTAGGTCAGGCTTTGCAAGGAGCATTCTGCAGGCATTCCTGAGCCCAACTCTTTCCTCCTCCCTTTGGACATCCAGAGTATGAAGAATTCTTTCTCCCTTCTTTTGGGGTCCTGGGAAGAAGACAAGGGTCCAGATTCCCAAAGACTTGCACTCATTGTAAGCAATGGTAGTCTTCCCATGTAGCTATGACTACTGCAGCAGGGATCAATATGAAGAACATAGTACAGTTGTGTAAGTAAATTTACCATAGCAGTAGATGTTTGAAAAAATCACTGCTGCAGTAGCCACTGCTTCCCTCCATCCCCCTTATTTTTATATCTTTGTTGCTGGAGTGAGAACTTCTTAATTTAGTTTATTAGCATTGTCTGTTTCAGGGGTCTCGCTTCCCGATCTTAGTTAGCATGAAAACTCTGAAGGGCATGGCATCCAAACTACATTTTTTTCTTCAGCTTAGCTCAAGCTGTATAAAGGTTTGGGCATGTGGAAGGTGCCCTGGAAGCTTTGGAATATGGTCAGCTGTTATATCCTCTGCAGGATTTACCCCATGTAAGTAAGGCTACTGCAGCAGTGATCATTCAAACATCTATTGTTATGGTAGGTTTATTTACACAACTGCACTTTTTCTCCAGTTCTGGATCAAATGTTATCTCAAGGCACCATAAAACCAGTGCCTTCTTTCTAAGCAAGCAAAGTGTTTTATTGAAGGACTTTTCTAATGTGAAAGAAAAAAAGGAACTTGGGGTCCTGTGCTAGACCTCTTCTTTCTCAGTCTTTTTATCAAGGTCCCAAAGTTCAAAATGTTATCCCTCTAGACCTTGTTATCTCTTATCCCTTTACTAACTGTCATGATAAAGCTAGACATAAAGGATGTATATAATCAGATTCCCAATGGCAAATATTTCAGACTTTTTTAAATTATAAACACAATTCACAGAGACCAAACCAGTAAATCCAAAAATCCGCATACAAGACTGGAACCAGTGAAAGTACGTCAACAAAAAGTTTTTATTTAACATAAGGTTAGCGCTTTCATCCGGTGTCAATCACCAGACTTCAACAGATCTGAGACCAGGTCTGATGAAGTCTGGTGATTGACACCAGATGAAAGTGCTAACCTTGTGTTAAATAAACATTTTTTGTTGACATACTTTCACTGGTTCCAGTCTTGTGTGCGGATTTTTTTAAATTATCTTTATCTTGTTCATGCTAGTAGTTCTCTCTGTCTTACCCTTTGGACTGTCAACTGCTCTAGGTGTATTTACAAAGTGTCCAGTTCTAGAAAATTGCTTGTTGCAGATGTAAAGGCATTTCAATTTTCCATATCTGGATGTCTTTTTTTTTTTTTTTTTTTTTTTTTTTATATTTGCAGACTCTCTTTCTAAGTTGTCAAGACTGCATGACAAGTGTTCAGAAACTCCTACTCAAGTTTGTGGTTTCAAGTGAGCTTACAAAAGTGTTTTCTTATCCCTTGTAATAGAATAGTTTTCCGGAGATGTCTGCTTGTTTCTCTCCTGGGAAGAACTTTTCTTCTACCAGGAAGAGATGTGCTGGAGGAAGAGATCTTCCTGAGCTTTTCCATTCAGTATCTGATCTGATGTTGTCAATTTTCATTCTATCCCTCAACTGTTGGGCTCGCATCTGACTTTGCTGTTACTTTAGCTTTTGGCCACCAAATAGCTCTTGAGCTCCTCCCTTACCAATAATGCACTGACCCCTAACATACCTCAGATCTCGTTTGCCGCTTTCAGAAATAACACGTGGTTGCCTTCAGCTCTCGAACGATTATTCAGAATGATACGTTTTTTCCAATTTTTCTACTAAAATATATACTCCCTTTTTCTTACAAATGTTCTAATCTCTTTTTACTATTGTTAGTAGTTATTCTTATCTTTTTCTGACTTTACACTAACTTGATGTATTCTTTGTACTATTGTTGGTTTCTCTTTATTTTTTTCCCCTTTTCTGTCTATGGACAAAAGAAAAAAGAGAGAGAATTATTTTCTTCTCTTCGCTGTAGTATTTTATAGTTCACAATGTCAGAAAAAGGGCCTTCAGGTTTAAAGAAATCCCACTTGGCACACGTTGCCTTTATCAGATGCACATTCATTATGTGTTTATTGTCTGGTCCAGGATCACCTTAAAGTTGAATGCCACATATGAAAAAAAATACTTAGAAATGGCAACAGAAGGGCAACAAAAAACAAGTCTAGAGTATCAAAAACTCTGTTGGCTTTAAGATGAAAGCAAAGAATAAAGTTTTTGATACGGTAGACTTGTTTTGGTTTTTTTTATTCTTTTTTGGATTGTCGACTTCTTCATCCTTGGAGCCACCCAAGAAGAACCACGAAGGCACACTAGGTTGAACTCACACTGCATTTTATTCGTCAACACAAGCAGTGAATAACAGTTAAGAAGAAACATAAATTGAATCCGAAGATGACATCTATAGTTTCAGCGCTTGATCTGACAACATCTTCTTAAGATCCAAGTGCTTCAGATCTGATATTCTTACCAAGGATTAGGTACTCACCCACTGTTGATCCTAGTACCTTCCAGAGTTCCTTATTCTTTTTTGAATGCCAGCCTTCTAAGTCCGCATCCTTAGCTTCCTCTCATTCTTCCAGACGTCTGACCAAAGCTGATGTGTACAGGATGATGAGGAGATTTCTCACAGCACAGTTTCAGAAGGGAGTTCTCACAGCTCCTACCCCTTTCGGTCAGGAAGCCTTATTGTGGACTACTCCAACTCTCTTTGCTCCTTCTCCAATTTAGCCACCTGTTCAGAGTCCCTGGATCTGAGTATGCTGCATCCAACTGGATTGGATCTGAAGATATTTGTATCTTCGGACTTCCCTCAGGAGTCCATCATGGAGGATACTGATTTCGATGAAGAAGAAGTGTTCCCCAGATCACCACCTGAAAGCATCACATTTGGAGACAGCAGATGGGTGGTTGGTCCTCCAGTAACCCTTCTGCAGAGGAATTGTTATTCCTGGAGGCCTTTGGAGCTGGCCACTCTACCTCTTGGGTTACTCCACCCACTGATGAGCTCATTGATTTGATCTCTAGATGGGCATGGAAGTAGCCTGAGTCAGGTGAGCCAGTCCCGAAAAGACTAGATCAGATTCTGGCTCAACCTGAAGTTAGGGAATTTTGAGGCAAGGGGGTGCCCATAGATACTATGGTCATGCTGACAGCCACTAAGAACGAACTTGCTGAACAGAATTCCTCTGTCCATTCCTCTAACAGGGAGTCCAGGGTATTGGACAGATTTGGGAAGTGTGTGTATGCTTTAGCGACTTTTTGCCCTTAGGTTGCTGAACTACTTGGCACACTTTATGAGACTACAAAGGGACTTGATAAAGGAACTTTCAAAATCCCTTTCTTGGACCACTACTGTCAAAGCTCTAACTTCTGTGGACTTAAAGTTGGATACCCTTGAATCTATTTCAAATTTTTCCATGAGGCTTATTTTACATACAAGGTTGGTGGGTTCAGGCATTTCCATCAGAAGGCATGCCTGGATGCACTTGCGTGATTTGTGGAGCCTTTCAAGTCCTCATTAATTAGTACACCCTTTAATGGCAGTCTGTTGTTTGGCCCTAAAGTTAAAGACTACTCTCCAAGTGTGAGAAGATGGAAAGTCACTGTCTGCAGTGGGTGTAGGTTTTTTGACCACTCAAAGATCCTTTTCTAGGAATCAATGAGGTAGTTGAAAAATGTTCAGAAAGTCCCAGGGTCTTTTCCAAGATCCACGTGGAGGAGATAGTTCCCCCAGCGACAGAGTGGGGAACTCTAATGGACAATGATGCCCATGTGGCAGAGGAGGCCAGCAGAACCAGGGGTCCAGAGATTCCTTCTCCTGTAGACCCTATCAGAGCTCCTGAAAGGAAGCCGAATTGTCCCCCTCTGGAGGCAATTGGGGGACAATTATCCCTGCACCAGAGAGCCAGACTGGACATCACAAAAGATACATGGGTGTAGAGGATTATTTCCAGAGATTATATAATTCCCTTTCCCTTCCATCTCCATCTGAGTCATCCAAGAGATCCCACCATACCAGATAGAATCTGGAACATACTCAAGATTCTTTTTAGTGCCAAAGAAAACAGGGGACTGGAGAGCAATTTTGGATCTCAGTGACTTGAACAAATCAGTTTGACACAAAGTTTCGGATAGTTACGGTTCAGTCCATTCTGGCCTTTTTGAGTAAGGATGATTGGATGTGCTCGATAGACCTTCAGGATGCATACTATTACATAAAAATGAACAGACAATCCAGAAGGTATTTATGCTTCCATCTGGAAGCCAGTCAGTACCAGTTCAGAGCACTGCCCTTTGCCCTCACCACAGTCCCCAGGGTGTTCACCACATGTATAGCAGTGGTAGCAGTTCACTTGAGACTGCATGGATTCTGAGCATTTCCATACATAAATGACTGGCTCATTACTGCCCTGACTAGGCATCTACTAATAAGACTGAGAGATCAGGTACTGTAGATTTGCTCCTATCTGTGGATAACCATAAATTACAACAAGTTTCATTTACAACACACTCAAACATTGGAATTCATAGGAGTGGTTTTCAGCACAATATCAGTGACAGCTTGTCTTCTTCTCCTAAGAGTGTAGACTGCCAAATTCCAGGTCAGGAAAATAATTTGCTGCACCAAAATTTCATATAAGAATTCTTCAGTGGATGCTAGCAACACATTGGTCAGTCCTTTATCAATGCATGTCAGTCCATGTATGCAAGAGATACCTTTATTGGTGGGCTCGATCAGATTAGGTTCTACAAGGCCATCCTTTCATTTTCCCTCAGCCCAAGGCTATAGTGACCATGGATGCTTCCCACATTGGGTGGGGGAGGCACTTCCTGAGGAAAACTGTCCAAGGCACTTGATCCCCCGAAGAGGCCAATATGCATATCAATGTTCTGGAAATGAGAGTGCACTTGATCCCCCAAAGAGGCCAGTATGCATATCAGTGTTCTACAAATGAGAGCGGTGCTTTCATCATTGCAGGTCTTCCAAGACTCTCTCCTTTTCGGGACAGTTGTGATCCAGAAAGACAACATGTCAGTAGTTTGGTACATCAACAAACAAGAGGGAACCAGGTCTTACCCCCTTTTGTCAAAAAGTCCTCAGAGCATGGCAATTGGCGATCTCTTCCAACTGCTTTCTGATAGCCATGCACATTCTGGGGAAGTCCACTGTAATAGTGGGGCCAGCCTTGCTGTGATCTTTTTGCATCTCCTCTAAACAACAAGTGCAGCAGCGTTTTTGCCGCAATCCCTTCACCAGGTGAATCACTGAGGGACATTGTACTCCAAGACTGGCCCCTGGTCTCCTCTATACCTACCCCCCATATCCCCAAATTTCTCCAGAAAGCAGCCTGGTTGAAGGTCAAAGTCATCCTCACTGCACGTTACTGGCCTCACAGATTTGGTTCCCCTTCCTTTGGCCTCATCTACTTTATCCACCTTGGATTCTGGATCCAATTCCAATACTCCTGTCTCACCCAGCAGGCATAATTCATCCTGATATCTCAAACCTCAAGCTAGCAGCATGGTTTCTTCAGTTCCTTTAATAGCCAGACAACCGATGCTGTCTTCCCCTGTCTGTCATATACTTTTATCTTCTCATAAAGCATCTACAAGAAAACTTTACAGAAGTAAATGGAAAAGATTTGTTTTTTGGGCACATCATAGGTTCATAGGTATTGGCCCTAGGGCCTATATAAGCCTAGCCAAAGGTACCCTGGCTTTAGCCACCCAAGAAAATTATTTTCCTGTGCCACTGTTGAGCAGAGCCACAGAAGTGATCCCCGGGGTGAATTTCCTATCTCCCATCCAATCCTCAAGATTTTTCTTGAACAGTGTTAATGAGCAGCTTTGTTTGATATAGATAGGTAGTTTGTTCCAGAGTATGGGAAGTCTCTGGGACAGGAATCTATCCCTCCAGCAGAAAGACATAGACCCCTTTTCAGCTCCTGTACAAAGTGTTCTTGAATTTTTGGCAACAATCTTTAATGAGGGAGCTAGCTCCTCAACAATTTGAGTTCACTTAACAGCAATCTTTAACTTTCATATTGGATTTGACAATTCTTCCTTGGCTTCATCTAAGCTTTGTAAAGCTTTTTGAGAGGCACTCTCCTGCTGAGAATTCCATATAAAGCTCCTACTCCACCATGGGATTTACATATGTTACTGCAGGTCTTAATTCATTTTCCCTTTGAACCAGCAGCAAAATACAATCTTAAATTCCTGACCTGGAAAGCTATCTGTCTTGTGGCTATTACCTCAGTTAGAAGAATTTCAGGATTTCAAGCAAGCAATGTTGTCTAAACCTCCTTACTTGATTTTTCATAAGGATAGAGTAGCATTACGTGCCAATGCTCCTTTCCTTCCTAAGGTGCTGTCAGAATCCAATATTAACCAGTCTATTAATCTGCCAGTATTCTTTCCTAAATTTGCAAACAAAGGTGAAAATATGTTGCATTTACTGGATGTCTATATAGAACAAAAGACATTAGGATGACATATCAATTATTTGTGTCCTTTGCAGATTCTAAATTGGAAAACACAGTTGCAAAGGTAGCTTTAGGCAGATGGCTGATGGATTGCATATAATTTATCTACAACAAATCGGGTCTACTTTTACCAAAACCTTTAAGAGTCCATTTAACTAGGTCCATGGCTACTTCGTTGGTGTTCCTCTCTAGGGCTTTCATGGATGACATGTGCAGCTGCAACTTGGGACAATCCTCATACCTTTTTTGCTCATTACAAACTAGATCTGGTCTCCAGGGGGAAGAGCAACCTTTGGCTTAACTGTGCTCAGGAATGTCCTTCCTTAGAGTCCCCCCAGGAATTTAGGTAGCTGGGGACTCTGTCCTGACAGTTGAGGATAGAATGAAAATTGATAACATCAGATAAAGAAGTTATGTTATGTACTCACCATAATGTTCCATCTATGCTGTCCATTTTCATTCTTCCTCAACTTCCCACCCACTAACCCCCAGCCTTTTTCACAATGATTTCTGGAAGAATGAGAGTGTAAAAGGAACACCACTATCCTTCATGCTGAGCTTCACCTATGGCTTCTTCTGTTAGGAAACTTATAGTAGCACTTCCTACTTTATGCCAAACAGCAAACAAGATTTGAGGTATGTTAGGAGTTGGTACATTATGGGTAAGGGAGAAGGTCAAGAGCTTTTTGGTGGCCACAAGCTAAAGTAACAGCCAAGTCGGATCCGAGGATCCGATCTGAACACAACAGTTGAGGAAGAATGAAAATGGACAACACAAATAGAATGTTATGGTGAGTACATAACTTTTTTTTTATCTGCCAAAGAATTTATGATTCTAGGTTACATGGCTTCTGTGACTATTGTGATTTTTTTGGCCAGACTTCATATGAGGAAAATTCAGTAGTACCTCATGTTGGACTGGCCTCATTCTTAACATTATGCTTTCAGATTCCATTTCTGGGGGTTGTAAGAAGGGAAGTACTATAGTGGGTGGAACAGGTCTCTCTCAGTTCAGGTCACCCCTTCTCCCTTCCACCTCCACTTCAGTCTGACACAACAGATACTTCAGACTTTGCCAGGAGGGGGGAGACTGTATTAAAAGGAGTGAAAGTGGAAGGTTTGTAGATCAAGTAGAACAGACAGATGCACATCAATGTCAAAGAGTTGATGGCAGTAATAAAGCCTTGTATCATCTCTGGTCACCAGGACCTCTGCAAGTTATTACAGACAACTCCACAGTGATGTAGTACATAAACAAACCAGGTTGGGTGGGTCGGGGTGGGGGGGGGGTAACAGGTACTTGATCTCATTCCCTGGAGAGTTGCTGTGATCTCCTGGGAGTTAGCAACACAGTATAGTTTGACAATTCAGGCTTTGCACATTACATCAGAGCAAAACATATTTTAGCAGACAAGCTGAGCAGGACCAGAACAGACCTTTGCAAATGGAAACTGCACCTGGGGTCTTCCAAGAATTGATTCAGCTGTGGGGAGCACTTCAAGTATAGATCTGTTTGCCTACTTTCAAAACAGACAATTAAAGAAATTCCGTTCCATGATTCCTTGAAACCAGGACTGGACAGAAATGTTCCTCTCTCTTTTTTCCACTGATAGCCAGGGTTCTTCTAAAGATTCAAAAGGAGTCCCCAAAGATAATGATGGTCACTCCCTTTTTAGCCCAGGCAACAGTGGCACTACTTCTTTTGGTGATGGCCAATGGCAATACCACAGATTTTCTCACTTACTGGATTTACTCAAACAAGATAAGGGTTAGTTAATGCTCTTTGACCTGAAAACTCTTCAGTTGACTGCCTGGATGATAGAACTTTACTAAAAGTCTAGCCACCTTTTTTTGAGGATGTACATCAGTTTTTGAATAAGGCTAAAAAACTTTCTGCCAGGAAGTCATATATGTGTAAGTGGAAAAGATTTTCTGGTTGGTTCCATTCCAAGAACCAGGACTCTCCTAAGGCCATGTTGTCTCTGGTTCTTGATTATTTGTGTGTGTCATTGTACTCTGGCCTTTTTTATACTCTTCTGTTGAGATTCATCTTCTCTGCCCTTGGATCACTCCCTTTCTTCCTGTCCTCAAATAAAGCAGTTTTTAAAAAGTGTTTTACATATTCATACACATAGAATGCAAATTGTTCCTCCTTTTCTTTGGGATCTTAACTTTGTGCTTGAAAAGCTAATTATTCTTCCATTTAATTCATCTCTTCAGGATGATTTGAGGTTCTTAACATGGAAGACTGTATTACACATTGCCATGACTATTGCAAGAAGGATATCTGAGTTACAAGCTCTTATGGTGAAGTCACCCCTACCTCATTTTTCATGAGGACAGGATTTCTTTGAGAGCAAATCCTTCTTTTATTCCTAAAGTAGTTTCAGAGTTTACCTTGAGCAGTCCGTTAATCTCACTGGGCCAGATTTTCAAAAGATTGTCGGTGTAAATTACGTAAATTCTTGCTCTTGGCATAAGTGACTTACTCCCAGGAGTAGGTAATTTACTCTGAGAGCAAGTATTTTGGAATCTGGCCCAGTATAAGCCTGCTTTATAGATAGGGTTTGCACTGCAATTACACTGAGAATTTGTCTTTTGGAATTGGGGCAGGCTTGCACTGAAGTGAGTCACTTACACTGAGAGCAAGTATTTTGGAATCTGGCCCCTTGTCTTCTTTCCAGGACCCAAAAACAAAGGAGAAAGAATTCTTCATACTCTGAATATCCACAGGCATACTACTCGGATAGAACTTTATCCTTCTTGCCAGCTAATCCGCAGTTTATCTCCTGTGAAGGTGAGAGAAAAGGACAACCAGTGTTTCAAAGCAGACAGTTTTGTGATAGCTGTCTCATGCTGTTTCTTTCTGTTATTCTCACCATATAATCCCGCTGTCAGACAGGGTTACGACCCACTGTTCCAGGTCTTTGGCTTTCTGGAAATGGGTAGACTCTAGAAGTATTCTGGATGCAGCAGCTTGATCCTCTATATATACCTTTAGAAAATATAACAAACTGGATTCCTTTTCCATGTCCAGACCAAGCTTTGCTAAGACTATTCTCATGAGGCTCCTGGATTTTTAATCTACTTCATCCTCACTAAAATGTTAGTGAGTTATGGTAATCTACTCTAATAAGTTAGACCTGCAACAATGATAAAATGTTTAACATAGTACAGTTGTATATATATTTATACACTGTTGTAAATATAGTTATTCTTTTACCTTGCGTACCAAATGTTTTCCTTTCAGGGCTGTTACCTCCCTTCCTGGGATATGCAAGCTTTGAGGTTTTTGGCACTCTAACTGCCTTTTATATGGAGTCCTGCAATAGTGTGTGTGGAAGGTGTCCTTAAGGTTTGAAAAACTGGCTAGTCAGTCATATGCTTGACAAGATATAACCCCAAATAGCTTGGGCTACTGCAACAGTGATCTAACAGAATATCTACTGTTCTGGTAGGTTTTACTTACACAACTGTACTTTCTTTAATGTGATACACTGTAATGAATCAGATCTTCAAATGCTATTTTTATTAAATATACTCCTCTTGAATTGTGAAACATTTTTAAAGTAAGGCTTACCAGAAATAGTATAACTTTGATTTGTATTTGCAGTGGAACCCAGGATGTGTTTCATTTTGATGTCTGAATTTTTATAGACAGCACTTCTGCATACATTTTTTTTATTTCGTCTCAAAAGTTGTTTTGTTTTGATTGCCCCTGAAATTCCTTGGAAACATAGGTGTGGCAAATCCTGCTTCCTGTTCCAGATCAGTCCAAACCTGTTTATTAAATAAAGCCAGTTAAACAGAGAAATGTACGTTATTCCATATTCAAAAAGCAAACAGAAGAAAGTAAGAGAAGTAACTTAGTCCAGGGCATTGTTTTCTCAATACTTGTCTCAAAATTGCAAGACTTGTGTTTAAATTGTAATAGCCTGTGGCATGTTTAATGGCAGGGCAGCAGAAAGAAAATCTGACTGGAGGAAGAGGAAATTGAAAATGTGGGTTGTACCTGGATGGGATGTGCTAAAGAACCGAGGGAGGCAACATTTGATATTAACATATAGTGTTGCTAGTGGAAATTAAACCATATGTTACAATTACCTATTAAACAGTTGCTCTTTTTGTTTTGTAATTGAACTCCTTTTAATCTGCTGTGTGCCTTTTGAACCTATGTTTTAATGTGGCATGCAGTGTTGCTTTGAATTCCCATTAATGGTATTTGTCACATCTGAACTATTTCTTAAAAATTAAACGTGCTTAAGTCATTGAAACTTAATCCAGAAGATTTTGGTTGTGCCTTACGCCCAACCTAGCAGGATGCTTAAACCTGATACAGCTAAATGCACAGCTTTTTATTTTCCTGTGCATATCAGGAATGGATAAGTCAACAAAACATTGCATGTTCTGTATTACAAATGTGTGTGACATACAGAAAACTCTAGATTCACCCCTTTTTATTCTTATCTGAGAACAAGCTAAGGGAGGGTCCGTTAGGATTTCAGATTTGCTGAAGATAATCATAACAATCTTAAGAAATGTATTGTCAGCCAGATGGTATTCCAAATTTCTTATCATTTCTGGATACAGAATATCTACAGTGCTACTTGATGGAGAGTTGTTTTTCTCTGGTATTGCCATTAAAAAGTACTGTGTTTTTCTCTTAACTGTAAATTCCAAGCCTGTATTTTAGCAGTTGGCCTTGCTTTGCATTAATTCTGAGACAGGAGTGTCTGTTCTAATGGTTAGCTCGCTTCCTGCTGCTTATAATGCATGCATTTTCTTCTTGCTGCTTTTTTGTACTTTTAGCCATTCTTTGTAAACATCTTCTTGCAGAAATTAATTCATAATGGTACTTTTCATTAGCTTTTGTTAATATTGGTTAAAACTGTTGATGCTTTAACTTTTATGTTCCATTTGTGAGTCATATGTGTTCCCCATCTGTGTAAACACAGGTTAAACTGCCAGGAAGAAATGGCAATATGGATGAACTGATCAGAACAAATGGTAAGAAGGGATGTCGACTTGTAATAAAGGATTACATTACTGACCATGAAGGTTAAAAGAACCATGTCAAGGTCAACACTTGCATTTAAAAGTGCTGCTCGGGGTATAATTTTTGATCTGCCTTCTTTCACAAGGATTTTTTGCATCCATCCTTTTTAAGACTTCTATTCATGCTGCCCTAATTCACCACATTAATAAGGTTGTCCTACTTCACCAGTGATTTCTTCATAGTAAAATGCTCGATACTCATAAGCAGTAAAACTAAAATTGCAGCAAAATTCTGAGCTCATATAAAACCTAAACTTTTATTAAAATCCGTAAAATAACATAAAATCCATTCAGGTTATCTCTTCAGTATTCTTTATTGTTTATATCTTATACATATTTTGAATTAAAAATCAACCAGTTCCCCTCACATTTTTTTTTTTTTTACGTAGAATACTACAATTGAACTCCTTATTTGTTGCTGCTTCAGTCACAGCATCCGGCCAGTAACAAACATTGGTGCATTCAATCTTAAAAACTTACATGTCTTCAGACCACATTGCCTGCAAGTATATAAGTTTAGTATTAGTATGTGCACAAGGCAGAGGCAGAGAATATATAGCATAATGTTAATTGGCTATAGATATTGCTCAGTCATAAACATAGCCATTGAGGAAGTCGATTAGTAGACCAGAGAGTTAGTAGTTTGCAGAAGGAGGTAGACTTGAAAAGAGAGAAGAAGATAGCTGCATGATACTAAGCAATATATAACAGCTTAAATAAATCATTGCAGACTGTATGCAGTACTTGCTTATTTGAATAAAATTCTGACCCTAATTCCATGAAAATATGATATTTATAAGTCACACTCATAAAAATGTCAACCAAGAGACCATGAGAGTCTAGTAAATTCATATAACCACTCTTTGTTACTCCAAGGCTGGAATGCTTGTTGCTGGATAGATGGACGGTATTCCTCCTTTAAGAGCAGCATGTAAGAAGAATTTCTTATTTCAGAGCCTCTTTGCAGTGACATTTATGCTGTCCAACCCAAAATAAAGTGGTTCCTTAGTATTTGTAGTATCTGAAGGGTGTCATATGTACTTGAGTCCCAGTACCTGAGAGTGATGGCAGGTGCAGTGAGAGCAAGAGAAGGCAGAAAAGTAAGGCTGCAAATAAGTTTCAGTGGCAGCTTTTTTATGACCCTGTAGCAATTCATTCACTCTTGTAATGTAGGGTGTAGAACTTCATCTCATTCTGCCCTGTGTTTGCAAGGATGGTATTGTTCTGTAACAGAACAGGACGATCATGGTATTGGCTGATAGTACAGATAAGACAATGTTGGATGCAAAAAAAAAATGACTATATTTGTATTCATTTTTTATGGTCATGGGTTCAGCCTGGTTATTGTAGACCAGTTATTCAATAAACTGAACATCAGTGAAGTTAATGAAATTTATCACATCAGTAGGATTTCTGCTTTAAATGGGGTGATTAGTCAGACTCCCACTTTCAACTAACAAATAGAGTAGTGTTTACCCTGTTACCATTCAGAGAAGGGCAGCTGTCAGAGAGACATACATTAAATGTTTCTGAGTCAGCCTGAAGCCTTGCCATTGTGCTTAACATCTCGATATGGAGATGATGGTGTCTTTTGTCTGCATACTGAAGCACAACTGCGTGACTACAGTGCATCTGTAATAATTTCCTGTTAGTAGAGGAAATCAGTAGGCTTTAGGACTGATACTTCTGAAACTCCATTCTGCATCATAGTTGGAGCAGAGAAGGGGATGGACTGTTTTCATCTTCAGTGTTCCAGTTGTTAAGGTAGTTGTTTTACCCAGTAGATGGTTAACAGGTCAGAATTAAGGTGTATAAGGCAACTGAGAAAACTGTCATTATTTACAGCCTTTTTGTCTTAAATATTTCTTGGAATATTGCCTTAACTAGGGTAATTTCATGGTGTGGCCTGGTTAGAAGTCAACTGGTGGACTTTGATTGTTTAAAAAGGACAGCCTTTGGATATGCATGGTCTTTTTCAAGACCTTAGCAAGGGATGAGATTATGAAAGTAGGCCTGTAGTTATTTAGTGTGGCCTTTACCCATTCTCATGAACAGAGATAATTATGACTCCTCTTCTGTAGAATTGAACTTAACCTTCAGTGATGGTTCTGTTTATGAGCCATGTCATGTAGTTTCATGCAGCAGCAGAAACCAGTCAGGTAACCTTAGGAGATAAGCCAAGAACATGTAGGAAGTGTTGTTTTAACTTTGCTTAAGTATACACCTCCATCAGCAACTTGCTTTACTGTTGAGAGAGGGAAGAGCATAGGTTCATAGGTAGGTAGTAGGCTATCGGCCCTGGGGCCTATACAAGCCCAGCCAAAAAGATACCCTGTGTTTTGCCACCCAAGAAAATTATTTTCCTGTGCCACTGTCGAGCAGAGCCACAGAGGTGATCCCTGGGGTGAATTTCCTATTTCCCATCCAGTCATCAAGATTTTTCTTGAAGAGTGCTAATGAGGAGCTTTGTTTGATATAGATAGGTAGTTTATTCCAGTGTATGGAAAGTCTCTGGGACAGGAATCTATCCCTCCGGCATGTTCTGTTTATTGTGGTGACAAGGTTTAGGTCCCTAGAGCGTATAGCTCTGAGGGATTGGGATTTCCTTAAGTGCAGCATGTCCAACAGCTCTGGGTTTGACATAGCTTTGTATGTTAGGCAGAGATCACCTCTGAGTAGGCGATATGCGACGGAGTAAAGCTGGAGTTTTTTGAGACGGTCTGCGTAGGGCATCTGTTTGAGGCCAGTAATCCTCTTTGTGAGGTATTTCTGCGGGCTGTCCAGTTGTTGTAGATGTCTTGTGAGGTACATACCAAAAGGGGCATTGTACTCTATAATGGGTCTAATGAGTGATGAGTAGAGGGGAACAATAACCTCTTTTTTTCTGGATAAGAAACCTTTTGTGATGAGGTGTGCCACGTAGAAGGATTTTCTGACTACTGTGGCGATGTGATTATCAAAGGAGAGATTACAGTCCACCTGTGTCCCAAGGTCTCTTATCACACTTTCGGTGTTAAGTATACTACCGCCTATGTTGTAGTTCATGGGTGCAGAGTTTTTACCAAAGGAGATGACAATGCACTTTTTGGCACTGAGCTTGAGGCCATGGCTTTGACACCAGGCATCTCTCAGTGAGGCCCTTTTGTAGGATGGCCACATCATTAGGAGTTTCGATTATGGCTCCTAGTTTGCAGTCATCTGCAAATTTCGTTAGCCAAAGACCTTCTGTGTTGGCCTGTACTTCAGAGAAGTAGATACCAAACAGGAGAGGACCTAGGACTGAACTCTGTGGTACTCCACTTGTCACTGGTCTGAAGTCGGATTTGGAGTCTGCTACTTTCACGGTGTGGGTTCTGTCAGTGAGCCAGTTGGCAACCCATCTTGTGACATAGGGATTTATACCTAGTTTAGTGAGTTTACCTATAATTCCAGAGTGGGGGATGGTGTCGAAAGCCTTGGCAAGATCTAGATAGGCTGTGTGAACCACCTTACCCTTGTCTACAACTTTGGTGACTGCTTCAAAGCAGTCTATCAGGTTTAGGAGTCATGATCTGCCTTTTACAAACCCGAACTGGGTGGGATCCAGAGTTTGGAGATTACCAATTTCTTTGTTTATAAGTTCCATGATGATACGTTCCATGGCCTTGCAGACCAGGCTCGTGAGGCTAATGGGGGTTAGTTCCTGGGGTCTATGGTGGCTCCCCCCTTGTGGAGTGGGATAACCGTTGCTGTGCACCATTCAGCAGGCACAAAGCCTGAGGTGAGGCTATGATTAAACATGGTACTTAGGTGGGGTGCCAGTTCGTTCTGTAGTTCATGTAGAACGCAGCCTGGGATGTTGTCTGGTCCCATGGATGCTGTGTTCTTGGCTTTGGAGAGTGTGGTTTTTACCTGCGCAGCTGTGATTACAGGAACTTTGCATTCTTCTGGTATAGAGATGGGCTCTTTAGGGGGTGAGAGGGGGGTAAAGTTAGCACTGAACCTATCTGCCAGGATGTTGGCAACATCAGTTGGGTCTGTATATTTAGTGCGATTGTGCTGTAACTCAGAGCAGATCTGAGTGTTGCCATTGAGATTCTTGACATAGCTATAGAATGCTTTGTGGTTGTCTTTAGAATCAGTGGTGATTTTGTTTTCGTAACTAGCTTTAGAGGATTTTATCAGGGATCACAGCTTCTTACTGAGGCTGACCAGGGAGCTTCTGCACTCATGGGATTTTACTCTCTTTTGCAAGAGTTTCTTCCTTCTGTTGTACAGTTTGTTTATGGCAGGGGACCACCAGATTGGCTTCCTTTTTTGAGTATAGCGTCTTGGTTCTGTTTGGGATAGCACGATCCATGCACTCATGTAAGTGCTTATAAATTGCAATTGTGTAGGATTCAGTAGTCGTAACTGTATTGTCCATCTGCATGGGTGTCATGAAGTTCACCACTTCTGTCTTAAGAAGCATGAAGTTGGCTTTGGAGAAATTTTTTACCATGGTTTCCTTAATGGGGGGTGGATATCTAGGGTAATTAGCTTATGGTCGGATCGGACCAATGAGGCGTTGACTTCAGGTGTGGTCACTCATATTGGTAATGACTAGATCTAGGATATTGTTGCCCCTGGTGGGAGTGTGGATAAGTTGATCCAGGGCATTGGAGTTTGTGAATTCCAGAAAGCGTTGAGCGAAGGAGTTGGTACATGAGTAGTTTTCTCAGTTAATGGTGGGGTAGTTGAAACCGCCCATTATTAGGGTGTTTGGTTGAACCCTAATATTTTCCAGTACATCAAGACAAGAGGAGTTGTAGAATCCTGGGGCATGGTGGGTGATCTGTAGCAAGCTATAATTTGGATTGCAGTTTTGCCCAGAGTTAGTTGCACTTGGATAACCTCGGCTGCATTATGCTGAGCAAATAGCCTGGAGGTGTGGATATCCTTAATGAATATGGACACACCTCCGCCTTTGGTGTTCCGGCCCAGGTTACATGGCCGAAAAGTGTGGTATGAGTTATAGCCTGGTAGTGCAGGGGTGCTCTCTGGAGCCTTGAACCAGGTCTCAGTCACTGCACAGATATCAATGTTCTCCATTTTAAGGAGTGCCTCGAGTGAGTGTGTTTTGAGATTTAGACTTCTAGCATTGAGTAGCATCACCCTCAGTTTTTGCTTGCCTGTTCCTGTTACAGAATAAACTGGCTGTGGTCTCTTGTCATTAGATGGATGATAGAAATTTGAGATTACAGGCAAATAGTAATGAACCATTAGTCAGGTAATCTATGGAGAATATCTGCCATAAGATAATAGTGAAATCTTGCTGATATCATTTGGAAAGTTTCGCCTGTGTAGTGAGTTTTAAGTGTTAGGAATATATGCATTACGGAGAGTCCCTGTTCAGTTTCAAGTTGCAGGGATGTTCACAGCTAAAGGCTGTTATCTTGTCTTGCTGTGACATCCATTGGCAAATTAACTGGTATGAATCTGCCTTAAGTCCTGTATTGAACATTGCCATCTTCAGTTCAGTGGCAGCATGCAAGCTTACTGGTTAAAGTTTCTGTCTCAGAACATCAGGATCCTGAGTTCAGTCATACAGTCCAGTTATTTGTATGTGTATCATGCGCCTGTTTTTCATGTATCAATGTAATCTCCACATACCGGCTCCAAAAACTGCTGAATGATTGCCTTCTACAAGTTGTTCATACATATTAGATTTAGCCTTGCCTTTGTGGTGGAAGAAAGGGTTCTGAGAGAGAACCATGTCACTTTTGCAGTTAACAGATACAGAAAGTTAAAAAGATCTTCCTTCGAGAGGGTCATTGTAGCTATAAATCTACGACATTTGGGTTTACCCACAGTCTGATTACCTGATGGTTCATCTGACTTACTAAAGCTGTTCCCCTTACTTCTGAATGCCAGCTCTGCTTTCATATTTGCACAGACACTGACATAGGTGGTGGCAGCCTCCTATTTAAATCTAACACTGGCATGTGCTATCTTTAGTTTTACTAAAAATTTTTGTTGTATAGTTCACATATGGTGACCTGCATTTTTGAAATATGTAACAAAATTAATTTAATGAAAAGGTATATGTCATCATATTCAAATTCTGCAAGTAAAGAACATTTCTTTCCAGAACTGAATGACAAGTGTGCTTGTGTTAGGCAGATTGTAACATTTACCACACCCAATGCTTTTTTTTTTTTTTACACTGGCAACTCAGAATTGTGTGGTATTTGTCATAAGTCTTATAAAGCCTCTAGATTAAGATGTTTGAAAGCTCTTGTTTAACAGAAGTATAAAAACAAATTTCAAACATACCTCTCAACCCGGAAACATCAAAAATCTGGACAAAGGCCCATGAAAAATAGGTACAAATCTGTACGCTGAACATGAAATTTGCATACATAATTATGTAACCCCTGCCCAATTCAATGGAGTTGTGGGGTACCAACTTTCCAGCACAAATTGAACAACAGACAACCAAAATATGGCCCCAGCCCAGACCCTGTAGTAAATTATTTTTTTCTTTTGAAATGTGTAGCAATGATGTTCACTGGGAAGGGAGAAGATGATGAACCTTAGGATTTTGTTTTTGGTGACTTGCAGTATGTGGGTTTTGTAGTAAAAGTAGGTTATTTAATGGTAGGCAATATTCTAATCTTAGCAAAAGAATATTAACAGTTTGCTAGGATGGGAGACCTCCAAAAGTTATTCTTCATGGCCCACTGATCAGTGGCATAGCTTGAGTTTATGCCACCCACCCCCTCACAAAATCATGGTGAAATGGGACCCCCATACACAGCCCCCCCTCCACCACAGCCATTCCAATTTCCTGTTACTTGGCTATTTTGCCCCATTTACCATAAAAACTGTAATGTGCATACTGCTTTACTTCTACAATGATTATTTGATTATTTGGATAAATTGGATTTCATTTAAAACTTTTATTTTATAGCACAAACACTAGTAGACATCTGTTAAACACAGGCATACAGTCTCACACTGAAAATAGACTTGGCATTAAAACATCTCTGCCCTTGAAACTCACATTCCTTAAAACAGCATTGAAAAACCCACATTCAAAGAAAATGCATCTGGTCAGTGGCAGGTAAAGATTACCTTTAATCATAGGTCCATTGCACATGAAAAGTACATGTGTTCTTTGATACATGTTCCTGATTGTATTAAATTACATTCCTTGTATAATATAGCACACTTTTTAGAGCACATTTTAAATTTATTGTTTTGAACACTTTTCCAGTATGCAATGAAACAAAATGCATGAACCAGTAATGACAAAACTGCCCAGTTCAGAACATTTCCATCATAAAAGTCTGCTCAAACTTCTACAATTCACCAGTATCAGTAAATATGCACATTCTCTGCAGAAGTAAAAGTCATCTAAGTAATTCCACATTAAAGAGATCTGCAAGATCTGTAACTAATGAAGAGGTTGCTGATAGCAAACAACTTAATATTTCATTATTTCATCTACAAATAAAGTGCCTGTTGCCCTTGAGGAGTAAATTGCCTATATTATATTAAAAAAATGATAAGATAGTAAGATTGCAATATGGAATGGATAGCAAACTGATAACAGGTTCATAGTTACTTGGTATCTTTTCAAAGAGGACATTCTCAGGACTGCAGCATCCACCCCCTTTAAAAGTACTACACAGTACAGTATCAGCAATCCATCTATATACTGTCGGGATAGAACCCACAGCCTTCTGCATCAAGAGCAAGTATTCTACCTGTTGTGCTACTAACACAAACAGACTTGGCCTAAGCAGTGCTGTTTATGCCAAATTGGTTTGTGTTGTTAGTAGCACAACAGGTGGAATACTTGCTTTTGATGCAGAAGGCTGTGGGTTCTACTCCCACTGTGGGAGTAGAACCCACAGTGTTCTGCATCAAAAGCAAGTATTATACCTGTTGTGCTACTAACAGCACAAGCAGACATGGCATAAGCAGCACTAAACTTCTCTCCCCTGAAGACCTATGCAGCACAAGAAATCTGGAAAAAGCCAAAATTTATTGGGGGGGGGAGCCCAAACCAGGGATACATTTTAAACATTGCTTGTATAATCTTAGAAAAGTTGCCAGAATAAATGTTTTGTGTTACCATGCATTTCCTGAAAGAGAGGAAGACTGAAACTTAAATGGCTATCCTTATTTAGTGAATTCAGTTCAACATTTGTTCTCACTGATTTGCCAGAAAACCGCAAAATTTGGAGTAGGGACTTCATTGTCTGCAACCTGTGTCTGGCAACTATTCATACAGCTATGGATCCGAGTTCCTAGCTCCTCCCCTCACCTATAATCCCTTGCCAACCCCAAATGACCTCAGATCTAGTTTGCCGCTTTAAAGTGTGTCAGCTGGATTGCGAGCTCCTGGCGATTTCTTATAGATAAGTGAATTTTCACAGTATTTTTTTTTTCCTAGTTTAATCAGTGTGAGTGTGCTAGGTTTTCTTTAGCCTGTTAACTTTGAATTTTTAGTTTTTTACCCTCCCCTCGCTGGTCGTTAGTGTGTGCTTGTGTGTGATTGCGTTTGGGGCCTAGTGTGTCTGTGTAGCCTTAGTTTAGGTATAGCAGAGGACCCTAAGCCTATTTTTTCTAAATGCACCGAGTGTGGCCATAAGCTCTCTCTGGCAGATGGCCACACTCGGTGTGTTCGGTGCCTTGGAGTTGAACACCTGTCCTCGGGCTGTACCATTTGTGCAGCGTTCAACCCCAGGGCACTGAAAGAGCGGCGGTTGAAGCTGATTCTGGTGGGACTTTTGCCCCCGGATTCGGCTCCAGCCTCCGCTCCTCCCGTGGCACCTCCTCAGCCAGTGGTGGTAGCCACTCCTTCCCCCCTTTCCCCGGCCGGGATTCAAACTCCCACTAAAGCGCCGGAGGACAGGGAGGCCAGGAGGGAGAAACGGAGGGAGAAGCACCACAAGCAGAGGGCCAAGGCCTCCGCTTCGGCCCCCCCAGCTAAGCGGGCTTCTCCCTCCACGGCTTCCAGGTCTCCTGCTCCTCTGCTCCGATCTCCTTGCTTCTCCCCGGGACCCGAGGAGGAGGACACCCGATCTCCGTCGAGGTCATCGAGGCGGCATTCCAAGCCCGCCTCAGTGGCCTCTTCGAGATCAACCTACAGCCTGTCTGATGCAGACCTGGACCGGATGATGAGGAGGTTCATCCAGGCCCAGCTGCAGATGGGAGCGCTTTTGCCTGCCCCCCCCTTTGGGTGGGAGCTCGACACCTTTCTTTGTTCCGATTGCTCCTTCTCCGACCCGCTTCCCAGGTTCGGAGTGCTCGGAGCCGGGCAGTGTCGGAGCCGGGGGTGGGTCGCGCCGACAGTACTGAGTACTTCGGATCCGACCCTGCCTTCGAGTCTGTTGGTTCCATTGTCGGATCCGACCTCTCGGAGCCGTGGGGCGAGCTTCGGATCTGAGGGATTCAGTGTGCCTTCCAGGTCCAGGTCGGAGCACACTGGTCCCTCGGATCCGATGGTCTCGGCACCGGTTCCAATCCCTTCATCGGATCCGAGGGGGAGTCGACTTTTGGAACCCAGGGAGAGCGGCTCTCCCTCGGCCTTTGATGCAGTGGAGAGGGCTCTGTCGAGAGCATCCGGACCCCCGGCCCTTGTCTTGGCTCCACCCTGCACTCCATCTCTGCTGGGTCAGGCTCCCATTACCCGGCCACAGGGACAGACTACTTCGATGTCCCAGGTTGTTCCATTGGAACAGGATGTTGCTGGTGAGACCTCCTCGGACAGCCCCCCCGAGGAAGTGCCTCGCAAGCACAAATGTAAGAGGAGGCACGTAGACTCCCCCGAGTCCTTAACAGAGGACACAGACTTGGATGAAGGGGAAGGCTCCACAAGGTCACCCCCCCGAGGATGTCTCCTTTGGAGACATCATGGAAATGCTCAGGATCGGGGGGGTGGTCTGCCCCCAAGGCTTACTCCGATGAGTCCGTGTTCCTGGATGCATTCGAAGCAGGCCCATATACCTCTTGGGTGTCCCCTCCGGCTGACCCCCTGGTGGACCTTATTACCACCAGGGCGTGGAAGGGGCCGGACACTGTGGAGCCAGTTCCTAAACGCCCGGATAGGATCTTGAGCCCCCCCCCACAGACCGGTCCCACTGGAGCAAGGGTCCCCCCGTAGATGCCATGTTGACGGCGGCAGCCACTAAGAGGGAACTAGCTCAGGAGAGCCCCTCAGTCCATCCACCGAGCAAGGAGTCCCACTTGATGGATCGCCTTGGGAAGCGGGTATTTAGTTCAGCAACCTTCTCAGTAAGGTCCCTGAACTACATGGCACATGTCATCAGGATGCAGCGAGATCTTATTAAAGAATATGCTGCTTCCCCCCCAGAGTCCATGTCGGCGGAGGACAAGCAGTTGTACTCCACTCGTATGGCCACTCTTAGATCTATTTCCAACACATCTATGCGGCTGTTGTCCCACGCTACTGAGTTAGCCGCTAGAGCTAGCGGAGCAGGCCTAGTTATGAGACACCAGGCCTGGCTCTGACATTGCGACTTCGCGGAGCCCTTTAAGGCGTCATTTGCGAATGCCCCCTTTGATGGTTCTGCCTTGTTTGGCAAGACTGTTCGCGAGACACTTGTCCAGAGCGGGAAGGAGGGGAAGACGTTGTCTGCCGTCGGAATCCACTTCTCTGCTCCCCAGAGGTCCTTCTCCAAGAACCAAAAGGGACAGAAGAAGATGTGGTTCCGGAAATCGCAACACTCCCAACCTGCTCCGGACAACCAGTCCTTCAGTGGCAGAGGAGGACAGGGAGGACGCCGCCCTAGAGGCAGAAGGGCTCCGAGAAATTTTGGGTCCAGAGAATCCTTCTCTGATCGGCCCATGCAACAGCCCTGAAGGGTTGCCCGACTGCTCCACTCTGGAGGCAGTCAGGGGGCGCTTCTCGAGGCACCTGGCAGCATGGGAGTCCATCACGTCAGACCACTGGGTGCTTTGTATCCTATCCAGAGGTTACAAAATCCCAATGCAGCATGTCCCCAGACTCAGAAACCTCCCCAATGTACCACCCGCTCAGAGGGAGGCTGCAGCCACAGAAATCCAGCAGCTGCTAGAGAAAAGAGCCATCCAACCCGTCCCCACAGACCAGCTTGAATTAGGGTTTTACTCCAGGTTCTTTCTGGTGCCAAAAAAGACGGGGGACTTGAGACCAATTCTAGACCTTTCCCTCCCGAACCTGTCGGTAACCAAGGAAAAATTCCGAATGGTCACTCTTCAATCCATTCTCCCCCTCTTGCGGGAGAACGACTGGATGTGCTCAGTAGACCTCAAGGATGCATACTACCACATTTTAATGGACAGACGATCCAGGAGGTTTTTCCGCTTCTGGCTGGGAGCCAGCCACTATCAGTTCAGGGTCCTTCCCTTTGGCCTCACCATAGCCCTCAGGCTGTTCACCAAAGTTTTAGCAGTGATAGCGGCCCACCTGAGACTCCAGGGAATGCAGGTCTTCCCGTACCTGGATGACTGGCTCCTGACCGCCCCAACAAGGCATCTACTCTGCTCAGCCAGAGACTTTTTTCTTTGCCTAGCCCCCCAGTTAGGCATTACGATCAATATGGACAAATCCTCCCTTGCTCCGACACAAGTGATAGACTTCATAGGGGCCAGATTAGATACGAGAAGTCTGCGAGCCTACCTCACTCCGGAACGACTACAGAATCTGAGTTTACATGTGCGGGCCATCCTCCAGTCAGAAACTCCACCCCGCGGAATTGGTCTTGAGGGCACTGGGCTCTATGGCAGTGGAAATTACACTCCTTCCATGCGCTTGCCTAAACATGAGGGTACTACAGTGGACCCTTCAAGTACAATGGTCCTTTCAGCTTCTTCCTCTCAATCACCCTATCTCTATCAGCAAGGCTTGCAGGAGGGCCCTATTATGGTGGCTTCATTCTCCAGACCTCCATACAGGTCGCCCCTTCTGCGCTCTGCCTCCTCTCGTCACGGTGACCATGGACGCTTCTCGCCTCAGGTGGGGGGGGGGGCATTGCTCAGGCAGAACAGTCCAAGGCACATGGAACGACACAGAGACCTCCCTGCATATCAATGTTCTGGAGATGAGGGCAGTGCTGTTGGCATTGCAAGCACTTCACAACCTTCTTCCCGTAGGAACTATTGCGATACAGACGGACAACATGTCAGTTGTCTGGTATATCAACAAACAGGGGGAACCAGGTCTTACCCTCTCTGCCGAGAAGCCATGAGGGTGTGGGAATGGGCGATCTCCACCAACCACTTTCTGATCACAACGCACATTCCGGGTCGGTCCAACATTCTGGAGGACAAACTCAGCCGCACTATCCTTTCCCCTTACGAGTGGTCTCTCAACTCCTGAGTGGCAAAGCAGATTTTTGCAAAATGGGGGCAACCCTGCTGCGATCTTTTTGCCTCTCCCTCAAATACGAAATGCGACAACTTCTTCGCCCTGATTCCCCCACCAGGGGAATCCCCGAGAGATGCTCTAGTGCATGCTTGGCCGCCCGGTCTACTTTATGCCTATCCTCCTCTACCCCTGATGCTAAAGATGTTACAGAAAGCCTCTCGGTTGGGGAGCAAAATGATCCTCATTGCCCCATTCTGGCCTCGACAAACTTGGTTCCCTTACCTGTGGTCTCACTTGGTGAATCCTCCCTGGGTTCTGGATCCCAGCCCCGGTCTACTTTATGCCTATCCTCCTCTACCCCTGATGCTAAAGATGTTACAGAAAGCCTCTCGGTTGGGGAGCAAAATGATCCTCATTGCCCCATTCTGGCCTCGACAAACTTGGTTCCCTTACCTGTGGTCTCACTTGGTGAATCTTCCCTGGATTCTGGATCCCAGCCCGGATCTGATCTCCCACCCATCAGGCTTACCGACCCCGAATCTGGACAACCTGAAGCTGACAGCTTGGCTGCTCCAGTTCCACTCTTAATGAGGACTCCCGGTATCTCTTCACCAGTCAAAGCCATCTTGGTGGCAGCACATAAACCTTCCACCAGGAAGATTTACTGCAGTAAATGGAAGTGCTTCTCCGTCTGGGCGGAAAACCATAATCTGGACCCCTTCACTGCTCCACTAACGTCCGTTTTGGACTTCCTTACCGGACTTTTTCAGCAAGGGGCTAGCTGTTCGACAGTCAAGGTACAATTGGCAGCCATCTCCCATTACCACATAGGACACGAGACAGGTCCTTTGATGTCAGCTAAATTATGTAAAACCTTCCTCAAGGGTACTTTTCTGCTCAGGCCCCCTATCAAAGAAGCCATACCACCTTGGGACCTAGCGCTAGTTCTTCAAGCCTTGACTGCGTCTCCCTTTGAACCAGCTGCCTCGGCTGATCTTAAATATCTGTCTTGGAAAACAGCATTCCTGGTAGCCATCACTTCTGCGAAAAGAGTTTCGGAACTTCAAGCTCTTTCTGTAAAACCCCCAGACTTGGTTTTTCATCAGGATAGAGTGTACCTCAGGACCAATCCGTCCTTTCTACCTAAGGTGGCCTCAGAAACCAATATCAATCAGTCCATTAATCTTCCTGTTTTCTTCCCTCATTATCAAAATAAAGGAGAATACAAGCTGCATTCATTAGATGTGCACAGGCAGCTGCGTTTCTATATTCATAGGACTGCTGGTCACAGACAATCTGATCAGCTGTTCATTTCCTTTGCCAAATTCAATTTAGTTAAAGCCGTTTCGAAGGTCACCTTATCACTCTGGATTTCCCAATGTATCCTTCTAGCTTATGAGACTTCTGGGAGGCCCGCACCTCGAAGGGTTCGTGCACATTCCACTCGCTCCGTATCTGCTTCTACTGCATTCAGATCTAGAGTCCCCTTGGATGATATTTGCTCGGCAGCCACTTGGACCTCATCTCATACCTTTATTAACCACTACAAACTGGACGTCATCTCCAGAAGGAGAGCATCCTTTGGCTCCACATGATGGCCGCCCAAGATTCAGGTAGCTGGGGACTCTGTCCCACAGGTTGCAGACAAATGAAGTCCCTACTCCAGATTAAGAAGTTATGTACTCACCATAACGTTCCATCTGAGTAGGTGGCTTCATTTGTCTGCAACCATCCCCCCTCCTTCCCCCTGGCCTTCAGAAGAGTTAGATGTTGGTATTTTCCCTGCTTTTTCCTGTTGGAATACCTTTTCAGGTATGTAGGAGGGCAAACTTGATCTGAGGTCATTTGGGGTTGGCAAGGGATTATGGGTGAGGGGAGGAGCTAGGAGTTCGGATCCATAGCTGTATGAATTGTTGCCGGCTCGGATCCAAGACCCACAGGTTGCAGACAAGTGAAGCCACCTACTCAGATGGGACGTTATGGTGAGTACATAACTTCTTATTTTAAGAGGAACAAACCAAAAGTATGAGACAAACATTCCATAAACTTTGGACAGTTGCAAACTATGGTTAACTCCTTGAATCACAATGGGTGGTGGTGGCATTATGGGTAGAGAGTTTAGGCTCTTGCTCCTTGTACCTGAATCTGAGTAACTCTAACCAGCAGTTGTAACAAACTGGGGCATTTACACACACACACACACACACACACACACACACTGAAACTGCTGACTTTCAAGGGAAATGCAACTGCAAATAAAAGCTGGCTGTAAAGTACTGTGGACCATAAATGAAAAGTATATTCTGATTAACTGAAAAGCATATTCTGACTGCACACACAATGAAAACTGAAAAGCATATTCTGACTGCACACACAATGAAAACTGAAAAGCATATTCTAACTGCACACACAATGAAAACTGAAAAGCATATTCTGACTGCACACACAATGAAACTGAAAAGCATATTCTGACTAACTAAAAAGCTATTCTGACTGCACACACAATGAAAACTGAAAAGCATATTCTGACAGCACACACAATGAAAACTATAAAGCATATTCTGACTGCATGCATGCAAATGCGGCCCATAAATGAAAAGCATATTCTGACTGCATGCTTTCAAATGCCACACATACCCTGTTCCTGTAAAGTACTGTAGTTTCAAGGGAATGCAAGCTGTAAATCCTGTCAAGTACTGTAACTATGGTTCAAGGGAATGCTGTTACACAAAAACTACCGTTAAGTGAAACGCAGAGTTTCAAGGCAAACTGCCGTTAAGTTTTCACTAATGAGTTTCAAGGGAGTAGAAACTGCCGTTATGGGAATGCTGTGGCTGTTAAAAGTTGATTTGCTGGGAAAGTGCTGTTCTGGCTGATCATTGCTTCATTAGTGTTAAAGTAAAGACAGAAAGGTTTCTGGAGCTGAGCAGTAACCACGGCGGAATTCAAATGCTGCTTTAAGCAGCTGGGGAACTGCACCCTTGCACGCTATGGCCCACAAAGTAAATCCCTCAATTTTGGCAGGCTGGCAGGCTGTTCATGGAGCTGACGTCATCATGCATGCCTTTGCATGTGATGATGTCAGTGAAAAAACAAAAAAAATTTAAAAAAAAGCCTAGAAATTTGGAACTGAAGAGGTGCCACTCTGGAAATGTGGCACCCCATTATTTGGACCTCAAAGCTGGTAAAAGCCAAGAAATTCAGTACGGTTGAGAGGTATGAAATTATTTCCCAACTAACATATCCCCAACATAACCATTATCTGCATCTTTGCTAACATATCCCAGGCTGGTGGAGGTCTTAAGGCTTGTATAAACCTGTGAGCCTATAAAAAGTCCTCTACACGTTCAGAAGTGGAGGCACCCCTGCTTTGACTGCTTTTGAAACAAGGACGTTTGTGTTTAAGATATCCAGAGACGTTTTTTTACCTTGGGTATGTCAACCATTTACAATTAAAATGGTGTCAACACTGATGCCTTCATTTATTCCTGCCAGAATAATTTTGCAAGTGCATGAGTTAACAAAGCTTCAGCCTGACTTTGTTATTCATTCATTCATTCATCCAT